>NW_023270387.1:40822471-41443778 GCF_011800145.1 Mirounga leonina
CTTTCTTTCTTTCTTTCTTTCTTTCTTTCTTTCTTTCTTTCTTTCTTCTTTCTTTCTTTCTTTCTTCTTTCTTTCCTTTCTTTCCTTTCTTCCTCCCTTCCTCCCTTCCTCCCTTCCTCCCTCCCTTCCTTCCTTCCTTCTTTTCTTTTTTCTTTTCTTTCTTTTCTTTTCTTTTCTTTTACTTTCTTTCCAAATAAAAGTAGAATTTGAGCCATATGAATGGCCTACAGCCAGGGCAGTTTACTTGGTTTTGATTTTGAATGACTACGGGTATTCCTTCCAATGTAAGAATCTAAGTCCCAGTTGCTTTCCTCCAAGTGGAAAAAAAAGAAGTTTGGAGAAGATCCCTGTACTTGCGCCAGTAGCTTCTGTTATGATCTCAACACTTTTGTGTAGAAAATCAGACATTGCTGACACTCGGGTTTATGTATTACATTAAAATATTTTCTAATTATTTCTGTTATTTGCCCCATACTGAGGGGAAAAAATGGAAGAAAATCATTTTTCTGTGTGGCAGCAAACATTAAACTTTCTGTTTGTCAATACCCCATAGAGATAGTAAAATATGGTTTATTCTGCAAAAATTCACCAAAGTATAATGGATGAAACTGCCAATACAAAGGAATGAAAGGGAAAGCATAAGCATGCCAAGCAATGAAAATAGGTCTTGCCTTTTATTTTTAATACTATTTTAAAAGTCTAGGGGAAATTAAAAGAAAGTCTCTCCTGGTCTCTATTTCTTTTTAATTGAACAGCAGCAAATCCATTTGAAGGTTTACATAGCAGTGAGGTTTTCTTTTTGTAAATTTTTCAAATGCTGAGAATGTGTGTGTGTGTGTGTGTGTGTGTTGTGAGGAAAAGCTTATTTCAAATTAACTGAGAAAAAAGTAGTAAATGAGACTGATTCCAGACTCCATAAGCAGCTCTTACGGATTTATACTGTCTGTAGAGCAAGGCTGTCTTCCCAGCAAGGCTGACTCTTTACCTTGATCTCCATAAGCAGCTCTAACGGATTTATACTGTCTGTAGAGCAAGGCTGTCTTCCCAGCAAGGCTGACTCTTTACCTTGATCTATTGCGCATCTCTTCAAAACCAGTCCACACAAGTGAGAAACAACAGAATACTCTGGAGCGGGTGGGGGGAACAACTAGTATCTGAAAGGGAATGGAGGGGGGGTAAAGACAATGGAAAGAAAACAGATAAATACATAGTACATAAGCTGTATTATAAAAAGGAGGAGGAGGAGAAAGAGAAGAAGGAGGAGAAGAGGAGGAAGTGCCAGCACTGAGAAAGAGCAGGACAAAAACACCTAGATTGAACAATGGTGATTTATTAATAGCTAACATTTTGAGACCTTAAAGTGGGCTAGGAACTCTTTTATGAATTTTATATTTCCAAACTCATTTTCTCTTTCTCACAACCCCATCAGATAGGTGTTACTATTGAATCCATCTTAGTAAGAAAGCTGAGCTACAGAGAGGTCAATAAATTGCATAAAGGTATTCAGCTAATAAGTAATAGAGTTAGGATTGACATGCAAACAGTGCTGTACTGTTAGCCACTAGACTATAGCGCATCTCAAATGTATGGGCTATTTTGTGTGTATCAAGCACTGGGCTAAGCAGGCACATATATCTAGCTTGTAACAACACTGGGAGGTGAGTATTTATCTCTGTAAGTGAGAAACTGAGGCTTAGAGAAAAAAACCCAAAATTCCAGTGACTTAACACAATTTCAGTGGCTTATTTTCTTTCTATTGCATTCTTAAAGAAGAAAGTGTTATTTCATGATGCTTTGTTTCTGATAAAGAACTATAATTAAAGAACTGATTGCCACCTATGAGTTTCCTGCTGCTTCCACATAACAATGTATTATTAAAAAGAGATCCTGTGACTAATAGAGAGACTAGAGATTTTAGAACCCTATCTTAGCTTTCCTATGCCCTGGCTGCGTAGTCCTGGGCAGGTTGGCTAATCTTACTGAAAATCAGTTTCCTTAACAAGAAAATTGGAAAGGTTGATATCTTTCTCCTATCATTGCAATAAAAATTCAAGATCATTTCTAAAACGTGCTTATATGATAGAAGTACTCAGTAAATGGAAACTAGTTTGAATTTTTAATCAGTTTGTTTATCTGTGCTTTTGTTCTAAGGATGGCTCTAACTTATGGGCGATCCCCCCCAAAATAACAAAAAGCTTCCAGGAAGAGTATGAAAGCTTCAGACAGACTGACTGGCTAGTTTTATAGACAAAGATTAATCTAAGAGAAATGGTACCTATTAATAGCTATTTAAAAAGGCAAGACCTATACAGAGAAAGAAATTATGGAATATCAGTCAGCTGCATTACATAAATAACAATGTAACTGGACCTAATATCATAGCTGAAGAAAAGTTTTAAGTATTTCCGTGGTGCAGGTTTCAAAACATTACTAGTGCATTAGAGTCTCACCTCCATTGGAGTGTGTGGTGGCTGGAATCACATGCTCTAAAAATTTCATGAGAACTACTCCTGAATGTGCTATTTGGCAGGGTTTTTTTTTCTTTTGCCCTCTAACCACAACTGAATTATCTCTTCTAAAAATCACACCTCCAACTATTAGGCATCAATGAGACCCAGATTCAGAATATAGTGGGAGCCCACCTGCCAGCAGGAATCGCATTAAAGAAAACCTTTTAATCATAAGAATCCATTTAAACTGTGTCCCCCAAGGGAAGGGGCACAAGGCCCATTGCTTAACAAAATTAAAATAAGATTGAGCAAAGGGCTGCAACTTATTCTTCAGGGGATCATACTATAAAAGTGATGGTAGTCATAGGTATTGGCTTTTATGGGACAGTCTTGTTTCCTAGAATTTCATTCTTTTCAGTTAAACCAGTCTGTTAAATGCATAACTAAAGTGATTTAACTTCTACATATTTTAAGGCTTTCTAGACAAATTAATTTATAAATTTAAAAAAGTTATCTGATCACATATCCTGATTTTAAGATTATAATATTGTCAACACATAGAGAAAACTAGTACCATGATAGGACATTTCCATATACAGTTATTTGATTTTGATTTTAGTCAGAAAACAGAAAGAAAATAATGTTAATACTTAGTCCTTTATGGTAAGTCCAGGGAGAAGCATTCAAAATATTTATTGTTTATGCTGCTTAGAAAATTACATGCTCTTGCCTTTATAATTTATACTTATATTTGGGAGAGTTGTTTATTGTTTGTCAGAGACTATTAAACCGACTCAGAATTTCCTTCATGTCTTAAAGGTAGAAACTGAAATTAAGCTGTACAGAGAGGTTTTTCCATTTCTACTTCAGTATGGAAATTTTCTTAAAAGCATTAAATCACAACCCTAGAATGCCATGTACTACCCAAACCAGCTGGAACCCAGAGCTTTCTTTACACGTACTAATTGAAAAATATTTTAACAAGAACTCGTCTTCATTCTTTTAGTTTCTAAACCCAACATAATTTGAGTTTTTTTATAGTTTTGAATAAATAAAACTCAAAATAATAGAGCATATAAAATATCTTTTATTGTGGTAAATACTCTTAAAATGAGATGCACCCTTACAACAAATTTATAAGTGTACATTATAATATTGCTAACTATTGGCACTATGTTGTCCAGCACATCTCTAGAGTTGATTCTCCATTCATTCATTCATTTATTATTGTATTGCTAAAACTTTATACCCATAGAATTACTCCCCATTTTCCCTCCCCGACCCCTGGCAAAGACCATTCTATTCCATGAGTTTGACTATTTTAGATATCTCATGTAAGTGAAATCATGCAGTATTTGTTCTTCTGTGACTGGCTTATTTCTCTTAACGTAATGTTCTCAAGTTTCATCCAAATTGTTGCAAATGACAGGATTTCCTTTTTTTTTAAAAGCCAATATAAAATATTCCTATATTCCTACAAGCAATTTGGGTAACCTCACAGGAAATCTAAATAAATGTTATAATTATTAGTATTCTTAATCATATGTTGGTCAACTTGGAGTCTATAGAACATCCATTGCTTCTAAATCAAGTATAAGACTTGATTTTTTTTTTTACATTTTCTTCCCATAGAAAGGCATAATTATCCAGTCATTCTTAGTAGAGCTCATTTTGATTGACAAATGTGACAATAAAGCTCACTTTAATGGGCAGGTAGCAGTTACATCAATAACTGTTTTGGTGGAGAAGTCTCATGGAGATAAAGGAGATTCCTCCCTTTCCTCAACCAAAGAACTTATCCTCCAGCACTCTGATAAACTAAAACACACACAAGCAATTGTATATCACGTTATCTGTGAAAATTGTTTATATATTTTTTGTCCTAAAAAAAAATTGAGGTGAATATGGAGTGAATCGAAAGAATGAGATAAATCCTTGACCCTTAAGATCATCTGTGAGAAGCTATGCCTCCAGGTGAGAACAAATCAAATTATCTCAGGCAGGTGGAGCTCTGAGAAAAGTCTTCTGCCTTCACTTACTAAACTATTTTAATGCTTGTTCTGCTTCTCCATAATCATATGGCATTAATCAATTGTAAAGCATTTCAATTAAAATGAATCAGATAGGAGACTTCTTATAACATCCTTTCCTCATTATGAGGAGAAGGTGAGTTGCAAATAGGAAGGAGAGAGATACTGACTTGCCAACACAGAGGGTCAGGAGTGTTGAATTCATGAGACAAAAAAGCAGAAAATAATTGTACAGAAATAAAGAGTGAAAGAGTGGGAAGAAAATAAATAGTGGGATCAGACAGATGTGGGTATAAATGCCCATATTGCCACCTGCTAGCTGGATGATCTTGGAAACAAAATTTTCAAGCTTCTTATTTTCCCTCCGAAAAAATGTACCTAACATCAACCTATTAAGGATGTTTTTTTTGAGGACTAAAATTTTAACAGCACAACCATATTACAGAGCACTTGAAAAAACCAAACCAGTTATGTTTGCTTTGTTCAGCCCTTTTTTGTTATAGAGATTGCAATCATTTTAAAAGAAATTATAACTTTTAGAACCACACCTCTGACTATATTCCTAATTTCCAAACCATCACTTTTGTTTTGGACCATCTGTGTATCTTGCTTCAGGGAACTATTTCTTCTATCCGGATCTAACCACCATCCTATTCCATTCATCTGCTCTCCTGGCTAATGGTTTCTATTTTCTCAATGTAAATGTTACCTCCTCCAGGACCATTTTCCCATTGACACACCTCACTATCTAGATAAATTTAATTTCTCAGCCACAGGTCTTACAATAACCTGTATTTTATCTTCTTTATTTATAGTTTCTTCATTCATTCATCCATATGTGCTGGGCATTTACTATAATTATGCTTGTAATTTCTTGTTTAATGTCCCCTCCCAGCCATTGTATACTCCTCAACAGGCTGTTTAGAATACTCCCTTTATACTTTAACATCTAGTGTGGTGCTTGCTATGTAGGAGGAGTCAATAAATATTTGTTGAATGTTCATGGATGTTGAATATTTCAAACATATAAAACAGAATTCGAGGATCATCAGTGTTATTTTAAATTATTTAACACCAATATTATATCTAGTGTCTGATAATAGCTAAAGGATCTGTGGAAAACAATCTTTGGACAATTAGAATCATAATTTAGTCCAAGTAAAGTACTCAGAGATTAAATACACATTCTCAGGATATTTTTGACCAAGAGAAGTCTGTTTTTCTCTCCCTTACTGTTGTCTCTCTCTCTCTCTCACTCTTTGTCTCTCTCTCTCTCTCACACACACACATTGCATGCACACACACACATATTACACAGAGAAAAGTATTAAGAGTATATATTTGGGGATAGATAATCATTTCAGCCTTCACTAATGTTCAAATGTGTAATTTACATCATCTAGAAGGTAACTAAAAGCGGATGAGCAATATATTGTAATTTCTATGAATTACTTATTAGAGAAACCCATTTCTCTACACTTTGTCCTATTGTAATTTGGCTCATATATTACATTCATGACTTATACCACATTTTGCAACCCCCCATTCTCTTCTCCTTTCTTTATTTTTCTAAAGAAAAAAGAAAAGAAAAAGAAATTACAGGATTTAAAGTGGTACGAGAGAGAAATGAGAGGAACTCCATTTACCATCTTTAAATTCTGCCTACTCTATGCATCCTTCTCACTCCTAATTAGAGATCATTATAAAACATCTTGGCCTTAGGCAAATAAGGATAAATCTAATATTGTTAAATAGCTTGTTTTTCTATCCGGAAGATAACCCCCAAACCCCAAATTGTGAGAAATTTGGCAGACACACTCAGTAAGCACTTGCTTTGTAAGCAACCCGTAGAATAACTTTTCTTAATTTTAAATTACCTTAATAAAGAATCTGGACAGTCTAATTCTTAAATTCATAAGATTATTTGATACAAGTGCTATTACTGTAAAAATCACTAATAAATTTCTAGACAATTAACAGTCTTAGAATGTAGTTCAGCCCACTCCAAAATCAATCTGCTTTAATTTTGTGGGTTTCTATCTTTCAGATTTGTGGTCAGCCTTTAAATACTCATTCATTTTTAACAATTAAACTTTCATGTTTCACCTTTATTACCCACTGCTAGTGTTTTGTCCATGAAGCCTATTGACAACTCCAATAAGTTATAAGGTTGCTGCCTGTTTTCAGGGTGAGATAGCATAGGAAAAATACTGGAACTTTTAACAAAATGAAATAAAGCAGATGTTATTGGTAACTCAAGAAATGTGAGGAAACATTTTTGGAAGTACAAAATGTCCTTAAGGTTGCTCATTATCAATAACAGCAGCTAATATGCTCATCATTCAGGTTGGTGTTTAAATTATTTAGCAGTAAGTATTAGCAACCTGTGAACAAATAGGCCAGAGGCATGAGTTGCTGAAAGCAAGGCTAATTATTAAACACTCTCTAGGGTAGCAATATCAGAAGACCAATTTTACTTTTAAATACAGAAAACTGTTGGCAAACTGCTATATAAGTAAAATCACTATTAAAGTCCTCAGTTTGAATATTAGGGGTTGTGTCATAGTATATGGTCTTGAGCACAGTTTTGCAGAATATGAGAAAGCTGCTCTCACACGGAAGAGAAAGATCCCTTTACCTTATCAGAAGCCACCCTTAGTGCACCAGTTTTGAAAGCATCCTTTGAAGCCATGATGGATTTAGGTTAATGAATCATTGAATAACTATGCCAGGCTCAGATATTTTTACACACACCTGGTTTTGTAAAAAGGCATTCAGCCACCACACACTTTAATCTGTATTCAACAGAAACCCTATGCAAAATTACTGGTGAAGACAAGGATATATATTATGGAAGGAGGGGGGAAAAAGTAACTTTATAGTGGAGAAACTGACAAACACTTCCTCAGACAGGTGATGAAGATCAACATTAACAGTAATAGCTCCCATTTATAGTAGGTATCCTTGACATAATGTGATTCCAATGGCACTTTGCCTCTGTGGTCTTCCTCCCCAAAACACATACCCTCAATACAATAATGATGAAAGCATCAGATAAGTCCCAAGTGAGAGATTTAAAAAAATATATATCTGGCTAATAATCCTCAAAACTGTCAAAATCATCAAAAACAAGGTAAGTCTAAGAAACCATCATATCCAAGAGTAGCCTAAGAAGACATAGCAACTAAATATAATATGGGATCCTGCTGGGATTCTGGAACAGAAAAAGAGGACATTAGATAAAAGCTAAGAAAATTTTAATAATGCTTGGACTTTTGTTGATAATAATACATAAAATTAGGGGCACCTGGGTGGCTCAGTCATTAAGCATCTGCCTTCAGCTCAGGTCATCGTCCCAGGGTCCTGGGATGGAGCCCCGCACCGGGCTCCTCGCTCTGCGGGAAGCCTGCTTCTTCCTCTCCCACTCCCCCTGCTTGTGTTCCCACTCTCGCTGTATCTATCTCTGTCAAATGAATAAATAAAATCTTTAATAAAAAATAATAATACATAAAATTGGTTCATTAGTTGTGACAAATATGCCATACTAATATATGATGTCAGTGATAGGGGAAACTGGGTGCTGGGTCTATGGGAACTCTCTGTACTATCTTTGCCAATTTTCTATACATCTAAAATTCTTCTAAACAGTGAAGCTAATTTTTAAATATGCAATGCCCTCAAATACAAACAACAAGAAGATGCTGAACATATGTTCAACACACACACATGTTGAAGAATAAATAAAACTGACCCAATAAATATCTAAACTATTGCTTTGAACAATAATGACACTTGAGATTTAACCCTAAAGTCAACTTATTTTTTTTTATCCATTCTTAAGTTTACTTATTTTGGATAACTATTTCTTTCATAGACTCAGTTTACTTATTTTGGATAACTATTTCTTTCATAGACTATTTCTTTTCATAGACAAATTTTGGCAACCCCATGACTTGTCTAGTTCATCTTATGAAACAAAACACATTATGGTCATTTCAAGTCACAGTTTCAATTCATTACTTATATTATGGATGTGATAAGCCAAATACACTTGGGCACACAAAAAGCTCTATCCCTGTGTGCTCCTGAGTCCTTTTTCTTGAAAGTCTTCTGATGCCTTTGGATTTGAGGTATAATGCTTCACCTTTTCCTCTTGGAGTGGTTAGCTGGATTCACAAAAAGCTCTCTCTAAATTTTAATAAAAATGTCACCAGATTTTTCAATACTGCATCTTTTTGTACACTCCATGTAATTGAGGATTAAAAAGTAGTAAATCGTAAAGAACTATGTTTCGAGAATTTTCTTTGTAATTACTGCATATGGTCCAGTGCCTCTTTTAAAATGTAATACTAATTTTCTTTTCATGTGCTAACCAAAACTTTCACTTTAAGATCCTCTTATGCATGTGAGTGTATTACTGTATAAAGAACTTACAAGAAAATATCTGTAGTGAATTCTAGACCAAACAACAAGCACTTACAGTGAATAAGTGTAAAGACAACAGTGGTTCTCAAAGTGTGATCCCAGGAACAATGGCAACAATATGACATGGGAATAGGGTTGCCAAATGAAATGCAGGGTACCCAGTTCAGTATGAACACAGATAAACAATGAGTAATTTTTTTTTAAGTGTAAGTGTGTCCTAAATACTGCATGAACCATAAAAAAAGATTATTTTTTTATTCACCTAAAATTCAACTTAACTGCATTTGCATTTGCTAATTCTGGTAACACTACTTGAGAACTTGTTAGACATGCAGATCCAGGTCATACTCCAAACGTACTGAATCAGATATTCTAGGACTGGATTCCAGAGTTTCTGTTTTAAAAAGCTCTATAGCTCTGATGTGTACTAAAGTTTGAGAACCATCACTCCAGGCTATTATGAATTTCTTAGCAAGAAATCTTAGTGCTACTCCCAATTTGGTCCGTTTTTCACAAACTAGCAGTAGACTCATTCTTGTCAAGCACCTGCATTAATGAGAAATATACCTGGTGGTAAAATTAGTGTAATTCTTACTGTAGAAAAGGAATCTGAAATGAAAAGGAATCTGAAATGAATGATGTGCTAGATGTAGGCCCCACTGGGTTTTAGGCTTCCTAGTTGTGATTCATGGTGCAAGGGCCAAGTTTGACCTCATGACATTTTTTGCCTCTGTCCCTGATTACTGGTTTCTAGACTAGTTTCCAGTTAAAACAAGAGTAGTTCATGCCAGATCCTCCCCTAAAATGTTCTCATGTTTAGAGTCCCTGGAATTCACTGGTATGCATCTTCTGAATTTACAACTACCCAAATACTGTTGAGAAAGACTGCCACATAGAAATCCTGCTACTGTGTACCTTTGTTCTTAATTTGGTTCCTTTGAATATGGTGTTTCATCTTAGACAGGTAATATAGACAATTGGCTGCTCACAGGGAGCCTCCTTTATTTCTTTCAGTCCTCTTTCCTACTCTGGAATCTTTTGTCCACTATAGAAAATATGCCTCACCTTCATCTCTTTTATGGCAAGGTCTGAGTCTCACTGTCTACAATGACACACACTTCAGTGCATAAAGTACCAAATATTCTGACTTAACCACAGCTACTCATCAACTGTATTTCTGTTGCCTTATCAATTTCTGAGGCTAATTGCTATTAAACAAAGCTTTACTAATGCAGGAAATTGAGGAGGTATGGCTCTCCATGAATATAAATGCATTCCACTCATACACTCTACAAAATGCTTTCTGTTTAAGGTCAAGGAAAGGAAGAACATTTATTGAATGTTGACTGTATGCCAAGAACTACATGTAATGCTTTACATATCTCAATATAGTAATCTTTTTTTTTTTCTTTCTTACCACTCTCTTCCATTCCTTGAAACCATTTAATTTGCAGAATGATGTTTTTAGGCCTGAAGTGATTAGAAAGGACAGAGAAAACCATGTAAATCTCATTGAAATGATAAAGGAAAATGAGGAATGGATTCCTAGGAACTGAAGAACGGTATATATATTTTATTTGAGCTTAACAGGCCCTAGTTTAAGAAAAGCGCAAATAAAAGAACTCATATAATATCTTATTGTCTTAGATGGGGACAGAAACAAAGAGAAAGTGAGAAACTCAAAAATAAGAGAGAATAAAATATAGGAGCAAAGGTGTGATTGTGGGGAATTCAAGCAAAACGTATATTGGTCTCAAGGTAAACCAGTAGGTGGGCACTGTCACAGCTTGGATGTATAATGTTTATATTATTATATTATTGACTAGAACAGTTTGAGAAGCATAGGAATTCTACCACCAAAAAATTTGAGATGCAAAGTATGATCATATTATTTTTTTTTTAAAGATTTTATTTATTTATTTGACAGAGAAAGACACAGCGAGAGAGGGAACACAAACGGGGAGTGGGAGAGGGAGAAGCAGACTCCCTGCCGAGCAGGGAGCCCGATGCGGGACTCGATCCAGGGACTCCAGGATCATGACCTGAGCCAAAGGCAGTCACTTAACCAACTGAGCCACCCAGGCGCCCATGATCACATTATTATTATTATGTAAAGAAGCAAGAGAAACTTAGACAAATTATATGTTTCCACCCTTTAAGAAGGAGAATATGAGATTAATTAAGCAATACATTATTTTTTTTCAAAGATTTTATTCATTTTTTTGACAGAGACATAGCGAGAGCAGGAACACAAGCAGGGGGAGTGGGAGAGGGAGAAGCAGGCTTCCCACAGAGCAGGGAGCCCGACGCAGGACTCGATCCCAGGACCCTGGGATCATGACCTGAGCCAAAGGCAGACGCTTAACTACTGAGCCATCCAGGCGCCCCAAGCAATACATTA
This sequence comes from Mirounga leonina, assembly GCF_011800145.1. Taxonomy (NCBI): domain Eukaryota; kingdom Metazoa; phylum Chordata; class Mammalia; order Carnivora; family Phocidae; genus Mirounga; species Mirounga leonina. Next base: position 40,833,778 of record NW_023270387.1, read on the forward strand.
TTATTAGAACCATGCTACCAGGCTGAGAGCTTATGGTCTGAAGTGGCAAACATGTCTCCATTAGCCACTTAGAGGAGGTAGGTAACCACTGAACCCAAGGCCTCCTGGGGCATAGTTAGTCTTCAGGACATATCTGCTAAAGTAATAAAAAATCAGGAAATTGTTTTTTTAATAAAACACCTTGCCTCAGCGTGCTTGCATTTTCTTCAGTTTTTCATATACTTTTGCTGTTGTTGTTCAGAGCAGTAGTTGGGTTAATAGTATGTATGTATCAGTGAATCATTTGAAAGACTTGTTAAAGGAAAGATTGTTGGCCTCCACCCCCAAAGTTTATCAGTCACTAGTCTTAGGGGTCTGGCTTAAGAACTTGAATTTACAACAATTCCTAGATCAAACTGATGCTGCTAGTCTGAGACTACACTTTGCGAACTGTTGGTTTATGTCTTAAGTAAGTTCCCTGTATTCTTAGCATCCATGGAATCAGGTGAAGGAAGAAATTCAGAGGAAGAGGGGAGAAAAGAAAAAGAATCCAACAGTCTTTAAAACTGACAAGCAACCCAGGGTAAAGTATGCTCCTTTGTGATAAAATGCAACTTTTTGGAAAAGCTTTTTAGGAGCTTTTATATTAAAATTTCAATTGCCTATGACATGTGGATTCATTCATTTAAAAACTATCTTTGAAGTTCTTGCAAGATGGCATGCACTATGAGCAGCACATACAGATAAAAGAGCACCAAAAAATAAGATAATGTTTCCACTCTTAAGAAAGATACCATGCAGCTTAAGCATAGCAGTTAGATTTTATCTCATGAGCAAACAACACTTGATTTACATTAGCATCCTTAAGTGCTATGCTGGGAAGAAATCTGATCTCAAGTTTCTACTGTCCAATATTGTAGCCATTAGGCACATGTGGCTTTTTAAATATGAATTAATTAAAATTAATTACTTAATTAAAATCAATTAAATTTAAAATAATTTCCTCAGTCACATCAGCCACTTTTCAAGTGCTCTAGAGTTGCCTGTGTTTATTGTCTACTATATTGGGAGTGCAGAATATAGGACATTTCCATCACTGCCCAATGTCTGTTGGTGAGCTCTGTTCTAGGTGAGGAAGAAAGAGGCAGTCAGGATTACATAAATTCTCTTCCCAAAGACCCACCAAAAAATAGTAGTTGAAGCTGGGGAGGAAGTCACAAGCAGACATTTTCTAAAGAAATGCACATAAATGGCAGCTTTGTTAAAGAGATTTAGAAAGCTCAACAGGACTTTAAAGAATCATTATGGGGTGCCTGGGTGGCTCACTCAGTTAACTCTTAATTTCTGACTCTTAATTTCAGCTCAGGTCATGATCTCAGGGTTGTGAGATCAAACCCCATGTCAGGCTCGACACTTGGCATGGAGTCTGCTTAAGATTCTGTCTCTCCCTCTCCCTCTGCCCCTCCCCCTCCACATGCTCTCTCTCTCTCTCTCTCCCCTTCTTTCTCTCTCCCTCTGCCCCTCACCCCCTCTTAAAAAAAAAAAAAAAAGCATTACAGAAAAAAGGGTGTAGACACAGCACTAAAAATATTCAATAAAACTCTCCAAATTGGAAAGGAGTTGACCAAAGTCATGAGTAGGGAGCTCACAGATGCAGAAAGACCCTCAAACTCAAAGAAACTCCTACCACTTCAGAGTCTCAGCAAGGGCAGCACTTCAGCATTCTAGAAGAAATCTAAGAGCAACAGCTGAAATAATAGCACACAGAACTAATTATCTTGAAAATAAATAGGTACGAAGTACTAAGTATGGAGGAGGAAGGAAGGAGGGATGGAAGGAAATGAGGGAGGAAGGAGGAAGGAAAGAGGGAGGAAGAGAGAAAAAAAGAGAAGAGAAAGAAAGAGAAAAAAAGAATCATATCAGGGTTTCTGAGCTATTACCATTTCTTATAGAATGGTTCTTTGCTATGCAAAACTGTCTAGAACATTATAAGATGTTTTGAATTCCTGGGCTTGGGTTACTAAATTCCAGTAGCATTCTAGTCATTGAGAAAATCAGAAATGCCCCTCAAAATTTCCAAAAATCCTTCTAGGAAGGCATTACTACTTTTCTAGCTGAGAACACCCAAGAAGTCTGTGACAGCACTTAAGTTTTCCATTTCATCTGGGTTGTTTAGAAATGCATTCTGAGAAATACAGACAGTAAACTGCATATGGAATAATGTCTGATGCAAACAGTAGAAAATTCTACGTAGAATGTTGGTCATTAGAGATGGAAGAAGAGGGAAGGGAGATGCATCTCAGTAACATTGCAGAAGAGGAAAATAGATCATGAACATAGGGCACAGACTTTTCAATACAGCCTAAAGTTTGTGTTTACCTTCTTCCTCCTTACATACCTGTGGCTCTGGGGTTAGGTAAAGAATGGTGTGTTGTGAAATACCCAGGACTTAAATTATAGCTCAAAGAGGAAAGGAAACAGTTCTCACAGAAGGTGGAAAGAGAAACCTGGAGAAGTCATCTACATTGTATCAGAGGAAATAGAAATTCTGCATAGACTATCTACTTGTATCATGCAAAAAAAGAAAAGAAATGACTGCCTGATATTTTTAAAGTTGCAAAAATAAAAAACAATTCTTATATCTTTAAGATAATTTGAAGAAAAAGGCATATTCTTTTTTTGCAACTTCTTTCATTAAAATATAGTTGATACATGTTTCATTAGTTTTAGGTATATAACAGTGATACAGCAATCACTTTCATTATGCTATTCTCACCACAGGTGTAGCTACCATCTGTCACCACACAATGTTATTATGTTACCATTGACATATTCCCTATGCTGTACCTTTTATCCATGTAATTTATTCATCCCATGATTGGAAGTCTGTACCTTCCACTCCCCTTCACCCATTTTGCCCATGTACCTACCTGCCAGCAACCATCTGTTTGTTCTCTGTATTTATGGGCCTATTTGTGCTTTTTATTTGTTTATGCATTTGTTTTGTTTTTTAGATTCCATGTATAAGTGAAGTGATTTGATATCTGTCTTTCTCTGACTTATTTCACTTCGTATAATTCTCTGTTCATACATTTTGTCACAGATGACAAGATCTCATTGTTTTTTATGGCTGAGTAATATTCTATTGTATATATATATACCACATCTTCTTTATCCATTTATTTATCAGTGGACACTTCAATTGCTTCCCTATCTTGGCTGTTGTAAATAATGCTGTAGTAAACGTGAGGGTGCAGATATATTTTTGGATTAATGTTTTCATTTTCTTCAATATTTAACCCAGTATTGGAATCATTGGATCATATGGTATTTCCATTTTTAATTTTTTAAAAAAGATTTTATTTATTTATTTGATAGGGTGAGAGAGCACAAGCAGAGGGAGCAGCAGAGGGAGAGGGAGAAGCAGGCTCCCCGCTGAATAGGGAGCCCGATGGGCGGCTCAATCCCAGGACCCTGGGATCATGACCTGAGCCAAAGGCAGGTACTTAACCATCTGAGCCACCCCGGCACCCCATCAATTTTTAATCTTTTGAGGAACCTCCGTAACTGTCCCAATTTGCATTCCTACCAGCAGAGCACTAGAATTCCTTTTTCTCCATATCCTTGTCAGCACTTACTATTTCTTGTCTCTTTGATACTAGCCATTCCTACAGGTATAAAGTGATATTTCATCGTAGTTTTGGTTTGCATTTCCCTGATGATGAGTAATGTTGAGTATATTTTCATGTGTCTGTTGGCCATCTGTATATCTTTGGAAAAATGTCTATTCAGATCCTCTGCCTATTTTAACTGGATTATTTACTTTTTGGTGTTGAGTTATATAAGTTCTTTATATATAATTTTCAGTATTAACCCCTTTATCAGATGTATTATTTGCAAATACCTTCTCCCATTCAGTAGGCTGCCTTCCTGTTTTATCGATGGTTTCCTTCACTTGCAAAGTTTTTATTTCTATGTTGTCCCAGTAGTATGTTTTTGCCTTTGTTTCCCCTGCCTGAGGAGAAATATCTAGAAAAATGTTGCTAAAGCTGATATCTAAGAAATCACTGCCTATTTTTTCTTCAAGGAGTTTTATGGTTTCAGGTTTTTCATTTAAGTCTTCAGCCTATTTTGAGTTTATTTTTGGTTATGGTGTAAGAAAAATGTCCAGTTTCATTTTTTTGCATGTAACTGTCCAGTTTTCCCAGCACCATTTATTGAAAAAGCTGTCAGGAAAAACATATTCTTACAGAATAATTTATTGAAAATATGAATTAAAGCAAGGACACAAATATAAAATGATGAAATGCCACTAAAAAATAAATATGTTTCCTTTAAAATAAAGCAAAACAGGGGCCTGGGTGGCTCAGTCAGTTAAACGTTCAACTCTTGATTTTGGCTCAGGTCATAATCTCAGGGTCCTGAGATAGGGCCCTGCATGGGGCTCAGCTCTGAGTGGAGCCTGCTGGAGATTCTCTTGCTCCCTCTCCCTCTGCCCCTCCCCCCTCCACTCATGCTCTTTCTCTAAAAAAATTAAATGAATGAATGAATGAATTAAAGCAAAACATTATTTTTTTAAATACTGAAGCACTGTCATTTCTTTCCATCTGTGTCTTATTGAGTCCCCCAATTATGGAAAGAACAAAACACCACTTTGAAAAACAATTGCTCAGATACTGGTAATTTATTGATTATATTTATCTTCTTGTTGTTTTGAAATTTTTATAGGCTTATGGCAGCATTGAAACTTAGTTGCCAAATTAGTTACTAAATTAGAGCTAAATTCATAGTTACTACATCTTTTTTTTTTTTTCATTTATTTAAAAACATAGGGCATTGGGTGCCTGGGTGGCTCAGTTGGTTAAGCGACTGCCTTCGGCTCAGGTCATGATCCTGGAGTCCTGGGATCGAGTCCCACATCGGGCTCCTTGCTCAGCGAGGAGTCTGTTTCTCCCTCTGACCCTCCCCCCCTCATGCTCTCTCTCTCTCATTCTCTCTCTCTCAAATAAATAAATAAAAATCTTAAAAAAAAAAAACCCAAAAAACATAGGGCATCATTTGGGATCTTCTTATAATTCAAGTTACCCTCATCAAAGACAAGATACAGTTTAAATTCAATTAATAATTTCCTATGACTATGCAACAAATTACCACAAACTCAGTGATTTAGAACAAACCAGATTTATAGTCTTACAGAACTGAAGGTCAGAAAATAATCTTACTGGGCTAAGGTCAAGATGTCAGTAGACAGGGCTGCAACCTTTTGCTAGTTCTGGAAAAGAATCCATTTCCTTGCCTTTTCTAGTTTCTAGGGGGTGCCCACATTCCTTGGCTTATGGCCCTATTCCTCCATCTTTAAGCTAACAAAATCAGCCAAGCCCTTCTCATGTTGGCATCTCTGGAGTTCTCTTTTCTGTCTCCCTCACACATTTATAAAGATTTTTATGATTCTATTGGGACCACTCAGATAATCTAGGATAATCTCTCCTTTTCAAGGCTGCCTGATTAGGACCTTAATTCCCCTTTGCCATGGAATCTAACCTATTCACAGGTTCTAGAGATTGGTATTAGACCTGTGGGGACCCATTTTTCTGTCTACCACAAAAGCAGTTTTATTCCTTACCTAAAAAATTGGGGCAGTGGTCAGGGTTGTCTTGCAAATCAGGTAATCCTAGTGAGAGACAAGATACAGTTTAAACTTCATATATGAAACCCTTATTATTTTATGAAAGTTCTTGATTTGATTTTAATTGTATTGTTTGGATACAGGTAATTCCTTTTAGGAAAAGTGTCATAAAGGAGATAACTCCTGAGTGAATTTGAAGAAGCTAAAACAAAAATTGCATAACAGAAAGGAAATAGAATACCCACATTTAAGACCATGATATTTTCAAAGTATTGTACTATCTTATTTGGGTGCAAATTAAAATTTAGAATTTGATTGTTTTGGGAAAACTGAACTTACCTTTCTAGTTCTAAATATCCATTAAAAGGATAAGAAAAGTGTCTTAATCTCAATATGGAAGCTAATATAAATTATCTTATATTATAAATTACAATTACACATTATTATAATATTGAATATACAATTGAATACCCATTAGAATAGTCAAGATATCGGATTCCTTAGTTCTAGGAGTCTAAATTGCCATGGGGGGAAAAAAACTTAGTTATTATGTGGATAAAGTCTGCTTAATCTGAGATAACATTGGCACTATTGTATTTAATGCCCTTTAAATCTATACCAGATTCCAAGAATCTATACTAAATTCAACTGTATCTCCAATGAAATATTTATTTTAAAATATACATTATCTATTTTAATTACATTTTATTTTTTCTCCAGTCTTGTTTCAGATATTTTATTGCCTTTATATGTTTTTGTGTTTCTTATTATCATTTTATTACATCATAGAAATCTTTAATGTTATGCAGTAATTTTCTTTTGAATAATTGTTTTGCACTTGAACAATCTCATTTGCTTCAGTGAAAGTAAAGGTTCCTCTTGGTATTTGGTTTTCTTTAGGCATCAAAGGAAGTTAATTAGTAACATTACAAATAGTATGTTTTTTGTTGATTATTTTTTTGTTTTTTAGTAAGGTCACCATTTCACTTAACCTCTTTAGATGAAACTTCTATTTCATCCACTCTAAATTAGGGTGTTGCTGTTGACTAAATTGTTTGTTAAAGTAATTTAAGATTTCTAATTATATTCTCATTCATGTCATAGAAGTTCCATGGCCAACAAACCAAAGAGAGTGATCTGTAAATGTGAATTGCTAGTCAAATGTTATGCACAATTGTAAAATGTGTGTCCTTGTGTGATTTCAATACTTAGAATATGGGAATGACTGAAAATAAGAATTGCAAACTTTATACCTCATTTATAAAAAACATTTTGTCAGAAAACCATATTTTATCTGTTTCCAATAATATTTTCTCTTGGGAGAAATGTATACAGCTTGTGGTTTTTAGAAAGTTAGAAATGTTTAAGATTTGTTTGAAATAAATGTTTTCCAAAAAAGATTAAGTTTGTTCATAGTGTCTGAGGAGCAGAGATCAATCAGAAAGGCTAGCATTGCCTCTTTATAAAAATTAACAAATGATAATGTGTGAAAAATAAGCCCATCTTACAGGTATAGTCTTCTAAGCCATCAAAATTTTTGCACATTTTCAATTATTCTTATTTTTTTTTCCTGAACAGGAAGAATTTAATCCGATTCAGGATAAAATAAGTGATAGTGTGAGGGAAAGGTTTTAAGAAAAATATTTACAAATTCAGGGAAAACCATTTATGCAAAACTTCTATTGCCTAGTCCGGATTAACTCCTTCATTAAAAACTCTCCCACTGGGCGCCTGGGTGGTTCAGTTGGTTAAGCGACTGCCTTCGGCTCAGGTCATGATCCTGGAGTCCCAGGATCGAGTCCCGCATCGGGCTCCCTGCTCAGCAGGGAGTCTGCTTCAACCTCTGACCCTCATGCTCTCTGTCTCTCATTCTCTCTCTCTCTCTCAAATAAATAAATAAAAATCTTTAAAAAAAACAAAACAAAAAAACAACTCTCTCAGTGATAAGTGACAGGCAAATAAATATAAACACAAGTTAATGTTACCCAGGGGCCTGATATTAAAAAAAAAAAAAAATTTACAGAATGTTTAAATTGAAAAAGTGGTCAGATAAATCCAGGAAATGCCAGTATAGTCTTTACCAGTATAGTTCATCTGAGACTCTGCTTCATTTTTTTTTTTTTGGTCTTTTTTTAATTAACATATAATAAATTATTTGTTTCAGGGGTACAGGTCTGTGATTCATCAGTCTTACACAATTCACAGAGCTCAACATAGTACATACCCTCCTAATGTCCATCCTTCAGCCACACCATCCCTCCCAAACCCCTCCTCTCCAGCAACCCTCAGTTTGTTTCCTGAGATTAAGAGTCTCTTATGGTTTGTCTCACTCTCTGGTTTCATCTTGTTTCATTTTTCCATCCCTTCCCCTATGATCCTCTGTCTTGTTTCTCAAATTCCTCATATCAGTGAGATCATATAATACTTGTCTTTCTCTGGGTGACTTACTTCACTTAGCATAATAACCTCTAGTTCCATCCACGTCGTTGCAAATGGCAAGATCTCATTTTTTTTTTGATGTCTGCATAATATTCCATTGTGTATATATACCACATCTTCTTTATCCATTCATCTGCTGATGAACATCTAGGCTATTTCCATAGTTTGGCTATTGTGGACATTGCTGCTATAAACATTGGGGTACATGGAAGCCTTCAGGTCACTACATTTGTATCTTTGGGGTAGATAGCCAGTACTGCAATTGCTTGGTCATAGGGTAGCTCTATTTTCAACTTTTTGAGGAACCTCCATACTGTTTTCCAGAGTGGCTGCACCAGCTTGCATTCCTACCAACAGTGTAGGAGGGTTCCCCTTTCTCCGCATACCCGTCAATATCTCTCCTTTCCTGACTTGTTAATTTTAGCAATTCTGACTGGTGTGAGGTGGTATCTCATTGAGGTTTTGATTTGGATTTCCCTGATGCCAAGTGATATTGAGCACTTTTTCATGTGTCTGTGGCCATTTGGATGTCTTCTTTGCAGAAATGTCTGTTCATGTCTTCAGCCCATTTCTTGATTGAATTATTTGTTCTATGGGTGTTGAGTTTGATACGTTCTTTATATATTTTGGATACTAGCCCTTTATCTGATATGTCATTTGCAATATCTTCTCCCATTCTGTCATTTTGTCAGTTGTCTTTGGTTTTGTTGACTGTTTCCTTTGCTGTGCAAAAGCTTTTTATCTTTCTTAAAAAAAATTTTAATTGTTATGTTAATCACCATACATTACATCATTAGTTTTTGATGTAGTGTTCCATGATTCATTGTTTGTGCATAACACCCAGTGCTCCATGCAGAATGTGCCCTCTTTAATACCCATCACCAGGCTAACACATCCTCCCACACCCCTCCCCTCTAAAACCCTGTTTGTTTCTCAGACTCCATTGTCTCTCATGGTTCGTCTCCCCCTCCGATTTCACCCCTTCATTCTTCCCCTCCTGCTATCTTCTTTTTTTTTTCTTAACATATATTTCATTATTTGTTTCAGAGGTACAGATCTGTGATTCAATAGTCTTGCACAATTCACAGTGCTTACCAGAGCACATACCATCCCCAGTGTCTATCACCCAGTCACCCCATCCCTCCCACCCCACCCCCCACTCCAGCAAACCTCAGTTGGTTTCCTGCGATTAAGAATTCCTCATATCAGTGAGGTCACATGATACATGTCTTTCTCTGTTTGACTTATTTCGCTCAGCATAATACCCTCCAGTTCCATCCACGTCGTTGCAAATGGCAAGATCTCATTCCTTTTGATGGCTGCATAATATTCCATTGTATATATATACAACCTCTTCTTTATCCATTCATCTGTTAATGGACATCTTGGCTCTTTCCACAGGTTGGCTATTGTGGACATTGCTGCTATAAACATCGGGGTGCACGTACCCATTCGGATCCCTACATTTGTATCTTTGGGGTAAATACCCAGTAGTGCCATTGCTGTTTCATAGGGTACCTCTATTTTCAACTTTTTGAGGAACCTCCATGCTGTTTTCCAGAGTGGCTGCACCAGCTTGCATTCCCGCCAACAGTGTTGGGGGTTCCCCTTTCTCCGCATCCCTGTCAACATCTGTCATTTCCTGACTTGTTAATTTTAACTATTCTGACTGTAGTAAGGTGGTATCTCATTGAGGTTTTGATTTGGATTTCCCGATGCCAAGCGATATTGAGAACTTTTTCATGTGTCTGTTGGCCATTTGGATGTCTTCTTTGGAAAAATGTCTGTTCATGTCTTCTGCCCATTTCTTGATTGGATTCTTTGTTCTTTGGGGGTTAAGTTTGATAAGTTCTTTATATATTTTGGATACTAGCCCTTTATCTGATATGTCATTTGCAAATATCTTCTCCCATTCTGTCGGTTGTTTTTTGGTTTTGTTGACTCTTTCCTTTGCTTTGCAAAAGCTTTTTATCTTGGTGAAGTCCCAGGAGTTCATTTTTGCCCTTCCACGCTTGCCTTTGGCGATGTTTCTAAGAAGAAGTTGCTTCGGCTGAGGTCGAAGAGGTTGCTGCCTGTGTTCTCCTTTAGGATTTGGATGGACTCCTGTCTCACATTGAGGTCTTTCAACCATATGGAGTCTATTTTTGTGTGTGGTGTAAGGAAATGGTTAGGTTTCATTCTTCTGCATGTGGCTGTCCAATTTTCCCAACACCATTTGTTGAAGAGACTGTCTTTTTCCATTGGATATTCTTTCCTGCTTGGTCAAAGATGAGTTTACCATAGAGTTGAGGGTCCATTTCTGGACTCTCTATTCTGTTCCATTGATCTATGTGTCTGTTTTTGTGCCAGTACCATACTGTCTCGATGATGACAGCTTTGTAATAGAGCTGGAAGTCTGGAATTGTGATGCCGCTAGCTTTGTTTTTCTTTTTCAACATTCCTCTGGCTATGCGGGATCTTTTCTGGTTCCACACAAATTTTAGGATTATTTGTTCCATTTCTTTGAAAAAAGTGGATGGTATTTTGATGGGGATTGCATTGAATGTGTAGATTGCTCTAGGTAGCATTGACATCTTCACAAAATTTGTTCTTCCAATCCATGAGCATGGAACGTTTTCCCATTTCTTTGTATCTTACTCAATTTCTTTCATGAGTATTTATAGTTTTCTGAGTACAGATCCTTTGCCTCTTTGGTTAGATTTTTTCCTAGGTATCTTATGGTTTTGGGTGCAGTTGTAAATAGGATCAACTCCTTAATTTCTCTTTCTTCTGTCTTGTTGTTGGTGTATAGGAATGCCACTGATTTCTGTGCATTGATTTTATATCCTGCCACTTTACTGAATTCCTGTATGAGTTCTAGCAGTCTTGGGGTGGAGTCTTTTGGGTTTTCCACATAAAGTATCCTATCATCTGCAAAGAGTGAGAGTTTGACTTCTTCTTTGACAATTTGGATGCCTTTGACTTCTTTTTGTTTTCTGAGCACTGTGGCTAGGACTTCTAATACTCTCTTGAATAGCAGTGGTGATAGTGGACATCCCTGCTGCATTCCTGACCTTAGGGGGAAAGCTCTCAGTTTTTCCCCATTGAGAATGATATTTGCTGTAGGTTTTTCGTAGATGGCTTTTATGATATTGAGGTATGTACCCTCTATGCCTATACTCTGAAGAGTTTTGATCAAGAAAGGATGCTGTACTTTGCCAAATGCTTTTTCTGCATCTATTGAGAGGATCATATGATTCTTGTTCTTTCTTTTCTTAATGTATTGTATCACGTTGATTGATTTGCGGACGTAGAACCAACCTTGCAGTCCAGGGATAAATCCCACTTGGTCATGGTGAATAATCCTTTTAATGTACTGTTGGATCCTACTGGCTAGTATTTTGGTGAGAATTTTTGCATCCATGTTCATCAAGGATATTGGTCTGTAATTCTCCTTTTTGATGGGGTCTTTGTCTGGTTTGGGGATCAAGGTAATCGTGGCCTCATAAAACGCGCTTGGAAGTTTTCCTTTCATTTCTATTTTTTGGAACAGTTTCAGAAGAATAGGTATTAATTCTTCTTGAAATGTTTGGTAGAATTCCCCTGGGAAGCCATCTGGCCCTGGGCTTTTGTTTGTTGGGAGAATTTTGATGACTGCTTCAATTTCCTTAGTGGCTATAGGTCTGTTCAGGTTTTCTATTTCTTCCTGGTTCAGTTTTGGTAGTTGATACGTCTCTAGGAATGTATCCATTTCTTCCAGGTTATCTAATTTGCTGGCATAGAGTTGATCATAATATGTTCTTATAATTGTTTGTATTTCTTTGGTGTTGGTTGTGATGTATATCTTTGGTGTTGGTTGTGATCGCTCCTCCTCTTTCATTCATGATTTTATATGGTCCTTTCTCCTTTCTTTTTGATAAGTCTGGCCAGGAGTTTATCAATCTTGTTAATTCTTCCATAAAACAAGCTCCTAGTTTCGTTCATTTGTTCTACTGTTCTTTTGGATTCTATTTCATTAATTTCTGCTCTGATCTTTATTATTTCTCTTCTTCTGCTGGGTTTAGGCTTTTTTTGCTGTTCTTTCTCCAGCTTCTTTAGGCATAGGGTTAGGTTGTGTATTTGAGACCTTTCTTGTTTCTTAAGGAAGGCTTGTATTTCTATAAACGTTCCTCTTAGGACTGCCTTTGCTGCATCCCAAAGATTTTGAATAGTTGTGTTTTCATTTTCATTGGTTTCCTTGAATTTTTAAAATTCTTTCATTTCCTGGTTGACCCATTCATTCTTTAGTAGGATGCTCTTTAGCCTCCATGTATTTGAGTTCTTTCCGACTTTCCTCTTGTGATTGAGTTCTAGTTTCAAAGCATTGTGGTCCAAAAAATATGCAGAGAATGATCCCAGTCTGTTTTTTTCCTGTTTTTTTTTTTTTATTCTTATGTCAATCCCCATACATTACATCATTAGTTTTAGATGTAGTGTTCCATGATTCATTGTTTGTGCATAACACCCAGTGCTCCATGCAGAATGTGCCCTCCTCAATACCCACCACCAGGCTAACCCATCCTCCCACCCCCCTCCCCTCTAGAACCCTGTTTGTTTTTCAGAGTCCATCGTCTCTCGTGGTTCGTCTACCCTTCCGATTTCCCCCGCTTCATTCTTCCCCTCCTGCTACCTTCGTCTTCTTCTTTTTTTTTTCTTAAAATATATTGCATTATTTGTTTCAGAGGTACAGATCTGAGATTCAACAGTCTTACACAATTCACAGCGCTCACCATAGCACATATCCTCCCCAATGTCTCTCACCCAGCTACCCCATCTGTCCCACCCCACCCCCCACTCCAGCAACCCTCAGTTTGTTTCCTGCGATTAAGAATTCCTCATATCAGTGAGATCATATGATATATGTCTTTCTCTGTTTGACTTATTTCGTTCAACATAATACCCTCCAGTTCCATCCATGTCGTTGCAAATGGCAAGATCTCATTCCTTTTGATGGCTGCATAATATTCCATTGTATATATATACAACCTCTTCTTTATCCATTCATCTGTCGATGGACATCTTGGCTCTTTCCACAGGTTGGCTATTGTGGACATTACTGCTATAAACATCGGGGTGCACGTGCACATTCGGATCCCTACCTTTGTATCTTTGGGGTAAATACCCAGTACTGCAATTGCTGTTTCATAGGGTAGCTCTATTTTCAACTTTTTGAAGAACCTCCAGGCTGTTTTCCAGAGTGGCTGCACCAGCTTGCATTCCCACCAACAGTGTAGGAGGGTTCCCCTTTCTCCGCATCCACGCCAACATCTGTCGTTTCCTGACTTGTTAATTTTAGCTATTCTGACTGGTGTGAGGTAGTATCTCATTGAGGTTTTGATTTGGATTTCCCTGATGCGGAGCGATATTGAGCACTTTTTCATGTGTCTGTTGGCCATTTGGATGTCTTCTTTGCAGAAATGTCTGTTCATGTCTTCTGCCCATTTCTTGATTGGATTCTTTGTTCTTTGGGTGTTGAGTTTGATGAGTTCTTTATAGATTTTGGATACTAGCCCTTTATCTGATATGTCATTTGCAAATATCTTCTCCCATTCTGTCGGTTGTTTTTTGGTTTTGTTGACTCTTTCCTTTGCTTTGCAAAAGCTTTTTATCTTGATGAAGTCCCAATAGTTCATTTTTGCCCTTGCTTCCCTTGCCTTTGGCGATGTTTCTAGGAAGAAGTTGCTTCGGCTGAGGTCAAAGAGGTTGCTGCCTGTGTTCTCCTTTAGGATTTGGATGGACTCCTGTCTCACATTGAGGTCTTTCAACCATATGGAGTCTATTTTTGTGTGTGGTGTAAGGAAATGGTTCCGTTTCATTCTTCTGCATGTGGCTGTCCAATTTTCCCAACACCATTTGTTGAAGAGACTGTCTTTGTTCCATTGGACATTCTTTCCTGCTTTGTCAAAGATGAGTTGACCATAGAGTTGAGGGTCCATTTCTGGACTCTCTATTCTGTTCCATTGATCTATGTGTCTGTTTTTGTGCCAGCACCATGCTGTCTTGATGATGACAGCTAGGTAATAGAGCTGGAAGTCCGGAATTGTGATGCCACCAGCTTTGCCTTTCTTTTTCAACATTCCTCTGGCTATTCGGGGTCTTTTCTGGTTCCATACAAATTTGAGGATGATTTGTTCCATTTCTTTGAAAAAAGTGGATGGTATTTTGATGGGGATTGCATTGAATGTGTAGATTGCTCTAGGTCGCATTGACATCTTCACAATATTTGTTCTTCCAATCCATGAGCATGGAACGTTTTTCCATTTCTTTGTGTCTTCCTCAATTTCTTTCATGAGTGTTTTATAATTTTCTGAGTACAGATCCTTTGTCTCTTTGGTTAGATTTATTCCTAGGTATCTTATGGTTTTGGGTGCAGTTGTAAATGAGATCATCTCCTTAATTTCTCTTTCTTCTGTCTTGTTGTTGGTGTATAGGAATGCCACTGATTTCTGTGCATTGATTTTATATCCTGCCACTTTACTGAATTCCTGTATGAGTTCTAGCAGTCTTGGGGTGGAGTCTTTTGGGTTTTCCACATAAAGTATCCTATCATCTGCAAAGAGTGAGAGTTTGACTTCTTCTTTGACAATTTGGATGCCTTTGACTTCTTTTTGTTTTCTGAGCACTGTGGCTAGGACTCTAATACTGTCTTGAATAGCAGTGGTGATAGTGGACATCCCTGCTGCATTCCTGACCTTAGGGGGAAAGCTCTCAGTTTTTCCCCATTGAGAATGATATTCGCTGTAGGTTTTTCGTAGATGGCTTTTATGATATTGAGGTATGTACCCTCTATGCCTAAGCTTTGAAGAGTTTTGATCAAGAAAGGATGCTGTTCTTTGTCAAAAGCTTTTTGTGCATCTATTGAGAGGATCATATGATTCTTGTTCTTTCTTTTGTTAATATATTGTATCACGTAGATTGATTTGCGGATGTAGAACCAACCTTGCAGCCCAGGGATAAATCCCACTTGGTCATGGTGAATAATCCTTTTAATGTACTGTTGGATCCTACTGGCTAGTATTTTGGTGAGAATTTTTGCATTCATGTTCATCAAGGATATTGGTCTGTAATTCTCCTTTTTGATAGGGTCTTTGTCTGTTTTTGGGATCAAGGTAATGCTGGCCTCATAAAATGAGTTTGGAAGTTTTCATTCCATTTCCATTTTTGAGAACAGTTTCAGAAGAATAGGTATTAATTCTTCTTGAAATGTTTGGTAGAATTCCCCTGGGAAGCCATCTGGCCCTGGGCTTTTGTTTGTTGGGAGAATTTTGATGACTGCTTCAATTTCCTTAGTGACTATAGGTTTGTTCAGGTTTTCTATTTCTTCTTGGTTCAGTTTTGGTAGTTGATACATCTCTAGGAACGCCTCCATTTCTTCCAGGTTATCTAATTTGCTGGCATAGAGTTGCTCAAAATATGTTCTTATAATTGTTTGTATTTCTTTGGTGTTGGTTGTGATCTCTCCTCTTTCATTCATGATTTTGTTGATTTGGGTCACTTCTCTTTTCTTTTTGATAAGTCTGGCCAGGGGCTTATCAATCTTTTTAATTCTTTCAAAGAACCAGCTCCTAGTTTCGTTGATCTGTTCTACTGTTGTTTTGGTTTCTATTTCATTGATTTCTGCTCTGATCTTTATTATTTCTCTTCTTCTGCTGGGTTTAGGCTTTATTTGCTGTTCTTTCTCCAGCTCCTTTAGGTGTAGGGTTAGATTGTGTACTTGCTATATACTTTCCACTTAGGACTGACTTTGCTGCATCCCAAAGATTTTGAATAGTTGTGTTCTCATTTTCATTGTTTTCCATGTATTTTTTTAATTCTTCTTTAATTTCCTGGTTGACTCATTCATTCTTCAGTAGGCTGCTCTTTAGCCTCCATGTATTTGAGTTCTTTCTGACTCTCCTCTTGTGATTGTGTTCTAGTTTCAAAGCATTGTGGTCTGAAAATAGGCAGGGAATGATCCCAATCTTTTGGTACTGGTTGAGACCTGATTTATGACCTAAGATGTGATCGATTCTGGAGAATGTTCCATGGGCACTAGAGAAGAATGTGTATTCCATTGCTTTGGGGTGGAATATTCTGAATATGTCTGTGAAGTCCATTTGGTCCAGTGTGTCATTTAAAGTCTTTATTTCCTTGTTGATCTTTTGCTTAGACGATCAGTCCATTTCAGTGAGGGGGGTGTTAAAGTCCCCCACAATTATTGTATTGTTGTCAATGTGTTTCTTTGCTTTTGTTATTAATTGCCTTATATAATTGGCTGGTCCCATGTTAGGGGCATAGATATTTACAATTGTTAGATCTTCTTTTTGGATAGACCCTTTAGGTAGGATATAGTGTCCTTCCTCATCTCTTAGTATAGTCTTTGTTTTAAAATCTAATTAGTCTGATAGAAGGATTGCCACCCAGCTTTCTTTTGGTGTCCATTAGCATGGTAAATGGTTTTCCACCCCCTCACTTTCCATCTGGGGGTGTCTTTGGTTCTAAAATGAGTCTCTTGCAGACAGCATATTGATGGGTCTTGTTTTTTAATCCAGTCTGATAGCCTGTGTCTTTTGATTGGGGCATTTAGCCCATTTACATTCAGGGTAACTATTGAAAGATAGGAATTTAGTGCCATTGTATTGCCTGTAAGGTGACTGTTACCGTATATTTTCTGTGTTCCTTTCTGGTCTATGTTGCTTTTAGGCTCTCTCTTTGTTTAGAGGACCCCTTTCAAGATTTCCTGTAGGGCTGGTTTTGTGTTTGCAAATTCCTTTAGTTTTTATTTGTCCTGGAAGCTTTTGATCTCTCCTTCAATTTTCAATGACAGCCTAGCTGGATATAGTATTCTTGGCTGCATATTTTTCTCATTTAGTGGTCTGAATCTATCCTGCCAGTCCTTCCTGGCCTGCCAGGTCTCTGTGGATAGGTCTGTTGCCAATCTAATATTTCTACCCTTGTAGGTTACAGATCTCTTCTCCCGAGCTGCTTTCAGGATTTTCTCTTTGTCTATGAGACTCGTAAGTTTTACTATTAGATGTTGTGGTGTTGTCCTATTTTTATTGATTTTGAGAGGGGTTTTTTTGCTTCCTGGATTTTCATGCCTGTTTCCTTCCCCAAATTAGGGAAGTTCTCTGCTATAATTTGCTCCATTATACCTTCTGCCCCTCTCTCTCTTTCTTCTTCTTCTGGGATCCCAATTATTCTAATGTTGTTTCGTCTTATGGTATCGCTTATCTCTCGAATCTGCCCTCATGATCCAGTAGTTGTTTATCTCTCTTTTTCTCAGTTTCTTTATTTTCCATCATTTGGTCTTCTATATTACTGATTCTCTCTTCTGCCTCATTTATCCTAGCAGTTAGCACCCCCATTTGTGATTGCACCTCATTAATAGCCTTTTTGATTTCTACTTGGTTAGATTTTAGTTCTTTTACTTCTCCAGAAAGGGTTTCTCTAATAACTTCCATGCTTTTTTCAAGCCGAGCTAGTATCTTTAAAGTGATGATTCTGAACTCTAGATCTGACATCATACTAATGTGTGTATTGTGTAGGTCCCTGGCACTTGGTACTACCTCTTGTTCTTTTTGTTGAGATGATTTTTTCTGTCTTGTCATTTTGTGCAGAGGAGAATAGATTAATGAGAGAACAAAATGCCAGCAGAGTAACAATGTCCCCAGAAAATATACTCTAAACAAATCAGAAAAGCCCTGAAGCAGTGGAAAAAGAAACGGAAAGAGAAAAAAGAAAAAGAAAAAAAAGAAAAAGAAAAAGATGAAGATAAAAACAAACAAAACAAAACAACAACAACAACAAAAAACCAGAATGTGATCAAATATGATCAGGCTGGTATATAGATCAGTGCCACACACTAGAGTTGGGGTGTATTTTGGTCTTTTATTAGAAAGTGCCTCCCAAAATTTTAAAGAAAGAAAAACTTATATATGTACCAAAATAAGGGTTGATATGATGAAGGAATGGAATATGACTGTAAAGATGGAAATTATAAAAAATTTTATAAAAGGAATTGATAAGAAGTTGTTTGAAAAAATAAAGAAGAGGATTTAAAAAAAGAGAAAAAAAAAAGGGGAGAGAATGTGATCAGGCAGGGGAGTAGAAAAACACCATATACTAGAGATTTGGGGTATATTTTAATCTGTTAGAAGAAACTATCTCAAAAGTTTAAAGAGAGAACAACTTATATATATGCCAAAAATACGGGTAACTACTCTGAAGGGAGAGAATATGACTCTAAAAATGAAAAATAAGAATGTTTTTTAAAAAAAGGGATTGATAAGATGTTGGTTGAAAAAGGGAAAAAGAAAAATTCAAAAAAAAAAAAAGAGTTAAAAAAAATTAACTTTGAAAGACTAAAGAATCATGGTAAAAAAGACATGAATTCTATGTGCAATATTCCCCTAGCGCTGGAGTTTTGCCTTTCTCATTGATTGGTAAACTTGGTCTTGGTTGGCTGTTCTCGCTGATCTTCTGGGGAGGGGCCTGTTGCCGTGGTTTCCAAATGTCTTTGCCGGAGGCGGAATTGCCCTGCCCTTGCCCCCTCTCAGCTAAGTAATCTGCTCGGGTTTGCTCTCCAGAGCTTTTGTTCCCTGCAAGCTTTGTGTACATCTTTGGAGGCGGAGAGTGAAAATGGCAGCCTCCAATCTCTGCCCTAGAGGAGCCAAGAACTCGGGGCCCGTTCCTCAGTGAGCCCCCAGAGAAAAGCCGTCAGTCACTCCCGTCTCCCCGGTCTCCGGCCGCACTCCGTGCTCACCCGGCCTATGACCGCACGTTTCTGTCTCTGGCACCCGACCCCGGGTGAAATCTCCAAACCCAGCAGATCCCTGTGGTGCACTCCTGCGCGGCTCCTCCCGGGGGAGGAAGGTGAGTCTCCCCGGATCTGCCGCCTGTTGGGTCCCTGCTGGAGGAGTAGGGGCCCGACTGTGCCGCGGATCATGGTTTATGGCAATCCTGAGCTGAGAGCCTGCGCCTGGGCTCCGCCTCTGCAGCCGTCTTCCCTGCTCCGATAACTGGGAGCTCTGCCACACTCAGGCACCCCCGGTCTTTCTGTGACCCCGAGGGTCCTGAGACCACACTGTCCTGGAGGGTTCCACACCCCGCTTAGGCACCAGAGTGACGTCCCTCAGTGGAGCAGACTTTTAAAAGTTCCGATTTTGTGCTCCGTGGTTCATCACTTGCGAGAGGTGGCTGACGGAGGCCCCTCCCCCGCCGTCTATCCTCCCAAATATCACCTCGGATTCACCTCTCCGCACGTCCTACCTTCCAGAAAGTGGTCGCTTTTCTGATGAGAGAGTTGTTGCTATTCTTTTCTTCGATCTCCTGTTGGTTTTGTAGGTGTTCAGAATGGTTTGATCCCTATCCAGCTGAATTCCTGAGAGGAGACAAAATCCAGGTCTCCTACTCCTCTGCCATCTTGCTCCACCCCCCTGATCCCAGTCTTTTGGTACCAGTTGAGACCTGATTTGTGACCCAGGATGTCACAAATCTGGAGAATGTTCCATGGGTACTAGAGAAGAATGTGTATTCTGTTGCTTTGGGATGGAATGTTCTGAATATATCTTTGAAGGCCATTTGGCTCAGCATGTCATTTAAAGCTTTTATTTCCTTGTTGATCTTTTGCTTAGATGATCTGTCCATTTCTGTGAGGGGGGTGTTAAAGTCCCCCCCTATTATTGGATTGTTGTCAATGTGTTTCTTTGATTTTATTATTAATTGGCTTATATAATTTGCTGCTTCCATATTAGAGACATATATATTTTAAATTGTTAGATCTTCTTGTTTGGTAGCACTTTAATTATGATGCAGTGTCCTTCCTCATCTCTTAGTATAGTCTTTGGTTTAAAATCTAATTTGTTTGATATAAGGATTGCCACCCCAGCTTTCTTTTGGTGTCCATTAGCGTGGTAAATGGTTTTCGACCCCCTCACTTTAAATCTGGAGGTGTCTTTGGGTCTAACATGAGTCTCTTACAGACAGCATATTGATGGGTCTTGTTTTTTTTTTTTTTTTTTTTATCCAATCTGATACCTGTGTCTTTTGATGGGGTGTTTAGCCCATTTACGTTCAGGGTAACTATTGAAAGATATGAATTTTTTGCCATTGTATAGGCTGTAAAGTGACTGTTACTGTATATTGTCTGTGTTCCTTTCTGGTCTATGCTACTTTTAAGCTCTCTCTTTGCTTAGAGGACCCCTTTCAATATTTCTTGTAGATCTGGTTTGGTGTTCACAAATTCTTTTAGTTTTTATTTGTCCTGGAAGCTTTTGATCTCTCCTTCTATTTTCAATGACAGCCTAGATGGATATAGTGTTCTTGGCTGCATATTTTTCTCATTTAGTGCTCTGAATAGCTTTTGTTCCCTGAAAGATTTCCATACAACTTTGAAGGATGAGAGTGAAAATGGCGGCCTCCCAGTCTCCGGTCCAGGAGTAGCTGAGAGCTCATTGTCCCACTCCTTAGTGATCCCTCATAGAAAAGCAGTCAATCACTCCTGTCTCCCTGGTCTCCAGCCACACTCCGTGCTCATGCAGCCTTTGACTGAGCATTTCTATCTCTGGCACACAACCCCATGTGGAGTCTTGAAACCCATCAGATTCCTGCGGTGTGCTACCACGCTCCTCCTCCAGGGTAAGGAAGGGGAGTCTCCCTGGATCTGCTGCATGTTGGGTCTCTGCTCAAAGAGCAGTGGCCCAACTGTGCCACAGAGCCAATTTATGGCAACCCCGAGCAGAGAGCCCACTCCTCAGCTCTGTCTTTGCAGCTGGCTTCCCTGCTCCATTACCTGGGTGCTCTGCCACACTCAGGCACCACCAGTCTTTCTGTGACCCCAAGGGTCCTGAGACCACACTGTCCCAGCAAGTGTTCCACCCCTGCTTAGCTGCTGGAGTGATGTCTCTTAGCGGAGCAGACTTCTAAAAGTTCTGATTTGGTGCTCTGCTGCTCTATCACTTGCTGGTAGCCAGCTGACAGATGCTCCTTCTCCCCCACCATCTATCTTCCCAAATATCACCTCAGGTTCACTTCTCCTCATATTCTACCTTCCAGAAAGTGCTTGCTTTTCTGTTCATAGAATTGTTGCTATTCTTTTCTTTGATCTCCTATTGAGTTTGTAGGTGTTCTGAAAGGTTTGATAACTATCTAGCTGAATTCCTGGGACCAGACAAAATTTAGGTCTCCTATTCCTCTGCCATCATGCTCCTCCCCCCTTCAATTATTCTCATAGGGCTATATTTTGTTACTGTGTTTTGTTTTGTTTATGTTTTATTTTGTTTATTTTTTTAAGCTCAAAAGAAACTCCCCAAAAGCACAAAGTAATTGAGAAAACTAAGAGAAATGAAATATTCTACCAAGTGACTTACTTTAAAATATCCTGTCTGAATTATTAAAAAGGAAATAATCGTTTCCACGTATGGATGCCTCAGATATCCTGCAAGAAACATTGAGTCAAGAAACAAATAGTCATGGTTTAGGGATTAGATTTTTGTTTTTGAGGTACAGTATCAAAAATTAGACAGGATTTTTTTGGGAGAAATTACTACTCAGAATTAAAAAATGTAATGAAAATCAAAGAAATAGGGCAGAAATTGAGTTCCTAGAACATGAGAACAAAGTTGAAAGTTGGCTATATGAATGTTGCTATTTGGGAAGATTTACAATAAATAAAACTGGGAGAAAGATTAAACTGTTATTAATTCGTAAGTTTTTTCCACTCAGAGATAGGAGTAGTCTCTCTACAGTTGGGAACAGAAATACTAGTTGATGATAAATTGCTAACAAAAGAACTACATTTTCTTAGCAACCCAAGTAATGAATTAACATTTTGATGGCCATGCTGAACAGCAAGTATGAACCCTTCAGGAAAAGCCCAGGAAAGGCCATTCCAAATGGCCTAGTCTGTCACCACCACACGTCAGGAGGTCATTTCTAAAACAAAAGAGGGGCACGCTTGGTATTTCACAAACAAAAAAATGAATACACACACACAAATGTGCATGGAAAAAAGAAGAGAAGAAAAAAAGTATTTTCTGTGTCATCAAACTCCCTTAATTTTATAGTCTCTGAGATGCTCTGCAAATATTAGCAAAAGCACATTTT
This sequence comes from Mirounga leonina, assembly GCF_011800145.1. NCBI lineage: Eukaryota > Metazoa > Chordata > Mammalia > Carnivora > Phocidae > Mirounga > Mirounga leonina. The sequence goes on from NW_023270387.1 coordinate 40,855,925, forward strand.
GTTATCTCCAATTTCTGAATGAAGATTTGGAGGCTAGTTGGTTGGTCTGAGGCAACATATAAAGTCAGTAAAAGATCTTTTTCAACTGTTTCAAAATCTCATAATGATCCCTTTAAAAAAAAAAAGGTAATACTCAAAAAATTTGAGCTCATTAAGAAGCCTGTTACCTAAATTATGCTAAGCGAAATAAGTCAATCAAAGAAAGACAAGTATCATATGATCTCACTGATATGAGGAATTCTTTATCTCAGGAATCAAACTGAAGTTTGCTGGAGTGGTGGGGGGTGGGAGGGATGGGGTGGCTGGGTGATAAACATTGGGGAGGGTATGTGCTATAGTGAGCACTGTGAATTGTGTAAGACTGATGAACCACAGACCTGTACCTCTGAAACAAATAATACATAATATGTTAAAAAAAAAAAAAAAAGAAGAAGAAGATAGTAGGAAGGGTAAAATGAACGGGGTGGGGAATCGGAGGGTGAGACTAACCATGAGAGACTATGGACTCTGAGAAACAAACTGAGGGTTCTAGAGGCGAGGGGGGTGGGGGATGGGTTAGCCCAGTGATGGGTATTAAGGAGGGCATGTATTGAATGGAGCACTGGGTGTTATACACAAACAATGAATCACGGAACACTACATCAAAAACTAATGATGTGATTAATGGTGACTAACATAACATAATAAAATAAAATTTAAAAAAAAATTTATTATTTTTTTAAAGATTTTATTTATTTATTTGAGACAGAGAGAATGAGAGACAGAGAGCATGAGAGGGAGGAGGGTCAGAGGGAGAAGCAGACTCCCCGCCGAGCAGGGAGCCCGAGACGGGACTCGATCCCAGGACTCCAGGATCATGACCTGAGCCGAAGGCAGTCGCTTAACCAACTGAGCTACCCAGGCGCCCTAAAAAAATTTTTTTTAAAAAGATGTCTGTCACCTAATAGTCCAACATTAGCATAAATTAGATAATTATTTGTTTTTCTCATAAACAAAGCAAAATCATTTGGTGTGTCAATGTTTTCCAAGTTCAACTGAAGCAGGGCAGTTTTCTAGGACACTAGTTTTCTATTTTCTCAGTAATAGATTGATTTATATCTTGAATATCATACTCAAAGAAGATCCTCATTAGAATATTATGTATTTATCACATTCATTTTCCTCCAGTATCCATGGATACATATTACTCCAGATACCAAAGCCAAAGATACCACTAGAAAAGATAACTACAGGCTAATATCCCTGATAAATATAGATGCAGAAATGCTCAATAAAATATTAAGAATCAGAATCCAGTCATACATTGAAAAGATCATATACCATGAACAAGTGGGATTTATCCCTGAGATGCAAGGATGGTTCAACATATGAAAATCAATTAATGTAATACACCATATTAACAGTATAAATTATAAAATGTAGATGATTGTCTCAGTTGCAGAAAGTGCATTTGACAAAATTTAACATTTTCTCATGATAAAAAGTCTCAACAAATTAGGATAGAAGGAACATATCTCAATATAATGAAGGCCATATATGAAAAGCCCACACTTAACATCATGCTCAACAGTGAAAACCAGAAAGCTTTTCCTCTAAGATCAAGAACAGCGCAAAGATACTTACTTCACCACTTATATTGAGCATAATACTAGAAGTCCTAGCAGCATTTTGGCAAGAAACAGAAATAAAAGACATGTAAATTGGGAATGAAGTAGTAAAATTGTCTCTTTTTGCAAATGACATGATCTTATATATCGAAAACCCTAAAGATCACACAACACACGTTAGAACTAGTACCTTTGGTAAAGCTTGCTGTGTAAATTTTGATTGGGGATGCCAGACATTATGAATTGGCCTTCTTGGGAGTCAGATATTTTTAAATCCCTATATATTTTCAAGATCTTTGTTTGGGGATTCACTTAAGTCACTGGGATAAAGTTCAATCCTTATAGGTCTTGCTCTTAATCTTGATAAGGCAGCAGCAGTCCAGCATTTAGCCTAGAATTATATTCTCCTCATTCTGAGGCAAAAATTTCTGTGTCCTCTACTCATTGCCCCATGCATCATGAAGTTTTTGCATTTGTTTGGAACACTCATTTGTCCCAGACCTGATTTAGCGCTAGGCACTGTTACCTCTAATGACATTGTCTAATATTGTTCTTTCTCAGGCCATATATAATGGCGGATGCATGACCTGGTCAGTACTCAACTAAACACTTGAAAGCTCTCTGCAGATTTCCAGAGTTCTCTCTCTGTACAGCTATCTTTTCTCTGTTCTGAGAATGCTAGCCACCTTCTTATTTCTGGATTCTTAGCTCTGTCTGCTCAATTCAGGAAGTCAGTGAGCTGTACCTGGATGCTGCTCCCTGTCACCACCTGAAAATTAATGATATTAAACTAGGACAATGGCAGAGCTCATTTGTTTTTCACCTTTAAGGGCTTACTTTCCTTTGTTGGCAAATATTCAGTGTCTCGCAAACTATTTCGTTTTTGGTTGTTTCAAGTGGTAGCATTAATCTGTCCCCTGTTAAATTCCATCATGGCTAGAAATAGAAATCCCAATGTATTTTTTATTTATTTATTTTTTTTTTTCCAATGTATTTTTTAAATGAATAAAAGAATCTGGAGTAATACTGGTGTGAGCCTGAAGGGAAATCAGTCTCAATTATAATTCCTAGAATATATTTTTTTTTGCTATAATAACTTAATAGTTATTTATTTATTATTTTGCTATAATAACTTAATAGTTTGAACATCCAGGCTGTTATGTGCAGCATGAGGTCTCTGTCTTAGAGTGCTTTTCTGAAGCAACCAGTTTAAATCCATTGGACCTCTCCAAGTTTGGAGGGAGGGAGGGAGGTACAGGAAGAGAGAGGGAAGAGTATATCAGGAGGTACTGAAAGCCTGTGGGTGGGATGAAAACCATGAAACTATGTCATGAGGAAAGATAGCAAAACAGAAACTAGAGAGCTACACGGTCCAATATGGTAGCCCTCAGCCAGATAATAGCTAATTACCAGCCAGATAATAGCTAATGAGCCCTTGATATTTGGCTAATCACAAATGAATGTGCTATAAGTGTAAAATACACACCAGGTTCTAAAAACTCAGAATGAAAAATATCATTTTTTTCATCATCATAAGTGTACTCTTTAAACCCCATCAGCTATTTCACTCATCCTCCCACCCACCTCCCGTTCGGTAACCATCAATTTGTTCTTTATAGTTAAGAATCTGTTTCTTGGTTGGTCTCTTTCTCTTTTTTCCCCCTTTACTCTTCTAGCTCTATCCATGTTGTTGCAAATGGCAAGATTTCATTCTTTTTAATGGCTGAGTAATATCCCATTGTATCTATATGTACTGCCTCTTCTTTATCCATTCATCCATTGATGGACACTTGGGCTGCTTCATAGTTTGGCTATTGTAAATAATGCTGCAATAAATATATGGGTGTATGTATCCCTTTGAATTAGTGTTTTTGTATTTTGGGGGTAAATACCCAGTAGTGTAATTACTGGATCATAAGGTAGTTCTATTTTTAATTTTTTGAGGAACCTCCATACTTGTTTTCCACAATGACTGCACCAGTTTGCATTCCCACCAACCAAGAAAGAAAGTTCCTTTTTCTCTGTATCCTCAGCAACATCTGTTGTTTCTTGTGTTTTTATTTTAGCTATTCTAATGGGTGTGAGGTGATATCTCACTGTGGTTTTGATTTGCATTTCCCTGATAATGAATGATATTGAGCATCTTTTCATGTGTCTGTTCACCATTTATGTGTCTTCTTTGGAAAAAATGTTCATGTCTTCTACCCACTGGATTCATTTTTTGGGTTGAGCTGCATCAGCTCTTTGTATATTTTGAATACCAACCCTTTATCAGATATATCATTTGCAAATATCTTCTCCATTTCAGTAGGTTGCCTTTTCATTTTGTTGGTTGTTTTCCTCACTGTGCAGAAGTTTTTTTTTTTTTTTATTTTGGTGTAGTCTTAATAGTTTATTTTTGCTTCTGTTTCCTTTGCCTCAGGAGACATTTTTAGAAAAATATTGCTAAGGCTGATGTTAGAGAAATTACTGCCTGTGTTCTCTTCAAGGATTTTTATGGTTTCAGATCTCACGTTTAGGTCTTTAATCCATTTGGAGTTTATTTTTACATGTGGTGAAAGAAAGTGGTCCAGTTTAATTCTTTTGCATATTGCTGTCCAGTTTCTCCAACACCATTTGTTAAAGAGGACTGTCTTTCTCCCATTGCATATTCATTCCTCCTTTGTCAAAGATTAATCTATCATATACTCATGGGTTTATTTCTGGGGTTTCTATTCTGTTCTCTTGATCTATGTGTCTATTTCTATGCCAGTACCATACTGTTTTAATTACTACCACTTTGTAATATAATTTGAAATCTGGAATTGTGACACCTCCAGTTTTGTTTTTTTCTTCTTAAAGATTGCTTTGGCTATTTGGGGTCTTTTTTAGTTCCACACAAATTTTAGGATGGTTTTTTCTAGTTCTGTGAAAAATGCTGTTGGTATATTGATAGGGATTGAATTAAATGTGTAGACTGCTTTGGGTAGTATAGACATTTTAACAATATTTGTTCTTCCAACCCATGAGCATGGAATATCTTTCCATTTCTTTGTGCCATCTTGAATTTCTTTCATCAGTGTTTTATAGTTTTCAGAGTACAGGTTAGGTTTATTCCTAGGTATCTTATTGTTTTTTGTGCAATTGTAAAGGGGACAATTTTCTTAATTTCACTTTCTGCTGCTTCATTACTCATGAATAGGAATGTAAAAGATCTCTGTACATTGATTTTGTATCCTGTGATTTTACTGAATTCATTTATCAGTTCTAGTAGTTTTTTGTGGAGTCTTTCAGGTTTTCTGTTTGTAGTATCCTGTCATCTACAAATAGCGTGAGTTTTACTTCTTCCTTACCAACTTAGATGCCTTTTCTTTCTTTATTTTGTATAATTGCTATGGCTAGGACTTCCAATACAATGTTGAATAAAAGTGGTAAGAGTGGACATCCCTGTCTTATTCCTAACCTTTGGGGAAAAGCTCTCAGTTTTTCACTATTGAATATGATGTCAGCTGTGGGTTTTTCTTTTTCTTTTCTTTTTTTTTTTTTTTTAGATTTTATTTATTTATTTGTCAGAGCAAGAGAAAGCACAAGCAGGAGGAGTGGCAGGCAGAGCAGGCAGAGCAGGCAGAGGGAGAAGCAGGCTCCCTGTTGAGCAAGGAGCCTGATGTGGGACTAGATCCCAGGACACTGGGATCATGACCTGAGCCAAAGACAGATGCTTAACTGACTGAGCCCCCCAGATGCCCCTCAGCTGTGAGTTTTTCATATAAAGCCTTTATTATGTTGAGATATGTTCTCTCTAGACCTACTTTGCATTTTTTATTATGAATGGATGTTGTACTTTGTTGAATCCTTTTTTCTGCATCTATTGAAATGATCATATGGTTTTTATTCTTTCTATTATTGATGTGATGTATTGCATTGAGTGATTTGAAAATATTGAACCACCCTTGCATCCCAGGAATAAATCCCACTTGATCGTGGTGTATGATATTTTAAATGTATTGTTGGATTTGGTTTGCTAATATTTTGTTTAGGATTTTTGCCTCTATATTCATGAGAGATATTGGCCTGTAGTTTTCTTTTTTTGTGATGTCTTTATCTGGTTTTGGTATCAGGATGATACTGGTCTCAGAGTGAATTTGGAAGTTTCCCTTCCTGTTCTGTTTTATTTATTTTTTATTTTTTTTGGAATAGTTTGAGAAGAATAGATATTAACTCTTCTTTAAATGTTTGGTAGAATTCACCTGTGAAGCTATCTGGTTCTGGACTTCAGTTTGTTGGGAGTTTTTTGATTACTGATTCAATTTCTTTGCTGGTAACTGGTCTGTTCAAATTTTCTATCTTTTCCTGCTTTAGTTTTAGTAGATTATATGTTTCTAGGAATTTATCCATTTATTCTAGGTTGTCCAATTTGTTGACATATAAGTTTTCATAATATTCTCCTCCAACTCTTTGTATTTCTGTGGTGGTATTGTTTGTTTGTTTTGTTTGTTTTAATGATTCTGGCTAGAGATTTATCAATTTTGTTGATCTTTTCATAAACCAGCTCCTGGTTTCATTGATTTGTTCTATTGGTATTTTTTAGTTCCTATATCATTTATTTCTGCTCTAATCTTTATTATTTTCTCCCATTTGCTAGGTTTAGATTTTGTTTGTTGTTCTTTTTCTAGCTCCTTTAGGTGTTAGACTAGGTTGTTTGAGATTTTTTTTGCTTCTTGAGATAGGCCTCTATTGCTATAAACTCCCTTCATAGAACCACTTTTGCTGCATTCCCAAATTTTTGGATTGTTGTGTTTTCATTTTCCTTTGTTTCCATGTAATTTTTGGTTTCTTTTTTGATTTCTTGGTTGACCCATTCATTATTTAGTAGCATGTTATTTAACCTCCAAGTATTTGTGCCCTTTCCAGATATTTTCATGTGATCAATTGAGTTTCATAGCATTGTGGTCAGAAAAAAATGCATGGCATAACTGATTTTTTTGAATTTGTTGAGACTCATTTTTTGGCCCAACATGTGAAAAATATCTTGTTAATAATTGTATATTGATTATATATAGATTATATTTTGCACATATTTGGACTAAATAAAATGATTTTGGAAGTTAATTTTACCAGCTTTTATTTCTTCTATAGTGTAGCTACTCTAAAATATAAAATCATGTATGTCACTTGTGATTCTGGCTCACATTATATTTTGTGTTGGTTAGCACTTTTATAAAGTGTTATTCTTAATATGCTTACTTCAGAGAGTCTGGTGTAATCTGTGGATTCTTTCTCAATAAAATGACATAACTGCCCCCCCCCCCTCAAAAAAGCATGAATATAGTTCTAAGGTTTTCCCTGCTGTATTGAAACTATTTATGCACCCAAGGAAAGAATCTTTATCACAGAATGTTGACCATCATCACACCAGCCATGTTATTTGGGAGCATGAAGAAGAGAGAATCTCTGCCCTGGGATTTTCAGCAGGCTACCGGGTCAATACAAAAATAGGGACAGAGAAGTAAGGAATTTAAACATTCCAATATTTCCCAAAGTGATCTTTTCTCAGCTTTTTCACCATTTTTTTTTCCTGCTCAGTATTTGTTCAGTTTAGAAGAATGTCTTCATAATTACAGTATCTATATAACTTAAAGTGGGACTCCTAAGGGTAAAGATTTTCTCTGTCTTCTTCATTCTTCAAAAACTACAGGGCGCCTGGGTGGCTCAGTTGGTTAAGCGACTGCCTTTGACTCAGGTCATGATCCTGGAGTCCCGGGATCTAGTCCCGCATCGGGCTCCCTGCTCAGCAGGGAGTCTGCTTCTCCCTCTGACCCTCCCCCGTCTCATGCTCTCTCTCATTCTCTCTGTCTCAAATAAATAAATAAAATCTTTAAAAAAAAAAAAAAAAAACTACACACATGCACAATATTTTCCAAGCAAAATAATGTAGCCCTCACCACAGAGCTGAGCAAATTTGCATATCCCACCTAATTTCAAGATCATATTATTTGGGAATCTGGGGATTATATATCATAGCCATAACATCATAACTGTGAAATATGAATTGTTAAAACATGAGAAGACCCCGGAGAAGCTTGATTGATAGTGGCAGAAAAAAATAAGATTATCGACAGTAAATGAGCTGATGTTAATCTGAATGTGATTAGATACAATGCCTCCCATGTCATCATGTCACATCTGAATAAGGAGCCTTTCCATAATGAACTGGAAGTCAAGCTAACCATGTAAAGGAATTTCCTGCTTGAATAATTTACTCTCTGAGCATCATCTACTTACACTGAAATCCGAGAAGTCTCAGGAGGTTAGGATAGCCACTGTATTCTAGAATGAGGACTTGCGAGAGCATTTGTTTTAATATTCATACATGTTTTATTTACATAATTTATACAATTGTTGACAAATTACTCAAATTACTAAAGCAGGTCTATACTGTTTTCCTTACTGATACTCCCATATCTTCTGCAAAATTTATAGTCCTTCCCCATCCTATTTCCAAGCTTTTAATTCTATTCAAAAAGCAATTGGTAAATGTTTAGCCTGTGCCTAATACTACACTTAGAGCTCTGAGGGATACGGGGAAAGTGGAAGGAAATGTTATTTTCTCAATGCTTGCATTTTCCTTGAGGAAATAAAACATATTTTAGTGGAAATACAGCAGTGAACTATATAACTGAGACAATTAAGGAACACACTAAAAAAAGTTTTAAATAAAATGCTAAAAATTAAAAATGTTACAACATTTCAGGAAAGAAAATATGAAAATTATCCACTGAAGAACCTGGTCTTTAGATCTGGGCTGCTGGCCGACACTCTAAGCAGGTAAAGCAGTGAAACCATCAAGTCAGCACACACAGTGTTTCTACTCTTCTTCCTGATACAGCACACATAGAATATCTGGAAACTTCCTAGCACAAACTGAGGAAGTGCTCAAGGGCCAGAGGTAACCAACCAAGGTATCGCATTTCAGTCTGGGCACAATTAAACCTATTTGGGACATATTTGTTAGAAATTGCTGATATATAAAATAAGACCTTTCTGAGGCATGCTTTCCAAAGACATCATTGCTTTTTGGTTTTCTGTTTGTTTTTTTTACTGTGGGATTACATCATGGGACCAGCCAGCAGCAATCTAGAGGCAGAACCACAGCTACGAAGGAGTCAGGAGTGAGAACTGAACAAAAAGAGATACCCTACACCGCACTGTGTCCGGCTAACTAAACCACATTCCCTCTTAAGGAGTCTGCAGCGAGACTTCTACAGAATACTTAAAATGAAAATTTTAAAACCGGAAGGGTCTTTCAGAGTAAAAGCAGTACAATTTATAAGGGATCAGGAAACATGGGTAAAGAGAAGCCATGAGAGAGAAAAAGGAAAAAAACATGTCAAAAGCTGAATAGGAAAACAAAGGAGTAGAAAAGCATCTGAAGAGGGCAGACTACATTAAGAATAGAACACATCTTGGGCGCCAGGGTGGCTCAGTTGGTTAAGCAACTGCCTTCGGCTCAGGTCATGATCCTGGAGTCCCAGGATCGAGTCCCAGGATCGAGTCCCATATCTGGCTCCCTGCTCAGCAGGGAGTCTGCTTCTCGCTCTGACCCTCTTCCCTCTCGTGCTCTCTCTCATTCTCTCTCTCAAATAAATAAATAAAATCTTAAAAAAAAAATAGAACACATCTTTTCTTGAGAAGGAAATAACTGGTCTTTATTCTCAGGCACCCCTTATTAATCACTGCTCTTGAGGCACCAGAACTGCTATCAGCCCACAAGAGTTGATGATGAGCCCACATCGTATGCCATGCTGTTCCTGTGCAGTCTTGGGGGCCTTCATCACTGCTCTCACTCTTCTTCCTTACCTCCCTGTGTATCAGACGTGAATTTATTCCTGTTCTGCCACCTGGAAAACTGTATTATTCACCACCCATCAAGCCAGTGCAGCACAAAAGTGACTTTCTCCACAGCCCCCCTCAGTGCCCACTGCGACCACAGGAATGTGGTGAAGCTCCTCTCTCCGATGGGAGGCTGCTTTCTCATGAGTCATCCTGTCAGGTGGGTAATAGTGCTTGGAACACTATTTTACAAAGGCCAGTGGGTAACTGTAAAGCATTTTGTCAGTTTCCCATTCCACAAAGAAGTATTTCATTTCTAATTTCTTCTTTATAAATATCTTACTTTAGAAATTTTTCGTGGTTTTTAGACATATCACCTAACATTTTTGTCCCATCAAACACATATATAACCCAGGTACAGCCAGATCCATTTCTGAAAACCTCTTATTTTTTCCCCAAATACCATTGTTGTAAATAGCAAGAATGTCCATAAATTCATTCCATCCCTCGATGCATGTCTCTATGCAATATACATTTGTGCCAACTTCCACCAAGAGATTAAGTCTCTTTCTGAACCCTCTAGGCTTAACAGAGAGCAAGCCAGATGGAGCAAATATATAACCATGTGCCTTGCTTCAGTTAATGGGCATCAGCTGATGGGATGTGAAATAAGGCTTGAAATGTTCTTGTGCTTTGGGACTTACCCTTTCTTGCTACTCATGGGAGCCCTGAGGTTGCTGCATGGAAAAAATCCAAACACACCTACTAGAGATTAGACCACACTGAACAGAGACCAGACTGCCCAGTTGAAGTCTTTTCAACTGTTGAACTCCATATGCGAGACTAACTTTGTCCATGTAGCACTAGATGAGCTGAATCAGACCAGAAGAACCACCCAACCAGCCCAGGGAATTGTGAGAATTAATAAAGATGTGTTACTTTGAACCACAAGTCAAGGAACTTTTTCTGTGAAGGGCCATACAGAAAATATTTTTGATTTTGTAAGTCATTCGATCTGTTTCAACTATCCAACTCAATAGCTATAGCAAGAGAACAGCAATAAACAATAGATAAATGAATGGATATAATTGTGTGCCAATAAAATTTTATTTAAACTTAATTTACAATTCTACTAAAAGTATTATTGCCATAGTTTTCTGACCCCTGTTTTAAACCAATAAGTTTTAGGGTAATTTGTTACATAGCAAAAGCTGAACTATACACTGATTTTATTATGGTTTTCTTTCCCATCTTCCCGATCTACTTAACTGCTCCCACTTGGCCTTTAGGATCCCGTAGAAACGTCATTACAGAAAACCTAAAGGCATTGGTTTTGGAATCAGACCAGTGTGAATTTGAATCTTTATTTTACCACTTACTGCATGTTTGAGACTTGGGAAAGTTATCCTGTCTGAGCTTTAGTTTAGTCATGTATAAAATATGCCTGGCATCAAAGATAATTATAATACAGTTAAATATTATGTCATTATATCCTTATTACCCTCACTCTCAGTTTAGAATAGATGCTCTGCACTCTCCTGATACCTTGTGTGTACTCCTATAATACCATTTATTATGCGGTATATTAGTTGTTCAGCTTTCCTTGTCATTATTGGCACAAAGGAATTAAGTCATCATTAAGGAGAATGCTTCTTCCTTCCTCTGATAATCCTTTCCAAGAGGACACTCAGTTTCCACTTCACCTTCACTTCTGGCCTCTCTCTACCATTTTACTGAACCCAAGATACTGATCTCTCTACTTTGTTCCTCTTGGAGAAGTAAATGCCCTCTGAGAGCACACTCCCTCTTCTGCTCCTCTGGGGAACATCGTCACATGTGGAGAGGCCCAATCCTGAGGTCCATGATCAAGTTAGTATATCTGTTTGGCTCTAGGGTTCGGTGTTAGGTATTAGGAGGACCCATTGGGCCCTCACATTAAGCCTTATCCTTCAGCCTTTGTCTGTCATTAAAAAGGGTTTATTTTAGACCTTTATCTTCCTGGTTCTGTTATGTTTCTCAATTGGTCCATAGCTCACTCAGGGTACAGAGATAATTTTTTTTTTTTAAAGATTTTATTTATTTATTAGAGAGCGAGCGAGTGAGAAACAGCATGAGAGAGGAGAAGGTCAGAGGGAGAAGCAGGCTCCCCGCTGAGCCGGGAGCCTGACGCGGGACTCGATCCCAGGACCCTGGGATCATGACCCGAGCTGAAGGCAGTCGCCCAACCAACTGAGCCACCCAGGCGCCCCAGAGATAATTTTTATCGGGTATCATCAAGATTGAAACATATATAAAGTACACTTAAAACTGTTCTTAGAAAATAGTGAGCAATTCCTATAAGGAAAAGGGTAGTATTTCCTCCTAATCCGAGCCAAATAAAGAGGTTCCCAGGAATCAAATTGTAAATAATGAGGCTTGCAGGAAAGAAAATGGGCATTTCACCTCCTGCTAGCTACTTGCTGAGATGCAGAAATCTGAATGCCAGCTGTATGCCTCTCATCTGACTAAGCATGAGAAACCTTGTGGGAGAATCTGACATGTGTCCCTAAGATGTTTTTAGTGGAGGACATGTGTCCCTAAGATGTTTTAGTGCCTGTTTCACTGGCAGTCCATGGGTCAGCCACACCTCAGGTGTGGGGGGTTCCTGTGGGCTAAGTGGGACTGTAGCTGGGGCCCAAGCTGCCCAAAGGTTTGGCTTCTTGCCGGACAGAAAGAAGCTGTAGGGCATAGCTAGGGGAAGAGGACTTCACAAGGAGCATGAAGGCAGCTAGAGAAATATTCATGAAACTTGTCAAGGAGCAAAACCCTGAGATTGTCCTTACAACAGGAGGATTTCCAAACAAATCACCAAGCCTCCATTTTGATGCCTATTTTGATGTAATGACAGAGCCATTCAACTGCCAAAGTCAGCAACAGCTGAGGAAGCAGGTGCCTTTTCTTGCTTTTCTCTCATCTTTCTGTCACAACTCCGTATTCCACTTGAGATCAAAGGAGAAGACCTAAGAGGAAGTGGAACATGGATGATAAAAGAACAAACTTGAACTTCAGACCAGGAATTATTTAGAGAGAAGGAAAAACATAAATTTAAAATTTTGGTTTAAACTGGAGTACACTGGGGGTGCCTGGGTGTCTCAGTTGGTTAAGCGGCTGCCTTTGGCTCAGGTCATGATCTCAGGGCCCTGGAATTGAGCCCAGTGTCAGGCTCCTTGCTCAGTGCGGAGTCTGCTTCTCGCTCTCTCTCTGCCCTTCCCCCTGTCCCCCCTCCATCCTCCCACTCCTACTCCTGCTCGCACGCTCTCTCTCTCAAATGAATAAATAAAAAATCTTTAAGCTGGAGTACAGTGTTTAACAGCTGATGCAGATATCGTCCATACAGCTGAAAGAGATACAGAATAGAACACAAAAAGAATTAAGCTGTTTCCTGATTTTGTCCTTTTGTGTACAGTCCATTCAATAATCAATCTATATGTGCATACAAAGATTAATTATTGAATTTTCTCTTTAAATTACATTAGGTTGTTGACAGTACAGCAGAACAATAAACACATTGCCAACTCCCTTCCTAGCAGAAAGAAAGATTAGAACTGATTATGACGGGTCAGTAAAATTAGGTTATTTGGTCTTAGGGGAATCATAAAAAATAATTTTTAATTTCTGTTCTGCAAACACCAAGATTATTAGATCTTACCACAAAACCAGACCTGAGTCAGCATGCTAGCCAAAGATGCAGCAGTATTTATAGGTTTCAAAAAAATAGAAAGCATATATGCCCTCAGAATATGGATGAGAACAAAAACACAGTATAGCCTTCTAGTCTGTAGAAATATTATTAGATCCCCCTCCTTCAGCATGCTATGTTCTTTTAAAAATAAGGGTTCTCTGGTTAAATAGCTGTTTCTAATCTGCACTTTTATTCTTAAGAGATTTTGCAGCCAATTTTGTTTACTTCTTCATTTGTTGTACACTTCTATAGCACTGCTGGGTTAAACTTCATCACAATATTTTATCACTGCATTTCCATTTAATACAAAGCCATATGACTGCTGAAAATTTCTACAATAATTTAAGTGTCCCTAAGCACACCATTTCTCTGACTACATGCATTTTTTATACCCTAACTCTTATTGTAATGCTTATGATCAATAAAGATACTTGCTCAGAAGTAGAATAAATTTGTGAACTATTAATATTTAATGTCCCAGGCCTTAAATCATTGTCCACTCTTACCTAAAGAAAATTATTTTATATTCTTACTGGTGGCTTATGGAAACTGAGAAAGAAAAATCAACAAAATCATTCCTGTTTGTAGCATTTTAGAAAAATTATGTTTTCTGTATTTATGGATATAACTAACTTTTATCCCATTTATTGCTGCTGAAAGTTCATTTGGAGGAAATCTATGCAAGATCTGGATAACTTTCAAGGAATTTTGCACCTGGATTCTCATTTCCAAATGTTCAAGGAATTGTCTAATTTAAGTAAAATAATAATAATTTGATAGGAAGATGCAAGGAAATGCATAGGATCAATGGGTGGAAATACCAGAAAATAAAGCCCAGAAGTTGCTAAAAACAGGAACACTTAACACATAACTGGCATACAATAAATAATTGACAGATGAATTAATGAACAAATAATTCAATAAATTTAGATTTTACTAGATGTACTTATAGAGGACTTTGCTTTAGACCTGAAGCAAATGGGATGAGAGGAGCGTTGTGGAGTATCCATATTAAATATATACCTCCTTAAATTATCTAGAACATATTCCATTATATGGGAATACAGGTGGAGATGTCAAATAGGCAGCCTTGAGGTGAGAGTGTGATCCGTGCTGGAAATGTACAGATGGGAGTTTTTGGTGAACACACAAAGTCACAGGACTGGGTGAAATCACTAAGGAAGTGAGTGTAGGTAGATATCAGTAGAGGTCATGGAACAGGCCTGGAGCACAGCAGTGGTAAGAGATCAGGGCTAAGAGGAAGCACCAGCCGAAGAGATGAAGAAAAGGCCAGTGGAATGCCGGCACACCCAGGGGTGTATGAGGACCGAGAGGCCCGAATGTATGAGTGTCTTAGACATACCTAACAAAGTCTCACAAACTGGGTGGCTTTAAACAACAGAAATTTATTCTTTCACAGTTCTGGAGGCCACAAGTCTGAAATGAAGGTGGTGTTGGCAGGGCTATGTTTGCTTTGGAAGCTCTGGGGGGAGGATCCTAACATGTTTCTTCCAGCTTCTGGTGGTTGCCAACAATGCTTGGCTTCTTTAGTTTGCATTTCTTCACAATTTCTCCAATTACGTCAATATCCATATGGCCATCTTACCTCTGTGTCTGCTTTTTCTCTTCCTATAAGGACACCAGTTATTATATTAAGGCCCACCCTAATCTAATATGGCCTCATTTTAACTAATTACACCTGCAAATACCTTATTTCCAAACAAGGTCACATTCTGAGGTTCCAGGTGGACATAAGCTTTTGGAGGACACTATTCAACCCATACACCAAGTAAAAAAGTGTTTAAGGAAATGAGGAGTGACAAACTTTGCCAAATGATGCCAATAGTTCAAAATCGATGAAGACTGAGATTTAGATTTGGTCACTAAAAATAGCCACGTAGGGGTCATTGGACCCCAACAGGGTGATTTCATATGGTGGGTGGGAGCTGGGGCATACACCTGACTAAGTACACTTAGAATAGAGAGGAAAAGAATTCGAAACTCTGAGTATACACGACTCTTCTGAGGGTTTTGCAATGAACAGTAGTCAGGAAGTGAGGCAGGGGAGAAGCAGAATATAAAGATGAGAGAAATAATTGCATTTCTATATGTTTATGAGGATAAAAAGCGAGAGAGAATAATCATATTGGCATACTGACATGTTTCCTCTTCATATACTTACTTCATTCATTAATGAATATATATGAGTATATATTATGTATATGAATATATGTTAATTAATATATAATCCATATAGTATCTTCAGACAAATAAAAAGCACACTCATCCTGTTCTGACTTTTTAATCTGCCTTCCCTTGAGCCTGATGGAATCTAAGTCCATTTATGGATCTGGAGGCAAGGAGGGCTATTTGGAGTGAGGCTGTGGATAACTGATAGCCCCTTGAAATCATCCTTAAATTCTGTAGTGTAGGCAAACCGACTCCAAATGCCATGAGACCTCAAGGTTTACACCAGGGAGTGGTCATTTTCCTTATGACTGACAAAGTAAATCTTGCATCCCTGGTAGCTAAAGTCTGATAGAAATAATAATCAGATTCAGAGTTTGATTCTGCAAGTGTTCCTGGATTCCTGGTTTAAATTCACAGCTTCTCCCAGCTCTTAGATTAAAGGTAATGCATTGATTAAGAAAAAGTGAAACCCTCAGGAAAATTTCTTAGATGGAACACATAAGAATATATTCTCTGATAATAGTGTATTTATACTGTATATCAATAACAAAAATACAAAAAGGAGGGGTGCCTGGATGGCTTGGTCGTTGGGCATTTGCCTTTGGTTCGGGTCATGATCCCAGGGTCCTGGGATCGAGCCCCGCATGGGGATCCCTACTCCATGGGAAGCCTACTTCTCCCTCTCCCACTCCCTCTGCTTTTATTCCCTCTCTCGCTGTGTCTCTCTCTGTCAAATAAATAAATAAAATCTTAAAAAAAAAAAATACAGGAGATCCACATGTACTCAGAAATTAGTAGGCCCATTTCTAAGCAATAAATGGGCAAAAAAGAAAGCTTAATGGAATTTAGAAAACATTTGAGTAAATACTCAAATACTGCATTATCAAATAATATGAAAAGCAACTAAACTAGTTCTTAAAGGAAAACTTAATAATGTAAAGGCATGTAGTAGGAAATAAGATAGGTTAAAAATGAATAAACCAAACGTTCTATGTAAGATATTAGAAAAATAAACACAATAATCTCAAAGAGAGTAAAAGGAAGTAAGTATTAAAGATAAGAGCAGAAATTAATAAAATTTTAAAAAACACATAATGAACCAACCCCTGACTATGTATATGTATAAACTATGCTCAGCATTAGCACAATATAAATAGGGTATATTATAACCACATTGAGTCTATATCAGGAATACAAAATTGGTTTAACATTAAAAAGTCAGCCGGTGTAATTTACCACATTAATAGCAAAGGGAGTAATTGAGTGATTATTTCAGTATATGCAGAGTTTTGACAAAGTTGACAACCATTCATTATTAAAACAAAGACAAGCAAGATGAAAAAAAACTTCTTTTTTTTTTTATTAAAGATTTTATTTATTTATTTGAGAGAGAGAGAATGAGAGAGAGCAAGCACATGAGAGGGGGGAGGGTCAGAGGGAGAAGCAGACTCCCTGCCGAGCAGGGAGCCCGAAGGATGAAAAAATCTTCTTAACCAACTAGGAATAGAAAGAGACTTTTTTATTCTGTTTAATGATATTTACTAAACACACACACAA
The DNA here is from genome assembly GCF_011800145.1 of Mirounga leonina. Lineage (NCBI taxonomy): Eukaryota > Metazoa > Chordata > Mammalia > Carnivora > Phocidae > Mirounga > Mirounga leonina. The sequence continues at coordinate 40,872,809 of NW_023270387.1, forward strand.
ACACACATGGATGGGTATGCACACACACATATATGCAAGTTAATTTTCATTATCTGTAGTAGTCATGTGCTATAAAGTTACTGCAAATGCTGAGCTAGTGAATACTGAATCATTACTCCTAGGGGAAATGCAAGGTTTGGTTCTACCAGCCTCTCTTCATAACATTTTCATCAACCCATTGTATGTTTCAGTTTGAAGACAACTTTATAAATATATATGGTAGAATCATTAACATTGAAGTTACAGATAACAGCACTATAACTCATGCCTGAAAGAAGTTTACCTAATATACATATTTTCTCTGTAATACATTTGTTAAAGAACACTAAATAGCACTTCACTATATTTGGGAGCCATACTAAATAGTGAAATTACCAACAAAAATGCTAAAAACATGATACTAAATTGACGGTGAAAAGGACACTATTTACAGTAGGAGAGCTAAATGTAGGTAGAAATCACCTTGTTCAGTCTCCACTGGAAACATGCATGCTGGGTGACAAGTTTTTCACCACTCTGCACATTTCTGGGAATGACTGTCAAAGTGCAGCGAGTAAATACACGAATAAATTTCAGCGCTTAAGCAAATTCACAAATACAGATTCTGCAAATAATGAGGAACAACTGTATATGTAAACACACATATACAGAAATATCATACAATGTTGAAATAATGAAAGCTTTCCCTCTGAGATGAGGAATAAAACTAGCTATCACCATAACTCTTCAACATTGTCACAATTCTAACCAGACGGTAAGGAAAATTTAAGTCAGAATTGGAAATAAATAAATCAGCCAATATTCATAGATAATATGATTATGCATTCTAAAGTCCAAACATTGACTGAATTGTTTATTAATTTTGCTAGATTAAATACATAAGCCCATTTTATTTCTATATATAAAAAAGTTTAAAAATACAATTTCAAATAGATGTTACATATAATACCATCAATGATACCACATTCTGAGAACTAAATCTAACAAAAGATATGTAAAGTCTTCTTTGGAATAATTTATAAAAATAAAATGAGGAAAATTAAATGATGTACTTACAAATAATAGAGGACTCAATATCATAAAATAACAATTGTCTCTAAATTGATCTAGAGATTCAATATGAACTCAATTCAAAGCCCAGCAGAGATTTTACAGTGGAAATGAACAATTACTCTTAAATGTGTATATAAGGTTAAAAGGTCCAAAAACAGTAAAGACTAAAAAAAAACCAAAAAGGGAGTACTTGCTTTATTAAACATAACAATTCATTAGGAAGTTATAGTAAGACACAATAGTACTGTAGAAGAGATAGACAAATATGCCAAAGAAACTGAACAACAACCCCAGAAATGGAACACACACATAGGGACATTTACTTTATGACAAAGTTGGCACTAAAGAAAGCGAGAAAGTAGTGGTGTTTTTCATGAAAGAACCTGGGACAACTGGAAGCCAAATGGTAAAAATACTTTTGGACTCTTCTTCATGTAAAAATAAAAACCAGATTGGGGCGCCTGGGCGGCTCAGTCATTAGGTGTCTGCCTTTGGTTCAGGTCATGATTGGAATCGAGCCCCGCATTGGGCTCCCTGCTCAGTGGGAGGCCTGCTTCTCCCTCTCCCACTCCCCCTGCTTGTGTTCCCTCTTTCTCTGTGTCTCTGTCTGTCAAATAAATAAATAAAATCTTAAAAAAATAATAAAAATAAAAACCAGATTGACATCAGCCTTAAATATGCAAAGAAAATAATAAGTATTTTAGAAAATAGCAGAGAAGAAAAGCTCTATAACTTTGGAGTAGAACATGATTTATTAAACAAGACACAAAAAGCAGTAACTCTAAAGGAAATAAATTAAAAAATGGATTACAGGGCGCCTGGGTGGCTCAGATGGTTAAGTGTCTGCCTTCGGCTCAGGTCATGATCCCAGGGTCCTGGGATCAAGTCCCGCATCGGGCTCTCTGCTCCTTGGGAGCCTGCTTCTCCCTCTGCCTCTCTCTCTCTCTGTGTGTCTCTCATGAATAAATAAATTAAATCTTTAAAAAAATGGATTACATTGTAATTAAGACTTTTTCCATCAAATACACCAATTAGTAAAAATGGAAGCCCCAGAATAGGAGAGTTACTTGCAGCATAAATAATATATGGAAGACTTATCTCCAGAATATATAAATATCCCCTACAGATCAATAAGAAGACAACCAGCACTTCACAGAAGAGAAAATCCAAATAGTCAAAAAACATGTGCAAAAATGTTTGGACACATTTATAATCAGAGAAATGTAAATAAAAACCATAAAGAGATAAGAAAAGAGATTTTAAATATACTACAGTGGCAAAACAAAAAAAATATCATCATGATAAACTAAGAAGCATGACAATTCTAAATGTTGGGGAGGAGTTTGAACAGTGGGAATATGCATTTACTGCTGGTAAGAGTATAGATTGGTACAACTTTAGGAAAAACACTTGGCAGTATTAAACACAAATGTTTGCATACACTATGCATATACATCCACTCTTAGGTAATGATATGATGTATGATGGTCTATGGAAAAGTATGACTTCGTACAGGAAATATGATACATATATGAATGTTCATAGAAACATTGTTTATAGGGTGCCTGGGTGGCTCAGTCAGTTAAGCATCCGTCTTTGGCTCAGGTCATGATCCTGGGGTCCTGGGATCGAGCCCCACATTGGGCTCCCTGCTCAACAGGGAGTCTGCTTCTCTCTCTTCTCCCTCTGCCCCTCCCCCCACCACTCATGCTCTTTCTCTCTCTTAAGAATGAATAAATAAAATCTTAAAAAAAAAATCATTGTTTATAATAATCCCAAACTGAAGCAACTCAAATGCAAATATGTAAAGACATAAAATGTATGTGTTATACACATTTAAGGAAATATTATGTATAGTAATGGAAACAAGCTACACTAACAATGTAGTTGAATCTTAAGAGTCAAGGTGGAAAACCAAACTCAATGCAATCAATAGAATACAGTATGTATCATCCCAAAATGATATCTATTATGTGTGCAAATACACATGCACACACACATATGTATGCATAATTGGACATTGGAACTATAAAGGAAGGTAAGAAATTGAATATCATCAAGTTAAGACAGTGGTTACTGCTAGAGAAGGAGGGGCTATGATTTGGAAGAGATATGCAGGAACATCTGAGATGTTAGTTCTGTTCTGTCTTTTGAACTGAGTTAGGGGTCATTCCACTGTTCACTTTACAGTTCGTTAAATTGTACATATTTGTTTTTGTCACATTTCCATATATGTGTTTTAATTCATAATACTTAAGAGTAAAAAACATGATATTTTGGAAAACAGGAGTAAGTAAAATGGGCCTAGACATTTGGTGAAAGGGAACATGAGGGTTACATGAACACTATGACTTGGTATTTATTTCATCAGTGGCCTAATAATTGGGGTGTAAAGGCAGTGAACTATAATAAATTATATGCCCGCTCTAGTGAGTCCTGTGCTTGACCTCATTCAGTCATCAAAGGAGGTATTAGCATTTCCATTTTACCAGTGGGCAGAAAAATGGAGTTCAGAAATGTGAAGTGGTTTGTATAAATTCCCACAGGTAGTAAATGATGAACGGGGATTCACATTCAGATGGTATAACCTCTATCTAACAGGCTTTCCACTATTCCTCATTAGTGTCGTTTGTTTCTTACCTCCCTTGCCATTGCATTTCTCCCCTTAAAGGTTTTTATTTATTGCTTGAACATTTTTGAGAACACTATGGTGTAAGAAAAGTGCTGATAGGAGCAACAGAGTAAGGAGTCTTGAATTACAGCTTGGTAATGAGTAGACATTTTATTTGGCCCTTGCCCCTCTAAAGTGCTTGGATATCATATGCTTCCTATGAGATGAATAGGATACTGAGGATTACACTAACACATGTACACAAACTTCATTCACATCTAAGGAGAAAAAAAAAGACTTTATGCATTGTTTTGCCAGTGACCTGTGAATGGCCTGTTCTTTAGCATTAAAATGATCATTGTAAAAGCAAAGATAAGCTCTAAATCTATGTTGTGTTTTCTTAGTCTCACTCATGAATGCACTGGCAAATATGAGAAATATCAAATATCAGAGCAGGAGAAGAGGAAAATCTTTTGGGGTGGTGAGGTATGCAGCAAGTAAAGGTAAGACTACAAAGAGCAAGAAATTCACCAAGAAAGGTGCTATAGGAGGTGAGGCGGGAGGAGGCACTAAGCAGAAAAATTAGAATACTGATGACTATGAAAGCATGGGCTCTACTTTAACCATCATGCAGAGAAAGCCTCCAAAGCTAAGGGATCTAAGTAACATCTAAGGAAAAGTGGTCATAGTCATCCCGGTGCTGGTGGCTCAATGGCTTTTATTATACTAATCCTAGGTGTGCTTTTATTTTCCCTCCAATTTCCTCTCTATGATTTACTTTATAATTCTGCTACTCTTGTGAAATGATTTCCTTTTCTATCACGAAACTGCAAAATTTTCTTTAAATACCTTTGCAGAAAAGGACTGAAAAAAGTCCTCATGACTTAAATTTGTACCAAACACAATTTAAACCTGGATGTTATCAACTAGAGAAAGCAAAATCATGGAAGTATCTTTTGTAACTCTTATGTTCTGTTCTAAACATTATCTGTGAGATGGAGTTCTGTGATGTAATTGCATCAATGGCCCTTTTATTGCTCAAATGCTTTTCTCGCATCTCGTTCTCAGCGCAGTCCATTATTAATTCTATTATATAAATGAAATTCCTGGTTTCAGTATTAGAAACCTCTCTAAAAAAAAAAAAAAAATCAAAGCCAGTGTATAGTACAAAAAGTAGTAGTGATGAGGATCCTTTCCCTAAACACTACCAAAGCCAGGGAAAAGATTGATCAGCAACACTGTGTGAGGGTAGAACAGAGGAAGCAGCATGGACAGTAACTGAGAGGAGAGTAATGAGCGGTATGGTGGGAAGGAAGCAACAGCAGGAAAAACGTGATCCAGGGGCCAAGAGACCTGGCTTGTGTTCTGAATGGCTAACTACACTTATGAATGTGAACAGGTGATTGGACCTCTCTTGTTTCAGACTCTCATTTTTGAAATACAGAGAATAGATTAATCTTGATTAATTTTTCAATATTTTTCAGAACGTTTAGAATCCATATTGACATAAAGATTAAAAATAGGAATGATAGATATTAGATATGATAACTGGAAACAGTACTTATACATTAATAGCCTTTGTTTTGGTACTTAACGATATTTCCCCTTGTGTAGTGCAAATTAGCTAAAACCATACAACTGTAAAAGTGGGCCTGTGATTTATTCCCAAGTCTTTTAGATTCTGAAACTCATACACTTTTCACTAAGTACAATGAAAAAAGAGGAAATGTGACATAGTGCATAATTAGTCCAGTCCAGAAGAAGTCTTTATAAATGATGCCATAATTTGGAAGCATTTCTTTTTTTCCTAAATTGGTGATCCAGATATTCTCTAAAGCTCTGAATTAATGTTTTCACAGTAGCTTTCTCAGAGAAGCAAATGGATAGGCTATTGCAAGTGAAGACAAATGTCAAGGGCTTTTAAATTGGGGATTGTCTAGGTTGAGTACTTGTCATGTTCTCAGCTCTTCACAAGGCGCAATGTGTAAAGATCAAGAATCAGAAAGCATATGGCTTGCGGCAAATTTACAATATGGTTGGGAAGAGCATAGGAAGATTTGAATATAAGATGATGGGAAGTTTGGGGACAGTCAAGGGACCATTTAAATGACTTCAAAGAATCAAATGGAAAGTTATGGAGGAAAACAGAAATCCTACTCTGAACTGAAGTGAGGTCAAAATTCTGGAAATGAAGAATCACAGGTGTTTTAGCATGGGAATGCAATATGATGAAAGTCATTTTTAAAAATTTTTTTATTAAAGATTTTATTTGAGAGAGAGAAAGAGAGAGACAGAGAGATCACAAGCAGAGGGAGAGGCGGAGGCAGAGGGAGAAGCAGACTCCCCACTGAGCAGGGAGCCCCCATGCAGGGCTCCATCCCAGGACCCTGAGATCATGACCTGAGCCAAAGGCAGATGCTTAACCAACTGACCATCCAGGCACCCCATGAAAGTCATTTTTTTTAAAAAGACCAATCTGGTGCAGAGATGTAGTGAAATGAGAGACGAGGAAACCAGCAAGATGACTACGGGAATAACCTGGCAATGGCAGTGTGAGAACAAGTCAGGACTGAGAGGATGTTTGCACTTGAGCACACTTACAGACTAACTGAAAATAGAACAATTAGAGATTAATGGAAAATTCCTTCATCTTTAGGTATCATTCAATCAGAGCTGATGCTTACATCCATAGACTGGTCTTGATAAACTTTAGGAAAGGAGATTTACTACCCTTTAAAAATAATCTACCAGAACATTTTTTTCTGCATATTAACCCCGAGTTTGAAGGGATTTCCAAAGCTTAGTCTCCCTGCCTCTTGCCAGAATTGCTTTCAAGTGATGCCACACAGATGACTCTGTATATAACAATCTAAAGATGCCCTGAAATTTATGCAAAGATGCCACTAGAATGAGAAGGAGATTATAATCACAGGAAATCCTAACTCTACTCAGACTGAAACAAAGAGCTTTAACAATCTTCTAGGGAAAATAAAACTAAAATATCTGCTTATCGTACAGATATAAAGGTGTAAATCGCATATTGCAGACTTTGAAAACATGTATCGAAAAATCGCCAATGCATAGAAAATTAAGCAAGGGTCTGATTTCATGAATATTATTAGTCACTGGCAACTAAAAGAGAAAAATTAAAGCTAATCAAGTAACATTCTTTTTTAGCTAGCTCAAAAAGAGGAAGCAGCCTAATAAAATTCATACTAATCCATCCTTTTTTTTTTTTAAAGATTTATTTATTTATTTATTTGACAGCGAGAGACACAGCAAGAGGGAACACAGGCAGGGAGAGTGGGAGAGGGAGAAGCAGGCCTCCCGCAGAGTAGGGAGCCCAATGCGGGGCTCGATCCCAGGACCCTGGGATCATGACCTGAGCCGAAGGCAGACGTTTAACGACTGCGCCACCCAGGTGCCCCCATACTAATCTATGCTGATTTGTTTGTTCTTTTTCACATATCAACTTAGAACATATGTAACTGATGATGAGGGCATGGGTTTTTTATGTGTTGTCAAATGCACCTCAGTGTCTAGAATTGAACACCCCACAATATATAGTTTGTGTATGATTGAATACCTTCATTATATACATTTATGTGGTATTTTATATGTTTCTTAAAAGATTTAAATTTTTTTCATTTTAAATATTTAGAGGTGATATCAAAGACACCTCCCAATTCATACATAATATCCACAAATCCTATGAAGCATGATGTAGGATGAAGAGACTCAGGGCACTAGATTTGGCATAAAAAGTTTGACTGCATTTGGGTTTGGGTGCTAGTGCCAGTTGGTTATAGATCTTAGGTGAGTCATAATGTTTCTCTAACCTTCAGGGCCATATCTATAATATGAGATTTAAAATGCACATTAGGTTGGGAATCGGGTTTCTCACTCTTGGAGTGAGATATTATAGATAAGTAAACAGAGTAGAATTATCCATTTGGCAATGGATGAAAGTTGGAGACATTAGTATGAATTCATTTTAGCTTAATATCGGTACAAATGGTAATGGAAATATTTATAGATATGTGTGAATACATGAGCTTGTTTCCCTTGTTCTATTCTTTGAGATAACTTAAAATCAATGATACCGAGTAGCAATAAATGCATCTATTTATTACATCCTACATTAGGACTCAGTTCCTAATGTCTAATGCCATTCTCCTATAAAAGGAACCAGGACTTCTTGGAGAAATAACTGATTATAGGGCTAGAGCAGGAAATTTGCAAGATGAGTCTAGATTATTCTACAGATGCCATAAAGTGCTCAAAAAATAAATAAAACAAAACCCACAACCCACAGTGATGTATGTATGTAAAAGGACACAGGAACCAATTGAAAGGCCAAAGCTGGAATGATTTCACCAACAGAACAAAGTAATATTAGATCATTACTCTGGTATTATTCTAGTGTATTATTCTGGTATAACTAAAGCATTTAATAAATAAATAATTGTGGGGTGCTTGGGTGGCTCAGTCAGTTAAGCAACTGCCTTCAGCTCAGGTCATGATCCCAGGGTCCTGGGATCAAGCCCCACATCAGGCTCCCTGCTCAGCAGAGGGCCTGCTTCTCCCTCTCCCTCTGCTGCTCCCCCTGCCTGGGCTCTCCTGCTCTCTCCCTGTCAAATAAATAAATAAAATATTTTTTAAAATATAAGTAAATATAAATAAATAAATAATTGAGAGAGAATAGACAGATTTCCCATGCAAAATATTCCAAATTTTTGTAGAAATTCAGCCCTTAAGGAGGTGAAGTATATATAACCTCTTAACTGTGGACTGTACATAGTGAATTATTTCCAATATAGAAAGGGGAGAAACCTACAAACATCAGCTCAGCTAGATTATCAAAATCAACATCAACAGTGATGTCATGTTGTAGAATGTGCCCTTGTTATAATGTGATGATAATGTCACTTTACTTCTGTAACCTTCCTCCCCACAATGTATAACTCTAGTCTAGTCATGAGAAAAACTTCAGGTGATCAAGGGCATTCCAGCTGGGGAACACTCTACAAAATATCTGACTCCCCTAAACTATCAAGATCATCAAAAACAAGGACATTCTGAGATTTGAGAGGGAGCCTAAGGAGACATCACAACTAATTGAAATGGAATATCCTAGATGGGATACTAGAAAAGAAAAATAGCATTAGGTAAAAACTAAGGTAATCTGAATAAAATATAATAATATTGTATTAGTATTGCTTCATTAATTGTAAAAAAAATGTACCATACTATGTAAGGAGTTTCTATAAACTGTATGTTCTATATGCTTTCTGTAAATCTAAAAGTCTTCTAAAATAAAATGTTTATTTAAAAAATGCCTATCAGGTATAATCTATAGCTTTGCTGTAAAATTCAAATAAGATGAATGTGACATATATATAATGAAATGCAACTTGGCATTCTTTTTTTTTTTTTTAATGCCATACAAGGAGATAGTGTAGGTAGCACTTGGAAGAAAATTGGAATTAAATTGCTAGATCATCTCATAGCAAGAACTTCTCTTGTGTTTAGCTGGACATGACTTGATAGTTCAGTTAAAGGCAGTATCAACTTTGGTTTCTGATGAATCCATACTGAATGTTGGAATAGACTAGTTTATGCTATGATAACAAATACCTTCCAAATCTCAGGGGCTTGAATTGGCAAAAGCTTCTTTCAGATTCACAATCCATTTTCATTAGTTTGACTGTTTCACATCATCCTCACTCAGGAATATGAGATGATAGATTCACCACCAACTAGCATCTTTCCATTTCTCTCGCACTGTGATAATGGGAAGAAACAGTGAATCTTTGTTTGTTTGTTTGTTTGTTTGTTTGTTTTAGAGAGGAAGTACGTGAGCAGGGTGGGGTGGAGAAGTGAGGTGGCAGAAAGAGAGGGAGGATCTTTTTTTGTTTGGTTTGGTTTGGTTTGTTTTTCTGTTTTTTGTTTAATTTTTTAGTTGTTATGTTAATCACCATACATTACATCATTAGTTTTAGATGTAGTGTTCCATGATTCATTGTTTGTGCATAACACCCAGTGCTCCTTGCAGAACGTGCTCTCTTTAATACCCATCACCAGGCTAACCCATCCCCCCACCCCCCTCCCCTCTAGAACCCTCAGTTTGTTTTTCAGACTCCATCGTCTCTCATGGTTCGTCTCCCCCTCCGATTCCCCCCCCTTCATTCTTCCCCTCTGCTATCTTTTTTTTTTCTTAACATATATTGCATTGTTTGTTTCAGAGGTACACATCTGAGATTCAACAGTCTTGCACGAGCTGAGCCAAAATCAAGAGGCAGACACTTAAATGACTGAGCCACCCAGGCGCTCCAGAAACAGTGAATCTTAAAGGTTCCTGTGTCACAATGAAACATATCATTTTAGGTCACATTTCATTGGCCAAAATGCCACATCTTTAAAGAAGTGGAGAAGGACAATCCTAAAATATATCTGCAGGTGGTAAAAGTGCAAATACCAGTGAACAGAATGAATGACTATCACATTTTTTTATAACAACCTCTGTTATGTATTTATTCATTCAACCATCAGCCAATAGTGAAGAACCAACTACAGTTATTCTTGATGAAATTGGAGAGTTTGTGTATCAAAAACTCATTCCCCTACTTCTTTATACATTTCAGACCTCTCTTGCTGAACAAGTGATGCTCAAAAGCTCAAGGTCTCAAGATTCAAGTTGATATTCAATATAGAAACTCCTTAGGCCATCTACTTGAAAAGTTCTTTGTAAAAAGAACACATAGTTTTTATAGATCACCTTTTTTCAGGTTTGATCTTGGTTTCTTTCATAAGTATGTAATGAGATGACAAAAAGGAGGGAGACAACAACAGCAAACAATCCACAATAGACCATTTATATGGAGATTTCATGACAAAAATCATAGGCTTTGGTTCAAATCCCAGCTCTGCCATTTATTTTTCCTGTTTTCCCTCTTTCCACAAAAACACCACAAAACCACACAAGCAAACAAACAAAAAAACCTGAGTGAATTAGGTGTGCTTGCCATTGAGCCAGTTGCAAAGACAGATAGAAAGCTATGTAAAACATAGCCTCTGCCCTTCAGTAAGCCGCACAGTATAGTGACTTAGCTCTGGTTTGTGTCTCTCATATCTGCTTTTGATTAATATTTTGGGGAAAGGAGGTGCCTATTTGTCCCTCGGTGGAAGGCCATCTCAGTCCCCTGTATGGTTCCGCCTCTTATCTGCAAATCATCAGTGCTCACAAATTACACAAATCTGTTTAATGAGCAAGTATCACTTCCATGGTATAAAGATGATAGTTCATAACAGAGCTTTCCAGAGGTTACTGGCATTGCTTATTACAGTGTCTGAAATGTGGCTCTCACAGACTCATTTCATTGGTGGGGGAGGGAAACTTGAAGAGCCTACAATAAAAATGTGAAGAAAGAGGAGTGCCTTTGACTGATACTAGTTAGAACTAATGATATTATCACACGACAGTGCAGAGAGACCAAAACCTTGCAATAATAGGTAACAGTAAGAGCCCTAGAAAACATAAAATGGAAGGAACAGACATTGAAAGAGGTTAGGTGGATATAAAAGAGAAGTCTTGCTGAATCCACAATTTTGCCTGCAGCTACACTTGAATGAAAGAAATGGTGATCTAAACATTGAAATAAAAGCTGCCTGGGCGCCTGGGTGGCTCAGTTGGTTAAGCGACTGCCTTCGGCTCAGGTCATGATCCTGGAGTCCCGGGATCGAGTCCTGCATCGGGCTCCTTGCTCAGCGAGGAGTCTGCTTCTCCCTCTGACCCTCCCTCCCTCATGCTTTCTCTCTCTCTCAAATAAAGAAATTAAAAAAATCTTAAAAAAAAAAAAAAAAAGCTGCCTGCTGTTCAAGTTTTCAGTTAGTTGACAGACCAGTCTTTTCAGCTTAATATTTTAAAACATTTTAATAAATCCTAAGCATGCAGTACTAATAAATACATTAACAAGGAAGAGAAAGTCCTAGGGTGAGTAAAATTCCTTTAATTCACTTCCATGCCATTATTTTCAAGAAACACTGTAGGGTTTAACATGAGATTAGCAGCAAAATCAAGACAGACCATTATAATTTTTTTAAACATCCTGCAGATATGCTTTCCTTGGTAGATTCCTTTGGCCCTGCCACTGCCATTCTGTTTGGAGATAGTGTTTGAAATCAGGGCTCAGCTCTGCAGGCCATCTAGCGAGAAGAAATTAGTAAGCACATAGCTGGTGACAGGCTAGAAGAATCTATTCACAGTCTAGCAAGGCAAGTATTATGATTCCACTGACCAGATAAATGGAGCAGTGAGGAGATTGAAGCTACGTGAAAATATTTATTATTAAAACACATTTCAGGAGCTTTCTGTTCTTCAGGGGATTAGTGATGAATGGAAGTACTTATGATTAAAATATGAAGCCTGCTCTTTTTGTAAACAAAGCTTTTTTGATGAAACTTGCCAGCGGGTGTCTGTCCCCATAATATAAGATTCTTTTCACTTTTTGGTCCTGCAATGACCATGCCTTTTCCTTACAGGAAACAATGTTATTACTGCAAGACTATGGTCATGTTCATAGGCTACTTGAAAGTCAGCCCTGCATACTTGTTTTCTTGGGACAGTCCCAGGTAATTCTGCCATCCCAGTATCTTCATTAATGGCATCACTTTTACACTCAAAAGCATCATGATTTAGATGATAAATTATATGGTCACCCAACTAATAAGCAGTCTCCGTGCCTGGTTTGGGCTCAATATAAATTGATATCAGCTTCATACCAGTAATGATCAATGAAGAATTTCCCTGATTATGTCATTCGATTAGAGGGCTGCACTCAGGAGGTCAAAATCATGTGTTTTACCCACATAACAGGGAAGAGTAAATCTATTCCAAGATCAAATAATTTTCTCCTAACTAGGCTAACTTCCGCATACATTTAGGGACACTGGAAGAGAATATATGTCTGTGAATACACATATTTCATTTGAAGGCTTACCAACCATGTGAATTTGGGCAGCTTACTTTACTTCCATGAGGTTCACTTTTTTCATCTGTAGAATTGAGATAAGAAACAGCTAGGTTACAGGGCACCTAGGTGGCCCAGTCATGACCTCAGTGTTGTGGGACCAATCCCCATGTTGAGCCCTTTGTCAGGCTCCGCGCTCAGCAGGGAGTCTGCTTGAGATTCTCTCTCCCTCTTCCCTTGCCCCTCCCCCCCCTCAAATAAATAAATAAATCTTAAATAAAAAAAAACAGCTGGGTTACAATTTAAAATAAGAATCCAAGCCTTCCTAAGGAGAGTCACGTGGACAAAGATCACTGAATTTGGAATCAGAAGACATCAGATAATGATGCCATCATTTACTAGTTGTGAGACCTTGAACAACTCATTTTAACCACTTTGTGCCTTAGTTCCTTATGTGTAGAGGTATTAATAGTTTGAGGACCTTCTCTGTTACAAGGAAGGAACATACACAGATGGTGATGGGATGGGGAAATTGAGTAATTTGCTTTGGGTGCCTAGAGGGGGACTTTCTTTAAAGTTATCTCAAAGCTGGGGAGACTGCCAAGGCTTTGGGATGAAAATAATTCTATCGATGTGGATGTTTGCAAAGCAGTTTCCATAGAATGGAAATTATTTTGGGACAGAGCTTTCCTTGATTCTTAAAAGTATGGAATTGCCGAGTTCCCTTATTTATGAAGATGTGAGACAAATACTTCCTTACGAAATTTTCTACAAGAAAAATTTGTAGGCTTGTGCAGCCACCCAATACAGTGCTACATTTCAGGTTTAAGTGTAGTTTGGTAAGGTAACCTGGGTATATTAGCAGGACTATATTTCTGCGTAATTGGAAAAAAAAATATTTTTCTCTTTTCAAAATGTGGACTTAAGTTTTCTTATACCTGAAAATTATTATTTGTTTCTGGGATATACATATGAATTTATGTCCAAACTTTTGCACAGGAGCAGTTGGAGCCAAAGCTAGACTACAGCCGGGGCGCCTGGGTGGTTCAGTCAGTTCAGCAGCTGACTCTTGATTTCAGCTCAGGCCATGATCTCAGGGTCCTGGGATCGAGCCCCACATCAGGCTCTGAGCTCAGGGGGTATCTGCTTCAGGATTCTCTCTTCCTCTGCCCCCCCCCAAATAAATAAATAAATCTTAAAATAAATAAATAAATCTTAAAACAAAAAAATAGACTATAGCAGGAACAGGAAATGTGTAACCCTAAACTTCTCATCAATTCATGCAAGAGAAGAAAATATAACAATAATAATAATAATAGCTAACATCTCCATAGTGCTTATTATACAACCACACTTACTGGACTACAGTGCTAAGTACAATTTGAGTAAGTTCATACATTAATCCTCTTAATTCTCACAGTAACTCTATAAAATAGGTACTATCATCCCTAATTTATGGTGAGAAAACCGAGAAGTGAGGTCTGTGTGGTCACACATCTAATAAGTCATAGAGCCACAATTCAAACCTAAGTAATCTGACTTCATAGTCCTTAAATCTCATTCAATGTTGCCCCTCAAAACTGGCTTCAGCAGTATAAAATTTATACTGTGACATCTTTTTTTTTTATACTGTGAGGTCTCATACTCGGTGTTATTGACAGTAAGTTCAAGGATGATAAAAGTGGTATCAGACTATTGTTTCTGCAGCTTATGAAGCTTGATTACAAATTTATGAGGGATGATGCTTTCTTCTAAAGGCTCCAACCATCGTCATTCTAGAAAGTAGTAAATTCTCAATTCATAGAAGTGTTGGATCTTAGACTGAAGGGTATAAAGATGCCCTCTTTCTTTGGATCTCCTGGATTCTGGAGAGTAGAGGTGGTAGAGCATTCATGGTAGTGACCTGGTTTCTGCTATTTGAAGACATTTCAGAAGCTAGAAAAGCAGCCAGCCTGGTTAGGACTCTGAGATCAGGTTTGAGCTTGTGGCCTCTAAGTATAGTGACTTTGAGTAGCAGTTATGAATAAGTCTTTTGCCTATATTTCTATTATTTCTAAACCATAAGCAAGTCTTTTCACAAGGTAAAACGTGGTCTCATTAGTTCTGTGGAAAAACACGGGCATCACTGTTCCCCAGAGCTATAGTGGGTTAGGAGCCGAGGAGACCAGTGGAAGTCAGCGCTGTCCAAATGAAAAGTAGTATCTAGGGGCGCCTGGGTGGCTCAGTTGGTTAAGCCACTGCCTTTGGCTCAGGTCATGATCCTGGAGTCCCGGGATCGAGTCCCGCATCGGACTCCCTGCTCAGCAGGGAGTCTGCTTCTCCCTCTGACCCTCCCCCTTCTCATGCTCTCTCTCACTCTCTCTCTCAAATAAATAAATAAAATCTAAAAAAAAAAAGAAAAAAAAAGAAAAGTAGTATCTAGAATCACTTATGGTTATGGCAGATACAGCCATGCAGGGGCAAGATGAGTTTTTGAGCAGAGGATGCTTTGGGATTTGATTAGGATCGCCCTTAGGCAATATCTGAAAAACTCAGAAATTTGCTTGGGGGATGTTTGGCAGGGTCAGAGTGGAGAAGCTGGTGATAATTTGAGTTACATAAGGATGAGTAAAGTAGTGAAATAGCCTTAGAAATAGTTCTAGAGTCTTACAGACACTGGATTCTGTTATTCCAAGACATTAGACTCTTGGAGGAAGAAAATGAATTTAGCTTTCAGGATACAACCTGTGTGTGATAATGACCCATTCTTCTGTATATAGTTTATACTCATAACCCCACCCGCCACCCTTCACAAAGGGATCGATTTAGGTAAGCGTATCAATATCCATCATTATCAATATCTACTCTGTTCCCTCTGCTGGTTTGGTCATATTTGCTACCAGGTGAGGTAACTGCTAAAGGAACGTACATTTGAACAGTGTTTTTTCTTCCTTCTTAGTGTCTTCCATCTCATTCCAGTGCCAAGACCAAGGGTTAGAAGATGTCATTCTTAACCATCCTCTTCTGCTTTCTCTACCCTTTTACTATAAAAAAGGATAAGAGCACAGGGCTTGGTAAGCTTTGGAAATAGCCCAAGAATCTTCTCTTTGCTCCCTGTGAAGTTCCCTGACATTAAGCATCTTGTTCATTCTGTGCGCAGATACAACCCCAGTGCCAAGGACTAATTACTCCATAAATTCATTGAAAGGGTAAATGAATGTATGACTTAATGCTAATGACTTCTGCTGCTTCTCTTCATGCAGCTAGATATGCAGTCCCGCCCTGAGTACTTTCTCTGAGCAGGTCCATTCAGCCTGGTATTTGCTCTGTATCTTCTTAATCTTTCATGCATATACTGGATTCCACTAGATATTCGTGTCTTGGCAGCAAAAGGAGGTAAAATAGGAAAACCACATTCTATAGCACTCTTGTAGGCCTCTGCACTAAGCTATTTTGCAGTGAACATCAGTGTTTGTGTGTGCTTAGCTTTTCTTCCTCCTCCCCTTACTTCTGCATACCCCTTTTTTGGGGTAAGAGTTCTCTAGCAATTCCATTTGGTTCTAAAGCAATTGTCAAGCCCAGAGATATGTCTTTCTGAACACGGAGTTCACTCAATCTGAGCCAATTCGATTTTTCTTTCCTGGAAAATTTAATTTTGAATATAGATATAAAGAGGCATTTAAACCCAGTTATTTGATAGTAACCTCTTAGAGAAGTAATTCAGAAGCTTCCACTAATATCATCCCTGGAGTTGCTCCAATCTGTCATCTTCCCAAGGTGTGATTGTCCATCTCTTTCTTAATTTTTGAAAGCTATGCAAATGATCCGCCTTCAGCTCCTTCTTAGGTTAATCAAAATAATGATCTATTGCATGCAACCAAATAACCTTAATTTTCAAGTTTTTTCATCAGACTATCAGAAAGCTCCACTTTTTGGGTTATGGACACAAGTGTGCCCAAGAATAATGAGACACCTTACTTACCATTTGTGATTAGCTGATTCATTCAGCCCTCTGTCCCCAGTGTCTAGAATAGTGCCTGGTATATAGTGAAAATTCAATAAATATTTTTTATCAGTGAATGAAAGCAGGCATTGTTTTCTTATATTTCTCTGAGAAATCTTTTGGGGAAGTCACCATTGCTTGAAAAGAGTTTTAGGCGTTCCTGAGCCTTCCAGCCAAGAACCATCTTAAATAGTGCCTTCAGATTACTTCTAAAAATGCCATCCTTCTATTGGGAAGGATGCCAGACCATTTAGGTGGTTGGTCTCTCTCTTGTCCCTTAGGGTGCCTTTTAGCACGGATCACAGTACTAGTCATTCACACCCCAGTGGCATAAAATACACCAAACTCATGAAGAAAGAACCCCTTAGGATGCTTTCATCAGAAGGAGTAAACAGGTATAGCTGGCACTTAGATTTCTATAGCATACTATTACTTTTTATCTCACTGGGTAATTTTGTTAATTACATTAGATCCATGTGAACATGTTCTCTGCACATCTTCTTGCCAATCTGTAACATTCCCTGTCTCCCACCACAATCCCTATACTTGGCTAACTCCTCTGAGATTTCTCCATTTCTGAGAGTGGCATCAATTCACATTCCCATCAGCAATGCATAAAGGTTCTAATTTCCCCATATTTTAGCCAACATTTATTATTTTCCGTGTATCTTTTTTTTTTTAAATAATACCCACCCTAAAGGGTGCTAAATGATATCTGTTATAGCTAGTTTAAAGCATCCTTGAACATGTATTTGCCAGGCATGTTTGAAAACTGTGATTTGCCAGCCAGGGTTTGAGACATTTGCTTAAGCACACCTGTCTTTTGTTTTTACCCCCAATTTTGCATGGTTTCCCTCTAGCTATCCAATTTCTTGACTCTGTGACTTTCAGATTCACATCTAACTCCTCCAGATATAGATTGTATTCAATTTCAGTTTTTCAATGTTAGAACCTAGCCTTAGCATTCTCTTCTATATTCTGACTTTGCCTGTCTCTCTGACTCCAGGAATTTTTGTGGCTCAACTGCGAATTCACTACTCTTGTGTAGCTCAGTAACCCTACCTACCAAAGAAAGACATAGGCAATCACCATAACCTGTGGGATGTCGCCAAACCTGAGATTTTTGCCCAGCACCCTAGCTTTCTGACTTCTAGGGTAATTGTGACTCTAAAAATAAATACAGATTTTGTATAATCCACGTAGAACATCTCCAGTCAGAAGTAAATCTCTTCAGAGCAATTTCCTATATAGGAGATTGCTCATCTAGTTTTGCCCACTTTTGGTACCAGAATCTGTGTTTGCCAATGTACAGATACCTGACTATAACAGTATCTCAGAAATACATGAACATGGACTTAAGGACCAATTGAGAATGATCTCCAGAAAGCGATAATTATATGTAGTTTTCTATATAATTAACTTACACAAAATTATACAAAGCAACAATATAGTATATAAAAGGAACTTCTATTCTTCCTCCAAGGAATCTATGAAACTATTAGAATAAAAGAATTTTTGTATTTTATTAGGTCCAGTTTTAGCTTCTCTTTATATTACCCACATTTGTTGACATATTCTTTGTGATTCGTGTGTTTTTGTTATGTTAGTTCTACACAGTTCTGCGTTAGATATGCCTTTCATAATGGTGCCCACTGCTATTTTTTTAATTCACTATTTGCAATTGCTTAATTATTAATTTAGAGCTTTTATTAGATATATTTAATCCTTTCAATATACACTAAATGCTGTCACTAGTTACTAGTTATGTATTCCTGGAAATGGTCTTTCTGCCCTCTGAATGTTGGTCTACTTGTCTTCGTGTTGAGTACTCTGGCCAGTTGTTTCTCTGTTCTGTATCTCTGCTTTAAATTTGTAGAACAGGGAGCAATACTTTTGTGTGGGAGAAAGAATTCCCCCTGCCCTTCAAAGTTCTAATGGGACTAAAAATGAAATGGCTATCAAACAGATTACCAGAAGAAATTAAATTTAATTTCACATGTAAGGAGAATCCACACAGACATAATATTCCAAAGACAGGCAAAACAAGGTATATATGTCATCCTAAACTAAGAAGAAGAGGGTATTATAACCCAACTAACACGAGTTTGCTCCTTGGTGAGTTATACATAGAGACTGACTCTACCAGGTGGAACTGGAATGGGCTCTTGGGCTGGTTATCTCAGGCAAGGAAAGAACACTTGTACAACACTGGGAGTTTTTACCACTGATTTATTTATTGTCTCTGATCTAGTTAAGCTACTTCCTGGCCTGCTAGACTGTTAGTTTTTGCATTCCCTTTGTTCCCTTAAAACCCTTAACTACTGAGGTTTTTGCATTTCTTTGTAATTCCGACACCTCCTAGAAAGTTCTGCAAGAAGTGTGCTAGGGCAAGTGTAGTCAGTAAGGCATAGAGCATGGAAAATAGCTGGGAGTTAAAATGACTTCCCCTAAGGAAGAATGAAGTGGGGGAAATCGGAGGGGTAGACGAACCATGAGAGATGATGGACTCTGAAAAACAAACAGGGTTCTAGAGGGGAGGGGGGTGGGAGGATGGGTTAGCCTGGTGGTGGGTATTTAGGAGGGCACATTCTGCATGGAGCACTGGGTGTTGTGCACAAACAATGAATCATGGAACACTTCATCTAAAACTAATGTTGTAATGTAAGGGGATTAACATAAGAATAAAAAAAATTAAAAAAAAAAAAAAAAAAAAAAAATGACTTCCCCTAAGTCAACTCTCTGCTTACAGTAGGGGTCTGGGACTTCTAAGGGAAGAAATGCAATTCACAGGAAGATGAAAAAGAGTCAATGTTTGGAAAGCAAATATTTGCTGGGCCATACAGAAACAATGGTGTAGGGAGAGGAATTTTAACAAAAAGACTTTGCTAAATTGACCCTGTCTCCTACCCCTAGTTCATATTAAAATGTAGTTACCTATGGAGATAGCTCTCTTCCTGGAGCGGGTCCTTTATCTAAATTATAGGCTGGTGGGGGAGGGGGGTGGTCAAAGTTTCTTCCAAAGTCTTTCAGGCTTTGATTGTTTTCAATTCAAGCATAATCTGCATGCCCAAGTGCCCCATTTTGGGGCAACCTGCCCTGGGCCCCTATACTTTTTTTTCAGTGGTCTGATCTGAGAATTAATTCTAAAAAAAATACAATTACATGGATGTTATAACACTTCCATATACCATCAATGAGCATTGTGTGAGACAGCATCAAATATGGATTTTTATTGTTTAGCTCTTAAACTTCTAAGTAGAACATGGCTTTGCACGCAGTTATGAAAAGGACTGGTGATTACATATCCATCTTTTTCAGGCAATGCCACATGTCTCAAAACCGCCTTTGATCAGCAAATCAATTAATTGTATTTATAAATAAAATGGAAATACATTTGAAACACATTGAAATTATAGTAGTTATCAATAGCCTAATTACTGTCAAGTTGCAGCCACCCTTCCCTCCAGAACTTCCTGAAGACTTGGAACTGGTGCCCTCTTATTTCTTTTTAGATTATTGAGCTCCTATTTACCCCCACTTACCCCTTTGTAACCAGAGCCCAAGGAACAAGAGTATCTGGCCAGGTTGGGCCACTCTCTGCTGATAAAATCCAAAGATAAAGGATTGGTGGTGACACAAGAAAGGAATTTATTGCAGGGAGATCAACACTGGGAAGACAGTGGACTAATGCCTCAAAGACTGCTTCCAAAGTACTGAAAATACTTCTGGATTTATATAAGGAAAACGTGGGGGCAAAGATATGAGGGGACATGCAGGTGGGCAGTGAAGGTCAGGTCAACCATTGTCTTGAGGTCAATCACTGGGGATCTTGCTGATGTCAGCACAGTCCCTGTTGCTTGAGAGGTTAGTTTTTGTTCCCTTATGGGATGCTTTGCCCACTGGGTCTTTTGCCTGCTGGAAAGATTTTAATTACTTAGAAAGTAGAGACTGAGGTCAAAATGGAGGTAGTTGAGGTGCTCCATCACTCGGTTTTATCTGCCTTTCAAGCCTTATCTGTTATACCCATCTCTTTGCCAAAAAGGGGGAAAAAAAACGTTTTAGCTTGTTATTTTCCATTTGCTGTAGACAAATCACTCCAGCTAATGACATTTTTTGTTCAATGTTGAACACCAGCAAACTCCATTTTTGAGTGATACTTCATAATTCAAAATCATTTTACATCCAAAATTTCACCTCTCTTCAAAATGACAATATAGGGACTTTTAGATCAATTGTGCATAAAACAAACAGAATGTGCTTCTGTTCATGTAGCCGGTAATTGCTTAATTACTTCTAATCATAGGTATTTCTCTATAAAAATAGCATGATAGGTCACTCTTTCCAGATTCTTCTGTTAAGGGTAATTGACTTTAACATAAAGTACTAATAGTGTAATAATGAGTACAGATAAAAATGGATTCAGGACACTTTTTAAGTAGGCTTGGGAGATAATGTGTAGTTCTGTGTCCTTTGACTCAACATTAATTGACTGCTATTTTTCATGCATCAAAACCTATCAGAATAACTTATCCATTTGTTCTTAGATATGGTATTTTACTCATTAAGAGAACAGTGATAAAGGATGATACAAAACACATGTTCAGGAAGTTTGTCTAAATATGGCATAGTGACCACATGTGCTTATCTTTTTGAAATCTATTGAAATCACTGGAGGGAATAAAGAAATTGTTAACTTACAAAAACAAAGAGAATGAAAAGATGATGCTAGGGGATGAAAGAGAAAGACCTGGAATCATGATATGGGCAAGCCAGCAAAGGAGAATGACAGCAGCTTTCCGGGGTAGCAAGCGTCCTCTGGGCAATCTTTCTAAACTTGCTACTGGAAGACAGACAGCTAGAGGAAGGGAAAGGGGGTGAAAGTTGGTTGGAGAATAGAATTTTAAAAACTGACTTTTGTGTTTGGACATTGAAAACATTGCTAGCTGTTGAAAAAATTTTTTTAAGTATACTGGAGGGATTATTAGCTGGTATATAAAAAAACTAAACAAAAAAAATAAGTATCTGTAGAATAAACTAAAATAATTCAAGAAAGAAACTCTTCAGTAGTTATAAATAGATGCATAATTATAATACCCTAAGTCCTAACTATCACTTTATTAAATAAAACTTAATAAAGAATAGTGGGGAGGTGGGAATAGCAGAAGTACAGATGGCTTATGTAAGCAAGAAAGAGAGCCTCTCAGCTAGCATTTAAAAAAGACAGTAGACAATAGAACCTATCTACAGTAGGTAATTCAAGGAGTAGCAATACACATATATTTTGGAAGACAGAAAGAGAGAGTGGGCAAGAGACCAGATGTTTTTTCTTAGAAGGCTTTTAGTATTATTTGAATTCTTGAAATATGTATATGTATTACTTAAAAAATAAAAGACAAAAATAGTGAAGGAAATATTAGAGAATTTTGGTCAATTACATTTCAAGTCGATTTGAAGAAAAAGATGTTTCTTGTGGTGACACATGCCAGCAATACAGACTTTTAAATCAATCTTCTAATGATTTTTTATACTTCCAGTAACTTGTACTCTCTAATTAAGAAGCACAAAGTTATGTGATAATAAGACATTGATGTATACAAATTAGAGCTAGGGAGCAAGCATCTGATATGTGAGTTCCTCACTCATGGTTAAAATCTTTAAAACTCCATTTAGAATTTTTAGAATTTTTTTTTACATATGAGAAGAAACATGTAATATTTGAAAAATCCCTCTGTTTTCCTGGAGTATAATTTATATTTAGCAAAATGCACAGACCATAATTGATGTTTGATAAGTTTTGAAAATGCATACATTCACATCAAGATATACAACATTTATTTATTTATTTTTTAAAGATTTTATTTATTTATTTGAGACAGAGAGAATGAGAGAGAGAGCACATGAGAGGGGGGAGGGTCAGAGGGAGAAGCAGGCTCCCTGCCGAGCAGGGAGCCCGATGTGGGACTCGATCCAGGGACTCCAGGATCATGACCTGAGCCGAAGGCAGTCGCTTAACCAACTGAGCCACCCAGGCGCCCTAAGATATACAACATTTAAATCATGAGAGAAACATCCTTCGTGTCCCTGCCCAGTCAATCATTCACCCCTCCAGGGACAAACACTATTAAGATATCTTCACCATAGATTAATTTTATCTGTTCTAGAATTTTAAAGGGATGAAATCATAACTTATGTACTCTTGTGTATGAATTATTTTGCTTATCCTTATTTGACATAGTCACCCATGTTATTGTATATAACGGTAGTTCATCTCTTTTTGTTGATGAATACTATTTTTTTTTGTATGACTACACCCCAGTCTTAGCCATTCTCTTGTTGGCATTTGGATTATTTCCAGTTTCTGACTATTTTGAATAAAATTTCCATGAAAATTTGTGTCCATGTTTCTTGGACATACATTTTAATTTATCAAAAGAAAATACACATGAAAGGAATTACCGGATTGAGAGATAGATGTAAGTATGACTTTGTAAGAAACTGCCAGTGTTTTTCCAAATTGGTTTACTGTTGGTTTACTCCTACCCATCAATGTATAAGAATCTCATTTGTAGGGACACATAGGTGGCTCATTTGGTTAAGCACCTGATTCTTGTTTTTGGCTCAGGTCACAATCTCAGGGTCCTGAGATTGAGCTCCCCGCCCCTCACAGTCAGCAGGGAATCTGCTTGAGATTCTCTCCTCTGCTCCTCTCTCTTGCTCTCTTTCTCTCTCCAAAATAAATAAATAAATCTTTAAAAAAATAATCTCAGTTGTATCACTCACATCCTTGCCAATATTTGGTGATGTCAGGGTTTAGCTTTATTTTATTTTGTCTTAGCAATAAATGTATCGTATCTCATTGATTTAATTTGCATCTCCCCAATGACTAATGAACACTTTTTTATGGCTCTATTGTCATTCATATGAAGTACTTTGTGAAGTATTTGGTCAAACATTTATCCATTTTTTAAAATAGTTTTTACTTTTGACATTTAGGAGGGTTTCTTTTTCTCAGTCCTAGTCCAGTGTCATATGTATGTATTGAGAACATTTTTTTCAATCTGCAGTTTGCCTATTCATTTTTTAAACAGTGTCTTTTATGACAGTGTTTATTTTGTATGATGTCTAATAAATTATTTTTTATGGTTAGTGCTTTCTTTGTTCTGTTTAAGAACTTTTAGCCTACCACAAAGCCCAAAAGATAATCTCCTATGATTTCTTCTAGAAACTTTATAATTTTAGCCTTCTAGGCTATGTCTGTGATCCACCTCATATTAATATTTATACATTGTGTGTGAGAGGGGTTGAGGTTATTATATATATGGCATTCCAGAACATTTTATAGAATCATTTGTTAAAAAATTTAAATTTATCCCTAAGAATTTTATGTGTTTTGCTGCTATTTTAACAGTATAATTTTTACTGCTTTATTGAAATATAATAAACATAAAAACTATACATATTTAATATGTAAAATTTTGATACATATATTCTCCTCTGAAAATATTACTCCAATCTAATTAATTAATGTATCTATAAGACCCACTTTCCTCATACACCTTTGAAGTCCATTAATCTTTTGCCCACTTAATGTCTCCACAGTGCCTCCTGGCAACCATTGATCTTCTTTCTTTCACCATAGATTAATTTGATAACTTTTAGAAACTATTATACTTGTAATCATCAATGTATATTCCACTCAGCACATTATTTTGAAATTCATATATTTTGTTATTCATATCAGTAGTTACTTTTTATTGTTGATAATTCCATTGTATGAATATAGCATAGTTTATCAGTTCACCAGTTGATATACATTTGCAATGTTTATAGTTTTTGACTATTATAAGTAAACCTGCAATGTACAAGTTGTTGCTTGGACATGTACTTTCATTTTTATGGGAAAATGAGTAGGATTGCTGGGCTGGTTCATATAGCAGATGTATGTTTAATTTTTAAAGAAACTTCCAAATAGTTTTTGAAAGTAGTTATACCATTTTACATCGTTACCAGCACTGTATGAGAATTCTTGTTAATACATATCCTTTACAGGGGCACCTGGGTGGCTCAGTCGGTTAAGCATCTGACTTTGGCTCAGGTCATGCTCAGGGTCCTGGGATCGAGCCCTGGGTCAGGCTACCTACTCAGTGGGAGCCTGCTTCTCCCTCTCCCTCTGCCTCTCCTGTTTGAGCTCTCTCTTTCTCTCTCTCAAAGAAATAAAAAAAATCTTTAAAAAATATGTATTCTTTACAACACTTGATATGGTTAATCCTTTTAATTTTAGCCATCCTAACAGATACATAGTGGCATCGCCTTGTTTTCCTAATTTTCATTTCCTTAATGACTATGTTGAACATGTTTTAATGTGCTTATTTGCCATCCTTATAATATCTCTACATCTTATATGTCTCTTCCCTGTGTCAATCTTAAGTCCAATACCACATTGTCTAATTACTACTGCTTTAAATGTCTTAAAGTCAGGTATTTTAAGGCTTCAAAATTATTCTTCATTTTCAAAGTTGTGTTGGCAACATTGCATTTTCATATTAAAAACATCTGTGCTTGGGATGCCTAGGTGGCTTAGTCGGTTAAGTGTCTGCCTTCAGCTCAGGTTATGATCCCAGGGTCCTGGGTTCAAGTCCACATCATGCTCCCTGCTCTTCCTGCCAATCCCCCTGCTTGTGCTCTCTCTCTCTCAATCTGACAAATAAATAAAATCTTTTAAAAAAAAATCGGTGCTTGGATTTTGATTTGCATTATTTGGCATCTATTGATCAGTTTGGAGAGAATTGACATCACTACAATACTGAGTCTTCTGACCCCTAAACTTGGTATATCTGTATATTTATTTAGGTCTTCTTTAATATCTCTTAGAAATGATTTGTTTAGGGGTGCCTGGGTGGCTCAGTCGTTAAGCGTCTGCCTTCAGCTCAGGTCATGGTCCCAGGGTCCTGGGATCGAGCCCCGCATAGGGCTCCCTGCTCCGCGGGGAGCCTGCTTCTCCCTCTCCCACTCCCCCTGCTTGTGTTCCCTCTCTTGCTGTGTCTCTCTCTGTCAAATAAATAAATAAAATCTTTAAATAAAAAAAAAAACGGTTTGTTTCATTCAGCCTATAGGTCATGTGTTTCTTGACAGATATATACCTAAGTATGTTCATGTTATTGTAAATGGTACTGATTTTTTATTTCAGTTACTGAATGTTAAGTGCTACTACATGTAAAAAAAACATTTGAATTCACATAATATGAATTCATTATGCAATCTAGGTAAATTCACTTATTTATTTTGTTTCCATAGGACTTTCTACATAGATGAAAATGGCATCTTCTAACAAAGATAGTTTTACTTTTCCTTTCCAACCTAGGTGCTTTTGTTTCACTTGCTTGCCTTATTACACTGGTTAAAACCTCTGATATGATGAAAGTGGAGATCTTTGCCATCTTCTTGATCTTTGGAAAAAACATGCTGTCAGCTTTAGATTTTTCATGGATTTCCTTTACTAAGTTGAGTACGTTTCTTTACCTTTCTAGTTTGTTGTATTTTGTTAGTATCTATCAAGGGATTTGTCTATTTTATCAAGCTTGCTA
The DNA here is from genome assembly GCF_011800145.1 of Mirounga leonina. NCBI lineage: Eukaryota > Metazoa > Chordata > Mammalia > Carnivora > Phocidae > Mirounga > Mirounga leonina. The sequence continues at coordinate 40,899,008 of NW_023270387.1, forward strand.
AAATTATTGGCAAAAAGTTGCCATCCTATTCCTTATGATATATGTATAATATATATGTAATACATGTATATAATACATATATATTTTAATATATGTAGGATGTTATGATGTTATTCCAGTAATTCCTGATAGTAACTTTTATCTTTTCTTTTTAATTCATGATCATTGTTCTAAGAAATTTATCAGTTTTATTGATCATCTTAAAGAATGACTTTATCATTTTATTGATTTACTCTATTTTCCATTTTTTTTTTCCTGGTCTGATTTCCCTTGTTTCCCTTCTTTACTTAATCTAGATAATGTTAGATTTTGTGAAATATTTTTTCTGCATTAACTTAAATTCTCTTAATGTGTTTCTCTCCTTTATTGTGTTGAAAAGATTAGTTAAATTAATATTTGAATGTTGAATAAAATTTGCAGTTCTTGGATAAATCCCACTTGTTAGACTCAAAAAGTTAGTATTTTAAAATAATTTTTATGTTTATATTCACAACATATGATGACCTCTATTTATCTCCTCCTATAATATTTTTGTCTGATTTTAGTATTAGGGTATTGCTGGTCTCATAAAATAAGCTTCTATACTATTATTTGAAGTATTCTGTAAGACCCATATTATTTATTCCTTAAGTGTTTTTATTGAATTCACCAGTGAAGCAATCTGGCTTTGATTTTTTTTTTTTTGGTATGAATGTGAGAAGGTTTTTGATAATGAATTTAATTTCCTTAATAGATATATATGGTTATTCAGCTCTGCTATTTTCCTCTTGAGTCAGTTTTGCTAATATGTGTCTTTTAATGAATGTATCCATTTAAGTAAATTGTCAAAAACTTTTGGCATGAATTTGTTCGCAGTATTTTATTTCTTTATTATTCAGTTAATACCTATATGATCTTTAGTGATGTTCCCTCCTTAATATTTGCTGAGAATGTCCCCTCATTTATTCCTGATTTGTAATTTAGAATATTCATTCCCTTTCTCTTTCTCTCCCCTTTATCAATCAGGGAATTTATCAGTATTGTTAATCTTTTAAAAAACAGCTTTTTAAAAATGTCTTACTTTGTTTACTCATTGTTTACTCATTGTTTTTCTGTTTTACTATGTTAAAGTCATGTCTTTCATTTTAAGACTCACCTTTACTATCCCCTTCATTCTAGGTGCTTCAGGTTGATATGTTCATTTCTAACTTTTATAGATGTAAGTGTAGATGTGATTTTCAAACTTCCCTCTTTTCTAATATAAGCATTTAAAGCTTTGGATTTACTTCTAAGCACTGCTTAAGCTGTATTTTAATATTATGATATGTTGTCTTTATCATTCTATTGAAAATATTTTCTAATTACATCTGTCATTCCTTCATTGGCTCATGGATTATTCAGAAATGTGTTGCTTAATTTCAAAATACGTGGTGATGTTTTTCCGTTATGTTTTTGTCATTGTCTACTGTTTAATTCTGTTATGGTCAGAAAATGTGCCGTGTATGAATTCAATCCTTTGAAGTATATAGATTTACTTTATAGCCCGTATATGGTCTGCTTTGGTGAGTTATTCATGTGAATTTGAAAATAATGTGTATTTTTCAGTTTTTATTTTATAAGGTTCCGTAAACATTGATTAGATTAAGTGTGTTTTGTTTAAATCTTCTATGTTCTTACTATTTTTATTTACTTGTTTTATTTTTTAATTTATTGAGGGAGGACTATTAAAATTTGTAACTGAGGATCCAGTAATTTCTCTCTTTAATTTTTGTTAGTGTTATTTTTATTCATATAGATGTTCTTTTATTAAGTGCATACATTTAAAGGATTGTTATGTATTCTTGATTTAATTGACCCTTCATTATAATGCCCTCTTTATCTCTGGAAATAACTTATGTTTTAAAATCTCTTTCTGAAAATAAAGTAGCCACTCCAGATTTCTCAGAATGAGAGTTTTTATGTTATATTATTTTTATCATTTTGCTTTTCATCTATCTATATCTTTACAATTAAAATTTGTCAATGTTAAGTAGTTAGATCTTGTTTTTTATTAACCAATATTAAAATCTGTCTTTTAGTTTGTGTTTAGTTTATTTAATGCTTTTAATGGGATTACTTCAATATTATTGAGTGTAGATTTATTTTATTGTTTTTATATATTCTTTATTCTGACTCTTCTTAATTCTTTCATTTTTTTCTCTCTTCTTTTGTATTATTCACTTTTAAGACTGTTTTTTTAGACCAGTTTTTAAGTTCACAGCAAAATTGAGGGGAAGCTACAGAGATTTCCATATATTCCCCACCCCCATACATGTATAGCTTCCCCCATTATCAACATCCCCCATCAGAGCATTACATCTGTTACAACTGATAAAATCTATTGATACGTCATCATCACCTAAAGTCCATAGTTTATATTAGCGTTCATTTTTGGAGTTGTGCACTGCATGGGTTTGGTCAAATATATAGTGACATGTATCCATCATTAAAATATTATACAGAGCATTTTCAATCGCTTTGTTACTCATTTTTTAGCAATCTATTTTTATCTCATCTATTTGCTTTTTAGTTGTACTTTCTTATTTTTTAATGTTTTTCTAGGAATTGCTATGCATCCCTAGCTTATTAAAGTACATTTTGAATGAATATTGTATTACCATATATAATTTAAAAATTCAAAATAGAGGTCTTTCATTTACCCTATCCATTCTTTATGCTGTATTATCAGACACTTTACTTCTATACACATTATAAACCCCACATCACATTTTCATTTATTTTTTTCTTTAGTCAGTTGTCTTTTATAAAAATAACAGACAGGAGATAAATTTTATATTTGCACACATATGTTCCAATCTATCACAAGTTATTCATGCATTAGATCCGCATTTCTCTCTGATAGCAGTTACTTTGGTATTTGTTCTGGGAGTAAACTTAGTAATAGATCATCTTGATCCTCCAAGGATTGTTTTCAGGCTTTGTTAAAGCATATATGGAATAGTACTATTGCTAAGGCATGGATTGTTGAGCTATCAACTCTCTTTAGTTAAATCCCTCCATTCTGCTTCTGAGATGTCTAATGTCTCCAAGGATGGTATAACCTCCAGAATATATGCTTGTCTCAAAGATTCCTGGTAGCTCTTCATTGCTGAGCCTCAAAGATGTTCATTTAAGTATATGCAGTTTAGTATTCTGACAAAATCTCCATGCAAACTTTATGCTACTTCTCAGAGCCTCTTCCTCTCTTCTAAAACCCTGCCTCACTAATTCCACCTACCTCAGCAGCTCTGAGCTTCGATTTCTCTTCACTGAAACAGACTACTGATATCTGTTTTGGTTCACAGTTTTGTGCCATAGTTTAGAAAGGTCAGAAAGTCAGGCAGAAGGTCAGGTTGAATTTGAAACTCACTTTGTGTTTCCCTTCTATCAAAAATTAGAGCTTTCCGGGGCACCTGGGTGGCTCAGTCATTAAGCGCCTACCTTCGCCTCAGGTCATGATCCCAGGGTCCTGAGATCGAGCCACGCATCGGGCTCCCTGCTTGGCGGGAAGCTTGCTTCTCCCTCTCCCACTCCCCCTGCTTGTGTTCCCTCTCTCACTGTGTCTCTCTCTGTCAAATAAATAAATAAAATCTTAAAAAAAAAAAATTAGAGCTTTCTGCTGTTTGTTGTCTAGTGAATGGAAAACATTTATAAATTTTATTTAATTTCATACTTGTTTAAATCTGGAGTAAATCAATACCTGTTACTCTGCCATGGCTAAAACTACCCTTCTTTTTTAAGAAACTAAACTCTTAAAAAAATAACTAAAGAGCTCCTAATAATAACACAATTAGTGTATATTTACCTGGAAGGTAATTCTTCAGAGAAAGCCACTATCAAGACCAAAAGATAGAAGAAAGTGGGACATTAGAAAATTATTTTGTCCATTTTGCTACTTTTTTTTTAAAGATTTATTTATGGGGCTTCTGAGTGGCTCAGTTGGTTAAGCAGCTGCCTTCTGCTCAGGTCATGATCTCAGGGTCTTGGGATCGAGCCCCGCATCAGGTTCCCTGCTCAGCGGAGAGCCTGCTTCTCCCTCTCCCTCTGCTGCTCCCCCTACTTGTACTCTCTCTCTTTGTCAAATAAATAAATAAATCTTTAAAAAAATATTAAAGATTTATTTATTTATTTGAGAGAGAGAGAGCACTAGCAGGGAGAGGGACAGGGGGAGAGGAGAGAGAATCTCAAGCAGACTCCCCACTAAGCACAGGGCCTGACACAGAGCTCAATCCCAGGACCCTGAGATCATGACCTGAGCTGAAATCAAGAGTCAGTCATTTAACCAACTGAGCCACCCAGGCACACCACATTTTGCTACTTTCTTTCTTTTTTTTTTTTTTTAAGATTTTATTTATTTATTTGACACAGATACAGCAAGAGAGGGAACACAAGCAGGGGGAGTGGGAGAGGGAGAAGCAAGCTTCCTGCTGAGCAGGGAGCCGCATGTGGGGCTCGATCCCAGGACCCTGGGATCATGACCTGAGCCGAAGACAGACTCTTAACGACTGAGCCACCCAGGCGCCCCACATTTTGCTACTTTCAATAAAAAGTGTCTCTAACCTGGCATCAATTATGTATAGCTCATGCTGATCCTAAGCCATATTTCTCACGGGTTTTCTATCTTCACTTTGCATTGTGACCCACTGATCCTTGTTTTTGCAATTATTTGATTCTATTCACACTTCCTGTGTGTAATGCAGTGCCGTATTCACCTTGAATAAGTTAAACACAAAATACTTCCACAAAACCCAGCCTTTATCTCTAAGAATGATGTAACTAATAATTTATATACATATTCAAATAATCTAGGCCAAACAGTCTTACTGAACTTAAAAAGCTTGTAAGGCAAGGAGAGATATACAATGTTTGAATTCTATTTTAACTTAATTAATTAATTTTTAGAGGCTGGTGGCCTTTATTACATTCAAATTAGTGTTTAACATAGAGCATTGTAATGGGATAGAACTCTTTATGATTTACCTTTATTCCAGAAAACCATACTTTTCTTGCAGATATACCAGAGCAGGTATCCTGTGAGTTATATGCTAAATTCTGCAATTTGATCTATTTAAACACCAAAGAGGCAACTGGACTTAAATGACCTGTAATTCTACTTTAATTTTAAATAGAAGCATGTGATAGTTCAGTAGTACAATGAGTAGCCCAAGCCTTAAAAATCTAGAATCTAAAATTTATTTAGTATATTTAGAAGAGATCAATTATTTTTTGGTGTTCTTATAAATAGTTGAGTTCACATAAGATTGATATATCAGGCAGGATACAACTCATTAACTTATTATGAAAAATGATAGGTAGAGAATTGCCTTTATCCTATATTTCTCTATCTTAGACCCTGTTGCACATACATCAAAAGAAATTGCCTTCTCTGTAACATGTTTTCCTAGACTAGTTATAGTCCCTCATTGATAAATGTGTCCTTTAACTTCGTTAATATCATCAGTGAAGTTATAACTCAAGAAAATATTCCTGGAAATCTAGTATAAGTTTTGTCTCCAGTTATTATAGATTTATTTAAATTATTTAACTCCAAGAAGAATTTTTTAAATCTTCTCTCCAGGTTTTTGGAGCTAACCATCTTCCTTGACAATCCCAATATGCCACCAGCTACCCAGATTAAAATGTAAGAACTTTACCATAATGAATAAAATTGGGATCTTCTACTTGAAAAGATATACTAGTGTTCAGTATTGTGGCATTACAAGAAGGGCTCTTGAATAAAGACTGAAAGTAATGGGGCGCCTGGGTGGCTCAGTTGGTTAAGCGACTGCCTTCGGCTCAGGTCATGATCCTGGAGTCCCGGGATCGAGTCCCGCATCGGGCTCCCTGCTCAGCAGGGAGTCTGCTTCTCCCTCTGACCCTCCTCCCTCTCATGCTCTCTGTCTCTCATTCTCTCTCTCTCAAATAAATAAATAAAATCTTAAAAAAAAAAAAAAGACTGAAAGTAAGACATAGATCAATTACTCTGAAGATATCTGCAAACATTGTAAGGCTCAGAAAATCATAGGTACAAATGTCAATGAAAGGATATTCTTCTCACTTGCACATTGTAGAAATCAATGCAGTTTGTGTACTGAATTTTCTTAGTCAAATTCTAGGATACCAACAAGACTAGTATCATAACTAAAAATAATCATATTTGAATATTAAGAATATTTCTCCACTGCACCCACATAAATGCATATGCCCTTCAAAATAAATTAATAAAAAGAAAAAAAGTATTTTAAAGGTGAAAATAAAGCACTAAGACCCCAAAGATAAAGATATTAAGGCAACTTTTATGCATTAAGTGGGGAATACAGTTTTCAAAACATGAAATAATATTGTATGTGTTTTTTGTATTTAAAGGAACATCACAGAAATCCTGACAGAACTGTGGCAAAATAATAGTGTCCTAAAACAAAAAGAGTGCTTGTGTATTTTCACTAGTACAGACTCCCAGATCTATATGAGATGAAATAGACTGAAACGTGACAAATGCAAACACCAGTCCTAAAAACAGGATGGAAGAGCTTTTGGTCTAAGTTATTGATTCAGAGTAAATCTTGCTGTTTTTGTGGCTTTAATGTAAATCCAAAGCACAGAGCAAAAGTATTTATTTTCCACCCTGAGTGGAGTACAATTTGATATAACTTGCTGGGTTTTAAGACATAAGGAAATAATGACTATATCACCCTTCAACTTTTAGCTTAAAAGAATGAGAAAAGGAGGGGCACCTGGGTGGCTCAGTCAGTTAATCCTTTGCCTTTGGCTCAAGTGGTGATCCCAGGTCCTAGGATCAAGCCCTGTATGCTTGGACTCCCTGCTCAGTAGGGAGTCTGCTTCCCTCTCCCTCTGTCCCATCCTACCCCCCCACTCCCCCATCACCCCTCAAGCTCTCATTCTCTCTCAAATAAATAAATAAAATCTTAAAAAAAAAAAAAAGTGGGGCACCTGGGTGGCTCAGATGTTTAAGCGTCTGCCTTTGGCTCAGGTCATGCATGATCACAGGTTCCTGGGATTGAGCCCCACATCGGGCTCCTGACTCAGCGGGGAGCCTGCTTCTCCCTCTGCCTCTCCCCCTGCTCGTGCTCTCTCTATATATATCTCTGTGTCTCAAATGAATAAATAAAATCTTAAAAAAAAAAGAATGAAAAAGGGAAAGCTTACAAAAGCTTACACAATCCCTTTGAAAAGCTATCCATATGAAAGCTTTTGGATATTTGAAATTATTTGCTGATGAATTTATTTACAAATGAATCAATTTCAAGGGTAAGATACTTTTCAATTCACAGAAATCATCAGAAAGTTTTCTAAATTACCTGTACAACATTTAATCTAATTGCCAGATATACTGAATATCCCCTTCTAAATTTAATTTTTGGGACACCTGGGGGGCTCAATCAGTTAAGCATCTGCCTGCAGCTCAGATCATGAACCCAGGGTCCTGGGATCCAGCCCCACCTCGGGCTCCCTGCTCAGTGGGGAGTCTGCTTCTCCCTCTGCCCACACCTCATGCTTTTTCTCTCTCTCTCTCTCTCTCTCTCTGAAATAAATGAAATCTTTTAAAAATATTTTGAAAAAAAAATAAATTTAATTTTTAACTTTAGTATCGTGAGCTACTGAAATCTTCTCAGCATGTTCATTCATTCATTCAGTAGATAATTGTTGAGCTCCTACTCTGTGCCACATAGAGTCCTTGTCCCCAAGGAACTTTCAGTCAAACATGAAACAAGTTGGGTGGTTTTCTTGTCCTCATAAAGCTTTCATATCTGAAGAGACTGATATTAACGAAAGGATCTTACAAAACATTTTAAATTTCAGCTTGATGGTTTCTGATAAAGGAAAGTCAGTGGTTCTATGAGAGTACCTAATAGGAAATCTGGAATTCTCTCTTCCGTCTTAATAAATATAAAACTCTTTCAAATTCGTAGAAGTAATCTGAAACTTGTGATTATCTTATAAGGAGCTTCTGATTAATTGCATCACTGTCCTTGTTTATTTGCAAGTTCGTGTTAATTAGCAGAAGTGAACCGCACGGAGAAATCAGACAATCTAAAGCTTTGTAGGAGAGTACTTATGAAGTGTTTCCTGTTTGCCCACTATGTGTTAGGCATGGTTGCATGCTCTAAAGATGTGTAAATGCATAAGGTAGTAACAGAGCCTGTGACAGCCAGAGTGACTCAGAAGACAGGGGAGAGTTAAATAAGGATGGAATGGGTGCTTGGTTTCATTTAATTGTTCCAGAATGAGAATATCTTATGTTTACAGGTTGAGTTGAAAGAATCAATAAAGAAAAAGATATTGAAAATTTAGGAGAGAAATTTGTATAGTTAATGGAGTATTTATGATTTCATACAATAAAATGCAGTGCAAAAACAGAGGGCTTCTTCCTAAATTTTTATTTCTTCCATGAGTTCCTACAAGAAGCAAACCATCTAACATATAACAAAAATTAACCCAGGGACCACTGGGAGTGATGAGGGTTCCAAGCAAGAATAAACTTTTTCTGTTGTTGTTTATCTCAGTAAATATTTTTTATTCCAAAAGTAATATAGTAGTTACTGCTTCAAAATATGCAACAAATACTGGTATGCATAATGTAAAATGTGGAAGCCCCTCCCCGACGTACTCTTAGAGTTAACTTAAGCTAATATTTGTTTCCAAACTCCCTTCCCAAACATAAACTTTTAAGTAAAAATAACAACATAAGTCAACAAGATTTGTTCTTTGAAGCGTGAGTTTCAAGAAAACTCTGAGGCCACAGAATAGCAAGACACTGATTATGGATGAGACTTGAGTACCACCAAGGTCAATGATTTTTCCCATGCAAATGGAAATAGAAATAAAAGACAGCATAAATTAATGAACGAGCACTACATGAATTACTAGGATCCTGAATTCCAGTCCCAGCTCTGCCATTGATTTTCTGTATGACCTTTGGTGAGTCACAGATCTCCTTGGTCTCTATTTCCTCCTTTATAAAATGAGTAGGATTTGCTGGGTGATCACTATGGTCACTCAACATTAATGATTGGTAGATTTTAGAAATTTTATTCCTTCAAGTTGGTAAATTGGGTTATAGCTTTCATAGGTTTAGGGATTATTAGAAATAGTGCTTTCAAAGATAATGATCTTAGATGATAAACAATTTAATGATATTTGCCCTAAATGATGAGTCAAAGAAATAAACATAACAACAATGCATATTTTAAATTCAGTTTCACTAGCATTATAAATGGTATCTATATAAAATGAAGCCTTTGTCACGGGCTACAAAACATTTAAAGATCCATTACCTCAAAAGATTTCTAATATCATAAAATAATTTGTACAATCCATTTCCATTACTTTTTTTTTTAAAGATTTTATTTATTTATTTGAGAGAGAGAGAATGAGAGACAGAGAGCATGAGAGGGAGGAGGGTCAGAGGGAGAAGCAGACTCCCTGCCGAGCAGGGAGCCCGATGCGGGACTCGATCCCGGGACTCCAGGATCATGACCTGAGCCGAAGGCAGTCGCTTAACCAACTGAGCCACCCAGGCGCCCCATTTCCATTACTTTTAATAAACTATGCTGTAAGAATACCTCTCCCCCTTAAAAATCACCAAAAATAGGTTGGATTATTATGAAGCATCTTAAATCACATTTTTGCAAAACATAAACATAGCAAAATGTTACATTAAAATTTTTTAAAGCTTAAAACATTTCACTGATCTTTTTTCTTTGCAACCACCTGAATAATCAGTTTAGACATAGTTCCAGAATAATAATTAATTCGGTCATCCATTTAACAAACATTTATAAAGTGCCAATTAAAACATTTAACACTTAGACTCACCTTTCTAATTTGATTGATTTTCATGGAGAGGACTTAAGATATAATAGGTGCTCTTGCTCTCTTGGCTGACTGATAAGAGGAATTAAAGTAATCAATTAGAGAAATATAGCTATTATTTGGAAAAGTAGATGCAAAAATTATCAAACTATTATTTTTAAAATATGCATACTATCATAATTAAGATCCATTTGTCTGATACTTACAAACTTACTGCTAATTATTATAGACTCATAATTAACACTTATAATGTCAACTCTCGTTAAATATGTGCATGTACTAGATTGTAAAACATCTTTAATGAAATTCAACAAATATTACTGAACATTTATCATGTGCCTATTAATAGTCAAAAAGATAATGACATAAAAATGAAACATGTATGAATATGTATGTATATGTGCTTTAACAAGTTCACAGTCTTTAAATGGGAGAAGCCAACAAAAACATTATGATCTCAGGAAACGGATGCTACCAGAAGCATCAACCCTCTTCGGGAGCATAATAAAGGTAGTAATTAATTCTAATGGAAAGAAATGGCTTTATAGCATTGGATATCCTTTAGCCCCAGATCTTGAGCTGTAATTACGACTTCGTTGAACACAGGTGATGAGATACAAGAGTATCCTGGGAAAGGAGAATTACATATAATTACTGGGAAGAATGAAGAATATTTCTTGTTTAGGAAATTATAGGTAGCCTAATCAGACTCATGCCTAGCGTTTAATGTCTTATGAGGAAAAAAAACGGGCAATAGTTGGGGTTCAAATTTGAAGTATACTGAGTGCCATATCAAGATATTTTGACTGTCTTATTTTAATTGAAGAGAATGTTTTCAACCCTGGTTGTGCATAAGAATTACTTCCAGAACTGCCCTCCTGTCCCCAACCAAGATCAAATAGAAAGCAATCACCGTGGGTAAACCTATAAGCTAATATACTTTCCAGCTCCCTAAGTTATTTTCATGCATATTAAAATTTGAAAACTACTGTGTGAGAGAAAGGGAGGATTAGGTTGGCAAGCAGAAAATTATATATGTATATATATATATTTTTTTCTTTACCTACAACCAGTAGTTGACAAACCTGGATGTGTATCAATAGCTAAAGGGGATCCTATTGAAAATAGAACATCAAGGGTGCCTGGGTGGCTCAGTTGGTTAAGCGACTGCCTTCGGCTCAGGTCATGATCCTGGAGCCCCAGGATCGAGTCCCGCGTCAGGCTCCCTGCTCAGCAGGGGGTCTGCTTCTCCCTCTGCCCTCTTCCCTCTTGTGCTCTCTGTCTCTCATTCTCTCTCTCAAATAAATAAATAAAATCTTAAAAAAAAAAAAGAATGGTTACATATTTAAAAAAAAAAAAAAAGAAACTAGAGCATCAGAAGGTGCAGTGGAGATTGAGGTCCATGAGTGTGTATTGCTAAAGAGCTTCCCAGGCAGCTTCTGAAGTGTTTTCATCACTAATTTGCAGGGAGGCTTTGGGCATATGAGAACACAGAACTTCAACACCCAGATTTGCTAAATAACCTCAGTTCTGCATTTTATGTTTTGTAAAAATGACCTGAGGTTTAGCTGGAAATTGTAATTCAATTCAATTTAAAGTTGGCAAAAACTGTGCAGCCACCGTATGCCAGGCACTTAAGGTTTGTGGGTGGGTGGACTTAGGTAAAAAGATGGCTGTCAAGGACTACAGAAAACAGACCTACAACTGACTATAATACAAAGCAGAGTTAAATAGTACTCAGTGGAAGGACTAGTTACATACTGGGAGAAAGAAAAAGAAGTTGTAATTAATTCTGTCTGGTGGAAGTAGACTGGGGGTGGGGATGGCAAATGAAGGAAGCATTACACAGGAGGTTATAGCATAGAAGCTGGGTTTTGCAAGATAAGATGAATTTCAAAAGGGGGTGCAGATGGCATTTCAGTAAAAAAAAATACCAAAAATCTTAGATTCAGAATAAGTTGTGTTTTAATATTAATAATTTTGCTCAGCATTCTCAAGGGGTAATGTTTTCCAAAATTCTTGTCACATTGAAAGACAAATGTCTGGTTCTTTTGTACTCATGCAATTTGTAAGATAAGAAGTGCGCATTTCAAAAACCGAAGAACCAATCTTACAAGAATAGAATAACCCTGAGCATTTGACTGTGATTCTTTTTCAGTCACAATTTGCCTAGTTCAGAGAACTCTCACAGTCCCTAATGCCTTCCCACATTCTTTTCTTGGTTTTCATTTCCTTCTTTTGAAGATCATAGAGATCTGCATAATAGGCTACTTGTCCTAAGAAGAGGGAGAGTGATAGCAAAGCCGACTGTCTCAACTCCCATTGAAACGGAGAGTCTTAATAAAAGAAAAAAAAAAAATCAAACTTAAAGACCAGGGAATAGTATCAGTGAAATCTCATGAGAGGCAAATTTTACCATCAAGATGACCTTTGAAAATGTTTTCATTTGTGAATTTGTGCTCAATGTGTTTTTTGGCCACATAATTCCATGATTGATTTGTGGAGGTTTTTTGTTATTTTTATTTTTTATTTTTTTATCACTATGTCCTTTCTTTCTTAGCGCTGGCAAGAAGACCAGTACATAATACAAGAGCTGTTAAAATATGCCAAGGTCCATATAATGAAACATAAATCATGCCCATGCAATACCAATTATTTCAAAATTTTGGGTTAACATATGAAAATCACTGATTTGTCCCAAATGTTTTAGTTCTTGAAATATTGGAAACAAAGTTAGCTATAGCTTTACATGGCTCCAGCTAAGAGAACTGGGCTCCCTAACATTATATGAACCATTTAAATAAGGTCAGATATAAAGAGTGGAAGTTTTACTCAGAAATGCAAAGCATTTATCAAAAGGGCACTCGTGCAGTATATCAGGCAGAATATTTTTACAGGGAAGATTTTAAAAGGAAAATCAAGCAGCTAGCCCAGTTAATAAATAAGCTCCTTCTCTTTCTAGTAATGAAATAATATGGCATAATAAAAAGACTCTAGGTTTTGGCATCAGATGCATTTAGGTAAGGATCCCACCACCACTAATAACTCTATGACCTTGGACAAATTACTTCATCTCTCTGAGTCTCAGTTAACTTCTTCATAATATGTGGAAAATATAAGTAGCCCTCAGGATTAATCTAAGGAATCAGAATAATATAAAATAGCCTGTAGCAATCACAAAGTAGGCTACGTATTCAAGTATTTCAAATTGATAGTAAAAGGAACACAGAGTTCCATCACTTTAGCTTCCCTAATGACAAATATCCAAAGAGTAATTCCATGACTTCAGTGTGTTGAGTTTTCCTTTTGCTTCACACTCCAGAATGTTAGAGTTTATTATTTCAAGTTATTTCCCTTATACCACAGGGTCCTCAGATGACACTGGCAATTCTTTGGATTCTGCTGGTACCTCTTCTGCCCACATGATAGAATGCAGCCATTTGTCCAACAGTTCTTGCTCTAGGACTATACACAGGTTAACTGTGAACTCACGCTCTTAGAGCAGCAAGGAAAATTCTCCTGAAAAGAAGCATGGCCCTGCCTAAGTAATGCAGTGTGCACACAGTTTAATGACTAGTTTCCCACATCGTGAGTCCTTTAATGGGGGGAAGAGCTCTTCCCTCCGGGCTCTCTCCACAGCGGCACCCACCCCTACTCACTTCCACTTGTCCCTGCCAAAGACTGTCTGTGAGCCAGTCATAGGGAGTTAGCAAATTACTGCTATTCTGAGCTCCTTGTCTGCAAAAGCAGACAGTGTCAGAGACACTAAGATCTGGTTAGCATTATAATTTACCAGCTTTGTTGGAGGTAGAGAGATCCTGCATGCAATCACAAATAGTGTGCAAAGACTGATGCCAAAAGAAAGGATTAAATCGTCAATGTCGTCTTGGAGCAAGAGATGGACACATCTTAAATATAATAATGCTGTATACATTTATGCAGAAATGTAACAGAATAAGTAAGATCAGATTATTTAATTATAAAATTTTGCTCAAAAATGCAAAACATTCTACATATAACTAAAAAGAGAATTCTATATACCAACCCTATGGGTCACCAACATTCCCCCTGTATAGCAACATACAATTATAGGTATAGCATATGAGGCCATATCAACTGTACATAAAATATAGACCCTTTATACAAACCTGTAGAAAGCCCTTTACACGAACATATATTTAATCTCTATATAAGCATATGTAACCAAAATGCTACAAAGGAAAATGACAAGATATTCTGATAGAATGAACACTGGTTTTGTTACCACTTTGAAATCTGACACTTTGTCAAATGGCTGTCCAATGCTTCTTTTTAATTATCCTCACTCTCCATATGAGATCTCTGTTTGCATTATCTCTACAATTTTCACTCAAAAAAAAAAACCAAAAAAAAAAAAAAAACATGTCTGCCTCCTGTTACTGATGTGTAGTCATTCTGCCCTTTCTCAGATTGTTCTTCAAAATCCATTTCTTTGGGGAGCTTTTTTGGTGGCTTCCTTGCTCAATGTCCTCAGCCCAGTAACTTCACTTCTCCCAAAATTTCACTAAGAACATTTTCAAACCAAAAAGTTTTTAGGTGAATCCTCATTTATGCATCATCCAGATCCTACAATTAATGTTTTACTAAATTTGCTTTGTCACAGCTTTCCATCAAACCATCCCTCTATCCACCCACCAACTAATCTCATTTTATTTGATGCATTTTTAAAAATTTGTTATTGAAGTATACTTGACATACAATGATATATTAATTTCAGGTGTGATTAATTAATTTCATAGTGATTTGACAATTGCCTACATTATTCAATACTTGGAACTTCTTAGGGCTGTCCTCTGTAGCGAGGACTCAATATAGCTTTAGGTCTTACTGAGATAGCAAAATCCTCAGCGCAAACTCCTCTATGACAAATTATAAAAACTATAGTGTCTTTTAGAGAGGGATGTAAAATAACTTGGCCAAAATTTACTAGGACATGGTATTATGCAGTGTATTAGAATGCAGGCACTGGGAGGAAAGGGTCCAAGTTCCCATCCTGGTCCTGCCAGTTACTGCCTGCCTGAGCTCATGCAAATTACTACCCACTCTAGTTGTGTTTCATTATCAACAATGAGGAATATAATAGTGTCTGCCTCATAGGGTGGATTTGAAGACGAAGTGACATGAGGCATTTAAAGCACTTTACACAGTGCTTGACACAAAGTAAGTTCTCAGTAAACATCAGCTGTTATTGTTGCTATTTTTTAAATTAGTATATGCAAAACCAGATGATAACTCTAATGCAATTCTGTCCAAGGATGTACCTCTTGCATATGCAGATTTATGACCTCCAAGGAATTGATTTTATCAGTCTGTCCACAGATAAACTTTTACTAGGTGTAATTCTTTCATGTGATTGATAGCTGTCTGTACGATAAAATGTGATAGACAACCCCAGATGTTCTATTTCGAGCCATTAAAGGCATGAGCCCCTATAAGTGGATTCCTCACAGATATGCTGACACAAAATCAGAAAAATAATCCACATCTTCCCTTTTTTTCCAGAGCAAAATTTCAATCTCAGATTTCTCCGACATCAGCAGAACATTTGCTTTGTTAAGAGTTATTCTTACTGTCAGCAGAAGCAGGAAGATGCCGTGCATGCTTTGCTCTTCATACAAACCTGAAGCCCTCACAGAGAGGGCACTTTCAGAACGTGTGCATATACACAACATAGACTATTTCATAGAAGTATGCATTTAGAAAATTATTTTTTCTTGCCTTCCCTGTCCAGTTCCTTGAGTATAGTATACAAAGGATTAACTAGTTGACCTAAATAATTTTTTTTTTCAGGAATAATAATCTTAATTTGGCAGGGAGGAAGGATGGAGGGAAAGGGAAAGAAAGAGGTTACATAGTTTTTATGGTTGTTTGATAGGATGTCTAAGTGTGTGTGTGTGTCTGTGTGTTTGTAAAATGAGGTAACTTTCCTGCCCCTTGATAAACTGTCAAATATTCCTTTGAACGCTCCTCTCTTCCTTGCTCTTCCTCTCCCTTCTCCATTTCACTTTGCTCACTGAAGCATGCTTATGTCAAATGAATCAGTGGATGAAAACTTTAATTTCTTTGAGCAGAGCAAATACCACTACAATTAAAAGATGCCTAATTTGCCTTGTGCAGTAGGAAAGTACGGTCTCAAAAACAGCACTGTTTGTATTTCATTTTAGATTCTAAACATACAGACTACAAAGTTTTATAAATCGAAGTTTGTACATATACAATACAGAAATTTTGTCCATTTAATGTACTTGCTTACTTGATAATTTTGCTTCCTGTAATCCTCTATATGCCTGAATATCTTGAATTATAGCACCATAATTAGCAACACCTGGAGTTCTGCCCCACCCCCAACCCCATTTGATTAATGTGGGAATATTGGTATTTATTTATTTTCATAAAGCTCACTTAAACCACTTGACCATAATTATGGAATAGAGATGAAACTTCCACCCTGGCACAACTGGACATGTTTTTGTTGAATTGATCCTGTTTTGTTTTTGTTTTTGTTTTTTTAATGCATCAGCCCTCCACCCACATTGAGTTTTTGCAGTAAAGGTCAGTGCCTGTTTAAAGGGCTAGAGGAGGGGAGAAGCTTCAGTGGCTGGCTCTTTATGTAGGCAGGGCTGTTTGAAAAAGTTTCCACAGCTGACTGAATCTACTTTATGCTTGTCCAGCACCATTAATCCTTTGTAACCAGAAACGGTCAATTAACTCATCTTAAAAAAAAAAAAATAGTTAATCTCATTTGAAGTCTTCATGGGAACAATGATTTTGTTCTTAAGTGGCAAGGCGTGTGTGCTAAGGGGAGGCGCACATGAAAGAGAATGTCTCCCAAATATTGCAAAGCTCTTTCTTTGTAATATGGTAAACTTCTGTATGATTATTTACTATAGTAAAAGTATGCGATAATGTGTTTGTGTGTGTGTGTGTGTGTATGTATATATATATATATATATATATATATATATAGTGCTACTTATATAACATTTGGTAATTTCCAGTGATTCTGGAAAATGCATGCTATCTTTGCCTTTGATTCCTAAAGTGAGAACATGATGCAGAGTGACAAGGAGACATTACCCAGATATCACTGACTCACTGGTAAGATTCAGATGTAATAATATTTGCTGACAACATGCATAGAAACAGAAAGGCAAAGTTCACTTTGCTAGCACTCACTCTCACTCTGCCCTCTGTATTTTTAAGATCTTCAGTGGTCGGCTTAATTGTTTATTTATTTTAGTACCAAAGATTTATTTTATCTTATATGGAATCATGGATCCTCTCTTGAAGGGTTGAAATCCCAGGGTTTTTTTGTTTGTTTCATTTTGTTTTTTATCTTTCTCCTGGTATCTTCCTATATGAACTTTCCACAATGATAATATCTTCTCCAGAGAATGAAATGGGTTACAGATAACATCTGATTTTGTCAATCACACATCTTTTCAGTTAAATTCAAAGATGTTTTTAGACACTAATTTCAGCTGGGTAAGCAGCAAAAAGTAATTGACACTATTTTCAGAATTATAAATTGTTTTATGAGGGCATCATAATTTCTCACACTATACTCTAATGAGTACAGAAAGATAAGTCTTAAAATCATATACTTCTATGGTAAAAAAGAAATGACAAAGAAGAAATAAATACATTTATTTGGGGGTGTTACTATAAACTGGAAACAAAAAAATCTTATCAAAATGTTATTTTTGTTCTTAAGGAGCAATGTATTTTTGCCTAAGTTTACATCTGTGTAGGAGTTCTGGTTAAAGATGGAACACTGAACATATGGTTTTTTTTTTCCTCTTCCTAACTATGAAATGGTAGCAAGGATGCATAGATGTACATAATCGTAAGCAACCCTGAAAACAAAAATATCTCTCATTAGCACATCAGAGAAGTTGATTCTTTAGAGCAATCTATAATTGGATGCAATTATATTGACTGAGAAACCAAAGCAGAAGAGGTTGAAGCCTAAAATATGATCAGCAAAAGCAGGAGCTCTTCTCCCTAGTGGGCTTGAAAGAGGCTCAAAGCCAGAACTGCAGCTACAGAAAAAAATACAATATTTGCCCATAATCAAGATAACTAGTGACTGCCTATCGAATAGCTTCACCAGGTGGCACCTCCTCTCCTATAGGCGCCCAGAAACAGGGGAAGGGGTGCCTAGCATTTGTCCCAGGATAAACCCATAAAACTGCTTTCTGTAGAAACTACATTGTTTGCCTGGGGGAAAACTGCCGTGAGTGTTTTTGCTTAAGAGAGAAGCAAAAAAGATCAAAGTAACAAAGTAAACTTAACAAGGGTGGGGACAGTTGAGGATCAAAGGCGAGACAATACTGCCAACTGCTTTATTCCTGATATTGCCCTTCTTATTTTCATATGTGATGAGCCCCTACCTGATCTGACTGCTCTTGGCATCCCCTGGCTCCTAATAATATTGCCAATACTTCCCTAATTCTTTATGTAAATTAAATTAGTTCATTTCATTCTCACAACAGCCCTGTGGTAGGTCACAATATTATCGTCATCTAAGAGATTGGGAAACTGGCTAGGGCACAAAAATATTAAGTAATTTGCCTAAGCTCACAGCTAGAAAGTACTAGAGCTGAGATATGTACAGAGTGTGGTTCAAGAGTCCCATGTACTTAACCACTGCCCTGGGTCATCTCGATGCGGTGCCTGCCATCCGATGTGCCTCACAAATGCTATAGGGCACCTTTCCCACAGAGAGGACAGGACTTCAGAGAAACAGATCCACAAACCTACAGTGAACACCCTTGCCATCTCTCTTTACTTAGCAGCTGAGTACCTCGTTCATAAATATGAATTTGTCTAACCAAGAATCATCAAATATCAAACATTTGAGGAAATGCAACAGCAAGCAAGAGAAAGATGAATAAAAAGAAGAACTGACAACAACAACAAATAGAAAAAAGAACCAGAGACATTTTAAGGAACAAAAGAGAACTTTAAAAATTAGGATGATCAATAAAAAGTAAATACTGCAATCGAAGAAAAAGTAATTACATAAAGCTAAACTTTCTTGGAAATTTCAAATGTGATTCCTAAAATCTATAAAATTCCATAGAATGGCTAAATAATACAATAGATCTTATTTAAATCAAATTGTTCATCCTCAAGGACAGAATGATGAACTTTCTCAGAATATGGAGAAAATGAGAGAAATTAAGGAATACAAAGGATCAAGGTAGGTATTCCTACATCTATTAAATAGAAATTCTGGAATTAAAACAATACAGAAATTTTAAGAGAAAAATGATAAAATTATAAAAATTATAAAATAACATAATTTCAATGATCTTAAGCCATTTTTTATATTAAAGAATTTGCTAAGAATCAAATATAATGGGATAAAAAGATTTGAGCCTAGAGTATTATGGCAAAATTTCTGAATTTGAAGAGAAATTACATGAGCTTTCAGAATGGAAAAAATAAACAAGTTGCTTCCAAAGGAATAAGAAATCAGATTGGGATCACATTTGGCTACCACCCATACCAAGCTTGATGGTAATGGGGCCTTGCCTTCAAAGTTCAGAGTTAAATGATCTTTAATTCATAATTCCAAACCCAATTGTTTGTTTAAAAAAAAAACAGAGATATTTTATGTCTCATAGATACTTATTTAAAAAAGTTTTCTTGAATATATATTTGAACAAAATGGTAAATACATCCGAGATATAAAAAGATTTAATAAAAGGCCAGTAGGAACTATAAAGTAGGAAACTGGATAGTTAAAACGAGAGATGACAATGTGCAGTAGGCCTGGAAACCAGTAGATCCAAATTAGACCGAAAAGTGAATTCATAAAGTTGTCTGCAAGAAGAAAGGGTTTTTTTTCATAAGTCATTTAATGGCAACTGGTAATCATTAAATTAGTAATGGTTATCTTCAAAAGATATTATATTAGCTGTGCTGTCATTTCTCAAGAATGATCAGGTACCTAGAGTCACAGACATTTCCCACATAGGATGCATCATATAAATCAGACTTTGTTTATCACCAGCATTTATAAAACCAGACCTAGGGAAAGAAGTAGGTCTGGGGACACATGCATGGTCTTAATATAGTGAATATTTAACCTGCCCTGATTATTACAAAATTAGAACAGCAAGAATATTTGCAGGAAGAAAGTGGGTTTAATTAGTAGATTGTGTGATTAGGAAAATAAAGATCTTCATATGTTTCCTTAATCAACAAGAAACAAACAAAAGAATAGAACTCTGGAAAACATTTTAAATTAAAAAACAAAACAAAACCTGGGGAACCAGGGTGGCTCAGTTAGTTAAGCATCTACCTTTGGCTCAGATCATGATCTCAGGGTCCTGGGATGAAGCCCCTCATCGGGTTCTCTGCTCAGTGGGGAGCCTGCTTCTTCCTCTCCCTTTGCCTGCCACTCTGCCTACTTGTGCTCTCTCTGTGTTAAATAAATAAATAAAATCTTTAAAATAAATAAATAAAATTTTTTAAAAGCTAAAATATATTAAAATTATGTAATTTGAAATAAGCTGAAAATATATTAAAATTATTTATGTAATTTGAAATAATTTTGAGCAAATACTTGAGTATAAGAGAATTCTCTTTAGCTAGACATGTAGAAAATTCTTATCTGAATGACAAATTTCATGAAATAGAATTGAATTCCTTTTCTTTTGTTGAATTATAGTAGTGTTTATTTAGAGATATATTTTACCTATTCATAACATTGTTTTCATTAGTTACCTATCTTTAGAATGAAGAGTAGGCTAAATATTCAAGAGAGTTAAGTTTAGTTATAGAACATGAATGTTGTAAATCATGGAACCCTGAAAATGTCTACTTCATGTCCTAACTGACAAAAGTAAGAAAGAGGAAAAGCAGAGGAGAGAAGCCATATATTAATTAACTTCCTCTTCTTACATAGCAAGGTATTAGTAGATACTGTTTAACAATTATGGACTAAAAGTAGAGATCTGTATGATTTTACAGTAAAGAAATATAACTACGAGAAGGACAAAAAATTAGAAAAACAAAAATGAGGCTTGGAAAGGAGAGAAAATGGAAGTAGTAGGTAATGTAACTGCTAAATTTCAGCTACAATGGTAAGATGCCTAGAGACAGTGTCCAATTGAAGAAAATATACTGACAAAAAAAATAAAGGTGTAATAACATTTCGGTTTATGGTTGCAACCATAACATTAATTTATAAAAATTTATATTAGAAAGTGGGGTAGTGTGCCCCTCAAGGAAGTGGGGCAGAGGGAAAAGCAGAAAGCATTTTAATCTTGTATATGCCCCTTTCTACTATTTGAAATTATAAATCAGGAACACGTATTACTATTACTATAATAATACAAATTAAAAGATCAAAAATTATAAAAATGTATGTACACACATCTGTCTATGCATGTACACACCTATGTACATAGATACATGCATATGCATGAATATATATGCATATGTATGTACATATCCATGCTTTGAGATCTTTGCCCTTTGAGAGTATTAGTAAAACTCATATAGGTACCTATTTTCAGACATGTAATGCTGTCTTTAATTAAGAGATGTATGCTTGGGCGCCTGGGTGGCTCAGTTGGTTAAGCGACTGCCTTCGGCTCAGGTCATGATCCTGGAGTCCCGGGATCGAGTCCCGCATCGGGCTCCCTGCTCAGCGAGGAGTCTGCTTCTCCCTCTGACCCTCCTCCCTCTCATGCTCTCTGTCTCTTATCCTCTCTGTCTCAAATAAATAAATAAAATCTTAAAAAAAAAAAAATACTACCCACCCTGTCATTAAAAAAAAAAAAAAAAAAGATGTATGCTTTCCACTTGTGGAATCCTGCATCACCACTTCCACTTCTCCCTAAGGGTGAAGCAAATTCTAGAAATAATAAATATATATGATATAATAAGTTGTAACCTCTATTAGATACACAAAGTTAATCTAATTACTCTAAGGATGGGGTGGTATATTCAGTTTCATGGGCTTTATTATATTCTCATTGATCATTAGGCTTAAAATGCACAGTTTTTCTCTCATGAAACAAGCTGAACTGTTACCCATCCAGAGGCTTCCTTGTGCCCTGGTTGCTGTTCTGAAGAGGATTTTAATTACTCTGTAAAACACATTTTGAGGGTAATTACTTTAACATGGTAAAATCCCACAGCACAGAAATTTGGCCAGATCATGATACAAACATGACTCAGAACAACTGCGCAGCTGGAGTATTTGACCAGAATATTCCCTTGCCTCATCCAAACTATTCCAGGAGGTAACTTGGATAAATAATATATATATACACACACACACATAATATACACACATACACATATACATTATATATATAAATTTTAAATGTATAAATATGTTATAATATATACACATTCACATGCATACATAAAACATTTTCTTTATCCAGGCATTCAATGAAGGACGTTTAGGTTATTTCCGTATCTTGGCTATTGTAAGTAATGCTACGAAGAACATGGGAGTGCAGATATCTCTTCAAGATGCTGATTTTAATTCCCTCAGGTATATTCCCAGGAGTGGGATTATTGGATCCTATGGAAGTTCAATTTTTAATTTTTTGAGGAACTGCGATACTATTTTCCGTAATGGCTGTACCAATTTACATCCCCACCAACAGTGTGTAAGAGTTCCCTTTTCTCCACATTCTCACCATCGTTTGTTCTCTTGTCTTTTTGATACTAGCCATTCTGAGAGGTGTGAGGTAATAGCTCATTGTGTGTTTTTTTAAAGATTTTATTAATTTGAGAGAGAGCACCCACAAGCAGAGAGGGGCAGAGGAAGGAGAGAGGCAGAAGAGCAGAGGGGCAGAGGGAGAGGGAGGAGCAGACCTCCCGCTGAGCAGGGAGCCCAATGTGGGGCTCGATCCCAGGACCCTGAGATCATGACCTGAGCCAAAGGCAGACACTTAACCGACTGAGCCACCCAGGCGCCCCCTCATTGTGGTTTTGACTTACATTTCCCTGATGATTCCCTGATGTTGTTGAGTACCTTTTCATATACCTGTTGGCCATCTGTATATCTTCTTTGGAAAAAATCTCCATTCAGGTCCTTTGTCCAAATTTCCTTGGATTATTCATCTTTTTGCTATTTGTTATTTTGCTATTTGCTATAACATAGCCTTCATATGTTGGAATGATGGAGGCATAGGTTGAGAGAGGGGAATGAGGATATGCATACTTCTGCTTTCTGGAAGTGCCAGAAGCCTGATTAAAAGCAGTGAATGGCTTTTCTTTGCTCTTAGGAACTACAAGCTACTCTCAAATCTCACCCTGCACTCCAGCCATACTGATCCTTTTTCTGTTCCTTGAACAAGCCCCTCTTCATGATTTTGTAATTGCTATTTCCCCTGCCTTGAGTGTCCCTCATCCAGCCCTTTGATGGTTTGGCTCAGCCCCATTTTTTAGGTTTCAACACAAATGCCCACTCTTCAGAGCAGGTTTCCTTTATCACTCTAGCCAACTTTGGCAAGTTGTTTCTCCACACCATGGTACTATCATAGTCTGACTGGTGTGAGGTGATATCTCATTGAGGTTTTGATTTGGATTTCCCTGATGCTGAGCAATGTTGAGCACTTTTTCATGTGTCTGGTGGCCATTTGGATGTCTTCTTTGGAAAAATGTCTGTTCATGTCTTCTGCCCATTTCTTGACTGCATCATTTGTTCTTTGGGTGTTGAGTTTCATAAGTTCTTTATAGATTTGGGATGCGAGCCCTTTATCTGATATGTCATTTGCAAATATCTTCTCCCACTCTGTCGGTTGTCTTTTGGTTTTGTTGACTGTTTCTTTTGCTGTGCAAAAGCTTTTTATCTTAATGAAGTCCCAATAGTTCATTTTTGCCCTTGCTTCCCTTGCCTTCGGCGATGTTTCTAGGAAGAAGTTGCTTCGGCTGAGGTCAAAGAGGTTGCTGCCTGTGTTCTCCTTTAGGATTTTGATGGACTCCTGTCTCATATTTAGGTCTTTCAAACATTTGGAGTCTATTTTTGTGTGTGGTGTAAGGAAGTGGTTCGGTTTCATTCTTCTGCATGTGGCTGTCCAATTTTCCCAACACCATTTGTTGAAGAGACTGTCTTTGTTCCATTGGACATTCTTTCCTGCTTTGTCGAAGATGAGCTGACCATAGAGTTGAGGGTCCATTTCTGGGCTCTCTATTCTGTTCCATTGATCTATGTGTCTGTTTTTGTGCCAGTACCATGCTGTCTTGATGATGACAGCTTTGTAATGGGGTTGGAAGTCTGGAATTGTGATGCCACCAGCTTTTCTTTTTCAACATTCCTCTGGCTATGCGGGGTCTTTTCTGGTTCCATACAAATTTTAGGATGATTTGCTCCATTTCTTTGAAAAAAGTGGATGGTATTTTGATGGGGATTGCATTGAATGTGTAGATTGCTCTAGGTCGCATTGACATCTTCACAATATTTGTTCTTCCAATCCATGAGCATGGAACGTTTTTCCATTTCTTTGTGTCTTCCTCAATTTCTCTCATGAGTATTTTATAGTTTTCTGAGTACAGATTCTTTGCCTCTTTGGTTAGATTTATTCCTAGGTATCTTATGGTTTTGGGTGCAATTGTAAATGGGATCGACTCCTTAATTTCTCTTTCTTCTGTCTTGTTGTTGGTGTATAGGAATGCCACTGACTTCTGTGCATTGATTTTATATCCTGCCACTTTACTGAATTCGTGGATGAGTTCTAGCAGTTTTGGGGTGGAGTCTTTTGGGTTTTCCACAGAAAGTATCCTATCATCTGCAAAGAGTGAGAGTTTGACTTCTTTGACAATTTGGATGCCTTTTATTTCTTTTTGTGGTCTGACTGCTGTGGCTAGGACTTCTAATACTATGTTGAATAGCAGTGGTGAGAGTGGACATCCCTGCCATCTTCCTGATCTTAGGGGAAAAGCTCTCACTTTTCCCCCATTGAGTATGATATTCACTGTGGGTTTTTCACAGATGCTTTTATGATATTGAGGTATGTACCCTCTATTCCTACACTGTGAAGAGTTTTAATCAGGAAAGTATGCTGTACTTTATCAAATGCTTTTTCTGCATCTATTGAGAGGAACAGAATTCTTGTTTTTTCTTTTGTTAATGTATTGTTTCACGTTGATTGATTTGTGGATGTTGAACCAACTTTGGAGCCCAGGGATAAATCCCACGTGGTCGTGGTGAATAATCCTTTTAATGTACTGTTGGATCTTACTGGCTAGGATTTTGGTGAGAATTTTTGCATCCAGTTTCATCAAGGATATTGGTCTGTAATTCTCCTTTTTGATGGGGTCTTTGGTTTTGGGATCAAGGTAATGCTGGCCTCATAGAATGAGTTTGGAAGTTTTCCTTCCATTTCTATTTTTTTGGAACATTTTCAGAAGAATAGGTATTAATTCTTCTTTAAATGTTTGGTAGAATTCCCTTGGGAAGCCATCTGGCCCTGGGCTTTTGTTTGTTGGGAGATTTTTGTTGACTGCTTCAATTTCCTTAGTGGTTATAGGTCTGTTCAGGTTTTCTATTTCTTCCTGGTTCAGTTTTGGTAGTTGATATGTCTCTAGGAATGTATCCATTTCTTCCAGATTATCTAATTTGCTGGCATAGAGTTGCTCATAATATGTTCTTATAATTGCTTGTATTTCTTTGGTGTTAGTTGTGATCTCTCCTCTTTCACTCATGATTTTATTTATTTGGGTCATTTCTCTTTTCTTTTTGATAAGTCTGGCCAGGGGTTTATCAATCTTGTTAATACTTCCAAAGAACCAGCTCCTAGTTTCGTTGATCCGTTCTACTGTTGTTTTGGTTTCTATTCCATTGATTTCTGCTCTGATCTTTATTATTTCTCTTCTCCTGCTGGGTTTAGGCTTGATTTGCTGTTCTTTCTCCAGCTCCTTTAGGTGTAGGGTTAGGTTGTATATTTGAGACCTTTCTTGTTTCTTGAGAAAGGCTTGTATTGCTATATACTTTCCTCTTAGGACTGCCTTTGCTGCATCCCAAAGATTTTGAACAGTTGTGTTTTCATTTTCATTGGTTTCCATGAATTTTTTAAATTCTTCTTTAATTTCCTGGTTGACCCATTCATTCTTTAGTAGGATGCTCTTTAGCCTCCTTGTATTTGAGTTCTTTCTGACTTTTCTGTTATGATTGAGTTCCATTTTCACAGCATTGTGGTCTGAAAATATGCAGGGAATGATCCCAATCTTTTGGTACTAGTTGAGACCTGATTTGTGACCTAGGATGTGATCTATTCTGGAGAATGTTCCATGGGCACTAGAGAAGAATGTGTATTCTGTTGCTTTGGGATTGTATGTTCTGAATATATCTGTGAAGTCCATTTGGTCCAGTGTGTCATTTAAAGTCTTAATTTCCTTGTTGATCTTTTGCTTAGATGATCTGTCCATTTCAGTGAGGGGGGTGTTAAAGTCCCCCACTATTATTGTATTGTTGTCAATGTGTTTCTTTGCTTTTGTTATTAATTGCCTTATATAATTGGCTGCTCCCATGTTAGGGGCATAGATATTTACAATTATTAGATCTTGTTGGATAGACCCTTTAAGTAGGATATAGTGTCCTTCCTCATCTCTTATTACAGTCTTTGGTTTAAAATCTAATTTGTCTGATATAAGGATTGCCACCCCAGCTTTTTTTTGGTGTCCATTAGCATGGTAAATAGTTTTCCACCCCCTCACTTTCAGTCTGGAGTTGTCTTTGGGTCTAAAATTAGTCTCTTGCAGACAGCATATTGATGGGTCTTGTTTTTTATTTTTTTTATTTTTTTATTTTTATTTTTTTAAAGATTTTATTTTATTTATTTGACAGAGAGAGAGAGAGACAGCTAGAGAGGGAACACAAGCAGGGGGAGTGGGAGAGGGAGAAGCAGGCTCCTGGCCAAGCAGGGAGCCCGATGCGGGGCTCGATCCCAGGACCCTGGGATCATGACCTGAGCTGAAGGCAGACACTTAACGACTGAGCCACCCAGGCGCCCCGGGTCTTGTTTTTTAATCCAATCTGATACCCTGTGTCTTTTGATTGGGGCATTTAGCCCATTTACATTCAGGGTAACTATTGAAAGATCTGAATTTAGTGCCATTGTATTGCCTAAGGTGACTGTTACTGTATATTGTCTGTGTTCCTTTCTGGTCTATGTTGCTTTTAGGCTCTCTCTTTGCTTAGAGGACCTCTTCAATATTTCTTGTAGGGCTGGTTTTGTGTTTGCAAATTCCTTTAGTTTTTGTTGGTCCTGGAAGCTTTTGATCTCTCCCTCTATTTTCAATGAGAGCCTAGCTGGATATAGTATTCTTGGCTGCATATTTTTCTCATTTAGTGCTCTGAATATATCAGGCCAGTCCTTCCTGGCCTGCCAGGTCTCTGTGGATAGGTCTGTTGCCAATCTAATGTTTCTACCATTGTAGTTTACAGATCTCTTCCCAAGCTGCTTTTAGGATTTTCTCTTTTTCTCTGAGACTCTTAAGTTTTACTATTAGATGTCGGGGTGTTGACCTATTTTTATTGATTTTGAGGGGGGTTCTCTGTGCCTCCTGGATTTTGATGCCTGTTTCCTTCCCCAAATTAGGGAAGTTCTCTGCTATGATTTGATCCTTCTGCCCCTCTCTCTCTTTCTTCTTCCTCTGGGATCCCAATTATTCTAATATTGTTTCATCTTA
Source organism: Mirounga leonina (assembly GCF_011800145.1). Classification (NCBI taxonomy): domain Eukaryota; kingdom Metazoa; phylum Chordata; class Mammalia; order Carnivora; family Phocidae; genus Mirounga; species Mirounga leonina. The sequence goes on from NW_023270387.1 coordinate 40,926,566, forward strand.
TGGTATCACTTATCTCTCGAATTCTGCCCTCATGATCCAGTAGTTGTTTATCTCTCTTTTTCTCAGCTTCTTTATTTTCCATCATTAGGTCTTCTATATCACTAATTCTCTCTTCTGCCTCATTTATCCTAGCAGTTAGAGCCTCCATTTTTGATTGCACCTCATTAATAGCCTTCTTGATTTTTGACTTGGTTAGATTTTAGTTCTTTTATTTTTCCAGAAAGCGTTTCTCTAATAACTTCCATGCTTTTTTCAAGCCCAGTTAGTATCTTTAAAATCATCATTCTGAACTCTAGTTCCCACATCTTTCTAATGTCTGTATTGAGTAAGTCCCTGCCAGTCAGTCCTGCCTCTTATTCTTTTTGTTGATGTGATTTTTTCTGTCTTGTTATTTTGTCCAGAGAAGAATAGATGAATGAGAGAACAAAATGCTAACAGGTAACAACGACCCCAGAAAAATATACATTAAACAAATCAGAAGAGCCCTGAAACTGGGGGAAAAGAGAGGGAAAGAAAGAAAAAAAAAAAAGAAAAGAAAAGAAAAAGATAAAAAAAAAAAGAATATGATCAAATATGATTAGGCTGGTGCATAGATCAGTGCCACACATTAGATTTCAGGCATATTTTGGTCTGTTAGAAGAAAGTGTCTCCCAAAATTTTAAAGAAAGAAAACCTTATATATGTACAAAAAGAAGGGTTAAAACAATGAAGGAATGGAATATGACTGTTAAGATGAAAATTATAAAAGATTTTATAAAAGGAATTGATCAGTTGTTTGAAAAAAGACATAAGGGGATTTAAAAAAAGAGAAAAAGGGAGAGAATGTGATCAGGCAGGAGACTAGAACAAAGTCACACACTAGAGATTTAGGGTATATTTTGGTCTCTTAGAAGAAATTGCATCTCAGGCGCCTGGGTGGCTCAGTTGGTTAAGCGACTGCCTTCTGCTCAGGTCATGATCCTGGAGTCCCTGGATCGAGTCCTGCATCGGGCTCCCTGCTTGGCAGGGAGTCTGCTTCTCCCTCTGACCCTAACCCCTCTCATGTGCTCTCTCTCATTCTCTCTCTCTCAAATAAATAAATAAAATCTTTTTTTAAAAAAAAAAGAAGAAACTGTATCTCAAAATTTTAAAGAGAGAACAACTTATATATATATATATACCAAAAATAAGGGTAACTACTATGAAGGCATAGAATATGACTCTAAAAATGAAAAATAAAAAAGATTTTTTAAAAAAGGGATTGATAAGATGTTGGTTGAAAAAGGAAAAAGAAAAATTCAAAAAAAAAAAAAAGGTTAAAAAAAATTAACTATGAAGGAGTAAATAATCATGTGGAAAAAGCCATGAATTCTATGTGCAGTATTCCCCTAGTGCTTGAGTTCTGCTGTTCTCATTTATCGGTAAACTTGGTCTTGGCTGGCTGTTCTTGCTGATCTTCTTGGGGAGGGGCCTGTTGCCATGGTTCTCAGATGTCTTTGCCGGAGGAGGAATTGCCCTGCCCTTGCCCAGTCCGGGCTAAGTATTCTGCTCGGGTTTGCTCTCCGGAGCTTTCTGTACAGCTTTGGAAGAGTGAAAATGGTGGCCTCCCAATCTCCACCCCAGAGGAGCTGAGAACTCAGGGCCCCATCCCCAGTGAGCCCCCAGAGAAAAGCAGTCAGTCACTCCGGTCTCCCTGGTCTCACGCCGCACTCCGTGCTCACCTGGCCTGTGACAAGTGTTTCTATCTCTGGCACACGACCTGTTGTGGAGTCTCCAAACCCAGCAGATCCCTGCAGTGCGCTCCCGCGCCACTCCTCCCCAGGGAGGAAGGGGAGTCTCCCCGGATCTGCCGCTTGTTGGGTCCCTGCTGGAAGAGCAGTGGCCTGACGGTTCCGTGGATCACGGTTTATGGCAACCCCGAGCTGAGAGCCCATGCCTTGGCTCTGTCTCTGCAGGCGGCTTCCCAGCTCCGATACCTGGGAGCTCTGCCGCACTCAGGCATCCCCAGTCTTTTTGTGACCCCGAGGGTCCTGAGACCACACTGTCCCAGCAAGGGTTCCACCCACCCACTTAGCCGCTGGAGCGACATCCCTCAGTGGAGCCGACTTCTAAAAGTTCCGATTTTGAGCTCCGCTTCTCTATCACCTGCCATTAGCGGCTGACGAGGCCTCCTCCCCCGCGGTCTGTCTTCCCAAATATCACCTCGGATTCACTTCTCCACACATCCTACCTTCCAGAAAGTGTTTGCTTTTCTGTTCAGAGAGTTGCTGCTATTCTTTTCTTTGATCTCCTGTTGAGTTCGTAGGTGTTCAGAATGGTTTGACATCTATCTAGTTGAATTCCTGGGACCAGACGAAATTTAGGTTTCCTATTCCTCCACCATCTTGCTTCTTTGGTTAAGTTATTTAACTCTTCTTTGCCTCAGATTTCCCATGTGTAAAATTTAATAATTAATGTACCACATGCATAACATTACTGTGAGAGTTAATTGGCTTAAAACTGGTAAAGCTCTTGGGGTGACGTCTGGCACAAAAGTGCTGTGTAACCATTAATTGTTATTCATTGTTGTCTGAAGACCCTACCTGATGTAGGTCCCCAATCACCATCTGATCTCCCATCACACTCTCTCTTGTTCATCTGCTCCAGGCTTGATGGTCTCTTGCTGTTTACCAAGCATGCCAGCAAAATCTACTTGCCAATATCTCTACCTATAAGATTTTTGACTCGTATATTTACATGGCAAATTATTGCAAATTCCTTGGCATCTGCTCAAAAAATGTTTTTTGAAAGTCTCCTTTTCTAATATTCTTCCATAAAAAAGCATACCTCGTCACATTCCATCTTCATGTGCCATTTTTTATATTGTATGGTATCTCGTGACAAAGCACATTTTCCTCTATTTGTCTGTACATTATCTATCTTCCATGTCAGAGTTAATGTCCATAAGGGCAGAAATTTGTTTGTTCAGTACAGTATGCCACAAGCCTTGAAAGATGTGTGGCACATAGGAAGGGATCAACAAATATTTGTTACACTTGTCCTTCAATAATCATAAGCATTTATAATTCATAGTGAGGTGTTTACCAGGTGACAATTAATTAACATGTAAAAATGCACCTTATTAGCAGGTTATAATAACAAAGCCCAAATATAGTTAATCAACATTTATTGATTTTTTAGATTTCATAAAGTAACTAATTTTCCCATAAGTTGATTAAATACTTTTCTTTCAAGAATTTAATTTCCTGGATCCTTATTGTGATTAATATTTATTCAGGTCTGAGTCCTACAATAACTATAATTACAGCAATTTTGAGAACATCACAATTGTAATGGCCATGTCAATAAAATAGTTATTATTCAAAATAGAAATTATGTTTTGTAAATTCCACTTAAGAAGGTAGAAGTTTGGTTCTAAAATATACCTTTCCTGCCAGCTAGAAAATGTTATTAACCAGAATATCGCTGTTACCAGAATGTATCATTCTCATTTTTAGTGGGTAGTTTTTTGCAGAGAATACATAGAATATGTTGTAGCTCTTTAGAAAGAATATTTACCACTAAGAACCTTAGGAGATTTTTTTAAAAGATTTATTTATTTATTTTAGAGAGAGAGAGAGCATGAATGGGAGAGAAGGGGCGAGAGGGAGAGAGAGTCTCAAGAAGACTCCGTGTTGAGCGTGGAGTCTGTTGGATGATCCCATGATCCCGTGATCTTGATCTGAGCCAAAACCAAGAGTCCAGAGCTTAACCAACAGAGCCACCCAGGTGCCCGTAAGAATCTTAGGATATTCTTTAAAACCAGAAACCTTCTACTGTCCCATTGCAATCAAGCAGTTTCCCAATCTAAATTTAATAAAAGAAAAGGGATGCCTGGGTGGCTCAGTCAGTTAAGCGTCTGCCTTCAACTCAGGTCATGATCCCAGGGTCCTGGGATCAAGTCCCGCATCAGGCTCCCTGCTCCACGGGAAGCCTGCTTCTCCCTTTGCTTCTGCATCTGTCTCTGTCTCTCATGAATGGATAAATAAAATCTTTAAAAATAATAATAAATAATAAATAAATAAATAAATAAATAAATAAATAAATAAATAAAATTTTTGATGAGGCAGTTTTAATTCAATAATATTATAGTACTTCCTCCACAGTTGTCTTGCAAACTACCCCTCTTCCAACCATCATGGACAGAACTCTAAAGAAATCTTGTTAAGAAACTTGTTATCTCAGGATAAATTGAACAATCAGTAAAATTAACATTGTTCTTGAAGATTCCAAGTTATATACATTTTTCCTTTCAACACTCCTCATTCCTATCAGATCATATTTGAGAAAACACAAGCAGTACTCTAAAGCAAATAAGGCAACAGGAAAAGCAAATAAGGCAACAGGAAAACCAAAGTGAAAACTAAGGAAACAGTATTAGTGGAAGTTCAGTTTAGGAAATACACATTGCTTTAGGTGGATTAAGCAGCACGGACTTCAACAAAAAAGAATAGTGCTTATAACTGCTTCAGAAAGACTAGAGGAGAAACATCAAAGCTAAAGATTCTGAGTAGCACACCAAGAACACCATAGAACTTGGGTTCCAGTGAAGTTACTACCTCTGACACAATCAGAACCATGGAGAATCAAGGAGCCATCACCGGAAATACTGAGGGTTTTTTTTTCTTAAGATGTTATCTATCATCTATCTATCTATCTATCTATCTATCTATCTATCTATCTATCTATCATCTATCTATCTATCTATCTATTTAGAGGGGGAAGAGAGTGAGGGAGAGAGAGAATCTCAAGCATACTTCATGCTGAGCACGGAGCCCGGCGCGGGGCTTGATCTCAAGACCCTAAGTTCATAACCTGAGCTGAAATCAAGAGTAGGATGCTAAACACCACGCACCCCTGGAAATATTGAGTTTAAGAATATACCATAGTAGATAGAATTCAAGCAGTAGTGTGCTGTTACGTATGTGGCAACCAGCTGGGGTTGTTCCTGTCTCCTACTGGTTTAAAGTATTCACCAGTAACTTGGTATTGATTGTCCCACTATGGCCTATGATAAGCACCGAGGTGAAAGTACTATGTGAAGCTGTGAGGAGATGAGCAGTAGTAACACACCGTTACATATTCTCCCCATAGTAGATACAATAGATGTAAATAAATTCAAGAGCACAGAATATGATCAAGAGCACAGTAAGATGTAATAATTGGGAAGTGATGAGTTTTTAGTATTACCTTGATTTTTAATATAATGTATTTAATTGTAAATTATATAACTTAAATTGTAATAATGATTGTGTTTAAAAACCAGCTTGTAAAAGAAAGGACTAGTTTGGGTATATGTTTGGGGGAAGAAAATGGGTAAAAGAAAAAAATACCTTCCCTGATAGAGACTACAATATAGTAGAATAGCTATGAAACACAACTGAAAAAAAAAAAAAAAAAAAAAAAAAAGGACATCTGCAAAAATAAAGCACAATTTGAAATTGCAAAACAAGCACAGCTGAATCAGGAAGAATTCAGAGCAAGGATCATCCACAATGAATTTGAAAATGAAGAAAGCGCCTAAGGAAGATAATGGATTTTGATATGGACCTTAAAGGATTAGTAAGAATTTGAGAGATGGGAGAGTATGAGCCATGATTCGTGATTAAAAACCACATAAACTGACCATGTAGCTTTAAGCAAAATAGTAAATATTTTGCAAAGTTACTGGGAACTGAGAGAATCAATAGGAAGCTGAAAGGATCCAGCTCAGAAATCAGGTAAGAAAAAGGGCAGTTTAGAAAACTGGCAAGAATCTTGCTAGACAGCAAGAAAAATCGAGCCAGAAAGCATCTGCTATACCATTAACCCATCACTATATTAACAACAACAAAAATGTGAGTTGTAAATGCCTTTTAATCCTTATATCACTCACCAGAGTCAATATCCTAGGCAGGGATAATCTAGAAGCATCCATTCAGCTAGTTTAGGTCATGGACTAGCAGTCTGGACTCAGGAATTGGGAAGTGAAGGAGTGAGAAAAAGGAGAAACCTGCCCTGTAATATCATAGGTCAGAGAATAAATATTGCTTCTAGCGATTTGGATACCAAATTTTAGTAATTCATAATTTGGAATATTGTGCTATTTATATGTACTAAAATATTAATTTTTTAAAACTGACTTTCCAGTATTTTTTAAAATGTGAAGCTTGAATAATTTACATTTTGAATCATAAGCAGATATACTTGACATTGATATTTTGAATAAAAAATACTCATTTGAAAGTCATCCTCCATTGCCTACATAATGCTCAGCAGAAGCAGGAAATTGCTATTCACAATGTATAGTTTCTCTAAAAGGATGATGTTTAATCCAAGTTCAAAGATTTTCTGAACATGTAGAATATAAAAGTGAAATACTGAAATTTATGCCTGTACCTCTGCTCTGTAATCTCTGGGTTTCCCTGATTAAACTGAAGGACAAAGACGAACTGGAAATGTTATCTTTGAAGTGAAACTGAAGCTCATTATCAGTAAGGAAATGGTTGTTCAAAAATAATGCTCTTAAAGTTCTCAAACAACGGTTTATTTTCTTGTTTAATAGAGTAAAAGTCTAGAGTTAGCTAACAAATATCTCTTCACCAACAAGAATGCTTGTTGACCAGCTGAAATTTATAAAAGACATGCCACGGATTTGACAATGATCTAACACTGACACACTTTGCCATTTGATTGTACCTTTTTTAAATGCTCCAATCAGATAATTTCATATTATATTTTTATTCATAGTTTGAACTCTTCAATTGATGTATGCTTTTCATATATACAATTTTATTGTAAAGATATTGGTTAAAATATATAGCTTTTATTAACCTAATTTTGATTGTTTTATAAAATGTTACTACATTTTTGTTTTTAATATGTACTCAATTTTTAGTTTATTGATTTAAAATTCTGAACCCTTTTTAAAATCATGATTCTTTGCAAATAAATACTCAAATAAATACTAGTAATGTCATTTTGTTGTAGTATTGTTATTGTTTTTCAATAGCACTCCCCACAGTGGAAGGATTTCCCCAAATAAAAATGGCTATGTGAAGTTGAGAGGAGAAAATTTAACTGAGAGATAACAAAGAGAAAACAAATCAGAGGCAGGGAAACTTATTGGGGAATGGTGAGTTATTTAGTAGGAAGTTCAGTTATAGCTGATAAGCATTATTTTCTTTGTCATATCTTTATTTTAGCCATAAAAAGCCATATTCTGGAAAATATGCAGTATATTATACATATTTTTTACTGGAATTCAGATGACTCATTGATTAAAAAAAAAGTTGGGAATGGGGCAGATGTCATTTCTGAATACTATGTCTGACTAGATCACACGTCTTCATCTTGATGGAAGGAAAGTGGACAGACACAACATGAACCATCCAACCACACATATATGCAGACTAACTGCATCAGAATCCGGTTATGTCAGCAGGGTATGATCATCATCACCAAATGTTTAATTATGCTGAAACCTTTCCAGGAAAGTGAAAGTTATCAGAAGATTATACAATGGAAAAGGATACATTTCAAATACAAAACAAAGCAAGTGATTAAATGTATTAATTCTTCAGGCAAGTAGAAGGAAAGGATTTTTTTTTTAAGAAAGAAAGGATTTTAATGACCACTCATTAATGAATGAGTGGTCATTCATGAAATGAATAAGAAAATATTTTTTAACCTGATCTCATGCCAAGCCATTGGTTTTCCATAAAAAGGCTAACTAGGAATCCAAAATAATAAAATTTTAATACCAATAACAATACTTAAAAGGTTGCTATTCACTGAACTACTAGTTCTCTTATTGTCTGAGTTTAGCATTACAATATGCAATCTGCTAGCAGTACATAAAGGCCATTGTTAGTAGATGAAATATTATACAATCACCTTGTGGAGGAAAACTCCTTTCAGGTAAAGATTCTGCTCAATTTTATGAATCTTCATGTGCATATAGTAATTCCTTCACGTAGGCTGTTTAACAGTTCACTGCAACAACACAGAGTCATTTTTTTCAAGCAATCAAGCACATTCAGCTAAATGAGACAGAGGATGTTGTTCAACCCAGAATCCTGGCTGGAAAAGAATTGGTAATCTTACTTCACATAAAATTACCAACTTTTAAGGCCATGTAGAGCTAAAATTTTGAAATCTAAATGAATAAGAGCCTTGGATCCTTGATGCCATACTTTCTATACCTTGATACAATACTTTAAGTTTCCTGAGTAAGAGGAGAGAAATCAGTCCAATGATCTTTGCAACTACTTAAGAGGATTCCTTTTCAGTAGGGAAGAGGCAACAGCTGAAGACTGACAATGTTAGAATGGCATCATCATCAAAAGGCACCTCTCTGATTTCAATTTCAGAGACAGAATTATTCCATTTGAAGAGCAAAACTAGGAGGAAGTGATACTTGAGTGGCACATGAGAACCTTGTGTCCTATTTAAAAAACCATTTCAGTAACTTTGCAACATCTAACCATACATGCTGCCAACATTTCCCATCCCAAAATGGCACCTTATTTGCATAATAAGAATGATATCAAGAAATGTATGAAACATTACTTTAAAAGACAGGTGACTTGGAATCAAGTCTCCCTTTTACTACCTGTAGTTATGTAACCAAATCTCACCATGTTCAAGCCTCAGTTGCTTTATATACTGGAAGCAAGAATACTTTTGTCCCTGCATCTAGATTGGACTGCAAATAATAATAACTTCTGTACCTGAATATAAATTGAACTGGGTGTTCTCTTGGGGTTCTTTCACTGATGAGATTCATGATTCTCTGATGGAATATGTTCATGTTCCCGTAGAAATGAAAGAAAATTAAATTTTTTTATCCTCTTACCTGCAACACCAATGAATTAAATATCATCATTTTAATTATAATAAAACTACCATGTTGAGGATTCACAATATGCCCAGCATTGTGTTAAGCACCAATTAATCCTCACTACAATGCTGAGAGATTGCTAGTAATTTCCCCATTTCACAGATGATGAACTGAATGTTAAAGGGATTAAGAAATGTGTTGAAGTTTACATATGTTCTTTTTTTCATTTTTTAAATTTTATTATGTTATATTAATCACCATACATCATTAGTTTTTGATGTAGTGTTCCATGATTCATTGTTTGCATATAACACCCAGTACTCCACGCAGAGCATGCCCTCTTTAATACCCATCACCAGGCTAACCCATCCCCCCACCCCCCTCCCCTCTAGAACCCTCAGTTTGTTTCTCAGAGTCCATAGTGTGTCACAGTTACATATGTTCTGAGTAGTAAACTGATTTAAACTGGGGTGTCTTGGGGCACCTGGGTGGCTCAGCTGGTTAAGCATTTGCCTTCAGCTCAGGTGGTGATCCCAGGGTCCTGGGATCAAGCCCCACGTTGTGCTCCCTGCTCAGTGGAGCGTCTGCTTCTCCTTCTCCCTCTGACCCTCCTCCCTGCTTGTTCTTTCTCTCTCTCTCTCTCTCTCTTTCAAATTAGTAAATAAAACTTAAAACTTGGGTGTCTCGGGTACCAAAGTGCTACCCTTCCGCTTTGTGTCAGTTTATCATGCTTATTACCACTGAAGGACTTGCACTGCTACAACAAGGCAATACACATTTTTGCTTCAACTAGTTATGAGGATTCCATTTTAGCCCTCATCCCACAAGAGACTTTCTGCTTAGAAAAATTATAACAGGCTGGTATGGTACTTGTAACTTTTCCAAAACAAGGTCACATGTGTATTATTATCCTGGAAAAATTTTTTTTTACCAGATATAACAGCTATCTCTGTCTCCATTTGTCATAAAAAATACATATATACAAGTACAATAGAGAAAAGATAAACAACTTTTCCAGAATCGGGGGATGATGATGGTGTGGTAGAATAAGATCTGCACCAGGAATTAAGCAGAGCTGAATCTAAAGCCTCAGTTTTCCCAGTTCCCTTCCAGTTCTCTTCCCAGTGCTTCATAAATTTTTACTTCATGGTTTTCTGTAGGCTGTGGCCTTTGCTGAGTTCTGCACCCAGAAGTAACAGCAGCAGCAAGCCTTGAAGTGATAGTATGCGGGGCATAGACTCACCAAAAAATGTTTTCCAGTGAGATGTACTAGCCAGTGAGGATCCCTCAAAATTCATGATAGACATCCTAAAGAAAAGTAAGTGGAGTTGAATCTCAGCTAGAAGCCAGGAATGAAAAGCCATCTTGGAAACATTTTTATATACTTCTTCTATCTTCTGATAACTATTTCTAAGCAAGAATCCAAGATATTTTGTCAAGTTGAAGATTAATTGTATCTACAACAAAAACAGAAATAACAAAGATGGGCAAGCAACCTACTCAAAGAGATGTTGTGGTCAGGAAGACAGTCCTGGGTCATGACAACCAGCTGAGTGTCCATGAGGCTGATGATGATGCTATGTGTTGAGAGTATAGGTATCTTGTTGCTACCTATGCAGGGGCAGCGTAGCCCACAAAGAGAGAATCTGTTGCACTCACTCCCCAGGTACCTGGCTCAGCATTTGATCTTCTTCTTGCCTCTTTCAATAATTCATCTAACCTGTGATTATCTCTAGTTTCTTAGAGTAGGTTAAAATACAGCAAGATGGCCAAGAAAATACTTACTGTCCTATATATGAACATTAAGCCCTCATAAAATCTAATGAATTATGATCACTAAGAAATCTAAGAGTTAATGATAATGGCAACTAACATCTACTGAGAGCTACTATTTGCTGGGGACCATGCTTAATGTTTTATGTGACTACTGTACGAAAACAGTATTTTGTAGGAAAGGCAAATGAGTTATATAGACATTAAGTCTTCACCTACAGTCACACAGATGGTAGTAAGAAGAACCAGGATATGAGCTACAAGCTGGGCTCCAGAGTCTGAACTCTTAACTACTGCAATAAATAGCAGCTTTTTCTCCCAGAGCATTTCCTATGGGTCAGGAACAATGCCAAATATGTTATTGTATTTTCTCCTTGTATTTATCATCATTCCCATTTTCCCGATGAGGAAACAGAGACTTAGAGAAATGAAGAGAATTATTCATTTAACACAGCTGGTTAGTAGTGGAGCCCAGATAAAATCTATTTTTGTTTGCTTGTCCATTGCAGTCTCCATCCAAGCATGCATGTATTCTCTGCGTTGCCTGCCTCTAGTTAGCATCACTACAAAGTAACAAAAAAGAAAATATTTTATCTTGCCCCTTCTTTGTTCACATAGAAACTGAGGCTCAAAAGGAATAGGGACTTACTCAAGATCATACAATTATTCACAGCAAAGCAGTGACAAAATCTTTTAGATATTTTATCCAGACAAAGATCATCCAAGTAGGTGATCTTCCCTCTCTCTCTCTCACTCTCTCCCTTTTTTTAAAGATTTATTTATTTCAGAGAGAGAGGGAAAGCATGGGGGGAAGGGCAGAGGGAGAGGAAGAGAGAGTCTCAATGGAGTCCATGCTGAGTGTTGAGCCCAACACGGGGCTCAATCTCGTGACACTGAGATCAGGACCTAAGCTGAAACCAAGGCTGTGCCACCCAGGTGCCCCGATCTTTCCTCTCTTAAAGTATTGTGTCTGACCTTCACTCATTAAGTTACATCTACTATAAGACATACTCAATTTAGAATTATATGGTGCTACTTATGATTATTATTATTTTTGTATTTGAAGAGAAAGTTTCTCTCTGAAGAGCAATTCATATATTATTTTTTAATCACCTGAAAAAAAATTAAGAACACATGAGAGGGAAGGCAATGTTCATTATCTTCTCAGACCTGAGTTCTGCTTCTACATCTAAATTTAAAAGATGGACTGTGTCAACCTACTTAATTATCCATCTAACCAGACTGATAGATTCTCAGAAAATGTTTGGACAGATTTATGTATATTATGAATGCCACATCAAGGTTTGTTTCATATGAGAATTTCCAATATTTGTAGGGCATATTTGTAGCATCTTTAGTTGAAAGTACTGGAAGGTAAAAACCTATCCCTCAAATCACTCTTACTTTCATAGAGTAGTTTCATTTGCAAAACCACAGGACAAGTTGTGAGCAGAGTCAAATTATTTGTGTTTGTAATGTTCTTCTTTAACCAGCAGGGAGTTAACCTGCACAAGGTTGGATGGCAGGCAGGGGTTCTTGACCCAAAGGGTGCTGTGGAGATGCTTGATAGCAGAGGGGAGAAGGACAGCCAAAAAATAGACTGCTTAATTTATACAATAAAAAGAAAGCAAGGATGGATAATATGGAGACTGGGGATAGCTATGCCAATAATGATGTTTTGCCCAGTTTCTTGATGTGAGTCAGTTCATAGACTTGGAACCCATTGACTGAAAAAGAGGCCAACTATTCTAAATGAATCATAGTGCAATTATATCCAGTAATGTTTTCCCCATACCTTCCCAAAAGGGGTATTTAGCCAGTTAATCAGATATTCATACCATGTGAAAAGATGAGTACTCCAACAATTCCAGGATTGTTAGGCACAGAGAATCAGGAACCAAAAGCACCATCACAGCCTGTGTTACAGGAGGGATATATGCAGGGCGGGAAATAAATGGAATCCTGACTCAGATCCAACTGATAATGGGTCAGGAGGGCTCCCAAATTCACCTGCTCATCATTTTTCCAGTCACTGAATAAATAATTTGAATCGATATACTTGTAGTTGGTAAAATCCTCATATTGGTTCCTTGATGGGTGAAGGCCACGTGGAAGCTCTGAAAATTTCCCTTTCTTTCAAGATAATAAATTACAAACAATACTGCATTCTCATGAGAATAACAGTAATTGATGTCACCCTAAAATAATTAAAAGATACAATGTGGTAGTTTCCATCATATTACTATATAATACACCACTTTAGCCCCTACCACAACTGGAGGAATCATGGCAGATGACAGTGGATTACTACAATTTTTTCCAGGTAGTCCCATTGAATTTGCTGTACTGGGTGTGGTATATTTGTTAGAGAAAATTAGCATAGCCTCTAGTGGGTGGAACTGAGACATTGACTTGGTGGATGCATTCTTTTCTATCAAGCTCTGCTCTATGAGGTAAAAGATAAGAACCACATCCATGGGTTCCCATAGCCAATGATATTTTTTGGAGTTTATCCATTGGGAATCCCTATGAGAGGTCAGAAGGAGGGATTGGATGCTTGCCTGTAAAGCCACCTTGAGCAGGTTGTGTTCCTTTTTTTTTTTTTTAATTTTTTTAAATTTTATTCTTATGTTAATCCCCATACATTACATCATTAGTTTCAGATGAAGTGTTCCATGATTCATTGTTTGTGCACAACACCCAGTGCTCCATGCAGAATGTGCCCTCCTCAATACCCACCACCAGGCTAACCCATCCTCCCACCCCCCTCCCCTCTAGAACCCTCAGTTTGTTTTTCAGAGTCTATCGTCTCTCATGGTTCGTCTACCCCTCCGATTTCCCCCGCTTCATTCTTCCCCTCCCGCTACCTTCTTCTTCTTCTTTTTTTTTTTTTTAACATATATTGCATTATTTGTTTCAGAGGTACAGATCTGAGATTCAACAGTCTTGCACAATTCACAGCACTTACCAGAGCACACACCCTCCCCAGTGTCCATCACCAGTCACCCCATCCCTCCCACCCCACCCCCCACTCCAACAACCCTCAGTTTGTTTCCTGCGATTAAGAATTCCTCATATCAGTGAGATCATATGATACATGTCTTTCTCTGTTTGACTTATTTCACTCAACATGATACCCTCCAGTTCCATCCACGTCGTTGCAAATGGCAAGATCTCATTCCTTTTGATGACTGCATAATATTCCACTGTATATATATACCACATCTTCTTTAGCCATTCATCTGTCGATGGACATCTTGGCTCTTTCCACAGTTTGGCTATTGTGGACATTGCTGCTATAAACATTGGGGTGCACGTAGCCCTTTGGATCCCTACTTTTGTATCTTTGGGGTAAATACCCAGTAGTGCAATTGCTGGATCATATGGTAGCTCTATTTTCAACTTTTTGAGGAACCTCCATACAGTTTTCCAGAGTGGCTGCACCAGCTTGCATTCCCACCAACAGTGTAGGAGGGTTCCCCTTTCTCCACATCCCCGCCAACATCTGTCGTTTCCTGACTTGTTAATTTTAGCCATTCTGACTGGTGTGAGGTGGTATCTCATTGAGGTTTTGATTTGGATTTCCCTGATGCTGAGCGATATTCAGCACTTTTTCATGTGTCTGTTAGCCATTTGGATGTCTTCTTTGGAAAAATGTCTGTTCATATCTTCTGCCCATTTCTTGATTGGATTCTTTGTTCTTTGGGTGTTGAGTTTGATGAGTTCTTTATAGATTTTGGATACTAGCCCTTTATCTGATATGTCATTTGCAAATATCTTCTCCCATTCTGTCAGTTGTCTTTTGGTTTTGTTGACTGTTTCCTTTGCTTTGCAAAAGCTTTTTCTCTTGATGAAGTCCCAATAGTTCATTTTTGCCCTTGCTTCCCTTGCCTTTGGCGATGTTTCTAGGAAGAAGTTGCTTCGGCTGAGGTCAAAGAGGTTGCTGCCTGTGTTCTCCTTTAGGATTTTGATTGAAGGTTACTGATCTTCTAAGCAGCTCTGTGTCTCCAGGTTCCAATATCCCTTACCTTGCTTCATTCTTTTATGCCTAAGGATGTGAAGAGCTTGACTACATGGAACACTACATCAAAAACTAATGATGTAATGTATGGTTATTAACGTAACATAATAATAATAAAAAAAGAGCTTGACTACCACTAAGCTCTAGATTGTAGTTCTAATCTCACATCTTTGTAATCATTTCTTAATAAACAAACCTTCTTTAACTATTTTATTTGGAATCTTCTGTTCCCTTTGGGTCTCTATTTGATAGAAGAGGCTATCACATCCCCCTGAGATATTCAGGAGGAAAAGACAGAGAAATTGAATATTAGAAAGATGAAAATTATACAGAATGGTTTGTGACTTAATTTTCTTCTCAATGACTCCTAGACATATTTTAAGAATTTCACCAGCATCTAATGAATGATTTGATATGTCTTTGTATTAAAATGATGATAATATGTGGCCTCCACATCCATGGTATCAATAATACTTGGGAACTTGTTAGAAATGTAATTTCTTGGGCTTCATCCCAGACCTACTAAATCAGAGATTCTGGGAGTGGGCCCAACATTCTATGATTTAAGAAGCCCTCCAGGTGATTCTGATGCATACTACAGTTTGAGAACTATTATATTAAGGTGGATCATGATCCCACCTTTCTAATACATTACATAGAGAAATACTAATTTAGGTAAAACCAAACACTTTGGAGACTCTTATTAGGTAAATATATTAAATCAAGATATGGATAGATAATGAAATATTTACATGATTGTATCTATTGCCAAGCTTCGGTCTTTTTTTTTTTTTTTAATTAGAATGTACATAGAATGTTTAGCTCTGCTGTGCCAAGTTGTTCATAATTTTCAGTTCTAGAGACCATATAAGCTAGAAAGAGTGTCTAGGGAGCAAATATAATTACTTAGGTTAGAATTTTTTAATAAATGTTTTCTGTGATACTACCATGAACTATTTTTTAAAAATATAGAAATACAATTTTATTATTGAATATTGATCTTATGTATGCTGATGTTGCTAAATTCACTTATTCTAAAAGTGTTTCTACTAATTATTTTGGATTTTCTATATAACAATCACATCACCTGTGAATGAACACTGTTTTATTTCCGATTTCAGGGTAAACACCTTTGGTAATTCATTATTAAATAAGATATATGCTGTGGACTTTTTGTAGATACTTTTTTTTTTTTGCCATGAACTATTAATAAGAAGTATTGGGAAACTAGAAGTGGTGGTCTCCAGGTCAAATAATTTAAGAAAACTTTTAGTTCAATGGTATTAAATACATTTATTTTTAGTATAACTATCCTAAGTCATTAATATGCAGTGTGCATTAAAAATTTCCATGAGGCCATAAAGCATATTACATCTCCTAGAATGTCATAGATATATTTTTGGATAAATCTCAGGCCAAGAAATGACATAATTAGTAAAACAGCTATATCACGGGAAACCAAAGGCAGATATAAACAAAAAGTGAGAGAATTGAAGTTATATGGACCATCCCGGTGAGGGTCTCTGATGCTCTGATTAGGATATTAGAATTATTCTCTAGAATGGCAAAATTGTACCACAGGATTTGAGAAAGCAGAAGGAATGATAGGATCAACATGGTAGAGATAGAAGGTAGCTTTGTCAGGTCATGACAAATTGGTAGAGTGGCTGAGGTAAGCATAGAAAAGGTACAACTCAAAGAAAATTTTATGCACTAAAGGCAATTTTTCACTTAAAGTCAAAGAGAAAGGAGAGACATTTATTGATTAATCCATTATTTTATGTGGTCTCAATTGAGGAGTCTATCAGAAGTGACCATCAATGGAATGTCAGTGTAAATCCAAGTATACTATAGAGTATAATTTGAAATATATAGTTAAGATTACCTCTTCCATTCTCTTTGTCTCCATTGACAGTAGTCAAGTGGAAACTCAGTGTCCCCAACACATTCCAAATAAGGATTTCTCTTTTCCTGGCTTTCCCACCACCATTGGCATCATAAAGAGGGAGCCTCAGAACTCTGTGTTCTTCTGTCAAGACTTCCACCTTGTCCTCCTTCATAAAATGTATCCTCTTACCACCATTAATTCTGCCTGGCAAATTTCATTATGACATGAATCCCTGAAACAATCAGTGGTCATCAAAGGAAGCCTAGAGCATCCCTCTTTCTCAGACTATAATCATAAGGTGTCATGGGCAGTGAAGGAACTCACCTTAGGGTGAGCACTGCCTTTCATTCTTCCCTGACTTATTTTCTGTTTAGCACTTAACTCCATCTGATATAATTTATATCTTATCTATTTAGTAATTTCTCTCTCTCTCTGTCTCTCTCTCCTCTACAATAAAGGATTTTGTTTCTAATTTTTTCTGTATCTCCTAACTCTAAATGGTTTCTAACACCTAAGAACTATACATATTTAGTGAATAAATGAGTAAACTAATGCTCTACTACCCTCCATATTATTAACATGAAGCATGACTAAAGAGGATTCACTGATTCTTCTAAGTATTATTGCTCTCTATTTCCTCTGTTTTCCAAGAATACTATATGAAAATCTGTTCTGTCTTACTCTTATTTGTCTCTTACAAATAATTTTTTTTCAACAAACAAAAACAAAAACTCCTTGGGGAGAGGATCATGTTTTATCTCTATATCTCCAGGTTCTTTGGCAGAGTCTGCCATTATTTCTTAAACTGGTGAATGCATATATAAAAATAAATGAGGAAAATGATATCTGAATTGATAGAAAAAGAACTTTCCTTCAATTTTTAATAGTAATATAAAGATACACAATGATCTGGAAAAAAAAAAAAAAACATTACTTGCAGTTAAAGAAATCTAGTATCTTTTTTTTTAAGATTTATTTATTTGAGGGGCGCCTGGGTGGCTCAGTTGGTTAAGCGACTGCCTTCAGCTCAGGTCATGATCTCAGGGTCCTGGGATCGAGCCCCGCATCGGGCTCCCTGCTTGGCGGGAAGCCTGCTTCTCCCTCTCCCACTCCCCCTGCTTGTGTTCCCTCTCTCGCTGTCTCTCTCTCTGTCAAATAAATAAATAAAATCTTTAAAAAAAAAGATTTATTTATTTGAGAGAGAGAGAGTGAGAGAGCACGAGCAGGGGGAAGCAGCAGAGGGAGAGGGAGAAGCAGACTCCCCTCAGCAGGGAGCCCCATGCAGAACTCAATCCCAGGACTCCAGGAGTATGACCTGAGCTGAAGGCAGATGCTTAACTGAGCCACCTAGGTGCCCAGAAATCTAGTATCTTTAAAGTCTCTGTTCCTTTGTCAATTTTCCCAGATTTTTATAACCACATACTCTCCAAAGTGGCACATGCCACTTCCACTTCTACAGACTTATAGTATCAAAGAGGAGAAGGGAGTGGGAGGATGGGCAAAATGGGTGAAGGGGAGTGGAGGTATAGACTTTCAGTTGTGGAATCAGTGAGCCATGGAATAAAAGATACAGCATAGGGAACATAGTCAGTGGTACTGTAATAGTGTTGTATGGTAACAGATGGTAGTTACATTTCTGTTGAGTCTAGTATGAAACATAAGCTTTTTGAATCACTATGTTGTATACCTGAAAATAACGTAACATGGTATATCAACTATACTTAAATTTTAAAAAAATTAAAAAGGAGAATAGGCCAAAAACAGTTTATAAAATTATAGATATTTACACTCAATGCATTAATATATTTAAAACAAAAAACAATAGTATATGTAGAAGATACAAAACTTAATATTAGTGTGAACACATAAAAATATAATATGCACATGGACAAGGAAAAGATGACTTGAAAAACATTCATTTGCAGGATGGTCCCCTCAAAAATTTTTCTTCTTGGAAAATTACGTAGTAGGTTTAACAAATACAGATGAAATTTTAAATAAAAACTTGAACACATTAAAAACTATGTTGCAGATACCATGGTAAATTTTACATATAATAAATAAATTCTTTTTAAAATAAATTTTTTCTTTTTTTAAAGATTTTATTTATTTGACAGAGAGAGAGACAGCGAGAGAGGGAACACAAGCAGGGGGGAGTGGGAGAGGGAGAAGCAGGTTTCCCACTGAGCAGAGAGCCTGATGTGGGGCTCGATTCCAGGACCCTGGGATCATGACCTGAGCCGAAGGCAGACGCTTAATGACTGAGCCACCCAGGAGCCCCTTAAATAAATTCTTTAAATTAAGATGTATGATATAAATTAACCATGCTATGCACAAGAAAATTATAGAATTTGTGAAAAAAAATTGAATTCACAATAAACTATAAAGTGTTGTTCCAAACTAGCACATACGTATGAGTATATACAATGAAGACATTATTTTATTTGTAAATATATGTCTCTGGCTCAGTATGTAATTCCCTTGGAGAGAACATTAATAATACACATTTCAGGCCTGTTATTGTCACTGTCATGGCTTAATGTCCTGACCATAATGTGAGAGTAAGCCACAAGACATGCAGAATCAAGTCAGAAGTAATAATAATACTCCTAAGATTTATGGCCCTGCCAGGTGGGAATTATATGGGAATAATTCAGAATGAAATTAGGAGTTAAAATATAAAAAGAAACTTGAATCAGTTCTATGTGAAGTAATCTAGAATGGCTTGAGACTGAAGAAGGATTTGTGAGGTATCTATTAGCTAACATAAATCCAGGGAATCTAGGCTAAAGACCCTATTATTTGGAGAGTATGGAGTTGGGCTTGATACATAGGAATTATAAATGAGGTTTCTATGTATTTTTTATTGTTCTGAGCAAAGCCATCCAGATGTCAGTTCTTCCAATTTCTGGTTGATGTGCAACCCCAGCTAAATTGGACATATAATCCAAAATTCCTTGGGAGAATAACCTTAAATTGCTTGAAGTGATATTAATGTTTCCTTGATAGGCAAATATATTTCCTTGGTGGGCAAATCCATTTAATTTTTTTTTTTATTTTAATACTTTTTTTTATTATGTTATGTTAATCACCATACATTACATTGTTAGTTTTTGATGTAGTGTTCCATGATTCATTGTTTGCGTATAACACCCAGTGCTCCATGCAGAACATGCCCTCTTTAATACCCATCACCAGGCTAACCCATCCCCTCAACCCCCTCCCCTCTAGAACCATCAGTTTGTTTCTCAGAGTCCATAGTCTCTCATGGTTAGTCTCCCCCTCCGATTCCCCCCCCCTTCATTTTTCCCTTCCTGTTATCTTTTTTTTTTTTTTTTTAACATATAATGTATTATTTGTTTCAGAGGTACAGGTCTGTGATTCAACAGTCTTACACAATTCACATTTAATTTTTTTTAATTTCTTTTTATTTATTTGGCAGAGAGAGACACAGCGAGAGAGGGAACACAAGCAAGGGGAGTGGGAGAGGGAGAAGCAGGCTTCCCGCGGAGCAGGGAGCCTGATGCTGGGCTCAATCCCAGGACCTGGGATCATGACCTGAGCCAAAGGCAGACGCTTAACGACTGAGCCACCCAGGCGCCCCTAATTTTAAATAAATTATAAAAATTTAGAAGTAATGGAGGCTATAATTTTAATGTTCTTATGTTAAGTTTAAGAACATATATAAAATTCTGTGTGTATATTTATTTATTTGAGACAGAGTGCATGTGCGTGCCCAAGCGCAGGGTGGGGAGGGGGGCAGAGGGAGAAGCCGACTCCCCACTGAGCCCAAGGCAGGGCTTGATCCCAGGATCCCAGGACCCTGAGATCATGACCTGTGCTAAAGGCAGATGCTAACCAACTGAACCACCCAGATGTCCCAATACTGGTGTTTAATAGAAAATCACACATTAGAATACCTAATATCTTAACTTTATGATTATAATTTAAAAATTTATGTAAATGATAAAACTTTTTATTTTAATATGAAAGGTTAAAAAATTACTGAATTTGATAACAGTATTAAATATAAGAATTAGCACATTTATAACTTTAATCTGTTGGATTTATAAGACTCATTTAAGTACTTAGAGAGGTTCTATTTGTTAGGTAGTTGAAGTACTAAAGGAGAAAAATTGATTAAAAGTGATTGTTAAAATTTATTAGATTTATTAGAATGATAACATTTGTAAGTGAAAACTAAAAGTTTAAGTGTTAATAGGTTTTAAATTTTGAATATAAAGCAAATGTTAATTTTAATGCTAAAATAGCTAAAAATTTTATTTCCTGTGCACAAAATCCACCCTCAAAGACACCAAAAAAATTTCCCAATGACAATAATAAATGTGAGATTTGGCAAACTTTGTAATATATTCTGTTTATAGCCCTAACTGCTTATGAATTTTTCTCATTCTGAGTACCAGATTCCTGACTTTTAATTAGTCAAGTTCCACCGAGTCAGGTTATGTATATTTATAGCTTGTAACTAGAAGAACAGTTGAATCTGTTATGAAAACTATATATACATTTGTATACATAACTTTTTTACATCAGAAGGAAAAAAATAACTATAAAAATACAGTTATTATTGAGCTGCATTCTAAAAGAGGAGCAGCATTACCAGAGTAAATAATTGTTCATTAAGGAGACACTTAGGTGTGTAGTGATGCCAGCAAGATGACCAAATAAGATGCCCCCCCTTTTTTTTAAGATGCCCTTTTTTTGTGTCCCATTCTCAACACTCTTAACATTATTAATCATCTTGAAAATGCAAATCTAAACCACAATGAGCTACCACAGCACACCTGTTGGAATGACTATCATTAAAAAGACAAAAGAGGTGTTGGTGAGGGTGGGTAGGTAGTTAAGGGAAACCTTGTGTACCTTTGGTTGGAAAGTAAATTGTTACAACCTCTTGGAAACAGTATGAAGCATTCTCGAAAAATGAAAAATAGAGAAATACCATATGATCCAGCAATCTATCTCACTGTTGGGTGTATATCAAAAGAAATTGTATCACTATCCCAAAGAGATATCTGCACCCCCATGTTTATTGCAGCTTTATTCACAATAGCCAAGACATGGACACAACCTAAGTTTCCATCAGTGAATAAATGGATAAATAAGATGTGGCATATATAAACAATGGAATATTATTTAATCAAAATAAAGAAGGAAATACAGCCACTTGCAACAATATGGATATACCTTGAGTGTGTTATGCTAAGTGAAATAAGACAAGGACAAATACTGTGTTATGTCACTTATATATGGAATCTTAAAAAAAAAAAAAAACAAAATAAAAAGCTGAACTCATAGAAACAGTAAAATTTTCAAGGGATGGAGGGTAGGGGAAAGGGGGAGATAGTGGTCAACAGGTATAAATCTCCAGTGATAAAATGATTAAGTTCTGGGGATCTAATGTACAGCATGTTGCTTATAGTTAGTAATAGCATTTTATATATGTAAAAGTTGATTAGAGATAGGTCTTAAAAGTTTTCACTACAAAAAAAGATTACTTATGTGGATGGATGTGTTAACTAATCTTTCGTGGCAATCATTTCACAGTATATACATGTATCAAATCATCAACCATGCAACTTAAATTTGCACAATATTATATGTCAATTATGTCTCAATAAAGCTATGTGGGTGGGTAGGAAACACCTAGATGGATTGTTGCTTAGTTACACAAGGTGATTATTATCCTGTTGTGTCTCTTACAAAGTGTGGAAGGGACAAGTAGCAACAGAAATCAATAAATTGTAATGAATGACAAATATCAGACATTTATAGGATTAGAGAAAAATAGAGGGAAAAAACATGAGAAGGTCAAATAAATGTGGCATCAGACAAGGCTATAAGAAAGGTAGCTGTGAAAAACTTTTTGAAAGAGTTGGACAGAGGGCTGTGGCAGGTGTGGCCAAGGGGTGGAAGGATTGAGTTGCTTGATAATTCAGTTTTAAGTTATGATCTGTTCTATGCTAGATTTTACCTTTAATATTTAGTGAAACACTTTTGTCCAAATTAGTATAGCCAATGGCTCTAGAATCTGAAGAAAGGGGAGATTTTCCATGCTTTGGGAAATAAAGAACAGAGAGAAAACTACAATCTTAGAATGTAAAGTTGAGAATTCAGCAGAAGCAAAAAATTTGATCAAGGTGTGCCTCCTAAATCCACACAAG
This sequence comes from Mirounga leonina, assembly GCF_011800145.1. Taxonomy (NCBI): domain Eukaryota; kingdom Metazoa; phylum Chordata; class Mammalia; order Carnivora; family Phocidae; genus Mirounga; species Mirounga leonina. Next base: position 40,949,272 of record NW_023270387.1, read on the forward strand.
ATGCTGGGGAGGTGCCTGGACTTTCCATATGAAATGGAGTGGGAACTCAAGGTAGTTTGTATTTAAAGACATAAAGATATGGACAACAACAGCAACAAAAATAAATAAAGCGATGCCTGGGTGGTTCACTTGGTTAAGTGTCTGCTTTTGGCTCTGTTCATGATCCCAGAGTCCTGGGATTGAGCCCTGTGTCAGGCTCCCAACTCAGCAAGGAGTCTCCTTCTCCCTCTCACTCTCCCTCTGCCCCTCCCACTACTCATGCTCTCTCTCTCACACATGCATGCTCTCTCTCTCTCAAATAAAAAAATAAATAAAATCTTTAATAAATAAATAAATACCAGATGGACAACAGGTAATTGGAAGATTTAATGACATTCAAGTGACAAACATATGGATTACTTTTATATGAAATGAAATGTAAAAGATAGACAGTAGATACTTTCTCCTCAACAAGGAATGGGTGAGAACACTTAGTGCATCAGAGAGAATCCTTGTACTGGCCCACACTGTAATCTCTTCGCCTGGTTCTGGCTCTTCATAAACTCTCTGCTGATAGGCTTTGAAATTTGCTGGGGTCAGATACTTGTCTTGAAAAATTCTCCAGGAAACCCTCCTCATTTTCTCAAGCTATGTTCCCTGTGTTTATATCCATAGTTCTGTCCTTGGTTTGGAAACTTGTTCATATACTCTGTTCTTTAGATAACCCTTAGCTCTACCTGTTTCCTTAATTTCAGTGTTATCTGTCGCTTTGGATACAAATATTGTTAGCAGAGCCTTCATCAAAGCCCTACCCCTTTCCTTCTGCCCACTGAACGACAGGGATAAAAACATTATTTCCATGTTTCAGGAGAATCTCTTTGTGTTGTTTGTGGCTTTTTCTCTTTGCTGTCTCCTCAGATATCTACCCATTAAGACATGTAATGGTGTTTTACAAATTTTTTCTTACAACATATTTGAAACTATAACTACAAACTCAGGGCAGAACTTTTTAAACTGAAGGATTAAATTCTTAAATTATGTGAAAGTATTTGTCATGAATCAACAAGGTTTATAGAAATCACTTTCAAATGTTTTCCATCCAGAGGCCTCTAGCTAGAAAGTAACAGGTTAGGGGAACCAGTCATTCTGAGACCATAGCCAAGTTTTCCAACCTCAACTGGTCTCCCCCAACCCCCTCAGTATAATTAGTATTCATCTTCCAGCTGAGATGCTTTGGAGGAAAACGTGAGGCAAATCAGCAGGATTTCTTATTAATAACTAAAGCAAAAATAGAAAAAGTCATTAAATCAAAACTCCTACAGAATTGTATGGGCTAGCAGCTAAACCTTTAATTAAAAAAAAAAATCTGAAGCATGAATAAGAGTAATTATTGGCTGGTATCATTGCTTCTTTTGTGTAAGTAGCAACTAGCTGTGGAAAGAGGTGCAGATGACCTAATAGGTTGAGTTATTATTGAAAAGGAATCATGGATGGAGAGAGAGCCCTTCCCAACTTCCTTCATTCTCAGTGAACATAAAACCAACAGTATTTCTCTGGTGGAATGAAGCCTCTTGTTTAATTACAATAACAGCTCTCTTATGAATGTAACCTCTATTCCCCTTTCACGAAGCACTTGCTTGAGCTATTTCAAATAATTTAACAAATTATTTGGTGGCTTAAATCATTTCAAGAGAGTTTATTTTTCTGAAGAAGGAGCTTAAATGCTGCATGAGAAACAATATCATGCAAAAGGAACATAGAGAATGGGACTCTCAGTTGCTGGCTCTAATCAAAGCCAATTCCTATATCTAAGCCTCATAGATAATGATTAAAATAGCAGTGAATGTTGCCTTCGTTATTTATCACTAGGTGTTGAGCCCTTTCATGTCCTAGTCAGAGAACGATTCCCAAAGTCCTTTTTTCCCACCTACAAGAAATTATGTGGGTGAATAGAATAATATTTATTTGCCTTTTCATCTACCTTGCCCTATTTCTACTTCTCATAGGCAAGGGATTTTAGGTATTATATAATCTTCACCTGGTCCTAGGAGAAGCAAATAAGCATGCATGTGTATCTATTATACGTCAGACAAAATCCTAAGCACTTTTACATATATTGTCTTTTAAAATTATTTTAACTTTTCTGCAAGATGTCATTATATCATTTTACAGATTATAAAACTAAGGCTTCAGGAAAGTAAACAATTACTTGCTAAAGGTCAATGGGCTAATATGGAACAGAATTAGGATTTAGAACCTGGTATTTCCTTGGAGAGCTTGATAGGTAACTGAATTGGAATTTTCTTGGGGAGAGAAACAAGATAATGTTTTTATTGTATGTTGACAGGCATAGAAAGCAATCAGTAAATGGTTGTTCAATAAATCTTAAGTCATTACTCCTTTTGTTCCACTTAGCCACCTCTTCTAGTTCCTAACCTGTCTTCTGCCCTCCCCAGTGGCAATTCTGTGTAGAGTAAATTACAACATTCAGCATAAGGTTTGTAAAAATACCAAGTGGCATATTTCAAGAAATAATTATTTAAACTTGAGCCATTAAATGAGTCAGGACTCAATATATAACTTAAATTGATCATGCAAAGTAGCAAATGATAAGTGACAGCATGGGAGGGGCAGGGCAGTTAAAATAGTAATATAATTTTAAAAATAGTTATCTAGGGGTGCCTGGGTGGCTCAGTCAGTTAAGCATCTGCCTTCAGCTCAGGTCATGATCCCAGGGTCCTGGGATCGAGCCCCACATCGGGCTGGCTCCCTGCTCTGTGGGGCGTCCGCTTCTCCCTCTCCCTCTGCCTGCCGCTCCCCCTGCTTGTGCTCTCTCTCTCTCTCTGTCTAATAAATAAATAAAATCTTTAAAAAAAAAGATTTTATTTATTTATTAGACAGAGAGAGAGAGAGAAAGAGCATGAGAGGGGATAGGGTCAGAGGGAGAAGCAGGCTCCCCGCTGAGCCGGGAGCCCGATGTGGGACTCGATTCCAGGACTCCGGGATCATGACCTGAGCCGAAGGCAGTCGCTTAACCAACTGAGCCACCCAGGCGCCCCTAAATAAATAAAATCTTAAAAAAAATTGTCTAGCCTAATGAGATCTTTATCTACCATCCTCATTTACATTGGCTTCTTAGACATTTCTCCTGTTAGTAGTGGATTTGAATACCTGAAGAGGTCAGTCCTTGGGATTAGGTGCTACTAAAGACGATGGCATTGTATAAACCCTTGCAAAATGCAGTACTAGAGCAGAGGTAACATAATCATTGGTAGATATTATTTTCTCCTTTATTTTTCTCTCTGTACAAGAAGGAATCAATCAAATTACCCCATGGAATAAAACAGAGACAAATCCAATTGGAGCTAAGCAGGCAGTGCACAAAAATGTAGATGTATACTTACACTCCTTTCCCTTATAGAGGTGTGTGGTTTGTCTTGTTTAATTGAGAGCATAGGGCCAGCTCACATGATGCCAAACTGTAGGTCAGTAGAGTCCCCTTTTCACCATAGCTTTTGGTAACAATTTCCAATTAATAATTCACTCTAGCTGTGTATCAGTGTTACATAATTTTTCTCGCATAGTATTATTTGGGTTCGACAGTGAGGGGAAATATTGGAGAGGGATTCAGAATGTATATATTGGTGAGGATATTTTCCATGTTTCTAAATTCCATGTTAAATGAATGAGGAGTTTAAAAACTTGGTAAACTCGTGATGAATGTATAAGTAATCTGTAGATGTTACCGGCACAGAAAATGAATAATTTTTCACTGAAAGGAGATAAATTGAACTTTTTGGAATACTTTCATTTTCTTAAGAATGTGCATTTCACAAAGCCCTCAGATCCCACAGATTACACTGAGACAATAAGGCTTCCCCACCCCTGAGGTGACACCAATAATGTTTCTGCTAAGTACAAAAGAGAAAATTGACTGTATCTTTTCCAAGGCAATTGGCATAGGGCTGTAGTTATCTTTTTATTTTTTTCCATTTTTAAAATAGCCACAACTAAAGGAACAGCCTGACCAGTTAACCTACCTGCACAATTGCAGGGCAATGATGATTACGTGTCTTTGGGGCTGGCCCTGCCTCCCCCCCAACTCATTCAGCAAAGGTACCATCTTCTAAGCGAAATGACACTTTGACAACGGCAGTCATTATAAGACAAATGCAGTTCTCAGGAACTGGAAACACTCTGCTGTCAGCTTCCTGGCTCAGGATGTTCCCAGGCTTATGATTATCTCACAGCTGCAAACCTCGGAGCATGCTGCTCTTTTGTGAAGGCTCAGCTAGGATTTCTTCTCTGGGGCACCCAGGCTAGATGCTGGGTGGATTTTGCGTCCACTGCCACATCAGTCTGACCAAATGAAAGAAGAAAAAAGGAAATGTCTGTGGCATAGACTATTTCCTCCTCTCAGGTTTTGAAAGATCTTCTGTAGGTAGCGTTGGTATCTTGAATGATTTAACCCCATGCCTAAAAGACCTGTAAGACAGGGTTCAGCCTTTCATGTGGACATTTGTGACAGAATGAGTGTCTCTATCCTTGCTTTTTATTGTGATTGCAAAGCACACTATACTAGAAAGCAGGAGACTTGGATTGTATTTCCAACTCTATCACAAATTGTTTACCTTCTCTGGATTTCACCTCCTCGATCTCTAAAATGAGCTGTTTAGGTTAGATGGTCACTGAGGTCCCTCAGTGTCAAGTTTCTTTAATTTTTATAGACTTTTTAATTCGCTTCAAGCTAATGATAGCTTGAGGTGCAAACCATCATCACATTAGTTGACATCATATTGTAAACTGTCCTCCCCCCATATAGACACACCCTATTTAAGAACAATGAGAACTAACACTATTGAACATCTGCAAAAATGTCAAGCACTATTGATTTTATCTCACTTAATCCTCAAGTTTTTAGAATTTATACCATTATATAAATTTTTCAAGTAAAGAAACCGATAATTTGAGAGATTAAAAAACTTGAGGAACTGGCTTTGCTTGCAAATAGCAGTTTGGGGACTAAAGCCATGTTTATTCCACATTTTTTCTGGTGCCTTCTACTATATATCTATCTATGTCATTCATTGATAAAAAGTCTTCTATTTTTTTTAAAGGTTATTTCTCAGTAATAGATAGAATGACCTCTGTATGCCAGGCTGTATTCTAGATACTGAGACTATAGATCCTTCCATCATAGAACTTATTCTAGTGGAGATAGAAGATATATACAATACAATAAAAATAATGGATAAATATCTGGCTTCATGCCTTATTAGACCATAATAAACAACAAAGAGAAGAATAAGTCCTGGTAGAAGGATTGAGGATATTAAAGTGTTGATGAAGATGAAGATGGTGTGCTTGTTTGAATGGGTTGGAAAAAAATTTTCATTATGGAGGTGACATCTGAGGAAAGGACTCACAGAGGTGAGGGAATAAGCCATGTAGGTAACTTGAAGATCAGAATAATAAACAGAGGAAACAGTGAATGTAAGGTTCCTGAGGAATTAGTGTCCCTGTAGTGTATAAGGAGCAACCAGTGAGGACCAGGTGACTGGAAAGTGGGAAAGAGACACAAAGTAGAAGATAACATCAGAGAGATAATGAGGTACTGGGTGATGGTAGGAAACAGACTCTATGGGATCTTTAAGCCATTAAAAATTCTTTGCCTTTAATTTCAAGTGAGGCATAAAGCCATGGGAGAGTTCTGAGGGGAGGAATAACCTATTTAACTTACATTATGAAACATCATTTGGGTTGCTATATTAAGAGGAGAATATAGAGGAATATTGGAGGAAGCAGGAAGAACAATTAGGGGATACTGGTGATAATGATGTAGATGACAGATGATATTGGCTTGGACGAGGCCTACAGTGGTGGCATAGGGATAGTAAAAAAGGGGTAAGAGTGTGGGTATTTGAAGGTAGAGCCTGAAGGACTTCCTGAACTGGATAAGGGGTAAGAATAAAGAGAAGAATTAAGAAAGTGCCCATGAGTTTTGACCTCAGAAACTGCAGGTTTGTAGTTATCACTTACTGAGATGCAGAAGACTTCTGGAGAAGCAAATGTGGGGAGAAACAGTAGGAGTTTTGGACACTGAATATTTGGATGCTTAAAATTAGATTGTAAGTTCGGCTTGTGTATTAAATACCCATGGAAGCACTAGGGGGTTCAATATATGAGCTCAGAGTTCAGAGGTCTGAAATAGAGATACAGAATTTTAAATAATCAGCATATATATGGTACTTCAGTCTTTTGAGAATGTATGGTATTTCTATGGAATAAGTAAAAACAACAACAAAGAAACCACCCAAGAGTTCCAAGAACTAACCATGATATATTCCAATATTTATGTAATGAGGACTAAGGGAAAACCATCAAAAGATTATGAAAATTACCAGCTAAAAGGTAGGTAGAAAACCAGAATCTGGTTTCCTAGAAGCCAAGCAGGGAGCAAGCCTTTCAAGAATGAGGAAATTATTCAGCCGAACATCAGTGATAGGTAAAATAATATGCCATCTGGAAATTTACTGTTTGATTTAGCAAAGTAAAGACCTTGGTAACCAGAATCTTGGTAGGGACCACCTCCCTCCCCTGAAAAAACTGGATTGCATTTAGGAGAACATGCAAGAAAAGAAACTGTGACTGTAAGACCAGACAATTCTTCTGAGGAATTTTGCGCTAAAGGGAGAAAAATGTGGTGGTAGTTGACACGGGGCCATTATAAGGATGATAAAGATGGTTACTAACACACAGTATCTGAAAATTCTTTATTTTGTTAATGTAGTAAAGAAACAATAGGATCAAGGTTGTTAAGCATTATCAATTCACTCAATCAGTAAATTCTTATTGAATGCCTTCATTGTGGCAGGTACTTCTCGAAGGTACTGGAAACACAGCAGTGAACCTTCAGAGGAAGTTTTTATTTACAAAGGAAGAAGTTCTGTGCAGAGAATTGAAACAGAGTTTTCATAAAAAGAAGAGTGACCAATGGCTACTAGAGATTGCATGTTAAAAAATGCAGTTTGAGAGATCCCCAAGACTGCCTTTAAGTTAAATAATTCTCTAGAAGGACCCACCAAATTCAGAAAAGCCTTTATACCTTTGGCTACAGTTTATTACAACAAAAGGATATGGGCTAGAATCAGCCAAGGGATAGTTCACATAGGGCAGAGTCAGGAGATAACAGGTGTAGGTTTACCATTGTCCCCTCCCAGTGGAGTCATGCAGACAGCAGTTACATCTACCAGCAACAATGTGTGGCAATATTTATGGAGTATTCCCAATCAGGGAAGATCACTGAAACCTTGGTGCCCAGCATTTTATTGGGGGTCAGTCACATAAGCATGACTGCTTATGTTACTCAGTCTTACTAAGTCATGACTTTAGTTACTCAATCTCCAGCCCCTCCATTGGTCAAGCTGATACCACTGGCTTAAGGCCCCATCAGAAATAACATTGTTAAAATAAACTGTCTGATGTGGCCCAAGAACCCAGGTAAAGACACTCTTACAAGGCAGAATATTCCAAGAGGTTAGAAGTTGTCTTGTAGGAGCAGGTCAAGGGCCAAACTTTTCTTTGGAAGATATTTTCTAATACTGTAATGTAGAATTTTAATGTTTTCATATACTTATCCATATCTTAAATACCTGTTGTAATCTTTAAAAGGATCTGGTATTGTCTTACTTAAACAACTCTCTTAGCTTCCAGAAGCTCAACTAGAATTTCTGAATATTTTAGCAGTTTAATCTGATTTTTCCTTCTATTCCTTTGGCTAAGAAAACTGTTGGGTGGTTTACATTATTTGATTTCAAGAAGGCTCTGGGCTGAATCAACTGTGTCCAAATTGGTAAACAAATTATTTTTAATTACTGAGCAGCTTGAAATAATTTAACAATTTTCATTCAGAAGATGGAATACATTTTGTGACAGCTGAAAACTGGTATCATATCAGACAATCTGAGAAAAAAATAATTTTTAACAGACATGAGAATATTGAATTTCAAACCCATTGTTTCTCATCGTAGAAATAAATATTTCCAGTTGTAAAAAGTAAGAGATTTAAAAAAATAAACATCTATTTATGGCCCAAAAAGAGATAACTAAAATGCATAAAGTAAACAAACTTCAAGATATAAACTTTAACTATTGTCACAGTGTTTTAGAGAACCCCTAAAAATACCTCGCCACAGCAATCCACATATATTTTCCTGCAAATATTCTGAAGTTTTTGAAGCTGCCATATTACTATCATCAATAACCAAGAAAAAAAATGTGGTGGTTCCATAATTTTCACATATGCAATTTCAGCTTTAACACAGAACACCTATGTTAAATATTGCTTACAAACACATGCTCAGAAATCAAATATGAAAGGAAGAATACTGATTATTTAATCTGAAAAAACATTGTTGTGTTCAAAGAGGAAATACCCCACTGGGGAGGGTAGGTGCTCTGGTAAGCACTGTGAATTGTGCAAGACTGTTGAATCTCAGATCTGTACCTCTGAAACAAATAATACAATATATGTTAAGAAAAAAAAAAGAAGAAGAAGAAGGTAGCAGGAGGGGAAGAATGAAGCGGGGGAAATCGTAGGGGTGGACGAACCATGAGAGACGATGGACTCTGAAAAACAAACTGAGGGTTCTAGAGGGGAGGGGTGTGGGAGGATGGGTTAGCCTGGTGGTGGGTATTGAGGAGGGCACGTTCTGCATGGAGCACTGGGTGTTGTGCACAAACAATGAATCATGGAACACTTCATCTAAAACTAATGATGTAATGTATGGGGATTAACATAAGAATAAAAAAAAGAGGAAATACCCATTTATTAGTTTTATCAGTTTTGGAATCTATCAGTTTGGGAGATGGAAGGAATTGGAGGACAGAAATTGGGTTTGAGGTACTTGAGGCAGTACCTGCAACTGCACTATATTTTCAAGGGTTCTTCATTAAAGCAGCTTGTACTTTATTTCTAAGGGCTATCCTTCATCAGATCTCTAAATCAGTCAAAGAAGGATAAGCATTAATTTATTGTTTACTATATTCTAGATAATGCTAAATATATATTTTAGTATTATATAATTGTTTAAAGAAAAGCCCTATAATAATGGTGTTATTATGCCCATTGTACAGAGAAAGAAATGAGGACTAGAGATACTGCATAACTTGCCTAAAGATAGATAGAAGGTTAGTAAGGAGCAGGAATGAAACCTGAACCTTGTTTCATCCCAGAATACCATTTGAAACTGTGGAGGTGTTTTATAGAGATCCAAAGGGTGAGATTAGTAAAGGTCATGCATGAGTCCACAGAATAAACACCTAATGTAATTGTTCATTAAAAAATAATTGAGCCAAAAAAGAAATGCTTACTGAGCATTAGAACTCCTTGGTGCTGGCCTACAGAAAAGAAAATAATCCTCAAGGGATACATAGTCTAGTCAGGAAGAAAAGATTCTCCAATGCGTGATTATAATCCACTTTGATCGGCGGTTGAGGGGGTTGAGGAACGTAGAAGAGAACACTCTGTTCTATTCCGAGGCTAACGAGGATCATAAGAGAGTTGCGCTCAAAGCATGAATTCTTCAAGGAGCTGAACTGTGGAAGGAAATTCCAGGTAAAAATGGCAAGTATAAAGAAAGACACAGAAGCATGAAAGATTGCAGGCTGGTTCAGGAAGGAAGAATTTACTGATTTGACCATAGCGTGACATGTTCAAAGGGATTTAAGAGAAGATAAGACTGAGAACAGATTAGGATCAGATTATCTATTTTAAGAGATCTGGAGTCTATTGCACAAAGGATAACCATTCAGAGGGGAATGTATGAATAGATATCTGTGTATCAGAGTTTTTAAAATGCTTGCTTTTATGCCTTAAGGACTGGAACAGTTTGTCTCTGGAGTAGATGGCTTTTATTTAGAAAAATATCTTGATGAGTTACTTTGAATGTGAAAGATAGAAGATGTTCCCTTTTTTACCTGCCTTCCTTCACTGGGACATACTTTGGAAAGAGGCAGTCAAACAAAATGAGATGTAAGCTGGATTGCATAATAAATTTATAGGAATATCATGTACAGAAAAAGAAGTGAGAGAACGGAAAAGGCTGAGCAGCATCACAAATGGGCAGAGAGAAAGAAATCACCATTAAGAGTTTGAGCATTGAGAATGCCTGAAATATTCTTAATAACACCAGAATCTAACATTCAGTCTTGTGGGACTCCATTGTAATTTTTACCTCAGACTTCGGTAAAAATTTACATATATGCTTCGTGTAGATGTATTTGAGAAAAATTATTGAAAAGGGACAATATCCCATATCATAGTGGCACATGTGAAAGAAGAAAGCAACTGAGAGGGAAAAAATTGAATTCTAAATGGATTTTAGAGTCCATTAGGCATACAAAGTAAGGAACAGAAGAAACTGTGAGAATAAATTTCCACACAGATTTGCAGAAACCATGAGGAAAGATGTTGGCTTCCCAGTCACCCAAGGTAGGGATTTTTAAGAAAATTTCATTTAAATACCATAGGACATTGATAAATAGGAAAGAAATAGGACAATTAAGTGATTCCTACAGTATCCTGTGTAAGTGATGACAGTGATTTGGATCAAGGTGTTTGTGGTAGAGATGGAGAATATTAGATAGGAACAGGGAACAGGATGACTCTTGCAAGTAAAATCAGAAGGATGTGGCAATTATTTAGAAAAATTTTAAGGCTTCTCCTCCTGCCCCCCCCCCCCCCCACCAAACAGTAGGATAGATGGTAATGCCATTTACTGAGCCAGAGAAGAATAGAGAGAAATATGTAGGATTAAAACAAGAGATCTGTTTTGCTGTTTTGGACTTGAAATGTATTTTTGATAACCGAAAGGATTTGTTGCTACCACTCTGTTGATAATCACCTAAGAAAATAGTATATATGAGGCGCCTGGGTGGCTCAGTCGGTTAAGTGTCTGACTCTTGATTTCAGCTCAGATCATGATCTCAGGGTTGTGAGATCAAGCCCCACATTGGGCTCTGGGCTCAGCAGAGTCTGCTTGTCCTTCTCCCTCTGCTCCTCCCTGCCTCATGCTCTCGCTCTCTCAAATAAAGCAGTCAATCTTAAAAAAAAAAATAGTATATATGAAGAGCAGTGGTGGATATTGGATAGAGCCCTCATTAGGACCATTTAGAGTCCTAACAGAAAAGGAGAACAAGGAAAAAAGACTAAAATGGAATAGCTAGTAAGCCGGGAGCAGAGTAAGTTAAGCAGGATGTGATGAAAACAAACAAGAGTATTTCAAGAACATGGGAGTCTGTTTGTGTCAAATGCTGTTGAGAATTTGGCTAAGATGAGAGCAGGTAAGAAATCTTTGAATTGGATGTTTAGAGTGTAATCTAAGTAGAGTATATGCTGAGATTTTGCTGTGGAATTCCAGGGGGGAAAAAAAGGTCAGGTAGTAGTTTCAGAAGGAATATTATATAATCAAAACACATACATTGTTTAATATGAGATATATTAGAAAATGTTTGGGGACACCTGGGTGGCTCAGTCAGTGAAGCATCTACCTTTGGCTCAGGTCATAATCCCAGGATTCTGGGATCAAGTCCCACGTTGGTCTCCTTGCTTAGCGGGGAGCCTGCTTCTCCCTCTGGCTGTCCCTCCTCCTGCTTGTGCTCTCTCGCTCTCTCTCTCTCTCTGACAAATAAATAAAATCTAAAAAGAAAAGAAAAGAAAAGAAAAGAAAAGAAAAGAAAAGAAAAGAAGATGTTTGTACATTCCTAGAACTGTTCTAGAATGAGGCGATAAATTATGGAGAGTATGTAATAATAGGAACTGTGCCTTAAAAATATATATAGTATCCTCCAGTTGTCTTGCAAAGACCTACTTACCATTGTAACATCTATTCTTCCTCAGACATTGAGGTTCCCAGGTACTAAAGGTTTGCAGTTGGTTCAATAGTACCTTGGTTGACATTTCTTAGAAAACAAATCAGCACTTTTATTTCTGTTTTTGTTTTCTTTTGTAAATAAACTTTTTATTTCAGAATAGTTTTAAATTTTCAGAAAACTTGAAAGGATAGTGTTTCTTCATACCTGTCCTATATGTCCCCTTTTATTAACATCCAGTGTAGTATAGTACATTTTTCCCAGTTAATGAACAAATATTGATATATTAACTGAAGTCTATGCTTTATTCAGATTTGTTTGGTTTTTACCTAATGTCACTTTTCTGTTCCAGAAACATCTCATCTCTTTAGGCTACTCTTGGCTGTATCAGTCTCTCAGAATAATCTTGTTTTTGATAACCTTATAGGTTTGAGGAATACTGGTCAGATATTTTGTAGAATGTCCCTCTACTGGGATTTTTCTGATGCTTTTCCCATTATTAGACTGGGGTTATGCATTTTTGGAATGACCACAGAGGTAAAGTGCCAATCATATTACATCATATCAGGAGAAATTCCATCGATATGACTTATTACTGTTGATGTTAATCTCTTTTCTTTAACTCAGCAGGGAACGAGGGGTGGGAGGAGCAGAGGAAGAAGGACAAGCAGGCTCCATGCTAAGCATGGAGCCCCTATGCAGGGCTTGATCTCACAACCCTGAGATCATGACCTGAGCTGAAACCAAGAGTCAGATGCTTAACCAACTGAGACACCCAGACACCCTTGTTGATGTTCGTCTTAATCACATGGCTGAGGTGGGGTTTGGCATGATTCTCCACTATAGTGTTCCTCTTTTTCCAGCTTTGTATACTGTAATCTTTGGAAAAAATTTTTATGCACAGCACACGCTTAAGAGGTGAGGAGTAGTGTTCTACCTCTTCAAATCAGAGTTCTACATAAATTACTTAGCGTTCTTCTGCAAGAGATTAGTCCCCTCCCCTTTATTTCTTTACTTATTTATTTATTCAATCATTTATTTGCCTCAGTATAGGCTTACTGGTATTTATATTGTACATGGAGTTATAATTCAGTACAAAACCATTTATTGCTCAAGTTGCTCTAGCTTTTAGCCACTGGGAACTCTTTAAGTTAGCTCCTGTGTCTCTTTGACATATCCCCGTCATGGGGTAGTTGTTTATGAGCACTTTCTTATTTTTTGGCACTATAAAATTCTCTAGGCACATCTTGTAAATTTCCTGCTCCAGTCCTACAATCAACCGTAGGATTTCTCCACTGGTTCTTTGTATTTGACAATAGTATAATAAACCAAGATCTGGGCAGTGGTATGCTCATTGTTATTGGGGTGTTTTAAACTCTGTCAGCTATCAGAACAGGGAAATATATATGTGTATACTAAACCATGTAGATATGTATGCATGTTTATTTTTAAATTTCAAATTCCAATTATTCACTTTGGATATATAGTGTAGCTATTGATGCTTTGTTTCCTGTGCCTATCCTATATAGGATTTTGTTGCTGTTGCTATAGATTCTTTGAGATTTTCTACATAGACAATCATGTCATCCGTGAATACAATTTTGCATTTAATTTCTTTCTAATGTGTATACCTTTTATTTCCCTATCTTGTTATATTGCACTAGCTAGAACTTTCAGTATGATGTTGAATAGGAGTGAGGAAAGAAAACATCCTTGTCTTGGTTCACCTAACCAGAAATTTATCAATTTTACTGACCTTTTTAAAGAACAAGCTTTTGGTTTTGATTTTCTCTGTTTTCCTGTTTTCAACTTTATCAATTTCTGTTCTATTTTTTATTATTTCTTCTGCTTGCTTCAATATAAATTGCTCTTTTTTCCCCTCTGGTTTCTTAGATATGTACGCTGAAGTTATTAATTTATATATTTCCTCGTTCTGAAATCTAAAATCAGTATAGTTTAATGGTTGACTTTTCTCCATTCCTTTATTTTTTTAAGAGATTTTATTTATTTGTTTGAGAGAGAGAAAGAGTGAGTGTGCACGAGTTGGGGGAGGGGCAAAGGGAAAGGGAAAACCAGATTCCCTGCTGAGTGCAGGGCCTGATGTGGGGCTGGAGGCAGGGCTGGATGTGGGGTCCATGCCAGGACCCTCGGATCACTACCTGAGCCAAAGTCAGATGCTTAACCGCACTGAGTCACCCAGGTGCCCCACCCTTATTTTTAACTACTATAGTCTTATTTTAAAAGAAGAACTTTTGTATACTACATATAGTTGGGTTTTGTACTTTCATCCATTCTAACGATTTCTGTCTTTTAACTGATGTATTTAGACCATTTGCTTTGAAATGGATATTGATATAATTGGTTCAATATTAGCTATGTTTGTAACTGTTTTCTATTTGTTGACAGAGGTTTGCTTCTCTGGTATTAACTGATCATTTTATATGATTGTATGTTATATCCTTTCTTAGCATGTCAGTTATACTTAAAAAAAAAATTACTGGTTGCCCTGGAGTTTACAACATACATTTTTTATTAGTTTGTCTCTATCTTCTATTAATATTATTATTAACATTATTCTGCTTCACATATAATTCAGGAACCTTATAACAGTATTCTCAATCTCTCCCTTATGTTCCTTGTTATATTGCTATTATTTATTTCATAATCTGTCACTATAATCATCTAATATATTTTAACACATTCCTTTAAACAAAGTTATCTTTTAGATCAATTAAGAATGAGAGAAATAAAATGTTATCTTCACTAATTCCTTCTCTGATGCCCCTCTATGTTTTTGTAAATCCATATTTTATACTTATATCATTTTCCTTTTGCCTGTAAAAAATATTTTAACATTTCTTGCAGAGCAGATCTACTGGTCATAAGTGACTTTTTTATTTGTCTGAGAAAATTATTTCTCCTTCACTTTTGAAGGATAATTTTGCTATCTCTAGAAGTCTATGCTGTTGGGTGTTTTCTTTCAACAATTTAAATATTTCACTCTACTCTTTTTGCATTCATGGATTCTGACAACAAGTCCTGTGTAATTCTTTTTCTATAGATGAGGTATTTTTTTCCTCCAGGATTCTTTCAAGAGTTTCTCTTTGTCTTTGGTTTTCTAACGCTTGAATGTGAGATGCCTAGATGTAATTTTTTCCTATGTAAGTTCTGGTTAGTGTTCTCTGAACTTCCTGCATCTGTGGTTTGGTGTCCGACATTAATTTTGAAAAGGTCTCAGCCATTATTACTTAAAATATCTCTTCTGCTCTGGTCTCTTCTTCTCTTTCTTATATCCCAGTTACTTTTGAAATTGTCCCATAGATCTTATATATTTTGTTCTAGGTTTTTTTTTCATATTTTCTCTTTGTGTTTCAGTTTTGGAAGTTTTTATTGAGTTTCAATTCACCCATTCTTTCCTGTGTCCTCTCCAGGCTGCTGATGAGTTCATCAAACACATTCTTTTTTTTTTTTTCTCCAAAGTTTTATTTAAATTCTACTTAGTTATTATGCAGTGTAATATTGGTTTCAGGAGTAGAATTTAGTGATTCATCATTTACATACAACACCCAGTGCTCATCATAACAAGTGCCCTCATTAATGCCTATCATCCGTCTAGCCCATCCCCCTACATACCTCCCTCTAGCAACTCAGTTTGTTCTCTATCATTAAGAGTCTCTCATGGTTTCCTTCCTTCTCTTTTTTCACCTTCCCATATATTTATCTGTTTTGTTTCCTAAATTCCACATATGAGTGAAATCATTTGGTATTTGTCTTTCTTTGGCTGACTTATTTTGCCTAGCATTACACACTCTAGCTCCATCCATTTTGTTGGAAGTGGCAAGATTTCCTTCTTTTTTTTAATAAAGAATTTTATTTATTTATTTGACAGAGAGAGACAAGGCAAAAGAAGGAACACAGCAGGGGGAGTGGGAGAGGGAGAAGCAGACTTCCCGCCAAGCAGGAAGCCCGATGCGGGGCTCAATCCCAGGACTCTGGGATCGTGACCTGAGCCGAAGGCAGATGCTTAACAACTGAGCCACCCAGGTGCCCCAAGATTTCATTCTTTTTAATGGCTGAGTGATATTCCATTGTATTTATATACCACTTCTTCTTTATTCTTCAGTTAATGGACATTTTGGCTCTTTCCATAGTTTGGCTATTATTGATAATGCTGCTATAAACATTGGGGTATAGGTACCCCTTCGAATCTGTATTTTTATATCCTTTGTGTAAGTACCTAGTAGTGCAATTGCTGGATCGTAGGGTTATTCTATTTTTAACTTTTTGAGGAACCTCCATACTCTTCTCCAGAGTGGCTGCACCACTTTGCATTCCCACCAACAGTGCATGAGGGGTCCCCTTTCTCCACATCCTCACCAACACCTGTTGTTTCCTGTGTTGTTAATTTTAGCCATTCTGCCAAGTGTGAGGTGGTATCTCATTGTGGTTTTGATTTGTATTTCCCTGATGATGGGTGATGTTGAGCATCTTTTCATGTGTCTGGAGCCATCTGGATGTCATCTTTGGAGAAATGCCTATTCATGTCTTCTGCCCATTTCTTCATTGGATTGTGTGTTTTTTGGGTGTTGAGTTTGATGAGTTTGATAGATTTTGGCTACTAACCCTTTATCACATATTTCATTTGCAAATATCTTCTCTGATTCTGTAGGCTGCCTTTTGGTTTTGTTGACTGTTTCCCTTGCTGTGCGGAAGCTTTCTATCTAGATGAAGTCCCAATAGTTCATTTTTGCTTTTGTTTCTCTTGCCTCTGGAAACGTGTCTCATAAGAAGTTATTGTGGCTGAGATCAAAGAAGTTGCTGCCTGTGTTCTCCTCTAGGATTCTGATGGTGTCTCACACTTAAGTCTTTCATCCATTTTGAATTTATTTTTGTGTATGGCATTAGAAAGTGGTCAAGTTTCATTCTTCTGCATGTTGCTGTCCAATTTTCCCAACACCATTTGTGGAAGAGATTGTCTTTCTTCCACTGGATATTCTTTCCTGCTTTGTCAAAGATTAGTTGGCCTTATAGTTGTGGGTCCATTTCTGGGTTTTCTATTCTGTTCCACTGACCTATGTGTCTGTTTTTGTGCCAGTACCATACTGTCTTGATGACTATGGCTTTGTAATAGAGCTTGAAGCCTGGAATCATGTTGCCTCCAGCTTTGCTTAACCACATTCTTTATTGCTATTACAACGTTTTTGGTTTCTAGCATTTCCTTTTGATTCTTAGAATTTCCACCTCCTTACTTACATTACCCGCCTTATCCCTACATGTTGTTTATTGTTCTGTTTAAGCTCTTAACATATTAAGCATACTTATTTATTTTATTATATATGTATGTATATATATTTACATATATAAATATATAATTATATAAATTTATTATGTAAATAAATAATGAGATGTCTTAAGTCTGGTTCTGATGTTTGCTTTATCTCTTCAGGCTATGTTTCTTTTTCCTTTTGCATGTCTATAATTTTTTTGTTGGAAGCTACTGCTTTAGGTAATAAGAACTGGGTAAATAGGCCTCTAGTGTGAGGATTTATGTTAACCTGGCTAGTATTTTGACTTTGTTTAATGTTTGTCATAGCTACAAGTGCCAGAAACTTTGAATCTTTATCTCCTTGTTTTGTCTCCCCTCTTGACTTTGGGGTTCTCTGTGAACTTCTCCTCAAAGAGTATCTGTACCTTGCAGTGCTTTCAGCAGTGATCCACTATTTTTACACTACAGCCCTGTTAGAATGGTAGTAAAGTGTCAGGGAGTGAATCATTCTACTATCTCATGATTACATATCAGTCCTCCAGCAGGCTTGAGTCTCTGGCCTGTGAGCTTCACAAGTGTTTCCTTTTGTATAGCTTCCCATTCTCTTTAGTGAGACAGGAAGGCTAGCCCAGGCTAGAATGAGACAAATGTATTTAATGCCCTGTAACAGGGCTCTGGTAAAGTCTTTCCCACTGGAGAGTAGGCCTTTGTAATGGAGAAGGTTCTAGACACATTTCATAAGAATTTCTCTTCTCTTCGCTTGCCAGAGCCACAAAAGAATCTTTCTCAGATCTTCACCATGAGAACCTGGTGTGGAATCTGGAAATATAGCCTGTTTAAGTGCAGGGATCTCTTTTTAACTGCTGACTCTCACACTGGTCCATACTCAACCCCAAAATTGCCATTGAAGTGTTCCTATCAGTTTATGGCTCTAGGAGCTTCTGCCACAGATAATAAGAACTTGGCTTGGACTCTCTGAATTCACCTGTCTCTCAGGATTTCAGTGTGTATTGGAAATTTAGTCCTCCGTAGCATCCAAGAAAAATTATTGATTTTCAGTTTGTCCAGCTTTTTCTTATTGTAAGGATAAGAATAACAATTTCCAAGCTCCTTATATATCAGAGCTGAAACCAGAAGTCAGTTGCTTTGTGTTTAATTTATCAACTCATACCTGTCCTGTTTTCTATGTCATCCAGGTCTTTTTAAATGAATAACCTGAGCTTTATCTAAGACTTCAGTGCCTGAGTTATAATGTTGTTAAGTGCTACCATTCTGTGGAGTTATTTAAATTTTAACATGGCACAGAAACATATGAAATATGAAAAACAACAGATTTGGTTTCAGAAGACCTGGCTCCAGCCCTTGATGGTTGGGTGACTTTGGGTGTTAGGATTATTAAATGAATCAAATAAGATATATGCTCAATCAATGCTAGATTTTTATTAGTGTTATTTGGAAGTAATTCTTAAGCTTTTAAATGATGTATTATTAGTAATAAAATTATCATTTTAAATCTAAGTACTTGATTTCTATAAGAGAGAATTCTAGATTCTTTAGCAGGCAGGTCAGAGAAATACTTTTTATCAGCAGGTCAGCTGATAGTCACATAAAGATGCTTTTAAATTTTTACCAAGTAAGTTACTCCTATTCACAATGTATTTAAGAGTAGTTAAGAGTTGTCCAACAGTGAGGACTCAGGGCCTATCTGAGTCTGAATCATTTGTTCTTTTGTTTTGTTTTGATAGATGAGATCCTAAGAGACCAGGTCTTATTTTTCATCCATTCACTAATTTGTGAATCTTTATATATATTTATTGAGCTTGAACATGTTTCAGGCATATGATTGGTAATGGAGATAAAGAATAAATAGCTTAAAGCTTTTCTACTCAAGGTGCTCAAAGTGTGTTTGGGAAAACAGCTATGTGCAGCAACAATTAGGTTGAGGAAAGGTTTTGGTAACAGTAGGGCTAGGAAATGAAATAAGCCAAATCATGAGAGAGTGCTCTAAAGTTTAGACTTGATCATGTATATAGCATTAAGCCAAAAGATAATTTTTTTAAAAAGGGAAGTGCATGATGAGATCTATTTACTATATTTCTGTAGCTGAGCAAAGGATTACAAATAAAAAGATACTGCAATAATTTAAGTGACAGGTTTAAAAAGACTGAATACAATAAATATAATGTAAATAAGATGAATTTGGGGGTTCTTTGGGAACTAGAATTGATAGGGGTGCCTAGGTGGTTTAGTCAGTTAAGTATCCAACTCTTGGTTTCAGCTCAGGTCATGATATCAGGGTCGTGAGACCAAGCCCCACACCAGACTCTGCACTGAGTGATTAGAGATTCTCTTCCTCTCCCCTTAAATAAATAAATAAATAAATAAATAAATAAATAAAATCTTAAAAAAAAAAAGAAATGGAATTGCTACGTGATAGAAAGGATTATGCCAGATCTCTCCCTTCTTTTATTTACTGAATGGTTAAAATTGAAAGCAGTAAATAGGAATCAAGCACACTCTGTGAGGGTATCAAGTATAAAGAGGACTTTTTTGGCTGCTAAACACAGTATAGTAGAAAAAGAAAATTGATCTGTATAAACAAAACTATATGTATAAACAGTAGAATTGTATGTATAAACAGAAGACAAAAAAAAGGGAGTACAATTCAATGTAGATTTTTTTTAAAGTTATTATTATTTTGTCTAATCCCTCAAAGCAATGCCAACAAATTCTAATTGATTCTAATTCTGAATGGGAATTTCTGGGTTTTGAGGGCCAGAGAAAAAAGGGGAATTTTTTGAAAGTCAAAGACATCTTATGGAAGTACAGTGTTCACATGAAATGTCATTGACAAAAGAAATTTTGGAAAAATTTTAAGAGTTAACAACTAAAGAGGAAAATCAATAATGATTATAATAATAGCATATGTTTAAACATGAGCAAGGCAGTCTTCTAAGGGCTTTACGAATATTATATCATTTAATCTTTGCCACAGTCCTATTAGATAGTGTTATTTTTCCCATTTGGCAGAGAGGAATGTGACACAGAGAGCTTAAGGAACTTGTCCAACTTCACACAACTGATGTGTAGCAGAACTGAGTTTTAAGCTTAGGCCATTTATTTCAATTATACTATTTGTGGTCATGATGAGAAAGTCAAATGTGAAGATATAGATGGCATGTCCTGTTGTTATACTTTTTTAGAAGAATTACACAAACATACAAATATTACTTAATTCATTTTTGTTCTAATTATGATAGATAATTTTTGAGTGCTTACTATGGATCATAAAATATTCTACGTGCTTAACGTATTAACTTTTGTCACTTTCATAACAACCTGAAAGACAATGCAATTGTTATCCTCATTTTACAGAGGCACAGAGAGGTTGTCACCCAGGTAGTAAGGAATTGAGATTTGAATTCAGGCTGTCTGATTTCATTTCCCTATACTTCTAGGCTATTTGGCTTTCCCTGTAAGTTTATAGAGATTCCTGGGCACCTGGGTGGCTCAGTTGGTTAAGAATCTGACTCTTGATTTCAGCTCAGGTCATGATCTCAGGGTTGTGGGATCGAGCCCTACATTGAGCATCATGCTGAACATGGAGTCTGCTTGGGATTCTCTCTCCCTCTCTCTCTGCCCCTCCCCCACCCCCGTTCATGCTGTCTCTTTCTCTCTAAAAAAAAAATTCCACCCTTCTTTCTGATCTTAATTATTTTGTATTATGAGACTTATTATAACATGAATTCACTGAAGTTTCAAAGGATAGGAGATTTCTCCGTCTCTCTGAGACTTGTCAGTATTATTATAGTACAATAAAAGTAAAGGTATCCTGAACAACCACTAGCATTAGCAAAATTCTATTTAGTTAATTTGCCATGGAGAAAATGATTTGAGTTAGTGATCTTTTTCTCATTACTTCGCTGTAGATATATAATTTCTTCATAATATTTTTAGCTAGTCATAATTTGTTTATTTATGCTCTTGTAATACTCTTACTTTGGGACTTAGACCTTTGAGATAGAACTAGCAAGATTATAGTTTGCAATAGAATTGAATATATTATTAGGTCATAATTCTTTGGAAAATAAATATTGTTCTTACTACTTAACCATGATTTGAGACTAGTTAACTCAAACATTAACACTTTGATGATTTAGGAAGCATTATCTAAAGTTGATTAAAACCTGAAGTATTTTTTACATCATTTATTTATTTAAGTCATCTCTACACCCAATGTGGGGCTTGAACTCATGACCCTGAGATCAAGAGCTACATGCTCTTCTGACTAAACCAGCCAGGTGCCCCAAGGCTGAAATATTTAGACACCATGTATAGGTTTCAAATATATGTGTTTCTATTTTTACTCATACATAGATATCACCTATATATGACACACTAACAAATATACACATTATGTAGGTATGTGTGTATATATTTAATATCATCTAATGTGCTACAGTGTTATTTTTTTAATTTTATTTTATTATGTTATGTTAGTCACCATACAATACATCATTAGTTTTTGATGTAGTGATTCATGATTCATTGTTTTCGTATAACACCCAGTGCTCCATGCAGTACATGCCCTCCTTAATACCCATCACTGGGCTAACACATCCCCCACCCCCTCCCCTCTAAAACCCTCAGTTTGTTTCTCAGAGTCCATAATCTCTCATGGTTCATCTCTCCCTCCGATTTCCCCCCCTTCATTTTTCCCTTCCTTCTCCTAATGTCCTCCATGCTATTCCTTAAGTTCCACAAATAAGTGAAACCATATGATAATCGACTTTCTCTGCTTGACTTATTTCACTTAGCATAATCTCCTCCAGTCCCATCCATGTTGATGTAAAAGTTGGGTATTCATCCTTTCTGATGGCTGAGTAATATTCCATTGTATATATGGACCATATCTTCTTTATCCATTCATCTGTTGAAGGACATCTCGGCTCTTTCCACAGTTTGGCTATTGTGGACATTGCTGCTATGAACACTACATCTGTGTCTTTGGGGTAAATCCCCAGTGGTGCAATTGCTGGGTCATAGGGTAGCTCTATTTTTAATTTTCTGAGGCACCTCCACATTGTTTTCCAAAGTGGCTATACCAACTTGCAGTCCCACCAACAGTGTAAGAGGGTTCTCCTTTCTCCACAACCTCTCCAACATTTGTTGTTTCTTGCCTTGTCCATTTTTGCCATTTTAACTGCTGTAAGGTGGTATCTTAGTGTGGTTTTGATTTGAATTTCCCTAATGGCTAATGATGATGAACATTTTTTCATGTGTCTGTTAGCCATTTGTATGTCTTCTTCGGAGAAGAGTCTGTTCATGTCTTCTGCCCATTTTTTTACTTGATTATTTGTCTTTGGGTGTTGATTTTGAGAAGTTCTTTATAGATCTTGGATACCAGCCCTTTATCTGTAGTGTCATTTGCAAATATTTTCTCCCATTCTGTGGGTTGCCTCTTTGTTTTGTTGACTGTTTCCTTTGCTGTGCAGAAGCTTTTAATCTTGATGAAGTCCCAAAAGTTCATTTTTGCTTTTGTTTCACTAGGCTTTGGAGATGTATCTTGAAAGAAATTGCTGTGGCCGATGTCAAAGAGGTTACTGCCATATGTTCTCCTCTAGGTTTTTGATGGATTCCTGTCTCACATTGAGGTCTTTCATCCATTTTGAGTTTATCTTTGTGTATGGTGTTAGAGAATGGTTGAGTTTCATTCTTCTGCATGTGGCTGTCCAATTTTCCCAGCACCATTTATTGAAGAGACTGTCTTTTTTCCATTGCATATTTTTTCCTGCTTTGTCGAAGATTATTTGACCATAGAGCTGAGGTCCATATCTGGGCTCTCTATTCTGTTCCATTGGTCTATATGTCTGTGTTTGTGCAGTACCATGCTGTCTTGGTGATTACTGCTTTGTAATATAGCTTGAAATTGGGCGACATGATGTCCCCAGCTTTGTTTTTCTTTTTCAACATTTCCTTGGTGACTCAGGGTCTTTTCTGATTCCATACAAATTTTAGAATTGTTTGTTCCAGCACTTTGCAAAATGTCATTGGAATTTTGATCGGGATGGCATTGAAGGTATAGATTGCTCTGGATAGCATAGACATTTTAACAATATTTATTCTTCTGACCCATGAGCATGGAATGTTTTTCCATCTTTTTGTGTCTTCTTCAATTTCTTTCATGAGTGTTTTGTAGTTCGTAGAGTATAGATCCTTTACCTCTTTGGTTAGGTTAATTCCGAGGTATCTTATGGTTTTTGGTGCTATTGTGAATGGAATCATTTCTCTAATCTCTCTTTCTACAGATGCATTCTTAGTGTATAAGAAAGCAACTGATTTCTGGGCATTGATTTTGTATCCTGCCACATTACTGAATTGCTGTATGAGTTCTAGTAATTTGGGGATTGAGTATTTTGGGTTTTCCACATAAAGTATCATGTCTTCTGTGAAAAGAGACAGTTTGACTTCTTCTTTGCCAATTTGAATACCTTTTATGTCTTTTTGTTGTCTGTTTGCTGTTGCTAGGAGTTCTAGTACTATGTTGAATAATAGTGGCGAGAATGGGCATCCTTGACGTGTTCCTGATCTTAAGGTAAAGGCTTTCAGCTTTTCCCCATTGAGGATGATATTCACTGTGGGTTTTTCATAGGTGGATATTATGAACTTGAGGAATGTTCCCTCTATCCCTATACTCTGAAGAGTTTTAATCAGGAAAGGATGTTGTATTTTGTCAAATGCTTTTTCTGCATCAATTGAGAGGACTATATGGTTCTTCTCTCTCCTATTATTTTTTTTTAAGATTTTATTTATTTATTTGAGAGAGAGAGAGAGTGAGAGAGAGCACAAGAGGGGAGAGGGTCAGAGGGAGAAGCAGACTCCCTGCTGAGCAAGGAGCCTGACGCGGGACTCGATCCTGGGACTCCAGGATCATGACCTGAGCTGAAGGCAGTCACTTAACCAACTGAGCCACCCAGGCGCCCTTCTCTCTCCTATTATTAATGTGTTCTATCACATTGATTGATTTGCAAATGTTGAACCACCCTTGCATCCCAGGGATAAATCCCACTTGGTCGTGGTGGATGATCCTTTTAATGTATTGTTGGATCCTATTAGCTAGGATTTTGTTGAGAATTTTGGAATCTGTGTTCATCAGGGATATAGGTCTAAAATTCTCCTTTTTGATGGGGTCTTTGCCTGGTTTGGAGATCAAGGTAATGCTGGCCTCATAGAATGAATCTGGAAGCTCTCCTTCTGTTTCTATTTTTTGAAACAGCTTCAGTAGAATAGGTATTATTTCTTCTTTGAATGTTGGGTAGAATTCCCCAGGGAATCCATCAGGCCCTGGACTCTTGTTTTTGGGGAGGTGTTTGATCACTGCTTCAATCTCGTTACTGATTATTGGCCTATTCATGTTGTCAATTTCTTCCTGTTTCAGTCTTGAGAGTTTATAGGTTTCCAGGAAGATATCCATTTCATCCAGGTCACTCAGCTTATTGGCATATAGTTGTTGATAATAATTTCTTTTTTTTTTAAGATTTTATTTATTTGACAGAGAGAGAATGAGAGAGAGAGCACATGAGAGTGGGGAGGGTCAGAGGGAGAAGCAGACTCCC
The DNA here is from genome assembly GCF_011800145.1 of Mirounga leonina. Lineage (NCBI taxonomy): Eukaryota > Metazoa > Chordata > Mammalia > Carnivora > Phocidae > Mirounga > Mirounga leonina. The sequence goes on from NW_023270387.1 coordinate 40,974,004, forward strand.
TGCCGAGCAGGGAGCCCGATGCGGGACTCAATCCAGGGACTCCAGGATCATGACCTGAGCTGAAGGCAGTCGCCTAACCAACTGAGCCACCCAGGCGCCCCGATAATAATTTCTAATAATTGTTTCTATTTCCTTGGTGTTAGTCATGATCTCTCCCCTTTCATTCATAATTTTATTAATTTGGGTCCTTTCTCTTTTCTTTTGGATAAGTCTGGCCAGTGGTTTATCAATCTTATTAATTCTTTCAAAGAACCAGCTTCTAGTTTTGTTGATCTGATCTACTGTGTTTCTGATTTCTAATTCATTGATCTCTACTCTAATCTTAATTATTTCTCTTCTAATGTGTGGCCAGGCATCATTTGTTGCTTTTTCTCTAGTTCTTTAAGGTGTAGAGTTAGATGGTGAATTTGGGATTCTTCTGTTTTTTTGAGTGAAGCTTGGATGACTATGTATTTCCCCCTTAAGACCACCTTTGCAGTTTCCCATAGGTTTTGGACCAATGTGTTTTCATTCTCATTGGTTTCCATGAATTGTTTAAGTTCTTCTTTGATGTCCTGGTTGACCCAAACATTCTTGAGCAGAGTGGTCTTTAGCTTCCAATTGTTGGAATTTCTTCCAAGTTTTTTCTTGTGATTGAGTTCCAGTTTTAAAGCATTATGGTCTGAGAATTTGCAGGAAATAATCTGTCTTTTGGTATCAGTTGAGACCAGATTTGTGACCCAATAGGTGGTCTATTCTGGAGAATGTTCCATGTGCACTTGAGAAGAATGAATATTCTGTTGTTTTAGGGTGGAATGTTCTGTATATATATATGATATCCATCTGGTCCAGTGTGTCATTCAAAGCTCTTGTTTCTTTGTTGATTTTCTGCTTAGATGATCTGTCTATTGCTGAGAGTAGATTATTGAGGTCTCCTACAATTAACATATTGTTATCAATATGACTCTATTTTGGTTAACAGTTGGCTTATGTAGATGGCTGCTCCCATGGTGGGGGCATAGATATTTACAATTGTTAGATCTTCTTGTAGGATAGACCCTTTAAGAATGATATAGTGTCCTTCTGTGTCTCTAACTACAGTCTTTAGTTTAAAATCTAATTTGTCTGATATAAGAATTGCTACCTCAGCTTTCTTTTGAGGTCTGCTGGCATGGAAGATGGATCTCCATCCCTTCACTTTCAGTCTGGATGTATCTTTAGGTTCAAAATGAGTCTCTTGTAGACAGCATATGGATGGGTCCTGTCTTTTTATCCAATCTGCAACCCTGTACTGTTTTATGGGAGCATTTAGGCCTTCACGCTGAGAGTGATTATTGAAAGATATGAATTAATTGTCATCATGTTGCCTGTGAAGACCTTGTTTTTATAGACTATCCCTATAAGTTTCTTTTTTATATCACTCTTGGTGTCTTTCTCCTTTTATAGAACCCCCCCCTTAATATTTCTTGCAGGGCCGGCTTAGTGGTCACATATTCTTTCAGTTTCTGCCACTCTTGGAAGTTCTGCCTCTCTCCATTCATTCTAAATTACAGCCTTGCTAGATAAAGTATTCTTGGCTGCATGTTCTTCTCATTTAGTACTCTGAATTTGTCTTGCCAGGCCTTTCTGGCTTGCCAGGTCTCTGTGGATAGGTCTGATGTTATTCCGATGTTCCTGCCTCTGTACATAAGGAATCTCTTACCCCTAACTGCTCTTAGGATGGTTTCCTTGGTTCTAAGATTTGCGAGTTTTACTAATACAGGCCGAGGTGTTGGCCTGTTTTCCTTGATCTTGGGAGGGGTCCTCCCTTCCTCTAGAACTCGAATGTTTGTTTCATTCCCCAGATTAGGGAAGTTCTCAGCTACGATTTGCTCAAATATATCTTCTAGCCCTCTCTCTCTCCCCACCTGCTCAGGGATTCCAATAATTCTGACATTGGAACATTTCATGGCGTCACTTATTTCTCTGGTTCTATTTTCATGGATTCTGAGTTGTTTTTCCTTGGCCTCCTCTTTTCCCTTTTTCTCTATTATTTGGTCTTCTAGGTCACGGATTCATTCTTCTGCCTTGCTTACCCCAGCTGTTAGATTATATAGATTAGATTGGATCTCATTGATAGCATTTTTAAATTCTGCCAATCCAGCTTTCATTTCTGCCCTTAGAGGCTGTATGTTGCCATTAATTGATTTCTCCATTCTAGCTATTGTCTTCACAATTGCTAGCCTGAATTCCATATCCGACATCTTGGTTATATCTGAATCCATTTGTAAATCTGTGGCATAAGTCATAATTTCTGAGTCTTTCCTACTTTGGGGGTTCCTCTTCCTAGTCATTCTTTTGGGGGGTGGTTGAGGGAATGTATAGAGTCCAAATTATTGACCACAACCCAAGCAAGATGCAGCTGTTTTCTAGGGACCTTAGGGTTGCTGGGCCTCTTGTTTCCCCAGGCTGTCTTCTGGGGGAGGGGCCTACCGCACTGTTACTTAGGCAACCCTATTTGGGCAGAGTTGCCCTGCCCCCTGTGGCAGGGGATGGGCTCAGTGAAAGCCAGTTTTGGGGGGCTTTTGTTTTCTGGTGGCTTTCCCTGGTGGCTTTCTGCATCTCTTACAAGAGTCAAAGCAGAAGAGACCATTTCCAACCCTTTGCCTCAGAGCAGAGAGATTGCAGTCTGTTCTTCAGTGAGCTCTCCAGGCCACAGTCTCTCCGTTTCCGTCTGTACTGCTATAAACTGCAGTGTCCTGGGCTGTGTGCCTGTCTGCAGCACTCTCAGTCCTGCCTCCAAGTCGGGGCATGTCTCTGCCCCTTGTGCTTCTAGAACTGTCAGCCAACCCTGGTTCATACCCGGGGCCCCCCCCGCTCTGGGTTTCTGTCAGGGGGGCTGCCTTAAAGTCCTTCCCTTGCCCATACCGGTCTGCAAGTCTGTGTCCCATCCCCAGCGGGGGAGGCTGTCGCTCACCAGTGGTGCAGGATCCCCATGGCCAGGCTCCCTCCTGCTGCCGTTTATCCTCTGATATCTGCCTGCAGAATCACAGCTCCCTGCTTCGTACCTTGAAACCAACCGCCTGCAATATTCTGTTTGTAGAGATTCAGATCTTCTTACATCTCAGGCTGATTTCGTGGGTGTTCAGAGTGGTCTAGTAGATATCCAGCTCAATTCTGGGGACCAGTTGGAATAGGGTCCCCTACTCCTCTGCCATCTTTTCCCCATTCTCTGCAGTGTTTTATATATATATATTTCAAAACTTTAATTTCATCCTTCAAAGTTCTATGCTATAATGGCAATGTGTACATAAATGGTATTAAAAGATAGACTCTTCCTTTTTTTCTATACATACCTGGTATTTAAATGTTTGATGTATTGCTAAGTACCTTGATCTTCCTAAAACAACAAATTCTGGGAGATTACATTGCATTGTAGTAAAGGCAATTAGAAAGAAAATGAGAAATTTTTTAATAAAAAGTATTTATCTTCCTGAACATTCTTTTCAGAGATCAAAAATGACATAAGGTAATATAACCTCTAATTGGAAAGCCTTCAACTTACATATGTTATGCTACATCCTATCTTCAAAATGAGATGCTGACTTTGGTTTCTGGCCAAGACAGAACAAAAGGGATAGGTTTTACTTAGCCCCTGTAACAACCAAAAGGAAAAACAAACAAAATATGAAGAAACAACAGTTTTCAAACATCACACATTAGGCATCAAAGGACAGAGATCTCTGAGAGAGGGAAAACCAATGAGGTGGGCCCTATCATAGCCCCAATTTACTGCCTAGAAAGTGAATCCAGACATCTGTCTAGAGAGGTGAGCCCAAACAGAGCACATAGGTCTGCCAAAATGAAGGAAAGAGAGCCTGGAATCCATGGCGGCCAAGATGGCAGGAGTTCAGAGTGAAGTGTCAAAAAGGAGAGAGCAGCTGAAATAGAGCACTCCAGAGATCAGAAGACCCCCACATACACACCTTAAGTCTTCAGCTCATTACTTATCAGTGCATGTATGTACAAGACCAGGAATAGAAACATCCAAAAAGATCAGAGAATGAAATCCCTGGAGCTCACAAAGGGCCATAAACAGTTCATATTCCTACTAGCCAGTGTGAAATGCATACTAATTCATCATTACCAGGCAATTAATTACAAAGTAGGGCAAAATTAGCCCTAAGATAAATGCTGTTTTGGTTTCATGTAACAAAGCCTAAGATTCAAACTTTAAAGGATTAAACTGTTTCCATGTAGCTTAACTATATGCCATGAAAAGGCTCAATAATATTTAAATGAAATTTATGAAAAATCTAGTACTCAATTGGTAAAATTCACAATGTATCACATATAACAAAAATAACTAGGCAGGCAAAGAGACCCTGAAGATTGTATAAAGACCCAAATCCAACTTCTTGAGATAAAAGAATATGTCTGCAGTAAAAGCTACTCTTGATGAAATAAAAGGAGACAAAATATTCAAAAGAATAGTGAATTTGAAGACATAGTAATAAAAACTACAGTTAGCCCTAGGACAACACAGGGATTGGGGCACCAACCCCTTCAAAGTCAAAAATCTACTTATAACTTTTGATTCCCTCCAAATTTAACCACTTATACCCTACTATTGACCGGAAGTGTTACCAATAACATAAATAGTGGACCAACAGATATTTTGTATATTACATGTGTTATATACTGTATTCTTACAATAAAGTAAGAGAAAAGACAATGTTATTAAGAAAATCACAAGGAAAATATAATTATAGCACTGTACTATATTTATATTAAAAAAATCTAATTGTGAGTTGACCCTCTCAGTTCAAGACCTTGTTGTTCAAGAGTCAACTGTATTTAAAATAAAAAATATGGGAGAAAAGAGTCTGAAAAATAAAAAACAGCATCAGTGAACTTTGGGTCAACTTCAAGCAGTATAAAATAAGGGTCATTTGAATCCAAATGTAGGGAGGGCAATGGATTTTGAGAAGATATTTTAAGAAATACATCTTGAATTTTTCAAAATTTGATGAAACTATAAACCCACAGAAGTTCAATGAGCCCCAATAATAAGGAAAACATGAAGAAAACCAAATCAAGGCAATTTGGGTATTGAGGAGGGCACGTTCTGCATGGAGCACTGGGTGTTATGCACAAACAATGACTCTTGGAACACTACATCTAAAACTAATGATGTAATGTATGGGGATTAACATAACAATAAAAAACTAAAAAAAAACCCAATCTGAGGAGAAACACAAATTATATAGGATAACAAAAAATAAGAATTATAATAGACTTCTTTATGGAGACATCAAAAGCCAGAAGAGGAGTGTCATCACTGAACTCTGAAAGAAAAAAATTTCAATCTAATATTTTATATTCATCAAGCATATCTTTTAAAAAATGAAAGTGGAATAAAGACTTTTTAAAAAACTGTTTTGGTTATTTCTCTCCAAGGCTTCTCTTTTCATTAATGTGCCTCTGAAAAAGTGCTATTTCAGCTTTTCTCCTTGCTTTTTTAAAATATCTTTATTGCAATGTAATTCACAAGTAAAATCCACCCATTTAAAGTGTACAATTAAATGGTTTTAGTGTATTTACAGAGTTGTACAAACATCATTACAATCTAAGTTTAGAGCACTTTCTTACCCCTCCCCCCAAAAAAACCCCATTTCCATCCCTCTTCAACTCCCTAACCCAGCCCTAGGCGTCCCCTAAGCTGATTTTTTTCTCTATATATCTGCCCACTACAGACACTTCATATAAAGGGAATGGTAAAACACATGGTCTTTTGTGACTGGCTTTTTTAACTTAGCATGATGGTTTCAAGGTTAATACATGCTGTAGCATGTATTATTACTTCATTCTTTTTATTGCAAAATAATATATCATTGTATAGGGTGTAACACATTGTATTTATTCATTTATCAGTTAATGGACATTTGGCTTGTTTCCACTCTTTGGCTGTTATGAATAATGCTGTATGAATATCTGCATATGAGATTTTGTGAAGATATATGTTGCCATTTCTGTTAAGTATATGTCTAGGAGTGGAGTTACTGTGTCATATTACAACACAATTTTTAACATTTGAGGGAATGCCAAAATGTTTCCAAAGTGGATATACCATTTTACATTCCCATGAACAATGTATAAGTTTTCCAATTTTTCTATATCCTTGGCAACATTTGTTTTTTTTGTTTTTTTGTTTTTTTTTAATTTTATTTATTTATTTGAGAGAGCGAGAACACATGAGAGAGGATAGGGTCAGAGGACGAAGCAGACTCCCTGCCAAGCAGGGAGCCCGATGCGGGACTCGATCCCGGGACTCCAGGATCATGACCTGAGCCGAAGGCAGTCGCTTAACCAACTGAGCCACCCAGGCGCCCAACATTTGTTGTTTTTTAATCTTTTTTTTATTATAGTCATCCCAGTGGGTATGAACTGGTAGCTCACTGTGGTTTAGATTTGCATTTACCTGATGGCTAATAACGTTGAACATCTTTTTATGTGCTTTTTGGCCATTTATGTATCTTCTTTGGAGAAATATATTTACAAATCCTATGCCCATTTTATAATTGTGGTATTTGTCTCTATTACTAAGAAGTAAGTATTCTTTATATATTCTGAAACCATTTTTTTATCAGATATATAATCTGAAAATATTTTCTTCTATGGATTTTTTGCTTATTTTCTTGATTGTATCATTTTACCACAAAAATTTTAACTTGAATATAATGTGATTTATCTATTTTTTTATTTATACTTTTGATGACATTGAAGACCATTACCTAATCCAAGATATGGAGATTTACTCCTTTGTTTTCTTCTAAAAGTTTTAGAGTTTCAGTCTTAAATTTAGGCCTGTTACCCATTTTTTTAAACTTTTGTATATAGGGGGAGGGAGGGAAGGGTCCACTTCATCCTTTTCCATTGGATATCTAGTTGTCCTAAAACCATTTGTTGAAAAGACTATTCTTTCTCCATTTAATTTTCTTGACATCCCTGTAAAAAAATCAATTTACTATAAATGTAAGGGTTTATTTATGGACTGTCAATTCTATTCCATTGATTGAGTTATATGTCTGTCTTTATACCAGTACAATGTCTTGATTACTGTAGCTTTGTGGTAAGTTGTGATAATAGAAAATATAAGTCCTCTAACAACAACAAAAAAATAATGGGTATTTCCATATGAATGTTAGGATCAGCTTAAAAATTTATAGAAAAGCAAGTAGCTTGGATGTTGATTTGGATATTGATACAGATTGAATCTATAAGTCACTTTGGGGCATATTGCCATCTTAGTAATATTAAGTCTCCAATTGTGAATATAGGATGTCTTTCCATTTACTTATGTATTCATTAAGTTCTTTTTTTTTTTTTAAAGATTTTATTATTTATTTGAGAGAGAGAGAAAGAGAGCACAAGATGGTGGAGGGTCAGAGGGAGAAGCAAGGGTCAGTCCTGGGACTCTGGGATCATGACCTGAGCCAAAGGCAGATGCACTGACTGAACCACCCAGTTGCCCCTTCATTAATTTCTTTCAAAAATGTTTTGTTGTTTTGGATGTATAAATATTACACTTCTTTTGTTAAATTTGTACATAAATATGTTTGCTTTTGGAAGATTTTACAAATGCAGTTGTTTTCTAAATTTTGTTTTGGAATGATCATTGCTACTGTAGAGAAATACAGTTGATATTTGTATAATAATCCTGTATCTCGCAAACTTACTTTTTTATTAATTCTAATAGTTTTTAGTGATTTCTTTATGATTATGATTTCCTATATATAAGATCATGTCATGTGTAAATAGAGGTATTTTACTTTTTCCTTTTCAATCTGGATGTTTCTGTCATTTTCTTGACTAATTGCCCTTATGCTCTTCAACACAATGTTCAATAGAAGTGGTGCAAGGATATCCTCATCTTGTTTTTGGTCTTACGTGAGGTGAAGTCATTCACCATAGAGAATATTACTAGCTGTAGGATTTTCACACATACTCTATGTCACTTTGAGGCAATTCCCTTCTACTCCTACTAGTTAGTGCAATGTTTTTATCATGAAAGGATGTTGTATTTTGTTCCTTGTGCTTTTGGTCATATCCAAGAAATCATCGTCAAATCCATTATTATAAAGCTTCCCCCCCATGATTGCTTTGTTCTCTCATTTATAATATTGTTTGAGTCCTTTCCTTTTTTTCTTGGTTAGTCTAGCTAAAGATTTGTCAATTCTGCTTATCTTTCCAAAAAATCATCTCTTAGTGTCATTATTTTTTTCTATGGGTTTTCTAGTTTCAATGTCCTTTATCTCTACTCTGATTTTCATTATATCCTTCTTTTTTCTAACTTTGGGCCTGTTTTTTCTTCTTTTTCTAGTTTTGAGTTATGAAGTTAGGTTGTTTGAATCTTTCTTTTTTTATAATGTAGGTATTTATCACTATAAACTTCTTACAAATGCTTTCGGTGCATCCCATAAGTTTTAACATGTTATGTTTCCATTTTCATTTGTCTCAAAATAATTTTTTATTTTCATTTGGATTTATTCTTTGACCCACTGGTTATTCAAGAGTGTTTTTTTTTTTTTTTTAACTGGAGTATAGTTGACATATAATATTAAATTAGTTTCAGGTGTGCAACATAGTAATTTAACAATTATATACATTATAAAATGCCCATTATGATAACTATGTTACAATATTATTGACTGTATTCCTTATACTGTACTTTCCATCCCAGTGATTTATTTTATCATTAGAATTTTGTACCTCTTGGGTGGGAGGATGGGTTAGCCTGGTGGTGGGTATTGAGGAGGGCACATTCTGCATGGAGCACTGGGTGTTGTGCACAAACAATGAATCATGGAACACTTCATCTAAAACTAATGATGTAATGTATGGGGATTAACGTAAGAATAAAATTAAAAAAAAAAAAGAATTTTGTACCTCTTAATCCCCTTCACCCATTTTGTTCACCTCCTCACCCCCTTCTCTTTGGCAACCACAAGTTTCTTCTCTATATTTATGGATCTCTTTCTCTCTTTTTTGTTGTTGTTTGTTCATTTGTTTTTGTTTTGTTTTGTTTTGTTTTGATTCTACATGTAAGTGAAGTCCTGTGGTATTTGTTTTTCTCTGGCTTATTTAACTTAGCATAATACCCTCTAGGTTTGTTTATGTTGTCACAATGTCAAGGTCTTTCTTTTTCATGGCTAATAGTCCATGATGTGTATGTATCACATCTTCTTTATCCACTCATCCATCAATAGACAGTATCCATTTCATATCTTAGCTTTTGTAAATAATGGTGCAATAAACATAGGGATGAATATATCATTTTTTATTTATTATTTCATTTTCTTCAGGTAAATACCCAGAAGTGGAACTACTGGATCATATCATACTTCTTTTTTTAGTTTTTTGAAGAACCTCCATACTGTTTTCCACAGTGGTTGCACCAATTTATATTTTCACCAACATTACTTCTGTGTTCCCTTTTCTCCACATCTTTGTCAACACTTGTTATTTTTTTTATCTTTTGATTCTAGCCATTCTGACAGGTGTGAGGAGATAACTCATTGTGGTTTTGATTTGCATTTCCCTAATGATTAGTTATGCTGAGCATCTATTCATGTGTCTGTTGACTATCTGTATGTCCTTTTTGGAACAATGTCTATCCATATTCTCTTTCCATTTTATTAATTGGATTGTTTGGGGGGGTTTTTTTGGTGTCCAGTTATATGAGTTCTTTATATATTTTGGATATTAACTCCTTTTCAGATATATTATTTGCAAAATTTTTTCAGTAGATTGCCTTTTCATCTTATTGTTTCCTTTGCTGTGCAAAAGCTTTTTAGTTTGATGTGGTCCCAGTAGTTTATTTTGCTTTTGTTGTCCTTACCAGAGGAGACAGATCCAGAAAAATATTGCTAAGATTGATGTCCAAGACATTACTCCCTGTGTTTTCTTTTAGGAGTTTTATGGTTTCATGTTGCTAAATGTAGGTCTGTATTCCATTTGAAGTTTATTTTTGTGTATGGTTAAGAAAGTGCTTTAATTCTTTTGCAGGTAGCTGTCTAGTTTTTCCAACACAATTTATTGAAGACTGTCTCTCCTCAATTATATATTTTTGCCTCTTTTGTAATAGATTAATTGACCATATATACATGAGGGCTTTTTTCTGGGCTCTCAGTTCTGTTCCACTGATCATTGTGTCTATATTTTTGTGTGTGCTGTGTGTTGTTTAATTTCCATATATTTGTGAATTTTTCCATTTTCATTCTTTTATTGATTTGCAGTTTTATATCATGTGGTCAGAAAAGATACTTGGTATAATTTTAATCTTTTTCAATTTATTAAGAGTAGGTGGTGGTCCAACATATGATCAATCCTGAAGAATTTTCTATTTATACTTAAGAAGAATGTGTATTCTGGTGCTGTTGAAATGAATGTCTGTATATGTTTGGTATGTCCTTTTTGTGTATAGTGTTATTCAAGTTCTATGTTTCCATATTAATTTTCTGTCTGGATGAGTTATCTAATGTTGAAAGTGGAGTACTTAGGTCTACTACTATTATTGTATTGCTGTCTATTTCCCCCTCCAGTTCTTTTAATTTTTGCTTTAAAATTACGTGCACCAATGTTGGGTGCATATATATTTTCAATTCTCATATCTTATTGAGGAATTGACTCATTTATCACTATGTGGTGACCTTCTATGTCTCTTGTGACCAATTTTAACTGAAAGTCTATTTTATCTGATATATGTTTAGCTACTTTTACTCTCTTTTGGTTACTATTTACATGGGATACCTTTTTTCCATCCCTTCACTTTCAGTCTATATGTGTCCTTAAGGCTAAAGTGACTCTCTTGTAGCCAGCATATTACTGAATCTTGTTTTTTATTCATCAACCACTCTGTGTCTTCATTGGAAAATTTAATCCATTTGCATTTAAAATAAGTATGAATAGATAAGAACTTACTATTTCCATTTTGTTCATTGTTTTCTGACTTTTTGTAGTTCCTTTGTTCCTTGCCTTCTCACTTGCTGTCTTCCTTTGTGATTTATTTTTTGTAGTGGTACATTTTTAATTCCTCTCTTTTTATCTTTTGTGTATCTACTAAAGGGTGTTTGTGTGTGTGTGTGTGTGTGTGTGTGTGTGTGTGTGGTTACCATGAGGCTTACATACAACTTTATAATAGTTTGTTTTAAGCTAATAACAACTTAACTTCAATTGCACACAGAAACTATACACTTTTACTACTCTTCCCCACATTTTATGCTATCAGTATAATAACTTACATATTTTTATATTGTGCATCCATTAACAAATGATCATATCTATAGTTATATTTAATACTATTCTCTTCTAGCTTTTATGCCAGAGATAAAAATGATTTACACACCATTAGAGTGTTAGAGTATTCTGAATTTGAGTATATATTTACCTTTAAAAGTGAGTTTTATACTTTTATAAACAATCAAATGGAGCTGTAACCTTACCCACATGGGATGGCATTGTTTGCAGGTCTGTAACTGGAATTTCTGGGTATGGGCCTCCCTCCTCAAAATGGCCCTCCTTCAATTTGAACTCCATTAGGGTTTCACAGTTTCATATCTGGATCCCAGAGTTCCCACAAAGGCACATTTTTTCCATGGATGGCTGCCAAAGTATTGTGCCTGTGGGGAATATGAATGGGGGACCTCTTATTCTGTCATCTTGCTGATATCACTCCTCCATAATTACTTTAAACTATAGTAGTCAGAGTACCCAATTAAGAAGAGAGCACTAGGTTGGGTATTTTTTAAAAGTAGAAAACTGTTCTATATATTCCCTTCAAGAAGGCTAGTTTAAATGCAGAAACCTTAAATATATCAAAATTAGAAGAACAGACAAAATATACCAGAAAAACAACCAATCAAAGTAAAGCTGGATTTCAGATCAAAGAATATTACCAGAGATAGAGAGGGTCAGTTCACAATGATAAAGTGGCCAATTCATTAAGTGGACATACCAACATTATGCATTCACATATCTAATAACAGAACTCTAAATTAATAAAAAAAATGACAAGATTACAAGAAGAAATAGACAAATCCAGTTATACAACAGAGTGTCAAGATACATAAGGTAAAAAATTATACAAATAAAAAAGGAAATAAAAATATCCATAAGTCCAATTGGAAATTTCAGTAGCCTTCTTATAGTAATTGGTAGAAGTAGGATATCACTAAAGATATAGAATAGTTGAGCAACATTATCAATCAAATTAACCTACTTGATATTTATAGAATTCCCCACCCAACAAATGCAAAATGACCATTTTTTTCAGGTACACCTGGAGAATTTACCAAAATAATTTATACTCTGAGTCATAAAATAAGTGTCAATTAACTTGAGAGATTTAGTGTCATACAAAATATATCAGTGATCAAAAAGGAAACTATCTCGGGCGCCTGGGTGGCTCAGTTGGTTAAGCGACTGCCTTCAGCTCAGGTCATGATCCCAGGGTCCTGGGATCGAGTCCCGCATCGGGCTCCCTGCTCTGCGGGGAGCCTGCTTCTCCCTCTCCCACTCCCCCTGCTTGTGTTCCCTCTCTCGCTGTGTCTCTCTCTGTCAAATAAATAAATAAAATCTTTTAAAAAAAAAAAAAGGAAACTATCTCTTTGGCCAAAGTGAAGTAAAGTTGAGTTTCTGTCATTTGCACCCAAAAAATTTCAGAATAATAAAGTGCCACACACGGTGTCTCTATGTGAGCTGAGATTGGAATATAGGCTTATTTCCCAGCAGTTTACATCTCACTGAGATTACAAATGTTTGATAGTGTTAATTTAGTTTTCTTTTATTTGATCTTCCCATCTCAACCTGATTTTTTTTTCCAAGTTTTTGAATATTTACTGCTTTTAACAATATTCTATCCAAAGTTCAATGTGGAGAGAATTAGGAGAATGTCTTTCTCAGTGTTGTGGTGCTGGAAGTATATTAATGTCATTTTTAACTAATGTCATAATGTTCTCTCTATCTCATACCCTGAGAGAAGAAAGCAGGTATTGTGTAAATTAACAGTTCCAAATGTGTAGAATAGTGAAAGAATTGAATTAAAGCTATGGCTCCTCCACAGAAATGGCCGGACATACACACAGAGCAACACATCAGTTTGCAGAATTTCTTGGATTCCAAGTTAAGAATCTCTCTTATAAGCAAAAGGGTCACATTCTAATTCAAAATGATTTTATCATGTTATTATATTTTTATATTTTATTTATTTTGACAAAATATAATACCAAAGCTACTAGGAATTAAGAAATATTTTAATATTTTTATTTTATTGTTTATATAAAACCTACATATATTTTCAGATTACTAAAAGTGTAAGTCCACACCATTTTATGTATTCACCTGTTGATCTTACATGGTACATAAATAGATTCTCTGCTATAACTCAATGGCTCTACCAGACGTTGCTATGCTACAGTGAACCAATGAATCACTGGTATACACCTCTTTCAGAGTCCTCTGTGTTTCTAAAATATTGAGTTACAAACTATAGAAACCTTGCTGACTACCATGCTTATCATTGTAAAATGAAACCAAATATCTTTGATGGGCATCATGAAAAAGAAAAGCCAGATAGGATCAGCTGAACATTGTGAACAACTGCACATACAAATAATGATTACCATTAGGTATACCAGGCTTCAGTATAAAAGAGGAAAATTATAATAATAGCAGTCTTTTCCCATTTTCAAACATTTTCAGTAAGATTTGCTCATTTGACTCTCATAACAGCCCTATGAAGAATATAGAGGTTTAATATTATTATCATTGTTTTATTAAAAAAGTAACAGTGTTCCAAGAGAGCCAATTAGTTTCCACTATAGTTATGCAACTATGGTTTACTCATATAAGCCCTAGTCATAAATAGTAAAATTTAAACAAAAAGCATTTATAAATCTGAATTTTATTTGCTGGTACATAGATGACATAAAGAATGGTTCAAAAAGAGCCCAAACAGAATTTAGAACATAGAGATCCTTAGGTTATTCTTAAAATGATAAATAAAGCAGAATGGTCTTGGTAGAAAATCATATAGACAAAATTTTTTATCAAATAAACTGTCTCCTCAAAGTTATCCATCTTTTTACCATCACTTGCAGCAAGGGAGTCTTGGCACATCTGAGAAATCATAAACTCACAAATATAAAATATAATGAGAAATCAAATAACATAAACTAATCTCATAAAAAGAAAATGAGGAAATGAAATAAAAAACAGCCAAGAAAAAATCTGACTTTAGTACTCTTGATGGTTTGCCAGTTCACAGTCTGCTACAAAAAATCACCATTATTAATGGATACAGGAGCAAAATATTTGGAGAATGGAAGGAGAGATTGCCACAGTTATTATTTTTGCTGCATTGATTATATAATTTATGACAAGGGTAATGTAGAAATACCATCATCATGTAAAGATTGACCAGATTTTCAATTATTTTTTATATATTTCATTACTGAAAGTAAAATGCAGTGTAGTAATGATACAAATTCTGACTAAAAAGAAGCTTCATGTGATATACCAGAGAAGCCTCTAGTACAGAAGTCAGATAGTTTGGGTGTATATCTCAATTTTTCAGCTGATCAGCCCTGGTGTGATCTCAGCAAGGTCGTTTTACCTTTCTGGCCCCATCTTTCTTTATTTAAATGAAGAAGCTTGTACTAACAAATTAAACACACCAATAGTAAAAAATCAAGGGGCAAAATATGAAAAGTATCTTAAAGAAGTACTTCAAAGAAATATAGTACAAGTTTTAATTGTACGTGAGAGTAATGAGATAATGATGGTGATGAATATTTATTCAATGAATATTTATTGAGAAATTACCATTCTATCTGTGTTAAGTACTGGATAATATCATCAGGTATTCTGGAAAAGGGAAGGTATCAAAATATATGTATATGTGATTTATAGAACATTCATTCAATTTACAGCATGGAAACAAACATTGTTATATCATTTTAAAGTATGGCTCTGATTACATGAGCACTAGAAATTTTGTCCTCATTATAAAAGTAATAATTATCCCTTTTCAAAACTTAGAAATATATAAAAATATTCTAAAAAGAAAAAGTATCTGAGATACTGATACATAGCCCTTATTAACATATTTCCAAAAAGTTATTAATATGATTATATACACATCCATTTCAAAGTCATATAATATTTAAAGTCTTCCAATGAATAGCAGTCATCAGCTCCAGATAGAACTTCCTTTCACCTCAGTTTTGATCTTTTGAAATAATCACCTTTAATACATTCAGCTATTTTTTCCTGAAATTTATTTCCACATATCTAGATGATAAGATTTGTGGTATTTATTGATTTATCAGTACTATATTGATTTTATTTCATTTTACATCAGGATTTAAGTCTTTTATACTTACCTTCCCCTTCCTTCTTCTTTTCCATACCCTGTTGTTTTGGTTTTCTATTGCCATAAAAAATTACCACAAACTTAGTATCTTAAAAAGCACAAATTTGTCATTTCACTGTTCTGTGGGTCAAAAGTCTGGTAGATCAGCTAGTTTCTTTGCACTGGGTCCCAAGAGGTCAAATCAAGATGTTGGTCAGCCTGGGCTCCTATCTGGAGGCTCTTGAGGAGAAACCATTTCCAGGCTCTTTCAGGTGGTTTATAAACTCAGCTCATTCAGCTGTAATCTGAGGTCATCATTTCTTTCTTGGATGTCAGCTGGAGCTGTTCTTAACTTCTAAATGCTTCTCCCCAGTCCTTGCACATGGCCCCCTACATCTCAGAACTGGAAAAACAAACATGTCAACATCGGAAGGTAGGAGCTATTATGGGTTGCCATGGAAGCTGTCTACCACAGGCCACCATCTAGCCCCCAGTAATTCACAATCCTCCCACATGCAAAAGATTTACATGCTCCCAAAGTTCTTTGCATACTCACCCCCTTACAGCATTGCTCAAAGTCCATGATCTTGTCATATAGATCACGTCCAAGTTCAGATGAAGCTTCTGGGGGTTACCCATTAAGTACAGCTCTTAAATACAATTCCTCTCACCTGTGGGTCTGTGAAACTAAAAAAAATAAATTATCTTTCTAACACACCCAATAAATGTTAGTGAGACAAGCAAAGGATAACAACTGTAGGGTTTTTTTGGTTCAAAAATAGAGAAAAAATAAGGTTGAAAATGGATTACTGGTCCATAGCAGTTCTGGAATCCAGCCAGGCAAACTCCAGCCATAGTTCCTTAAATAGGTTTCAAAGTCTGGGAATAATCCTTCCTGGCTTCCAGCTCTGTTTGGGCTGTTTGTTGTGCCCTCTGAGCCATACTTCCTTTTTAAATGAAAGATGGCATGTGTTTGCAGAGGAATTTTATCAGCCTGATCATTGCTTCCAGTAGAATTTGGGGGCTTCAGGATTCTTTCCTCATTTTGCACCCTTTCTGTCCCTGTCAGTCCAAGCTGGTTGTTTTTGCTGAAGTAAATTTCTCAAAAATTTTGTAGGTCTCCCATGCATTTCACTGAGGTTTCCTTCATTAGACAAAAGCCATACCTACAATTTTTTTTTTTTTTTTTTTTTTTTTTTTTTTTAGGTAATCTCTCTAGTTTTGACTTCTGCTGGGATGGCTGAAGGGCAATGCCCTTAAGTTTCCTAGAGGTGCTATAGTTTGATAGAGAGGATCTGTTAGATATATACTTAATCTTATGAAAGAGCCCTTTATGTGACTATTCTGACCTTTTTATCTTTTTGAGGTTTTAGCAAAATGCTGTGCAGTTAACATCCCAGCCTTTCTTCTAGAGCATGCTTTCCTAACAGCAATTCTCTTCATGTTGGCATCTTTTTCCATCTGGAGAGACTGAGAATTTTCTAAACTATTGACTCCTATTTCCTTTTTTGTTTAATAATCTTCCCTCTGTTTATTTCACTCTTTTCCCATTTTACTATAAGCATCAAGGAGAAACTAGGTATCGCCTTCAATAACATTCTTGGCAATCTCCTTAGCTATATGACCAAATATACCATGTAAATATCCCAATTTTCATATAACTGCAGGAGATAATTTTGGTAAGCTTTTGCTACCATGTAACAAGGATTTCCCCCATTCCTTAAATTTCTAATAATCTATTCCTCACTTCCTTCTGAGCCCCCACCCACCCATCAACTGCAACTTCCTCTAAGTCTAGATTTCTACTAGAAATCTGTTTAAAGCGGGGCACCTGGGTGGCTCAGTCGGTTAAGTGGCTGCCTTCGGCTCAGGTCATGATCCCAGGGTCCTGGGATCGAGTCCCGCATTGGGGCTCCCTGCTCTGCGGGGAACCTGCTTCTCCCTCTCCCTCTGCCTGCTTCTCTGCCTACTTGTGTTCTCTATCTCTCTGTGAAATAAATAAATAAAATCTTAAAAAAAAATCTGTTTAAAGCAATTTAGGCTTTCTATCATGTTCCACAAAATTCTTCCAGCCTCAGTTTATTGCTCAGTTCCAAACTCATGCACATTTCTAGGTCTTTGTACCATATCACCTCACTTCTGATACCAAATTCTGTTATTTGTTTTATCTTCATGCATAGCAAATTATCACAAACTTAGGAACTCAAAGCAATACACATTATTTTTTTTAAGTTTTTTTTAAAGATTTTATCCATTTATTTGAGAGCAAGAGAGAGCACGAACAGAGTGAAGGGCAGAGGGAGAAGCAGACTCGCTGCTGAGCAGGGAGCCTGATGCGAGACTCAATCCTGGGACTCCAGGATCATGACCCAAGCTGAAGGCAGATTCTTAACTGACAGAGCCGTCCAGGCACCCCAGCAATACAGATTTATTATTTCACAATTTCCATGGGTTCCAGGCATGTCTCAGGTGGGTCATCCTCTTGAAATCTCATTAAGACTGCAATCAACTTATCAGTCAAAGGTGCCTTTTGCTTTTGGGCACTGTTTGCTGAGAATTTTTAAACTAAAAAAATTGCTGGAGCACTAAGTTGTCTATATATCTGAAATACATGAATCCATGTGGAGTCACTACTTTATTATGTTATGTTATTGTTATTAAACCTCTTGATCTGAATGATCAAGCAAAAACCAAGTAAATTGGTTTTGTTTTGTTTTAAGTAAGCTCCAAGCCCAGCATGGAACCCAACGTGGGGCTTGAACTCACAACCCTGAGATCAAGGCCTGCAATGAGATCAAGAATTGGACACTTAACCGACTAAGCCACCTAGGTGCCCCAAGGCAAATTGTTTTTTTAAAATTGACCTTAGAGGGCTTATATTTAATATCAAACTTATATTGATAAGTATATCTTTTCACAAATCATAGTTCATTCTGAAAGGTGTGGTTTCTGTCTCATTTTTTAAAAAATGGATCAGCATGAGATTCTCTGGGATAACAAGGTAGGATAAGAACATGATGGAAACCAGGATGATAGTTCTGGCTAAAGAAGCTAGAGCTAAATGGTTGGCTTTTCTATATGAATTCAACTTACTTTTTATTTCTCTTTGTGATAGGAATAAAAAAGATAAATTTATATTCTAAATCCATATTAATATACAGTGTGTCAGGGAAAGTATTGATTTTTTCCAATGAAGTTACGTCACACCTAGAACCACAGATATAATTGATACCAACACCTGCATAAGTTTTTTTCTACTATTATTTTCCATACCCTTTTTGTTTTTTTCACTGTCCAAACAGGCAAGTTCGATATAGATATGGTAGGAATCGCCACATTTTTTAGGTTACAGGTAATAGTCTCAGGAATTCTTCCAAGGGATGTAATATTAATAGCTTTTAGTTTACCATCTTGGCAGGGTACACTCATATAGAACACTTTCATACCCTTCACACCATAATAATAATTTCCTGCTCTTCCCATCCTGACTATAATGCTTAGTGACAAGGGCAGAGATCCTGCCAGTAACTAAGTTCATTTATTCCCCACTTTCTGGGACTGGATAAATAACCACAGGATATATCCACGGTCCGAGTAAACTCCATTCAGTTAGACTGACTTAGGTCAACTCTTCAGTGGCACTTGGCTACACTCATTCATGGCTAGTGGCATTTGGGGTCTTCGAGGTTAAGCATGAAAGCAGTGTCAATATTAAGTAATTCCAAGAATGTCTGGGGTTTTTTTTTCACCAGTGCATAACCAGTGTCCCCTTGGGAAAGTCTTGGGTGAAGATTACTGGCCTAATCCTGTGGCTATATTGTAGGGTCCTTTCATAAAGGGACTCTGCCCCCTTCTCTAAGTAGCACCAGATGTGTGAACTGGCATAAACCTAAACATAAGATAAGAGTATTCCTACAATATTAGCTACATTTGATTTCTGAACAGAAGATCTAGAATTCTCACCTGTATATATTAGGTAGAACCATATATAGCTGACCATTTATTTTAAGGATGCTGATCCATTAGTAATCACCATAAATCTCTATGTCAAATAGTCTAGTTCCCATGGAATCTTTGTAGCTTATTTTATTACTTGCTTCTACTTTGTCTATGGTATTTAAGCAATCCCATTAAGCTCTATCATTCTATATCATTCAGCTTTACTCTCTTTTTTCCCATTGAAATCATGGAATTCAGTTCCACTATAGCACCATTTTTACTTTCTTCTTCACTTTATTTCTGACCTACATATGAAAACCACCAGAGGTCTCTTTTAGTGATGTTGATACTCCCTGACCAATATTTTTCTGAATTCTTTAATGAAGAGCATATTGGCAGAAAGTGTGGTTTAGGAGTAGTTGAGCAGATTTCTTATAATAAGTCCATTTTAATGTGCTTATTTCTTTTTTTTTTTAAAGATTTTATTTATTTATTTGAGAGAGAGGATGAGAGGAGAGAGCACATGAGAGTGGGGAGGGTCAGAGGGAGAAGCAGACTCCCTGCCGAGCAGGGAGCCCGATGCGGGACTCGATCCCGGGACTCCAGGATCATGACCTGAGCCGAAGGCAGTTGCTTAACCAACTGAGCCACCCAGGCGCCCTTAATGTGCTTATTTCTAAGAGTTCTCAGATATCTTTCTCTACAGTATGACAAGAAACTTCCGGCATTATGGCCTCATTATCTAAAGGTCACCATTGCATCCAGGCTTCAAATATCCAACCAAGTTAACTATTAATGTTAGTCCCAAGTGCTGAAGCTCCCAATTAAATACAAATCCTAGGTTGCTGTGCTCCTGTCAATGATGGGCCTAGAGGTAATGTGAGGTACTGGGTTGGGTCCTGAGAAGAAATGTTTACTTCCACATGTAGTGTATCTATTAAAGTGCTTTTAAATATATAAGACCAGTCCTTCACAGGTGGAAGATGTTGTCTTCAATGATGAAAGACATTCAAGGAAACACTGAGGTTCAAAATTCTTATTCTCTTTCATGAATGTGTACATGTAACAATTCCATGTCTCAATTTCCTGCTGCTTCCTCAATAGTACTCATACATGAGCATAAGAGACCTGCTGGAATTAAGCATTTAATTGGCATTTCAAAGTCTTTAGTTCTTTCAGTCAGTTCTTGGACATGGTCTTCATATGAGAGACAATGGATTCCTTTAAAGTTGCCATTGAGGGGCGCCTGGGTGGCTGTTAGTTAAGCGTCTGCCTTAGGCTCGGGTTGTGATCCCAGGGTCCTGCGATAGAGCCCTGTGTCGGGTTCCCTGCTTGGCAGGGAGCCTGCTTCTCTCTCTCTCCTTCTGCTGCTCCCCCTGCTTGTTCTCTCTCGCTCTGTCAAATAAATAAATAGAATCTTTAAAAAAGAATAAAGTTGCTATTGAGACATTCTGAGTTTTAATACATATTCATAATTACATGTTAATAGTTTTTGACTTCTATTTGTACTTTTGTGTGATCTCTAGAACTAACCCAGCAAGTGATGTGATTGCACAGTTTTTATAATCACTAATATTGCCACAATGTTTAATTGCCACAACCATGTGATCTCCCAAAGTCTGCCATTTATTTGTACCTCATGCCATGCTGCCACCAGAAATAAAGATTAGTCATGCCTCTTTTTCTCTAGGCAAGACAATGATTCTTCTGTTTCTCAAAAGTATGGACCAAAAACATCTCCAAATATGTATTCAACTGGTTATTTTTTCAGGCCACTTTCAGGACCAATTACTTAACAATTAGGATTCCATTAAGAAACAGATAACACACTTAAAATCATGTAAAGGGGGTTTTCTTGTAAATTTACAAAAGTAGCAATGTAAGGAAACCAGAAGGGATAGTAGGTTAATCAGAAGTATAGTTGTTACCACTCTTGAACCCAAAGAGATATGGGAAGGAAGAAATTATTAGAATTCTGTTGGAGATAGTGGTTGTGTTAGTTTTCTAGGGTTGACTAAAGAAAGTAGAAACTGGATGACATAAAACAACAGAAATATATTTTCTCATGGTTTGGGAGATGAGAAGTCTAAAATCAAGATGTCAGCAGGGCGATGCCTCTCTGATGGCTCAAAAGGAGGATCCATCCTTGCCTCTTTCTAGGTTCTGGAGGTTATCGGCAATCCTTGATGTTCCTTGGCTTATAGATAGATCCCTTCAATTTTTGTCTCTGTCTTCACATGTTCATCTTTTCTGAATGCCTTTCTGTCTCTGTGTCTCTTCACCTCTTCTTAAAGGACATTGGTCTTTGGATTTGGGGTACACTCCAGTATGACTTCATCTTAACTAATTACATCTCAAAGACCCTACATCCAAATTAGGTCACATCTGAGGTTCTGGGGATGACATCAATTTGGAGAGAACGTTGTAAACCCCAGTATAATTTATATAGAGTTATCTTGAGAAAGGCTTTATCTGTCAATATAGTGAAACAACCCGCTTGAGTTCACCTAGAAATGATAGAGCTAAGAAAATAAATATATTGATTCCACTGATTTCTCTCCATCTAAATCTCCTGCTAGGTTCTCCACTGGCCAGCACGAATTGGAATCTAGAAGACATGGCATGGAGGCACTCGGGTGGCTTAGTCGGTTAAGCATCTGACTCTTTGATTTCAACTCAGGTCATGATCTCAGGGTCATGAGATTGAGTCTGGCCTCAGGCTAGCACTGGGCATGGAGCCTGCTTAAGATTCTCTCTCCCTCTGCCTCTGCCCCTCACCATCACTCACGTGCATGCATACTCGCTCGCTCTCTAAAAAAAAAAAAATAATAATAATAATAATAAAATAAAAATAAAAGACATGGAATATTGCTCAATCTCTTGTCCAGAGAGCTAGGTAGAGAGGTAGAAAGCAAATGTTACAGAGCAAAAAAATATTTAACATGTCCCTAAGGGGATTCACAGAAATCTAAATAAGCTTACTAGGTTTTCAAACAATATTATGGAAAGTAGACCAAAAATTAAGTACTTGGTGGAATAGAATGATAAAAACAGGAAGTTGTAACCTAAGCTTCATAAGCAAAGCAATAAAAAGTTGATGTTGATAGAATTTTTCAATTTTTAGTCTGGAGTTTCATTTGTTCTTTAACTTCTCAAGAATCAGAAACTCTTGGATACTCAAGAGAAATTAAAAATGTTTGAGAGAGGGGCGCCTGGGTGGCTCAGTCGGTTAAGTGTCTGCCTTCGGTTCAGGTCATGATCTCAAGGTCCTGGGATCGAGCCCTGCATTGGGCTCCCTGCTCAGCGGAGAGCCTGCTTCTCTCTCTCCCTCTGCTGCTCCCCCTGCTTGTGCTCTCTCTCTGTCTCTCTCTGTGTCAAATAAATAAGTAATCTTTAAAAAAAAATGTTTGAGAGAAAACTATTAAATTTAAATATTTTGAAAATCTAATCCTATGGAAATCCAGTAAGTTTACATTCTGAGCTAGAAAAAGGTAATTAATTTTCTAAAGATGCTTAGGAATAGAGAAGTAACTATTACTGCTCTTTAGAAATGGTATAGGCCCAGTACTCCAACACTGGTTATGAGAATATCTTCATGAGTTCTGATCTTCCAGTCAACTAAAACAATCTTTTGAGGTGTCTTTTCAAAATTATGATTGATGTGACTAGGAAACAAAAAACAACCCGCCATTATCCAAAGTGAATAAACATTTTTCATCCAAAAAAAAAAAAATTAAACTAATTCTTCTTCAAAAGGAAAACAATAGTACATCTAGGTTAAGGTAATGTAAATACAGCATTCTTGAATGTACCATCTCAGTATGCCACAACAGAACGTTATTAGG
Organism: Mirounga leonina; assembly: GCF_011800145.1. Lineage (NCBI taxonomy): Eukaryota > Metazoa > Chordata > Mammalia > Carnivora > Phocidae > Mirounga > Mirounga leonina. The sequence continues at coordinate 40,997,158 of NW_023270387.1, forward strand.
AACACTTAATAATGAAATGCATTAGGGGCCCCTGGATGGCTCAGTCGGTTAAGCGGCTGCCTTCAGCTCAGGTCATGATCCCAGGGTCCTGGGATCGAGCCCCGCATCAGGCTCCCTGCTCAGCGGGAAGCCTGCTTCTCCCTCTCCCACTCCCCCTACTTGTGTTCCCTCTCTCGCTGTCTCTCTCTGTCAAATAAATAAATAAAATCTTTAAAAAAAATAATGAAATGCATTAGCTCTGGAAACAGACTAGCAGTTATCAGTGTGAGTAAAGAATGTCCATTATGGGCAAGATTTAGTGGCATATTTTTGTATTCTTCACCTTCAGACCTCGAACACTAATCACGAAAGAGGTAAACTTTGGTTTTACTCACCTGAACTCTCTTACCCTAACTAAAACACTTGTTTCAATATCAACCAGGTGCTCTGTATAGGAATACTGCTTTCTTAATTAGTCATTGCCCCACATCCCACCACATGACCCCTTCCTTTCTGCATGCATTCAGATATTATCCATTTGATTACTGGGGGGGGCGGGGAACAGATATTGAAACTTGGCATTCTCATGTAGAATCCTCTCACCTAAAGCACTGCAGCTGGGTGAAACACAAAAAGAAAGGTAATTCATGTAGAAGTCAGGGTATGTGTGTGTGTGTTTGTGTGTGTGTATGTGTTCATTTTAATGCTCTCCAAATGATCAGAGAAAAGCTATGTTATGAGGAACATAAATTATTTTTCTCCTTTTCAGAAACCATATAAATATCCCTAGTTTAAACATAAAAGAATATAAGGAAATATACCAAAACAATTACAAAGACCATTGAAATGTATAATTACTGGTTATTTTTAATTTCTCTGGCACAAATTTCTGGATTTTCTAAATTTCCTACACCATGGCTATATAACTTTTGTAGTTAAGAGGAATAAAACACATTTTAAAAATAAAGAAATGGGCAGGAAAGGAGAAAAGAGAAAAGCAAAAGGAAAAGTAAGAAAAAAAAAGATCTCTTGTCTGAATGATATTATTAATTTTTGTAGCATTGGCTGAAAAACACAATGAATGAAGAATAATGTTCATCATACAGATAAAGATTCTTAAGTTTGTGCCTTAATTTGTAATTTTTGTATTTGTATCTTAATTCTGTGATGTTTTGCTCACAACATAACTGGATGTTCCCTAATACACAGGGTGTAGTTTCCCAGCAATACCCAATAGTTATTGTAACTTGTAGTTGGGTTTTTTTTTCCCTTGGGTTTTTGTTTTTGTTTTTGCCAACCTATTATAAAGTACTTGTTTGCAATTCAGTTGTTTCTCCCATGCTTCAATATCTAGCTCAAACATTTTAAGAATTTTTCCTGAAATTTATACTCTGTGGTTATCTCTCTTTTCCCTTAATTACTATCAAACTGATCTAGATTTTAAATAAATATACTCTTTTAATACATTATTTTTATGTTAAACTTTATCTTCTCAATAGGCTGTAATAAAAATTAAATTTGGCATTGTATTTGCGTCCAGATCTACCATAGCTGATATATTTTTATTTCTTCAACTGTGGGGAAGAGCCAATAAAAATGTAATCTCCCTAACAAATAAAATTGTACTAGATAGATACAGAGATATGTTTAAGCTAAAAAATGACCAGAGCTAATTTGCAAACTTATTATCTTAAAAGTGATCTATTTATAACATAGTTTATGTGACAAAACTTAATTTTCCATTACAGGCATATTTTCTTTTGAGATTTTATTTATTTTTTTATATATATAGAGAGAGTGCTTGTGCATGTGGTGGGGAGCGTAGCAGGGAAGGGTAGTAGGAAGAGTAGTGGGAGGGAGAGGGACAAGCAGACTCCATGCTGAGTGCAAAGCCCAATGCAGGGCTCCATCTCAGACCCTGAGATCATGACCTGAGCTGAGACTAAGAGTCCAATCCTTAACCAACTGAGCCACTCAGGCACCCCTAAAAAGATATTTTTATGGTTTCAGTGAAAACAGGTACATTTTAGATTTTTGGTCATCATTAGTATTAAGGTAAAGTTTGCATCCTCGGGAAGTTAAACATACAAATGAACAGTTTCCCTTTTTCTCTGTTGATACATCTAACTATCTAGAACTAAATTGCTAGTAATGAACACTGAATCTATAATCATTATCATAAAGAATAAATATACAGATTTAAATTTAATTACAACCTTGGCCTATTTAGCTAGACAGTTTGTTTACTGCACATAGTCACTCAGTCATAAATATTCTCTAAATTTCTCTCACATACCTGAGGAGGCATTAACCAGTACTTGAGTATTTTTATAACAATAAGCATATTCTTTCAAATATTTTTATTATATACTGTTGAAACATACATTTTAAGAACAATTTTTTTTTTCAAATTTCTAGTGTTTCTAAATATCAGGTCAACAGATATTATACTGTACTGGAAGTGCTTTCTAAATGCTTATTGATTGAACATTTTTTTCTACTTGAACTACTGAAGAGGAATTTGTCTCAGAGATGAGATACATATGAATATAAATAAGTCAAGAGTTCCTACTCTTAAGGAACTTAAAATCTAGATGAAGGAGGAGACCAATTTATACACAATGAATGAATGTAACGAATATTTTTCTGGATGTATGAATGATGATCAACAGAAACACAGATAAAGGAATGTTTAACTCTGCCTCTGAAGGGGGTAGAAATATTTAACCAAGGAAATGCTATTCAACTGGACTCTTGAAGAATTTATCCACTCATTTATTTATGTATCCACCCTTTTGTTATTGCTCCTGAGAAACTTTATGTTCCAGGCACTGGCCTAGGTAATAGAGATGTAATTCTTAGCAATATATTCAAACTCAGATCCATTATAACTAATGTAGGAGACAGAAATGATTTAAATAATTTCCTTAGTGGATATATAATTGCAAACTGAAGTATATTGCATGAAGACAAAGAATGAAGCTCTGTAAAAACATGTAAGACACGACTCAAATTTAGCCTAAGGAAATGTGGCATAAGCGTGGTGGAATTAATTAAGCAAAGTAAAGAACAAGATCAAGAAAGATCATTGCATATACAAAGATCATCTGGTAAAAGAAAATAGAACACAGGGAAAGTGGTTTTTAAAAACCACAACCACAACCACCGAAAACCTTATAGTAAAGCCGAGTATTGAGGAAGAGCAACATAAGATGAAATGAAACCCTAGTCAGGACCACATAGGCAAGACTTCTAGGCCATGTTCAAGACGGTATATTAATGCTTAAGAGCAGTGAAAAACAATGGAAACTTTTGAATAAGATTCTAACTTTCAAAGAAAAGGATTTAGTACCTTGCTGACATTAAAATAAGAGAGCATGTGGCACACTCAGAAAATGGTAACTAGTTGAGTTTAATTAATGCAAAATGAGGATTGTGAGGTCTCCAAGACAGCCTTAACAGCCCCTGACCTTCCTGTTCTTAGCGCATTTACTTTTTTTTGAGTGGAGATCGCATATCCTTTAAAGTTTATTAAAAGATTGAGCACTGGGTGTTATACACAAACAATGAATCATGGAGCACTACATCAAAAACTAATGATGTGAAAAAAAAAACTAATGATGTGATGTATGATGATAAACATAACAATAAAAAATTTTAAAAAAAGATTTGGCAACTTGTTACTTTTGTTTGTTTTTTATTCTTCTTTTAAAGATTTAAATTCCAGTTAACATACAGTATAATATTAGTTTCAGATGTACAGTATAGTGATTTGACACTTCCATACAACACCCTGGTGCTCATCACTAGTTCACTCCTTAATCCCCATCACCTATTTAATCCATCCTCCCACCTGCCACCCCTCTGATAACCATCAGTTTATTCTCTATAGTTAAGAGTCTGTTTCTTGGTTTGCCAGTCTCTTCCCCCCCCCCTTTGCTCATTTGTATTGTTTCTTAAATTCCACATATGAGTGAAATCATATGGTGTTTGTCTTTCTCTGACTCACTAATTTCACTTAGCGTTATACTCTCTAGTTCCATCCATGTCACTGCAAATGGCAAGATTTAATTCTTTTTTATGACTAATATTCCATTTTATATATATACCACATCTTCTTTATCCATTTACCAGTAAATGGAAACTTGGGCTATTTCCATGATTGGCTATTGTACATAATGCTGCTATAAACATCAGGGTGCATGTATCTGTTCAAATTAGTATTTTTTTATTCTTTGGGGAAATAACGTAGTAGTGCAATTGCTGGATCATAAGATAGTTCTATTTTTAACTTTTTGAGGAACCTCCATACTGTTTTCCACAGTATCCACACCAGTTTTCATTCCCACCAACAGTATAAGAGGGTTCACATTTCTCCACATCCTCACCAACACCTGTTGTTTCTTGGTTGTTGATTTTAACCATTCTGACAGATGTGTGGTGATATCTTATTGTAGTTTTGATTTGCATTTCCCTGAAGATCAGTGATGTTGAGCATCTTTTTATGTGTCTGTTGGCCATCTGGATGTCTTCTTTGGAAAAATGTCTACTCATGTATTCTGCCCATTTCTTAACTGTATTATTCATTTTGGGGTTGTTTTTTTTTAGCTTATAAATAAGATCTTTAAAAAATTTTTTTTATTAACATATAATGTGTTATTTGTTTCACAGGTGCAGGTCTGTGATTCATCAGTCTTACACAATTCACAGAGCTCAACATAGTACATACCCTCCACAATGTTCATCCTTCAGCCACCCCATCCCCCCCCCACCTCCCTCCACTCCAGCAACCCCCAATTTTTTTCTTGAGATTAAGAGTCTCATATGGTTTTTCTCCCTCTCTGGGTTCATCTTGTTTCATTTTTCCCTCCCTTCCCCTATGATCCTTTGTCTTGTTTCTCAAATTCCTCATATCAGTGAGATCATATGATACTTGTCTTTCTCTGATTGACTTATTTCACTTAGCATAATACCCTCTAGTTCCATCCATTTCATTGCAAATGGCCAGATTTTGGTTTTTTGATGGCTGCATAATATTCCATTGTGTGTGTGTGTGTGTGTGTGTATACACCTCTTTTTTATCCATTCATCTGTCGGTGGACATCTTGGCTCTTTCCATAGTTTGGCTATTGTGGACATTGCTGCTATAAACATTGGGGTGTATGTGCTCCTTCAGATCAATACATTTGTATCTTTGGGGTAAATACCCAGTAGTGCAATTGCTGGGTCATATGGTAGCTCTATTTTCAACTTTTTGAGGAACCTCCATACTGTTTTCCAGAGTGGCTGCAACCAGCTTGCAGTCCCACCAACAGTGTAGGAGGGTTTCCTTTTCGCCACATCCTCATCAACATCTGTCATTTCCTGACTTGTTAATTTTGGCCATTCTGACTGGTGTGAGGTGGTATCTCATTGAGGTTTTGATTTGGATTCCCCTGATGCCAAGTGATGTTGGGCACTTTTTCATGTGTCTGTTGGCCATTTTAATGTCTTCCTTGCAGAAATATCTGTTCATGTCTTCTTCCCATTTCTTGATTGCATTATTTGTTCTTTGGGTGTTGAGTTTGATAAGTACATTATAGATCTTGGATACCAGCCCTTTATCTGATATGTCATTTGCAAATATCTTCTCCCATTCTGTCATTCTGTTTGTTGTCTATTGGTTTTGTTGACTTTTTCCTTTGCTGTGCAAAAACTTTTTATCTTCATGAAGTCCCAATAGTTCATTTTTGCCCTTGCTTCCCTTGCCTTTGGCGATGGTTCTAGGAAGAAGTTGCTGCAGCTGAGGTCAAAGAGGTTGCTGCCTGTGTTCTCCTCAAGGATCTTGATGGGCTCCTGTCTCACACTGAGGTCTTTCATCCATTTTGAGTCTATTTTTGTGTGTGGTGTAAGGAAATGGTCCAGTTTCATTCTTCTGCATGTGGCTGTCCAATTTTCCCAACACCATTTGTTGAAGAGACTGTCTTTTTTCCATTGGACATTCTTTCCTGCTTTGTTGAAGTTGAGTTGATGATAGAATTGAGGGTCCATTTCTGGGCTCTCTCTTCTGTTCCACTGATCTATGTGTCTGTTTTTGTGCCAGTACCCTACCATCTTGATGATGACAGCTTTGTAATAGACCTTGAAGTCCGGAATTGTGATGCCACCAGCTTTGCTTTTCTTTTTCAAGTTTGCTTTTGCTACTCAGCGTCTTTTGTGGTTCCATAAAATTTTAGGAGTGTTTGTTCTAGCTCTGTGAAAAATGTTGTTGGTATTTTTTTTAATTTTATTATGCTATGTTAGTCACCATACAATACATCATTAGTTTTTGATGTAGTGATCCACGATCCATTGTTTTCATATAACACCCAGTGCTCCATGCAGTACGTGCCCTCCTTAATACCCATCACCAGGCTAACCAATCCCTACTCCCCCCTCCCCTCTAAAACACTGTTTGTTTCTCAGGTCCATAGTCTCTCATGGTTCATCTCTCCCTCCAATTCCTCCCGCCCATTTTTCCCTTCCTTCCCTTAATGTCCTCCGTGTTATTCCTTATGTTCCACAAATAAGTGAAACCATATGATAATTGACTTTCTCTGCTTGACTTATTTCACTTAGCATAATCTCCTCCAGTCCCATCCCTGTTGATGTAAAAGTTGGGTATTCATCCTTTCTGATGGCTGAGTAATATTCCATTGTATATATGGACCACATCTTCTTTATCCATTCATCTGTTGAAGGGTATCTCAGCTCTTTCCACAGTTTGGCTAATGCAGACATTGCTGATATGAACATTGGGGTGCATATGGCCCTTCTTTTCACTACATCTGTGTCTTTGGGGTAAATACCCAGTAGTGCAATTGCTGGGTCATAGGGTAGCTCTATTTTTAAATTTTTGAGGAACCTCCACACTGTTTTCCAAAGTGGCTGTACCAACTTGCATTCCCACCAACAGTGTAAGAGGGTTCTCTTTTCTCCACAACCTCTCCAACATTTATTGTTTCTTTCCCTGTCCATTTTTGCCATTCTAACTGGTGTAAGGTGGTATCTCAGTGTAGTTTTGATTTGGATTTCCCTGATGGCTAATGATGATGAACATTTTTTCATGTGTCTGTTAGCCATTTGTATGTTTTCTTCAGAGAAGTATCTCTTCATCTCTTCTGCCCACTTTTTGACTTGATTATTTGTTTTTTGGGTGTTGAGTTTGAGAAGTTCTTTATAGAGTTTGGATACCAGCCCTTTATCTGTAGTGTCATTTGCAAATATCTTCTCCCATTCTGTGGGTTGCCTCTTTGTTTTGTTGACTGTTTCCTTTGCTGTGCAGAAGCTTTTATCTTGATGAAGTCCCAAAAGTTCATTTTTGCTTTTGTTTCACTAGCTTTTGGAGATGTATCTTGAAAGAAATTGCTGTGGCCGATGTCAAAGAGGTTACTGCCTATGTTCTCCTCTAGGATTTTGATGGATTCGTGTCTCACATTGAGGTCTTTCATCCACTTTGAGTTTATCTTTATGAATGGTGTTAGAGAATGGTCGAGTTTCATTCTTCTGCATGTGGCTGTCCAATTTTCCCAGCACCATTTATTGAAGAGACTGTCTTTTTTCCATTGCATGTTTTTTCCTGCTTTGTCAAAGATTATTTGACCATAGAGTTGAGGGTCCATATCTGGGCTCTCTATTCTGTTCCATTGGTCTATATGTCTGTTTTTGTGCCAGTACCATGCTGTCTTGGTGATCATTGCTTTGTAATATAGCTTGAAATTGGGCAACAGTTTTGTTTTTCTTTTTCAACATCTCCTTGGCGGTTCGAGGTCTTTTCTGATTCCATACAAATTTTAGGATTATATGTTCCAGCACTTTGAAAAATGTCATTGGAATTTTGATCGGGATGGCATTGAAGGTATAGATTGCTCTGGGTAGCATAGACATTTTAATAATGTTTATTCTTCCGATCCATGAGCATGGAATGTTTTTCCATCTTTTGTGTCTTCTTCAATTTCTTTCATGAGTGTTTTGTAGTTCCTAGAGTATAGATCCTTTACCTCTTTGGTTAGGTTAATTCTGAGGTATCTTATGGTTTTTGGTGCTATTGTAAATGGAATCGTTTCTTTAATTTCTCTTTCAACAGTTGCGTTGTTAGTGTATAAGAAAGCAATTGATTTCTGTGCATTGATTTTGTATCCTGCCACATTACTGAATTGCTGTATGAGTTCTAGTAATTTGGGGGGTGGAGCCTTTTGGGTTTTCCACATAAAGTATCATGTCTTCTGTGAAAAGAGACAGTTTGACTTCTTCTTTGCCAATTTGAATACCTTTTATTTCTTTTTGTTGTCTGATTGCTGTTGCTAGGACTTCTAGTACTATGTTGAACAACAGTGGTGAGAGTGGGCACCCTTGACGTGTTCCTGATCTTAAGGGAAAGGCTCTCAGCTTTTCCCCATTGAGGATGATATTCACTGTGGGTTTTTCATAGATGGATTTTATGAGCTTGAGGAATGTTCCCTCTATCCCTATACTCTGGAGAGTTTTTCAGGAAAGGATGTTGTATTTTATCAAATGCTTTTTCTGCATCAATTGAGAGGACCATATGGTTCTTCTCCCTCCTCTTATTAATGTGTTCTATCACATTGATTGATTTGCGAATGTTGAACCACCTTGCATCCCGGGGATATATCCCACTTGGTCATGGTGGATGATCCTTTTAATGTATTGTTGGATCCTATTAGCTAGGATTTTGTTGAGGATTTTGGAATCCATATTCATCAGGGATATTGGTCTGAAATTCTCCTTTTTGATGGGGTCTTTGCCTGGTTTGGAGATTGAGTAAATGCTGGCCTCATAGAATGAGTTTGGAAGTTTTCCTTCTGTTTCTATTTTTTGAAACAGCTTCAGTAGAATAGGTATTATTTCTTCTTTGAATGTTGGGTAGAATTCCCCAGGGAATCCATCAGGCCCTGGACTCTTGTTTTTTGGGAGGTTTTTGATCACTGCTTCAATCTCGTTACTGGTTATTGGCCTATTCATGTTGTCAATTTCTCCTGTTTCAGTCTTGGCAGCTTATAGGTTTCCAGGAAGGCCTCCATTTCATCCAGATTGCTCAGTTTATTGGCATATAGTTGTTGATAATAATTTCTAATAATTGTTTCTATTTCCTTGGTGTTGGTCATGATCTCTCCCCTTTCACTCATAATTTTATTAATTTGGGTCCTTTCTCTCTTCTTTTGGATAAGTCTGGCCAGTGGTTTATCGATCTTATTAATTCTTTCAAAGAACCAACTTCTAGTCTCATTGATCTGATCTACTGTGTTTCTGGTTTCTAATTCATTGATTTCTGCTCTAATTTTAATTATTTCTCTTCTAATGCGTGGCTTAGGCATCGTTTGTTGCTTTTTCTCTAGTTCTTTAAGGTGTAGAGTTAGTTGGTGAATTTGGGATTTTTCTGTTTTTTTGAGTGAGGCTTGGATGGCTATGTATTTCCCCCTTAGGACCGCCTTTGCAGTATCCCATAGGTTTTGGACTGATGTGTTTTCATTCTCATTGATTTCCATGAATTGTTTAAGTTTTTCTTTGATTTCTTGGTTGACCCAAACATTCTTGAGCAGAGTGGTCTTTAGCTTCCAAGTGTTGGAATTTCTTCCAAATTTTTTCTTGTGATTGAGTTCCAGTTTTAGAGCATTGTGGTCTGGGAATATGCAGGGAATAATCTCAATCTTTTGGTATCGGTTGAGACCTGATTTGTGACCCAGTATATCGTCTATTCTGGAGAAAGTTCCATGTGCGCTCGAGAAGAATGAGTATTCTGTTGTTTTAGGGTGGAATGTTCTGTAAATATCTATGAGGTCCATCTGTTCCAATGTATCATTCAAAGCTCTTATTTCCTTGTTGATTTTCTGCTTAGATGATCTGTCCATTGCTGAGAGTAGATTATTGAGGTCTCCTATAATTAACATATTGTTATCAATATGACTCTTTATTTTGGTTAACAGTTGGCTTATGTAGATGGCTGCTCCCATGTTGGGGGCATAGATATTTACAATTGTTAGATCTTCTTGTTGGATAGACCCTTTAAGAATGATACAGTGTCCTTCTGTGTCTTTAACTACAGTCTTTAATTTAAAATCTAATTTGTCTGATATAAGAATTGCTACCCCAGCTTTCTTTTGAGGTCCGCTGGCATGGAAGATGGATCTCCATCCCTTCACTTTCAGTCTGGATGTATCTTTAGGTTCAAAATGAGTCTCTTGTAGACAGCATATGGATGGGTCCTGTCTTTTTATCCAATCTGCAGCCCTGTGCCGTTTTATGGGAGCATTTAGGCCATTCATGTTAAGAGTGATTATTGAAAGATATGAATTAATTGTCATCATGTTGCCTGTGAAGATCTTGTTTTTATAGCTTGTCCCTGTAAATTTCTGTTGTAGATCATTCTTGGGGTCTTTCTCCTTTTATAGAACCCCCTTAATATTTCTTGCAGGGCCAGCGTAGTGGTCACATATTCTTTCAACTTCTGCCGGTCGTGGAAGCTCTGCATCTCTCCATTCATTCTAAATGACAGCCTTGCCGGATAAAGTATTCTTGGCTGCATGTTCTTCTCATTTAGTACCCTGAATATGTCTTGCCAGGCCTGTCTGGCTTGCCAGGTCTCTGTGGCTAGGTCTGACGTTATTCTGATGTTCCTCCCTCTGTACATAAGGAATCTCTTCCCCCTAACTGCCCTTAAGATGGTTTCCTTGGTTCTAAGATTTTCAAGTTTTACTATTACATGCCGGGGTCTTGGCCTGTTTTCCTTGATCTTAGGAGGGGTCCTCTCTGCCTCTAGAACTCGAATGTTTGTTTCATTCCCCAGATTAGGGAAGTTCTCAGCTACTATTTGCTCAAATACATCTTCTAGCCCTCTCTGTCTCTCCACTCCCTCCGGGATTCCAATGATTCTGATACTGGAACACCTCATGGTGTCACTTATTTCTCTGATTCTATTTTCATGGATTCTGAGTTGTTTTTCCCTGGCCTCCTCTTTTCCCTTTTTATCTATTATACTGTCTTCCAGATCGCTTATTCTCTCTTCTGTCTCAGTTACCCTAGCTGTTAGGTTATCTAGATTGGATTAGATCTCATTGATAGCATTTTTAAGTTCTGCCAATTCCCCTTTTATTTCTGCCCTTAGAGACTCTATGTTGCCATTAATTGATTTCTCCATTCTAGCCATTGTCTTCACAATTGCTAGCCTGAACTCCATCTCCGACATCTTGGTTATATCTGCATCCATTTGTAAATCTGCAGCATAAGTCATAATCTCTGAGTCTTTTCTCTTTTGGGGGCTCCTCCTCCTAGTCATTCTGTTGATGGGTGTTTGAGGGAATGTATAGAGTCCAAATTATTGACCAGAACCCAAGCAAGATGCACCTATTTTCTTGGGACCTTAGGGTTGCTGGCCTCTTGTTTCCCCAGCCTGTCTTCTGCGGGATGGGCCTGCCGCGCTGTTACTCTGGCAACCCTGTTTGGGCAGAGTTGCCCTGCGCCCCTGTGGCGGGGGATGGGCTCAGTGGGAATCAGTCTTTGGGGCTTTTGTTCTCTGGCGCCTTTCCCTGGTGGCTTTCCGCATGTCTTCCGCGAGTCAGAGCAGAAGAGACTGTTTCCAACCCTCTGCCTCAGAGCAGAGAGACCTCAGTCTGTTCTTCAGTGAGCTCTCCAGGCCACACCTCTGTTTCTGTCCGTGCTGCTATAAACTGCAGCATCCTGGGTTGTGCGCCCCTCTGCAGTGTTCCCAGTCCTGCCTCCAGGTCAGGGCATGTCTCTGCCCTTTGTGCTTGTAAAACCACTAGCTGCTCCCAGTTCGCGCACGCGTGACTCCGCCGCTTGGGGTCCTGTCCCGGGGACTGCAGTTAGCGTGCACGTGACTCTGCCACTTGGGGTTTCCACCCCTGAGGTTGCAGTTCACCGGCGGGACCCCGGTGCACCAGGTTTCCGTCTTGGAGGCTGCAGTTCACGTGCGCGCGACCGTCGCTCCAGGTTTCTGTCCGGGTGGCTGCGGTTCGCGTCGCGTGACCCCGCGAGTCTGGTCCTCCACCCTGGGGGCTGCCCTAAAGTTCTTTCCCAACGCTACTGGTCTGCAAGTCTGTGCCCGTCTGCAGCGTGTGAGGCTATCAACCACCGGCGGTGTAGGATCCCCACATCCAGGCACCCTCCAGCTGCCATTTATCCTCTGATATCTGCCCGCTGAATCATGGCTCTCTGCTTTGTACCTCAAAACCAACCACCTGCAATATTCTGTTTGTAGAGATCCAGATCTTCTTCCATCTGAGGCTGGTTTCATGGGTGCTCAGAGTGGTCTGGTAGATATCCAGCTCAATTCCAGGGACCAGTTGAAATAGGGTCCCCTACTCCTCTGCCATCTTTCCCCCCCTCCTGTTGTTGATATTTTGATAGGGATTGCATTTAATATGTAGATTGCTTTGGGTAGTATAGACATTTCAATAATATTTGTTCTTCCAATCCATGAGTATGGAATATATTTCCATTTCTCTGTGTCATCTTCCAATTTCTATCATCATTGTAGAGTATTTGCTTTACAAACCTGTAATTATAAATTCTTTGTCTTCCCCTTTGAGGTATACATCTTTTTAAAGGCTTTTTGCCATTTTTTCAACCTAGGAATGTCTTCCCCAAGGACCTAGGAACCGTGTCTTTCAACTGTAATTATCAGGGAAGATAGCACCCCTATTTTCCATTTTCTGTGGGAGGACAGATAGGAGTCTAATTTGGGCAGGTGTCTTACTCCAACTTATAAAAATATCTCTTGTCATGAAGATACAAGAAACTTTACCTTTCCTTTGTGTAAAGCCAATTAATAAGCATAGATGGTCTACGACTCCCCACCCCAAACCCAGCTCTTAAAAACCACAGCCCTTTGCTTCAGTGGAATTGATCTCAGACTGGCCTTTCTCCCTTAGTGAAATTATCTTAAATAAAGTCTTCCTTGCTTTTTTCACTTTGTTACAATTGTTGCTTCCACAGAGGTGAGACCAGAAAACAGGAAACAATATGCTGAGGAGTTTGCATTCCATTATTAAGCAATGTGGAACCATCCATGGATATTGAGCAGGGTGGGAAGGGGAGATAATTTGGCAAGATGTCTTTTGGGGCAGTGTAGATAAAAGCTTGAAGGTTAGGTAAGAGATATTTTAAGAGAGCAGCAAGGATCTGATAATAGATTATATATGAAAGATAAATTAGAGGAATTTTCACATCTGAAATCAAGATTTGTAATTTAGCTGAATTGATAGATATTAATCCATTAATTAATTGTCTTAGTTCGTGTTTTTCTTGCCTGAAATATTCCATTCCTAACTCTCTATATATGGTAAATTCCTTTAAGAGCTTCTTTATGTGTCATCCTATCTTTGTGTTTTCCCCCAGTGCTCCCCAGTGGCAATGAGTCATTTCTTCCTATGATGCTAGAGTACATTTGATGTTGTTCTATATTGTGGTATCTATAACCTTGTTATTTATTTGTTTATCTGCCACATTTTACAGAGAAGAAAGTGTATCTTATTCATAGTTGAATGTCTACCATTGTACCTGTTACATAAAAGTTAAGGTTCATAGAAATTGGGAAGTAAAAATGATGAGAAAACCCCAAGTGTATATGAGTGAAGATAAAAGAGGTAGGTTGTCATGGTATGTTGGGAGAGAAGGAGCACTGTTGATCATACAAAGGAGACCTAAGGTATCTGTTTTAATGCACTGAATAATATAATGTTTGAAATTATAGAAGTTGCAGAATTTGAGCAAAATCAGACAGAAGCAAGGAAAAGGAAATTTTAACATAATTGACTAAGAGTTGCATTGTAACTAAATACAGTCACAAAACATGCTTCTAGAGGACTTCAAAGACGAGTGGATACTCATCAGATTCCCAGGAGTATGTGGAAACAACCAAACTTTTGCAGAAGTGACTGTTACAGCCTGGCTTCTGAGTTACACTAAGAAGCAAAGATATTAAAGGACTTTCAGAGAATGTTACCTTAGGAAGGGACATCTATCTTTTGTTTAGAGTCAGAAACTGGAGGCAGAAATTAGGGAATGGAATGGAAACTCCAAAAATGAGCTCATTTCTGCAGTTGAAAAGAGGTGACTTCAGCTGCCTATTAAAAGAAAAAAACTGTGTGTGTGTGTGAAGTCTAAGGTTCTTAAGTAAATATATCTTAAGATTTGTTTGAAGATCTTTCCTTACCATACCCTGGAATCCCAAATTATCACTATGTGGGATTCAACTTATTAGAAGGTACTCAATATTATTTATTGATTGGAATTGAATTGGTACATAGTCTGTATGCTAGTGTTTTATATACAGAATTATTTAAGATAATTTTATATACAGTCTTGGTAGTATTGTCTAATTTAATCAGCTATCAAAGTAAAATATTTTCTATGGAAAATACTAATTAAACAATTAAAGAATCTGAATATCTACATGCATTAGGAGTCAATTAACTATCATAGTATCTGGCACTTAATAGGTACTCAAAAATGCTAGTTCCATTTTCTTGTGTCTTTTCTTTCCCTATCAAAAGCACATAAGGAAACAATCAATATGCTATAAAACCTTAATAAATATTGAAATGGAGGGGCGCCTGGGTGATTCAGTCAGTTAAGCATCCGACTCTTGGTTTTGGCTCAGGTCATGATCTCAGGGTTGTGAGACTGAGCCCCGAGTTGGGCTCCACGCTCAGCAGGGAGTCTGCCTAAGAGTCTCTTTCTCCCTCTCCCTCTGCCCTTACCACACCCCCTGTTCGCACATGTTTTTTCTCTATATATAAAATAAATAAATCTTTAAAAATAAATATTGAAATGGAATATAGGACTTCTGTTGATGTTGTAACTATATCAACTGTATATTAGGAGACAAATAATCCTCAAGTAGGTTAAGTTTTATAAACTTAATTAAATATATTTATATGTATTAAATGACCTCTGATATAATATATTTAATAAAAATATTTTAAAAAATAGATTGGTGCAACATTTCCTACATTTTTAATTAAAAATTATTAGACATTCTGGGTGGCCAGTACCATAATTGACCTGTCAGAAGAATTGATGCCTACTCTTCCATGAGTTAGCAGAATCATTTGCTCAGTCATAAAAAATAAGATGATTTTCTTTAATGACTTGAGACCAGGTCTTTATTACTTTGGTGACTTTGCTTTAGTGAAAGAAATTCCATGAAATTTGTTAAGCCATTTAAAACTGTTTATTTGCCTCTTTGATTTTCCTTTATAAAAAAATAGTCATGGTATAAAATCAACATCTCAAGTATTTTAGTTGAGAAAAATATCATAAAACAAATTTTTTTTCATTGCCCTATAGGTATAGTGCAATAGATAATGAAGATTAATGGCATATTTAATGATATTGTACTTATGACGAACATGTCCACTGTTATAAATTCAGCCACAGTAGGAGTTATTCCAGTATGTGTATAGTGACAGTTAGGATATGGGAATGTTAAAATTGAAATGGTACCTCAAAGTGACTCAATTAAATTCTTCTTGTCACAGATCAGTGCATTGTAACCTTTAGAGTTTAATGATAAGTGCAAATTTTCAAAGCTAGTAAGGGTCATAGCCACCCTATACCACAGGATACCACATTATCCATCCAGTTTATTACCAGCACTGAGCCATAATTTTCTCAACTATAACAACAGGATAAAAACACCTTCAAGTATTATTTAAAAGAATGAGGTGAGATAATACCATAAGTACTCAATAAATTATTGTTGTTGCCGATGCTATTATGCCGCCTGTCCCAAATTAATATTATTGCTTCCCAACCTCAACTAGGAAATATTAACAATAATAGACCATAATAATCTGAATTTAAGAGCAATCTATCTTCATAATGATTAAATGAAGGTAATCAAGGCATTTCTCATAAATGTATTTTCTCTAAAAGCTAAATAAAGGATGAGTATAATTACCTTTTGTAATATGATAAAATTGAGACACTAAGGCTGCAGTTCCTTACCTATATAACAAATCAGTATGCAAGATGAAACCAAAATTATTATTTATGCCAGAATTTCCTGAATTTTCAACACATTAGGTAGTTCTATTTATCTCAAGGATGGGAGTAGGTGGAAATGTGAGAATATTTCTTTAATGTTAAAAATGACTTTTCCTTTTGCTCTCTTTATTTCTTTTATTTATATAATAAATACTTTCCAGCAAGGAAAAAGAAAAGGGGACTACAAAATCAAATGTGTTCTGCCATAATAGATTAAAACTCTGAACCCCCCACAAAGGATGAGACTAATGTTTGAAAATACTCATTCCAATTGGTCAATCATAATGCAACATTTAGGTTTAATAATTTCCTCTCTATCATCTGAAAATTATAAAATTCAAGAAGTTGTACTTTAAAAGCCCTAATTTTGAATGAAGAAAGTGATTTAAGTGAAATACCAATTACCTTCTGCTTCTCCTTTTTGGCCAGACTGACCAAGGATCTCCTCTGTCTAGATTAGGAATCAGGTCCTCAAGAAGCTCAACATGCTGCTACAGAGTTAGTGGAAATCCCTAGGTCCAACAGGGTGATGTTATCAGCAAATCTAGGAAAAGTCAATGGATATGCGGGGGAAAATAAGATGATTTTAAAAATGAGGAGTGGAATAATTGGGATAGAAAAAAAAGAAGAAGGAGAATAAAACAGACAACCTAGTACACTGAAAAACCACTCAGTCACACCCAGAAGTTCTCTTCTCCTTAGTTCTTGCTAGTGGTGTATTCTCTCCTTCCAAATGTGTTGAAAAACAGAAATGGAGAAAGACTGAAAAATTGCACCATAACTAAGACCTTATTCTAAATTTAACTTCTTACCATTTTATTGTTAAATTTTAATTTGAGCTCAGAGTTTTGAAAAAGTGTTATATTTGTATAAACAAAATCACTTTGAAGAAACTCCAACCTTCCATAATTGCTTGCTAATTTCACTTTATAAATATTGATAAATGAATCAATTAGGGTCCTGGCAATTGGCACACCTGAACAAAATAAGGTGTACAGTGTATGACATGGAAACTATTTATAAAACTATAGATACAGTTAGAAAATTCAGTAAAGTATGATGAAGTACCCCTGGAGATAGCAATAACTGGGAGCTATTACTACCGATAGGCTTTAATGGGCAAGGGTGGTGGTTACCCAACAAATGGTCAAAGGCACATATCATGAAAACAGATAAGGCATTTTGCAAGTCCACAAGGGGTGGTGCTGGCAGAACCACAGAAGATAGTAAGGAAATTCTATGTACTAAGAATATATGCCTATTCTTAAGAAAATTGATTTCTGTCTCTCCTCCCTATGAAAGATGGGATCAACAATCTGCCTATTGGCCACTAGTTCCTCCAGGGAATGATGGGGCTTTAGCATAGACCTCTCCTGTTGGCAGGTTGGGCACTCAACAGTGTTAAAAATCAGATCACCCTTAATAAGGGGAATTCCGTGTTGTCAGCCTACTCCCTGCTATCATAGCACTTTTTAACTGGACTTATTGAATAAGCACTGGAATGGCTAGAAGTATTCTGACATCCACAAGATATGTCATCTTGTCCACGTGATTGCTGAGACCCCTCTATGTGGTAGATGGACATTTATATTGAATGTGAATATCTTGACACTGTGTGGCTATTCCAAGGCAATTATCAACATATCTCTCATAAAATTATTGTCATCAATATTTGTGGTGGTGTGAGGGTGTTTCTGGAAGAGATTAGCACTTGATTCAGAAGACTAAGTAAAGATACTAGCTCTCACCAATGTGGGTGAGGATCATCTAATCTGTTGAGGGCCTGAATGCAACCAAAGGCAAGAGAAGAACAAATTCTCTCTTCCCCTTTTCTTTTATTTTTAAAAATATTTTTTTTATTTATTTGACAGAGAGAGAGAAAGCACAAGCAGGGGGAGTGGTAGGCAGAAGGAAAGAGAGAAGCAGGCTCCCCACTGAGCAGAGAGCCCGTTGTAGGGCTCGATCCCAGGAGCCCGGGATCATGACCTGAGCCAACGACAGACGCTTAACTGACTGAGCCACCCAGGTGCCCCTCTCTTTCTCTTATTGAGCTCAGACATCAATATTTTCCTCTTCTAGCACATTAGAACTCCTGGGCGTTTGGACTCCAGAATTTATACTGGCAGACTCCCCCGGTTTTCCTGCCTTCAGACTTGAGTTGAATTATACGACTGGCTTTCCTGTTCTCCAGCCTGCAGATACCAGATTGTGGAACTTCTCAGTCTCCATAAACATGTGAGCCAATTGCTATAATAAATCTTCTCTTATCCATATCTATATCTACATATATTCTATTGGTTCTGTTTTTCAGGGGAATACTAACAAAATATTCTAATCCTGTTCTAAGTCCCTAACGAGATGGCCAACCTATCAGAAACTTCTGAATTAATATAGATTAGTACTTGGGTCATCTTTTCTTCATACAAAGTAGATATAGGCATGTGATTTACAGGATTGCCTTGAGCCCCTAAGTAGGTAGTAGTACAGAGGCCATCCATATCCAGTTGGTGCTGCCATACCAGAAATTGTAGGGAAATACTTCTGAGGCAATAGATAGATGTTGAGATAGAAAAAAGCTGCAAAGCTATATAGCATGAGAGAATGAGCCCCCTACTTAAGCAGTTTATTTGTGCTTTCTGGACTTGCTGGGGCCTAAACTTGTATATATAATTTTCTAACTTACAAGGGAATGCTACGGCATACATCCAATTTTATTATTCAGTAGATAGGATGATGCCTCATATACGATGGATGACTCTGGTCAGATAGTTTCTTATGTCCTCTGAACAGGCTTTCATTATCTGTGAGGGCTTAGTAGCAAGCACAGACTGATTTTCAAATGGAATATCATTATTGGCCAAAGAAAACATAGGCTTGGATGGAAAGCCAGGGGATCTGCACTGTGATTCTCCTATTCTGGCTTGCTATGCTCCGTATAGCCTTTCTCTATGCAACAGGCATAGGTATGCTGAGTCATAAAGTCCAAGTGATTGTGCAGGTTGCATCACAGCTTGACCTGATTCAAAGCTCTTTCTTACTCCCATCCTACTCAAACTAGCAGTCTTTCAGGTGACCAGGGAAATGAAGCACAACAAAAAACCAATGTGGTGTATATTGCTTCCAAAATCCAAAAAGGTGTACCAAAAGAAATTTTCCTCCTCCACCATGTTTTGAGGTAGCACGTTCATCAACATGATTCATTTTAAGATAAATATGCAAATGTGCACAGGCTACCAGACCTCTTTAAATTATACCAAGATAGCAGGCTCCTAAACTTCCATAGGTTACATCTTCTACCCTCAGACATACATTTTTCTTATTAATACCATGAGGTGGTTAATATTTTCTCATCAGGTTCAATTATTGTCATCAATATAATGGATTAGTATAATGTTCTGTGAAATATCAAGGTGATAAAGTTCTCTCTGGAATTTGTTATGACAGAGAAAATGAATATTGACATGGTGAAACAATGTGAAATACTTTTGTTTTTGCTGTGTAAAGAGAAACTGGTTCTGATTATCTTTGTTGATAGATGGGGGAGGGGTGGCATTTTCTAGATCAATACCATATCCCAGGTGCCAGGAGATTTATTGGTTTATTTCAGTAACAAAATCACATCTAAGAGCACAGTGGCAATTAGTCACCACATGACTAATTTTGTGGAAATCATTCTTTAGGTGAATGGAATGTAAATGTTGAAGGACTCTCCACTCTATAGCTTTCAAGTCTTTGAAGGTGGCACAAAATAAAATATATTGCCCCTACAGTTTTGCTATTTCTTTACTATTTTGTAAGGGCGGGAACGATTCCAGGTGCTTCCACCTGGCCTTTCCTATCATAATAGCCCTCACTACATGGGCCAGGAGACCAGTGTGGGGGTACTGCCAATTATCCTATATGTCTATTCCCTTTAAGAATTCTGGGAATGATATAATAACCACAGAATATATTCACAATCCCACTGAACCAACTATAGGACAGACTTGGTCCAGAACTCATCACTTGAGCTTTATAAGCATTAACTATGATTGGTTGATCACAGTGGCACTGGGAATTTTCATCAATTCAAAACTAGTATCTATTAAGCCCTGATAATTCTAGAAATTTCACTTAATTCTAGAATTTTATGAGTGTATAGCCACTCTGGTAAATAACTGCAGATTCTTCTGGGTAAAGGTGTGAAGAGTCATAGCTTACAGTGATCTTCTTCAAATGGACCTAACTTCCATTTGAACTGATGCCTTCCCATATGTGAAATGCCTTAATTTTATTTTTTTAAATGTTTTTAAATTTTTTTTATTATTATGTTCTGTTAATCACCATACACTACATCATTAGTTTTTGATGTAGTGTTCCATGATTCATTGTTTGCATATAACACCCAGTGCTCCATGCTGAAATGCCTTAATTTTAAGATATGAGAAGGAAAGTGAATCTCAACTATAGCAAAGTGAATTCAAATTCCTCCCATAGACCTAAAATTTTATGTGTGTGTGTGTGTGTGTGTGTACACATATACAGTCAATTCTCATATTGAATTTATCTACTTGCTAAAATTCATTTGTAGGGTGCCTGGGTGGCTCAGTTCTCTCTCTCTCAAATAAATAAATAAAATCTTTAAAAAAATAATAATAATAAAAATAATAATAATAAAATTCATTTGTAACTTCAAAGTCCATACTTATTGGCTTTTGCAGAAATCTAAAACATGTGCAGAATGGGTAAAATCTTGAATCACCTGAAGCCAAAGTTCCCATCTGAGTTTGAACAACGTGATTCCCTGCCTTCTTATTTCAGCTTACAAGTGAACAAGTGTCCTTTCACAGTTATTTAATGCCATGCTTTCTACATTTTTTAGGCTTTTTGTTGGTGATTTTACTGTATAAAACCAAGCATAGGGCGCCTAGGTGGCTCAGTTGGTTAACGACTGCCTTCGGCTCAGGTCATGATTCTGGAGTCCCAGGATCGAGTCCCGCATCGGGCTCCCTGCTCAGCAGGGAGTCTGCTTCTCTCTCTGACCCTCATCCCTCTCATGCTCTCTCTCTCATTCTCTCTCTCAAATAAATAAATAAAATCTTAAAAACAAAAACAAAAACAAAAACCAAGCATAGAGCTAGGCAGTGTTCTTAAGCATGATAAGGCTTGTGGAGGAAACACGTGTTGAAGTTTCCTACAAATTATGTTAGAAGTTTCATATAAATTATGGTGATGTTGACCATAATCCAGTGTTAATAATGAATCAAAATATATTAAATAAAGTGTCTTTAAACAAAAACCACACTTACAACAAGTTAATATATTGATCAGTTGATGAAATGTTGTGAACCGAGGCTTGTGGGAACCTGACCCTGTATTTCTCACTTGGGGCAGTGGTTCAGTAATGCCTAATGCAGTGTTCCAGTAGCTTTGTAGAATATAACTACCACACAAATAATGTGTACAGCCAGAATTAGCTGTCTGTATACATATATATCAAGAAGCACGTTAGTTATCTGCTTATTAGTTTCATTCCTAAAGACAGCATGATCAATTAATCAATATGGCAGATCTTTATGGGTGAAACATTCTAATTATCTGTCCAATGTAGATTATTCTGGTCACTATGCCCACCTGTCCTTTGAGTTAAATAATACATCTGGTCTCTTCATTCTTGAATCCTATTATTCCCAGTGAAATCAGGAAGCCTGCTTCCATGCATCAACCCCCAATGACAGCTCTGAACTACAGAGGACAGCCTCCACAGAGGTTTTGAGGATGCTAATGTCCCTGGGTGTGTGCACCAGTTTCAGTTACTTCAGCCTGATCAAACCTTGTATTTCATTTCCCTTGGTCTAACACCCTCAAAATCCATTCACCTGTATGCTTCCTAGACTCGTAGTGATATAAATTGGTAAGGTTCTATAAGTCTTCCAGTGTATAATGTATCTCTTTGCATACCAGGCCTTGTGTGTCACTATCTGAACTATGTGGGCTCTAACTCTTATGTGTGGAGAGTCAGTGAGCAGTGGGAGAAGTAAGATGTCCTGAGAAGTATGAGTATGCCATTGTGAAGTAACCATCCCAGATCAAATCACATCACTGCAAGGCTATTATGATACTGGAAAAACTGGTTCACTCAAAAACCATCCTTTTCTTTTCCTTTTCCTTTTTTTTTTTTTTTTTTTTTTTTGGCAGGTTAAGGAGAGAAGCGTTGCTTCCCCTAGCAAGGAATGTTCATTGAATTTTGTGACTTAAAATTCATCAGTCTCATCTGTGGTTGCCAAAATATGCATTTACCATTTCTCAGGGTCTCTCTGCTCCCACATCAGCTCTTTAACCTTTACATAAGGGGCATGACTGAGTTGATTAATTAATGTTTCAACTCTGTAAGGCCCTGGGCTTTGTCTCCTCTCATATCTATCTTGTAACTGCAGGAGATCAGAGACTCCTTCAAAGCTGCCATAACAGATTTTTTTTTTTAATTTCCCATTTGTTTTTTCTGAGTAGGGCAGTAGAAGTCTTCAACTTGTCTTTCTCCCCTGTATGCTCTCAGGTTGTCAGCATTAACTCTGGTACATCAGTCTTTGTAATCACCGTGGTTGCCAAGGGTAGTAAGTGCCATAGCCACTTGATATTCCAACACCTTTCTCTCTATCTGCACTTTGCCTCATGCCACCACTGGTGGTAGCTCCATAACTGTGACACCTTCATGAGACATAGACTTTTAGTACCCCATTTTGCTTCAGCAAGATGACAAACCCATTTTAAAGGTCCCTTTCTTGGGACAACTTCCCATATCAATTACTCTATGAGTCAGGATCTAAAGAAGAAACTGAGGGCACAATTAAAATGGGGTAATTTGGTATAATAAAGAGACTATTCACAGATGTGTGAGCATTAAGCAAAGGTATAGTGTTCTGGACTAGCAACAGCAGAATGGATATTTTGCCACTGAGTGTGATGAAGCAAACAGAAGGAGTAGGTACTGGAGACAAAAAAAAAAAAAAAAAAAACAACCTGTAGTAGAGGGCAATGCAGCATGAACCATGACCTTCAGTAGCTCATCTATAGTGACACCTGCAGGGAAGAAAATAGAGAATAAAATCCACACTTAAAACTCTCACTATTCATTCATTAATCAGAGAAACAATGTCGATGTCAGAAAGCAATGCAGCAAATTGATGAAATCAAAAGAGTTCAAGGTCCTGAGACACAGAGCACAGTGAAGAGTGCTAACACAACAAATACATTCATTTATTCAATGCAAATTAAATGAGTAATGTATATCATAGACAGACTCTGCTGTGATGGAGACCAAAAGGAACTACACACAGCTTTTGCCCTATAGTACAATGAGGGAGACACAGAATCAATATGTGCATAAAAGAGAAGTATATAAAAGATGATATGAATACATAAAAGAAAAAAAAGAATTAATTTTGAGTGAAAAGCAGGAAGGCTTCATAGAGTTGCTTCTTAAAGGATTTATAGGACTTCTCCACGTGGAGGATTGAAGAAAAGGGCATTCTACACAGAGGATCCAGTGTGGATAAAGGCAGAGAGGTGTGAAAATGTATGACAGGGAATGGTGGGTTGTTGGAGGTAGTGGAGTTCAAAACTACATAAGTGGGAATAACTGGAAATGTGACTGAAACAGGTCAACATCTTCTTAAGAAGAATCTTTACAAGTACATTAAGGATTTTAAATTTTATAGGCAATGAGGAAACAATGAAGGTTTCTAAGCAGCATCTGCATTTTGGAATTTTATTTACACTTCCTCTGAAATGCTAATTTTATTAAATTATAGTGTCCTCCTTTGGAATCCCGAAACTCAGCAGGTGGAGGCTCTAAAAAATATATATATAAACTACTTCGTTAAGGACAACATTCTGGCAGTGGATTTGTAGATCATAATTTAGGCCAGGTTTGTTACATTTTCTGATAACTCATCACCTGAGAGGTTGATCCTTGAGAAACCAAGAATCACAAAAGTCAGTCTAGTCTGTTAATATAGTCTAGAATCATTTCATTAATGCCAAAGTAAATTCAGAATCTGTCTCTCATTTGATGCATTGAAAAGAAGCCAACTTAAGTAGTACCACATTGTAATTGCTCCTTGCTTAGTGATAAGAGGTATTATGTCAATATATTGGCAATGGAAAACTCCATTCATTGCCTTGCAAACTGTTCTCACTTGCTTTTATTTTTTTAGAAAAATAACTTGCAGTAAACTGACATTAATAATAAATATGAAAGTCAAGAGATTCTACTCAGATTACATCTCTAGTAAAGTAATTTTTCTGCCAAATATACTTCATAATATCATGTCATGAGAAAATTCTTTCATCTTTCCTTGTGGAGTCAATAGTCACTGTTTCAATTTTAGAATAAAAAGCCCAATACATAATGGCTTGCATATTTTACTTAAAATTACAAAGATGAATGCATAAAAAAACTGTAACCCTCGCAATTTTCCTTAAGGAGAGGGAAACAAAAAGTTAAAACAATGACAATACATTTCCAAATTCAAAACAAATCTGATGGCAAGGAAATATTAAAACAGAAAACAAATTCAATGACAGATATTAGGCAAAATGTATTTATTATACTAGTAGATAGGAAAAAACTCACATATTAATAAAAGAAGATACTATTTCATTGAAAAACAAATCAACTATATGCAACATCTGAGACATCTGAAAATAGGGACATAGAAATGTCAAAAATAAAAGGATGGATAGGGGTGCCTAGGTGGCTCTGTGGGTTAAGTATCTGATTCCATCTCAGCTCAGGACTTCATCTCAGAACTTGTGAGTTCAAGCCTCGTGTTAGGCTCCACACTGGGCATGGAGCCTACTTAAAAAAAAAAAAAGGTTGGATAAAGACATATCTGAAAAATATTGATAATAAACTCAATAGGAATAAAAACTGAGGTTTAAATATTAACAAAATGAATTTGAATTTATGTAATTCATTATTATATGATACAAATAAAGATAATTTATAACAACAACCATTACTGGAAAAGAGGACATAGCTGTGTGCTAGAATAAATGGTTTAATTGTCAAATCAGTTTCACATGAATCATAGATATTTCTAATACCCAATTTTACTAAAAAATGAAAAGATACAACAAGCACGAGGCACAGGCAAACATTCTTCCCTGGGAGAAATCGGATAGTCTTTTCATTAAATTCCTTCTCCCTCATTATCATACGTTCTGATTTCAGAGTTAATCTGTGAAGTGTTTTTTGAGAAATGTATGTGGAGATATCGTTTTGTTTATGGAATGTCTTAATCCCATTCTCCACCCAGCCATGCTCCCACAATTCCGTATGTATTTAAAATTAAGCAACAGACATAAACCAGGCATAATAGTTTTCTATTGCTGCCACAACAGATTACCACACAGATGTCAGTTCCAAACAATACAAGTGTACTGTGTTACAGTTTCTCTGGGTCAAAAGTCAGAGGGTCTCACAGGGCTAAAATTAAGGTGTCATACAGATGCATTCCTTACTTAAGGCTCTGGGGAAGAATCTCTCCCAAGCACACTTAGATTGTTGATCAAGTTTAATTCCTTGTAGTTGCAGGACGAAGGTCCCCATTTCTTTGCTGGCTGTCAGGCAAGGGTGTCCCTTAGCAACTAGAGGCAACTCTCCAGTCCTCACACATAGCCTCCGTGTTTCAGAACTCTAGCAATGATGTTCCTTACACTTATGGAATCACTGTAACTTTCCCTTCAGTTGCATCATTTCCACCTCCTTCTGTTGCATCTGTCTGACTCCAGCCATAAAAAGTTCTTCTTTTAAGGGCTCTTATGATTAGATTGGGCCCACCTAAATAATCCAGGATAATTGATTATACATGCAAAGTCTCTTTTCTCATGTACCAATAACCTATGACAGATTCCAGATGTTAAATCATGGATATCTTCGGAGAGCCATTATTTGACCTACCACAAGTATATCCACTTAAAATTGTTTCATAGATAATAATTTTGTTATCTTTTCATGAATATTAGTATTATTGTGTGAATCAGATCTGACTATCAATATGCATGCAGAAGATTCGACAGGATCATTTTTTTTTTAAGATTTTATTTATTTGACAGAGAGAGAGACAGCGAGAGAGGGAACACAAGCAGGAGGAGAGGGAGAGGGAGAAGCAGGCTTCCCGCTGAGCAGGGAGCCTGATGCGGGGCTCGATCCCAGGACCCTGGGATCACGACCTGAGCCGAAGGCAGATGCTTAACGACTGAGCCACCTAGGCTCCCCAACAGGATCATTCTTTCTTCCCGAGCATCCCTGAGAGAAGAAAGAATGGTATATTGGCCTGCTGTTGACCTTTTCTTATTTTCCCAAGTTGACGTAATACTTTAGGTGCAAAACAGTATAGCATCAAAATATATAAAGCAAAACTACCAGAAATTCATAGAACTAATATCTTTAAAAATATAATAAGGGTGGGGCGCCTGCGTGGCTCAGTTGGTTAAGCGACTGCCTTCGGCTCGGGTCATGATCCTGGAGTCCCGGGATCGAGTCCCGCATCGGGCTCCCTGCTCAGCTCGGAGTCTGCTTCTCCCTCTGACCCTCCTCCCTCTCATGCTCTCTCTCTCTCATTCTCTCTCTCACAAATAAATAAAATCTTAAAAAAATAATAATAATAATAATAAGGGTGAGTTAATTTATGCTTATTTAAAACATCATTGGTAAAAGAATATACTTTCCTTTGAATAATCTATCAAACATTTACAAGCATTACCAAATGAGACACAATAAAGGAAAACTCAACAAATCCTAAAAAATAGAAATAGTAGATTCCAGATGAATAAGATGAAGAAAAAGGGAAGAATTACATAAAGAAGAAGAAAGAGGAGGAGGAAGAAAAGGAAGAGGAAAGAAAAGGAGGAAAAGAAAAAAAACATTTATTGATCATTTTCTATGTGTCAGGAACAGTTTTAAGTACACTTTCATCCTCTAAAACCCAGTGTGGTAGGCACTGTTATTATTTTTTTATTGACATATTAACATACAGTGTTCTATTCATTCCAGATGTACAATATAATGATTCAGCAATTCCATAGTTGTTGCTCATCATGTTAAGCGTACTCTTGATCCCCACTCCTCCCCACCCCTGTATATTGCAGTGAAGGGAACTGGAACACAGGGGCATTAAGTGAAATGCCCAAGTTAAATTCATAAGCGGGAAGTGGTCTATCAAAGTACAGTGTCTCAGAATTTGTCTTTTTTAACCACCACACTATGTAGAGCCTGAAAAAAAAAATCTAGAAATTAATAATAACATAAATAAACAAAAAAACCTATGTTTTGGCTTGAACGTTTATGCCCCCCCGCAATCCTTATGCTGAAGCCCTAACCCCCAATGTGGCTATATTTGGAGATGAGGCCTTTAAGGAAAGAATGAAGGTTAAATGAGGTTATAAGGGTGGGGCCCTGGTCTAATAGAATTAGTGTCCCTGTAAGAAGAGACACCAGAGAGCTCCCTTGCTCTCTTGTTCTCTCCACATGTACCACACACACCAACAGAAGGAACCATGGGAGCACAAGAGACATGGGGCCATCTGCCACCCAAGGCGAGAGCCTTCACCAGATCCAATCTCGCTGGCACCTTGATCTTCTATTTCCACAATCTAGAATGGTAAGAAAATTAATTTCTGTTGTTTAAGCCTCTCAGTCTGTGGTATTTTGTTATGGCAATCTAAGCAGACGATTATACACCACTACTTGGATATTTTTAAACTCTTTATAAATAGTCTTTGCATTATGAGAAACCAAAACCAAAAATACAGAACATATTGAAAGTAATATAATTAAAATATAGCTTATAAAAATGTATAAGATACAGCCTTCCTGAATATGTGTTCCTTTGGCAATGGAAGATGTATTTCTTCTGGCGATTGACACTACTCCCATATTTTCAGCCAAGGACTTCTGAGGACATTGACCTCCACCATGACCCCAGAACTGGGCCCTCATTGATCGAAACCCATCCATGTTTTGTGTTCTCTTGGCCACAGCAGTTGTTTCGAGGATATACATATGACCCAGTCAAAAACCCTAAGACCAAGAAGATGTTTGCTGAAACTTGTGAGGTAAAAGCACATATTCTTGAGGTAAAAGCACATATTCTTTTCTACAGGACTTGAGTAAAGGGGATATAGATTAGAGTTGCTGTATCTGCTGCCACTGGCAGCAAAAGAAAGTTCACATAAAGAAGTTAGCAGAGAAGCAACAAAGAAAAACTAGGTTTTCTGAGAGGATTTTGAGCTCAGTCGGATCCCATGAGGCAACACCACCTTTGGGACTTAACAGTTACATAAGCCAAAAGACAGTCTTTTTGCTTAGAACACTTTGGGTTGGATTTTCTGTCACATTAAACCTAAAGAGCCCTAAATATTATAAAACTGAAGTTGTGCTAAGGGAAAATTCTATGACTTTTTGACAAACTATTATGCCATCAAACCTTTCATTCAGCCTTGGTTAAAAGTAAAGTAAAAAGTAGAAGGCAGGGTTTTTACTGAGAGTGAGAGAAATGGTCCAATATGTGTTGGAAAATGTAATTCACACAAGTATCACTCTTCGGTAAATCAGATATTATATAGTCCCTTTGGTCTTGAAAAATAAATACATACTTTTATTCAGAAGTTTAAACATTATGCTAATTATTATTGCTGAGTAATCATTGGCCAAATATACATTCTAAAGATACAACTGAGTATTATTTATGTAATTCTTCACCCACTGGTAAAGGGTAAAGGTGACCTCAAAGCCATAGTTATAACTGGCTCAAATATACAACCCAAAATCAAATGATTTTAGATTAAGAGAAAAAATTTTTCTAGAACTCATACAGGAATTTAGTAAAGTGGCAGGATATAAAATCAATGCACAGAAGTCAGTGGCATTCCTATACACCAACAAGACAGAAGAAAGAGAAATTAAGGAGTCGATCCCATTTACAATTGCACCGAAAACCATAAGATACCTAGGAATAAATGTAACCAAAGAGGCAAAGGATCTGTACTCAGAAAACTATAAAATACTCATGAAAGAAATTGAGGAAGACACAAAGAAATGGAAAAACATTCCATGCTCATGGATTGGAAGAACAAATATTGTGAAGATGTCAATGCTACCTAGAGCAATCTACACATTCAATGCAATCCCCATAAAAATACCGTCCACTTTTTTTGAAGAAATGGAACAAATAATCCTAAAATTTGTATGGAACCAGAAAAGACCCCGCATAGCCAGAGGAATGTTGAAAAAGAAAAGCAAAGCCAGCGGCATCACAATTCCGGACTTCCAGCTCTATTACAAAGCTGTCATCATCAAGACAGCATGGTACTGGCACAAAAACAGACACATAGATCAATGGAACAGAAGAGAGAGCCCAGAAATGGACCCTCAACTCTATGGTCAACTCATCTTTGACAAAGCAGGAAAGAATGTCCAATGGAACAAAGACAGTCTCTTCAACAAATGGTGTTGGCAAAATTGGATAGCCACATGCAGAAAAATGAAACTGGACCATTTCCTTACACCACACACAAAAATAGACTCCAAATGGTTGAAAGACCTAAATGTGAGACAGGAGTCCATCCAAATCCTAAAGGAGAACACAGGCAGCAACCTCTTTGACCTCAGCCGAAGCAACTTCTTCCTAGAAACATCGCCAAAGGCAAGGGAAGCAAGGGAAAAAATGAACTATTGGGACTTCATCAAGATAAAAAGCTTTTGCAAAGCAAAGGAAACAGTCAACAAAACCAAAAGACAACCGACAGAATGGGAGAAGATATTTGCAAATGACATATCAGATAAAGGGCTAGTATCCAAAATATATAAAGAACTCATCAAACTCAACACCCAAAGAACAAAGAATCCAATCAAGAAATGGGCAGAAGACATGAACAGACATTTTTCCAAAGAAGACATCCAAATGGCCAACAGACACATGAAAAAGTGCTCGATATTGCTTGGCATCAGGGAAATCCAAATCAAAACCTCAATGAGATACAACTCACACCAGTCAGAATGGCTAAAATTAACAAGTTAGGAAACGACAGATGTTGGCGGGGATGCAGAGAAAGGGGAACCCTCCTACACTGTTGGTGGGAATGCAAGCTGGTGCAGCCACTCTGGAAAACTGTATGGAGGTTCCTCAAAAAGTTGAAAATAGAGCTACCATATGATCCAGCAATTGCACTACTGGGTATTTACCCCAAAGATACAAAAGTAGGCATCCGAAGGGGTACGTGCACCCCGATGTTTATAGCAGCAATGTCCACAATAGCCAAACTGTGGAAAGAGCCAAGATGTCCATCGACAGATGAATGGATAAAGAAGATTTGGTATATATATACAATGGAATATTATGCAGCCATCAAAAGGAATGAGATCTTGCCATTTGCAATGACGTGGATGGAACTGGAGGGTATTATGTCGAGCGAAATAAGTCAAACAGAGAAAGACATGTATTATATGACCTCACTGATAGGAGGAATTCTTAATCTCAGTAAACAAACTGAGGGTTGCTGGAGTGGGGGGGGGGGGGGGGGATGGGGTGACTGGGTGATAGACACTGGGGAGGGTATGTGCTCTGGTAAGCGCTGTGAATTGTGCAAGACTGTTGAATCTCAGATCTGTACCTCTGAAACAAATAATGCAATATATGTTAAGAAAAAAAAAAAAAAGAAGAAGAAGGTAGCGGGAGGGGAAGAATGAAGTGGGGGAAATCGGAGGGGTAGACGAACCATGAGAGACGATGGACTCTGAAAAACAAACTGAGGGTTCTGGGGGGAGGGGTGGGAGGATGGGTTAGCCTGGTGGTGGGTATTGAGGAGGGCACATTCTGCATGGAGCACTGGGTGTTATGCACAAACAATGAATCATGGAACACTCCATCTAAAACTAATGATGTAATGTATGGGGATTAACATAAGAATAAAAAAAATTTATACTTAAAAAAAAAAAAGAGAAAAAATTTTTTAAACTGAATGAGATTCCCCCAAAGCCTTGGTTTGATTGCCTAAGGAAATGTTTCATGGCAAGACATCTTAAGAGCTTTAAGAACATTAGCTCAGAGTATAAAACTCTGACATAAAAAATGCAATTTCAGAGCAAGATTTTGAGTGAATATTTTAAATGTAGACTTTGTAGGAATAACAGTAAGAGATGAGGAAATATATTTCTATTCATCATTCCCTATTTTAAGTTTTGATAAGCTATAAAATAGAATAGGCCTTCACTGAGAAGTGCTAAATGTTCTTGGAATATTATCAATGTCTGCAGCTCTGTTTGTCAGTTCTTTTGTACATCAAGCATTTGCTAATTTCAGGCTTAAAGACATATGCTTAAAATTATAACAAGATGAATAAATAAAGCTAGGTTCACCTGGCATTATTTTTAATTTTATTTTTTGATTTGAAGACCATTTTCAAGATTTCTATCTTCATGTTGCACTCTCTCTCTCTCTTTTGTTTTTTTTTTTTTTTGCTTCAGGCAATCTCCATGTTAAGCAACTCTGAGCATATAAATTTAACTGAAAAAAGTTTCTTACATTCCCCAAAATTGCTGAAAATTGAAACAGCAGATTTTGATATACACCTGCAAAGAAACTCATTTTTTATTATGAGCTGAAAAAGCTTGTCTCCTGAATGCTTGAGGCCACTCAGTCAACCAGCTTGCATAATTCAAATACTTGGAAACCCACAAATAATCTAAGGCCAAACTCCAACTGCAGAAAATAGCACAGGAAAATCCTTTCTTGCATATTTCCAATACCATATGGTGAATTGCATTTTCTGCCGGTGGAGAACATTTTAACTCTGATGAATTTGTAACTTTATCCAACTAATTAGTGGTATTTTTTTTTTTAACAATGCCACCCTTTCTTTTAAGTGGAAAAAAATTTCTGTATCTTCCTACAATGATTATCACTTTTACTTATATGTGTAATTGTTATAGGGAAAGGAATTTAAAGCAGGCAGCAAATCAATATTCATGAAATAGGGATTGAAAAGGGTGGTGCCAACTGTGCTTTACCCTGTCACAAGAATCAGAATCCACAAGTTGGTGAAATATTTTCTGTTTGACATTTTAGTTGCGTGTGGACTCAAATCTGTTTCAAAGTTAGTCCAACTCTGAGAGTTTAAATGCAGGGACACATCAGGGTAGGAGATTTTTCTTTTTCACTTCTGCTCTATTCTGTCAGTCAGTCTGCAAGTTTTAACACATCCTTTGAAAACTAGTTTCTGGGATTTCTGCTGGTGCCTTTCTGTTCTCTCAGCAAAGCCAGGGCACAGTACCTACATTGTGGAAGGGGCACAATAGACAGGGTCCATCTGCTTAGTCCCTGGTTCAGTCTGCTGAAACAGCCGCTAAGACCATTCCAGTCAGTGAGCGGCTCTTGGCCAGACCTTTGAAAACGCATTGACGTCACCCCTGACTAGGCGACAAGCTTCCCTGAATAGTCTCCCCTTTCTTTACCCTGTCTTCTCTGGGGTGAGTGGTGGGCAGGGAGGAGGGGCTGTTGCTCCTTCGAGGGCACAGTATCCTCATTCTTTGTGCCCTGTCTTTCCTCATCAAAATTTGCTCTCAGGGAAAGATCCATTATGAGTCACTTATGTATCCCTGTGTTACCACTTAGCTTTTGGATGGGAAGGCCTGGTCTCCCGTGAAAGGAATATCAGAAAGTGATGGGGAAATTCTCTCAGGAAAAAGCTGTTCAAGCTCTTCTTGGTGGCCTTGTAATCACTTATGGGCACAAAATCTACTAACTGGATTAAGGCTGGCAGCGGCAGGCATATCATAATATTTACAATAACATCTATTGAGGACCGAAAACTAGTAGCACCCATGGTACACTGTATAAGTGCCATTTTATCTACTGTGATCCTCACAGTAATCCTCACTGTATAGACGAGGAGATTTATAGCTGAAGTCTTAATCCATAAATTCTATATCTAAGATTTGGTCATTAAAAAAATGGGTACAGAGTCTAAGAAACATTTAATCCAAATGACATGGGTATCTGACTGGCACTTGAATATCAGTCACACATCATTTTGATGCCGCCTTTGCTGTTATGAAATGGTCCCATTCCCCTTGCAAGAGAATGGAGGTCAATTTTGGCTTTGTGTATTAAGCAAGTCAGATTATGTCCCAGCCCCCCCAATTTTTTATTTTCCCCAATTGACCGGCAGTAGCTTTCATGTTTGGGTAAGGAAACCAAGGCTCGGAGAATCTAAATGACTTGCCCAGAAATGTAGTGCTGGTGAATGTAGCAATAGGAGCTTATCTGCCTGACTCCAAAACCTGGGCTGTAACTGTTAGCTCCAAATAGCCTTTTGGCCCTTCTGGAAAATCTTTGTGCCTTTCCAGATTGAAATATTAGAAATTGCCAGACTGAAAAAAAAAGAAAAGAAAAGAAATTGCCAGACTTTACCAGACCCTACTGGCTTTTTAAGGTTTGTTTTGTTTTTGTTTTATTTTGTTTATTTGTTTTCTCCCAAATGAGTTAATCTCACTTTTTTTCATATGGGTTGATACTGATACATGAAACAAACCTAAACTCCTGTGAAAAAACCTGCAAAACTGTTCATGCAATCATCTCTTGCTATCGTATGTTGCTATCTTTTCCCACAGCTTTTTAACAATATTTGGTAAATATTTAACAACTATATCCTTGGCAAGGGATCCATCCAGAGTTTTATTTAAAAAAATGAAATTGGATGTTTGTTGGCATAGAAAGCAGGATAGGTAAAAAACAACAACAACAACAACAAAAAAACAAAGAGCATTCATGTCACTGGTAGACACATGAAGTAAAATGAGCTATAAAAAAAAGTGTAGAGTAGTAGAATCTGTCCTGGGAGGTAAGTCCCTTTATGAATAAGACAAACATAAAAGCTTAAAAGAGCCTTGACTGATAAATTTCTGTTCCCTCCCAGGATATTCCCAGTGTATCCATAGCCTGTTCCTCACAGCAAACACACCACTCCTCTCAACCTCCCCACCCCCCATTGCACTTCTCTGCCCCACCCCACCTCCCGAGCTCCAACCCATCCACAGACGACCACCATTTCCACACTGGGCAGACCAATGAGCCACTCTTCACAACTGCCTCAAAGGATTCCCTAACTTTGCATGTGCTCATTCACTTCTTGCTTACCTGTCTCAGGTAAATGATTATTCTCATATTTACTTAAATTGAATCTCTCTTTCCGTACTTTTTTTTTAAACTTTTTGATGAATGTTTATTTAGTATCTTTTATATGTGTCATGCTGGCCTGGGTCTCAAGCTCTACAAGTATTCTGTACCTGTCAGAGAAGTGGTTAGGAAAGAAGCTGAGAACTAGGTCATCTCTTTCGCCTGAAATATTGAACGTGAAAATGTTCTGTCATCTATAAAGTAAAATATTATTGTGGCATCAGCACGAGCATTTTTATTCTTTTTTTCCATCTTTTCCTGTTCTCTACCTGCATTTCTTCTTTTCTTTTTCTTTCTTTTCTATTTTATATTTCATTATAGAAGTTGTAAAATATATACAAACGAAGACAGGATAAGAAAAAGGAACCTTTAGAACCATCATCACTCAACTACAACACTTATCAACTCATAGCCAATCTTATTTTTTTTCTATACCCGGGACATAATCCCCCGTTTCCAAATTGTTTTGAAGCATATATAGAACATCAATCACACAGTTTCATTTATGGGTAATCTAGTGTCTATCCCCAAATGAAAAAACTTAAACCATCATTGTCACTTAAAAAAATTAACCATTATATCTTGTCATGGAATATTTAGGCAGTGATCAAATTTCCCATTGTCTCTTTTTTTTTTTTTTTAAGATTTTTATTTTTTATTTATTTGACACAGAGAGACAAAGTCAGAGAGGAAACACAAGCAGGGGGAGTGGGAGAGGAAGAAGAAGGCTTCCCGCTGAGCAGGGAGCCCCATGCAGGGCTCTATCCCAGGACCCTGGGATCATGACCTGAGCCAAAGGGAGATGCTTAATGACTGAGCCACCCAGGTGCCCCTCCCATTGTCTCGTTTTTTAAAAAAAAAATTTATTGTTATGTTAATCACCATACATTACATCATTAGTTTTTGATGTAGTGTTCCATGACTCGTTGTTTGTGCATAACACCCAGAGCTCTATACAGAACGTGCCCTCTTTAATACCCATCACCAAGCTAACCCATCCTCACACACCCCTCCCCTCTAGAACCCTCAGTTTGTTTTTCAGAGTCCATCATCCCTCATGGTTCATCTCCCCCTCCGATTTCCCCTCCTTCATTCTTCCCCTCCTGCTATCTTCTTCTTTTATTTTTTCTTAACATATATTCCATTATTTGTTTCAAAGGTACAGATCTGTGATTCAACAGTCTTACACAATTCACAGCACTCACCATAGCACATACCCTCCCCAGTGTCTATCACCCAGCCACTCCATCCTTCCCACCTGAACCCCCACTCCAGCAACCCTCAGTTTGTTTCCTGAGATTAAGAATTCCTCATATCAGTGAGATCATATGATACATGTCTTTCTCTAATTGACTTATTTCTCTCAGCATAACACCCTCTAGTTCCATCCACGTCGTTGCAAATGGCAAGATCTCATTTCTTTTGATGGTTGCATAATATTCCATTGTATATATATACCACTTCTTCTTTATCCATTCATCTGTCGATGGACATCTTGGCTCTTTCCACAGTTTGGCTATTGTGGACATTGCTGCTATAAACATCAGGGTGCATGTAACCCCTTCAGATCCCTACATTTGTATCTTTGGGGTAAATACCCAGTAGTGCAATTGCTGGGTCGTATGGTAGCTCTATTTCCAACTTTTTGAGGAAACTCCATACTGTTTTCCAGAGTGGCTACACCAGCTTGCATTCCCACCAACAGTGAAGGAGGGTTCCCCTTTCTCCGCATCCCCACCAACATCTGTCATTTCGTGACTTGTTAATTTTAGCCATTCTGACTGGTGTGAGGTGGTATCTCATTGAGGTTTTGATTTGGATTTCCCTGATGCCGAGCGATGTTGAGCACTTTTAAATGTGTCTCTTGGCCATTTGGATGTCTTCTTTGGAAATATGTCTCTTCGTGTCTTCTGCCCATTTCTTGATTGGATCATTTTTTCTTTGGGTGTTGAGTTTGATGAGTTCTTTATAGATTTTGGATACTAGCCCTTTATCTGATATGTCATTTGCAAATATCTTCTACCATTCTGTCGCTTGTCTTTTTGTTTTGTTGACTGTTTCTTGTGCTGTGCAAAAGCTTTGTATCTTGCTGAAGTCCCAATAGTTCATTTTTGCCCTTGCTTCCCTTGCCTTTGGCAATGTTTCTAGGAAGAAGTTGCTGTGGCTGAGGTCGAAGAGGTTGCTGCCTGTGTTCTCCTTTAGGATTTGGATGGACTCCTGTCTCACATTGAGGTCTTTCAACCATTTGGAGTCTAATTTTGTGTGTGGTGTAAGGAAATGGTCCAGTTTCATTCTTCTGCATGTGGCTATCCAATTTTCCCAACACCATTTGTTGAAGAGACTGTCTTTGTTCCATTGGACATTCTTTCCTGCTTTGTCAAAGATGAGTTGACCATGGAGTTGAGGGTCCATTTCTGGGCTCTCTATTATGTTCCATTGATCTATGTGTCTGTTTTTGTGCCAGTACCATGCTGTCTTGATGATGACAGCTTTGTAATAGAGCTGGAAGTCTGGAATTGTGATGCTGCCAGCTTTGCTTTTCTTTTTCAACATTCCTCTGGCTATGCGGGGTCTTTTCTGGTTCCATACAAATTTTAGGATTATTTGTTCCATTTCTTCAAAAAAAGTGGATGGTATTTTTATGGGGATTGCATTGAATGTGTAGATTGCTCTAGGTAGCATTGACATCTTCACAATATTTGTTCTTCTAATCCATGAGCATGGAACGTTTTTCCATTTCTTTGTGTCTTCCTCAGTTTCTTTCATGAGTATTTTATAGTTTTCTGAGTACAGCTTCTTTGCCTCTTTGGCTAGATTTATTCCTAGGCATCTTATGGTTTTGGGTGTGGTTGTAAATGGGATCAACTCCTTAATTTCTCTTTCTTCTGTCTTGTTGTTGGTGTATAGGAATGCCACTGATTTCTGTGCATTGATTTTATATCCTGCCACTTTATTGAATTCCTTTATGAGTTCTAGCAGTTTTGGGGTGAGTCTTTTGGTTTTCCACATAAGGTATCCTATCATCTGCAAAGAGTGAGAGCTTGACTTCTTATTTGCCGATTCAGATGCCTTTTATTTCCTTTTGTTGTCTGATTGCTGTGGCTAGGACTTCCGATACTATGTTGAATAGCAGTGGTGATAGTGGACATGCCTGCTGTGTTCCTGACCTTAGGGGGAAAGCTCTCAGCTTTTCCCCATTGAGAATGATATTCACTGTGGGTTTTTCATAGATGGCTTTTATGATATTGAGGTATGTACACCCTATCCCTATACTCTGAAGAGTTTTGATCAAGAAAGATACTATACTTTGTCAAATTCTTTTTCTGCATCCTTTGAGACGATCATATGGTTCTTGTTCTTTCTTTGTTAATATATTGTATCACATTGATTTGCAGATTTTGAACCAACCTTGCAGCCCAGGGATAAATCCCACTTGGTCATGGTGAATAATCCTTTTAATGTACTGTTGGATCCTATTGGCTAGTATTTTGGTGAAATTTTTGCATCCATGTTCATCAAGGATATTGGTCTGTAATTCTCCATTTTGATGGGGTCTTTGTCTGGTTTTGGGATCAAGGTAATGGTGGCCTCATAAAATGGGTTTGGAAGTTTTCCTTCCATTTCTATTTTTTGGAATAGTTTCAGAAGAATAGGTATTAATTCTTCTTTAAATGTTTGGTAGAATTCCCCTGGGAAGCCATCTGGCCCTAGGCTTTTGTTTGTTGGAGATTTTTGATGACTGCTTCAATTTCCTTAGTGATTATAGGTCTGTTCAGGTTTTCTATTTCTTCCTGGTTCAGTTTTGGTAGTTGATACATCTCTAGATATGCATCCATTTCTTCCAAGTTATCTAATTTGCTGGCATAGAGTTGCTCATAATATGTTCTTATAATTGTTTGTATTTCTTTGGTGTTGGTTGTGATCTCTCCTCTTTCATTCATGATTTTGTTGATTTGGGTCATTTCTCTTTTCTTTTTCATAAGTCTGGCCAGGGGTTTATCAATCTTGTTAATTCTTTCAAAGAACCAGCTCCTAGTTTCCTTGATCTGTTCTACTGTTCTTTTGGTTTCTATTTCATTGATTTCTGCTCTGGTCTTTATTATTTCATTTCTTCTGCTGGGTTTTGCCTTTATTTGCTGTTCTTTCTCCAGCTCCTGTAGGTGTAGGGTTAGGTTGTTTACTTGAGACCTTTCTTTTTTATTGAGAAATGCTTATATTGCTATATACTTTCTTTTTAGGACTGCCTTTGCTGCATCCCAAAGATTTTGAACAGTTGTGTTTTCATTTTCATTGATTTCCATGTATTTTTTTAATTCTTCTTTAATTTTCTGGTTGACCCATTCATTCTTTAGTAGGATGCTCTTTAGCCTCCATGTATTTGAGTTCTTTCTGACTTTCCTCTTGTGATTGAGTTCTAGTTTCAAAGCATTGTGGTCGGAAATAGGCAGGGCATGATCCCAGTCTTTTGGTATCAGTTGAGACCTAATTTATGACCTAGGATGTGATCGATTCTGGAGAATGTTCCATGGGCACTAGAGAAGAATGTGTATTCTGTTGCTGTGGAATGGAATGTTCTGAATATATCTGTGAAGTCCATTTGGTCCAGTGTGTCATTTAAAGTCTTTATTTCCTTGTTGATCTTTTGCTTAGATGATCTGTCCATTTCAGTGAGGGGGGTGTTAAAGTCCCGCACTGTTATTGTATTGTTGTCAATGTGTTTCTTTGCTTCTGTTATTAAGTGGCTTATATAATTGACTGCTCCTATGTTAGGGGCATAGATATTTACAATTGTTAGATCTTCTTGTTGGATAGACCCTTTAAGTAGGATATAGTGTCGTTCCTCATCTCTTATTACCATCTTTGGTTTAAAATCTAATTTGTCTGACATAAGGATTGCCACCCCAGTTTTCTTTTGGTGTCCATTAGCATGGTAAATGGATTTCCACCCCCTGACTTTCAATCCGGGGGTGTCTTTGAGTCTCAAATGAGTCTCTTGCAGACAGCATATCAATGAGTCTTGTTTTTTTATCCAGTCTGATAGCCTGTCTTTTTTTTTATTCTTATGTTCATCCCCATATGTTGCATCATTAGTTTTAGATGAAGTGTTCCATGATTCATTGTTTGTGCATAACACCCAGTGCTCCATGCAGAATGTGCCCTCCTCAATACCCACCACCAGGCTAACCCATCCTCCCACCCGCCTCCCCTCTAGAACGCTCAGTTTCTTTTTCAGAGTCCATCGTCTCTCATGGTTTGTCTACCCCTCCGATTTCCCCCGCTTCATTCTTCCCCTCCCGCTACCTTCTTCTTCTTTTTTTTTTCCTTAACATATATTGCATTATTTGTTTCAGAGGTACAGATCTGAGATTCAACAGTCTTGCACAATTCACAGCGCTTACCAGAGCACATACCCTCCCCAGTGTCTATCACCCAGTCACCCCATCCCTCCCACCCCATCCCCCACTCCAGCAACCCTCAGTTTGTTTCCTGCAATTAAGAATTCCTCATCATATCAGTGAGATCATATGATACATGTCTTTCTCTGTTTGACTTATTTCACTGAACATAATACCCTCCAGTTCCATCCACGCCGTTGCAAATGGCAAGATCTCATTCCTTTTGATGGCTGCACAATATTCCATTGTATATATATACCACCTCTTCTGTATCCATTCATCTGTTGATGGACATCTTGGCTCTATCCACAGTATGGCTATTTTGGACATTGCTGATAGCCTGTGTCTTTTGATTGGGGCATTTAGCCCATTTACATTCAGGGTAACTATTGAAAGATAGGAATTTAGTGCCATTGTATTGCCTGTAAGGTGACTGTTACTGTTTACTGTCTGTGTTCCTTTCTGGTCTATGTTGCTTTTAGGCTCTCTCTTTGCTTAGAGGACCCCTTCAATATTTCTTGTAGGACTGCTTTCACGTTTGTGAATTCCTTTAGTTTTTGTTTGTCCTGGAAGCTTTTGATCTGTCCTATTTTCAATGACAGTCTAGCTGGATATAGTAGTCTTGGCTGCATATTTTTCTCATTTAGTGCTCTGAATCTATCATGCAAGTCCTTTCTGACCTGCCAGGTCTCTGTGGATAGGTCTCTTGCCAATCTAATGTTTCTACCATTGTAAGTTACATATCTCTTCTCCTGAGCTGCTTTCAGGATTTTCTCTTTGTCTCTGAGACTCATAAGTTTTACTATTAGATGTCGGGTTGTTGACCTATTTTTATAGATTTTGAAGGGGTTTCTCTGTGCCTCCTGGATTTTGATGCCTGTTTCCTTCTCCAAATTAGGGAAGTTCTCTGCTATGATTTGCCCCAGTATACCTTCTG
Source organism: Mirounga leonina (assembly GCF_011800145.1). NCBI lineage: Eukaryota > Metazoa > Chordata > Mammalia > Carnivora > Phocidae > Mirounga > Mirounga leonina. Next base: position 41,037,732 of record NW_023270387.1, read on the forward strand.
CCCCTCTCTGTCTTCTTCTTCTTCTGGGATCCCAATTATTCTAATGTTGTTTCTTCTTATGGTATCACTTATCTCTCGAATTCTGCCCTCATGATCCAGTAGTTGATTATCTCTCTTTTTCTCAGCTTCTTTATTTTCCATCATTTGGTCTTCCATATCACTGATTCTCTCTTCTGCCTCATTTATCCTAGCAGTTAGTGCCCCCATTTTTGATTGCACCTCATTGATAGCCTTTTTGATTTTGACTTTGTTAGATTTTAGTTATTTTATTTCTCCAGAAAGGGTTTGTCTAATATCATCCATGCTTTTTTCAAGCCCAGCTAGTATCTTTAAAGTGATGTTTTTGATCTCTATATCTGACATCATACTAATGTCTGTATTGAGTAGGTTCCTGGCAGTCGTTACTACCTCTTGTTCTTTTTGTTGAGGTGATTTTTTCCATATTGTCATTTTGTGCAGAGGAGAATAGATGAATAAGAGAACAAAATGCTAACAGGGTAACAACGTCCCCAGAAAATATACTCTAAACAGATCAGCAAAGACCTGAAGCAGGGGGAAAAGAAAGGAAAAGAAAGAAAAAAGAAGAAGAAAAAAAAAGAAAAAGAAAAAGATAAAAACAAACAAAAACAGAACAAAAGAAAACAATAAAACAATATGATCAAATATCATCAGGCTTGTGCATAGATCAGTGCCACACACTAGGTTTTGGGTGTATTTTGGTCTGTTAGAAGAAAGTGCCTTACAAAATTTTAAAGAAAGAAAAACTTATATGTACCAAAATAAAGGTTGATATGATGAAGGGATGGAATGACTGTAAAGATGAAAATTATAAAAGATTTTATAAAAGGAATTGATAAGACATTGTTTGAAAAAAGAAAGAAGAGGATTTAAAAAAAAAAAAGAAAAAGAAGAGGAGAGAATGTGATCAGGCAGGAGAGTAGAACAAAACCATACACTAGAGATTTAGGGTATATTTCGATCTGTTAGAAGAAACTATCTCAAAATTTTGGAGAGAGAACCACTTATATATATATGTCAAAAATAAGGGTACCTACTATGGAGAGATAGAATATGACTCTAAAAATGAAACATAAAAATGTTTTTTAAAAAAGGGATTGATAAGATGTTGGTTGAAAAAGGGAAAAAGAAAAAATTTAAAAAAAAGTTAAAAAAATTAACTTTGAAATACTAAAGAATCATGGTAAAAAAGCCATGGATTCTATGTGCATTATTCCCCTAGCGCTGGAGTTCTGCCGTTCTCATTGATTGGTAAACTTGGTCTTGGCTGGTCGTTCTCGCTGATTTTCTGGGGGAGGGGCCTGTTGCTGTGGTTCCTAAATGTCTTTGCCTGAGGCGGAATTGCCCCGCCCTCGCTGGTCCGGGCTAAGTAATCTGCTCGGATTTGCTCTAGGGAGCTTTTATTCCCTGAAAGCTTTCTATACAGCTTTGGAGGCAAAGAGTGAAAATGGCGGCCTCCCAATCTCCGCCCTGAAGGAGCCGAGAACTCGGGCCCCACTCCTCAGTGTGCCCCCAGAGAAAAGCAGTCAATCACTCCTGTATCTCTGGTCTCTGGCCGCACTCGTGCTCACCCGGCCTGTGACCGAGCATTTCTATCTCTGGCACCTGACTCGGTGTGGAGTTTCCAAACCCAGCAGATCCCTGCAGTGCGCTCCCACGCTGCTCCTCCCGGGGGAGGAAGGGGAGTCTCCCCAGATCTGCCACTTGTTGGGTCCCTGCTGGAGGAGCAGTGGCCCAACTGTGTGGTGGATCAAGGTTAATGGCAACCCCAAGCTGAGAGCCCATGCCTTGGCTCCATCTCTGCAGCCGGCTTCCCCCGTCCAGTACCTGGGAGCTCTGCTGCACTCAGGCACCCCGGGTCTTTCTGTGACCCCAAGGGTCCTGAGACCACACTGTCCCATGAGGGTTCCACCCCCTGCTTAGCCACTGGAGCAATGTCCCTCAGCGGAGCCGACTTGTAAAAGTTCCGATTTTGTGCTCCGCGGCTCTATCACTTGCCAGAAGCTGCCGATAGAGGTCCCCTCCCCTGCCGTCTATCCTCCCGAATATCACCTTGGATTCATTTCTCCACACGTCCTACCTTCCAGAAAGTGGTCGCTTTTCTGTTCAGGGAGTTGTTGCTATTCTTTTCTTCAATCTCCTGTTGAGTTTGTAGGTGTTCAGAATGGTTTGATCCCTATCCAGCTGAATTCCTGAGACCAGACAAAATCTAGGTCTCCTACTCCTCCGCCATCTTGCTCCACCCCCTCCCTCCCATTGTCTCTTAAACATTTTTTTTCATTTGTATGTTTAAATCAGGATCCAAACAAGGTTCACACATTGCAATGTGTCCTTTATGCCTCTTTTAATTTATAATTTCCTTCCATTGTTTTTTTCCTCTCTTCCCTTATAGTTTACTTTTGAAAAACTATAGAGTTTCCACAGTCTGGATTTTGCTCATTTTATCTACAAGGTGTATTTTATAATATGTTCTTCCTTCCTCCACATTTCCCATAAATTGGGCAGTTGCATATAAAGGCTTGATTAGATTTCACCTTTTTTTTGATAAGACCACTGCAGAGAGGATGTGTATTCTTTAGGAAGGGATTATATTTTGTGTCTCTCCTTATATGATGTTAGAAGCCATTGATGACCAATCACTATATCTACTAAAGGTTGCAAAATAATATTATTCTGTCATTCCTTTTTATATTTATTAGCTGAAGTAAATCCATGAAGAGAAACTTTCCTATCAACAATTATTTATTTGGTTTCCAAGTGACATGGTTCACCAGGTATCAAAATAATTAGTTATATCCCTGGATACACCAATGATAACCAAGTAGGTTTGTTTTTGAAGGAATGGGAGTCAGGTTTATTGAGGTATAATTTACATAAAGTTCACACATTTAATCATACTGTTCTATGAATTTTGACAAATCCATATAGTTATGTAATCACTTCTGCAATGAAAATATAGAATGTTTCCATCATCCAAAAAATTCCCCTATGCCCTGTTGTAGTCAATACCTTCCCATCCTTAGCCTCTGGCAACTACTAATTTGTTTTCCATATAAATATTTTGCCTTTTCCAGAATGTCATATAAATGGAATCATATACTATGTAGCCTTATGTGTCTGGCTTCTTTCATTTAATGTAACTCATTTGAAATTCATCCATGTTGCTGAGTATCAGTCTATTCTTTTTTTGTTTTTTTTCTGAGTAGTATTCCATTCTATGGATGTACCAGTTTACCCATTCACCAGGGAAGGAACTTAAATTGTTTCCAGTTTTACATAAACATTTGTGAACAAGTTTTTGGGTGATCACAGCTTTTCATTTCTCTTGGTTAAATACCCAGGAGTGGGTTTGCTGGAAATCATGGTGAATACATGCTTAACTTTATAAGAAACTGCTAACCTGTTTGCTAAAGTGGCTGTGATATTTTATCTTCACACCAACATTGTGTGAGAATTCCACCTGCTCTGCATCTTCACCAGCACTGTGTATGGTTAGATGTTTTTATTTTATTTCTTCCAATTTGTATGTAAGGATTTCTTATTGCATTTCTCTAATGACTAAGTGTATTGAGAATTATTTTTAATGTGCTTATTAACCATATGTGTATTATTTTTTGTGAAATGCCTGTTCATAGATTTGGCCATTTTTTATTGTGTTTTGTTGTTGTTCATTTTCTTACTGAGTTTCAGTTATCTATATATTCTGCAGAAAAGCCCCTTATCAATATGAGTTGTGCAAATATTATCTCTTTATCTGGGGCTTGCCTTTTTACTTTCTTAGCAGTATCTTTTGATGAGTAGATTTTTTCCCTTTGATGAAGGCTAATTTTTTTTTTCCTTTTATGGATCATGCTTTTGTTGTTGTATCTAATAAAGCTTTATCTTAGTACACAGATTTTTCTCCTACTTTTGTTCTATGATGTTTATAGTTTTAAAGTTTTCAATCTAGGTTTATGATACCTGATATGTTATGGTAATTTTAATATGGTATGTGATAAAGGTCAAGGTTCATTTTTTGCATATGGTTGTCTAATTTTTCCATCACCATTTGGTACCCTTGATTTCATTCTATTCCATCACCATTATGATCTTATTCCACAAATTAACTTATATTTATTTTACATTTACTGCTTTTTTAGTATTATTCAATAGTTTATGAGTGTTACAACAAAACTCTTCAAAAAATTTATCTATATTCCCTGTCACCATTTCCTCTTTTACTAGAGTTTCCTAAACATATAATAGTAACTAATATAGATGGTTATTGAAAACATCCACCTCTCTGATGGTACTGAGTTCCTTAAAGGCACATCACATATAGCATACATTCCCATACAATACTTTACATAATATTCAGGAAAATATTGGTACATAAAAATTGTGAAAGAATGCATGAAAAATTACAGCTTAACATTGTTATTATCATGAAAGTGTAATAAAATATAAATGTTGAGATTTCAGTTGATGGAGTCCAAAAGTATGTTCATTTTTTTCACACTTGAGATGCAAATTTCCTTTTAAATCAGAACTTTACTAGGAGAAAAATAACTTTCTGTGTGAGTATACTCAAAGTAAAGATACTATGAGCAATTATAAGTAATGATCTGGTTAGGCATGGTATTTCACTTCTGGATAATAAATACTCTCATTTCTCAAAGAAAAGCTATCGAAATATTTTTTTTATAAATTTCTCAAAAGCAATTCTTCCCCAACTTTGTTTCAAAACTAAGTTCCTACAATAAATTCTCTAGCCCAGCATGAACTCAATGACAATCCTTGTAATTTTTCAGATTAAATGTGAACGTCTGAGAGCAGCTATTCTGAAAACTTCCAATGTAACAAGGTGAAATTGGATATCTTATATTCATTTTTACCTATTTTAAACAAATTTGTACATATATTATTATCAATTTCAAAGACTTCTTGCTCTTCCATAAAATCATTATCTACTATCTGCCATGAAACTTAGAAAGTCTTTATTAAGGTTTTGTGGCAAAACAATACAAGAACAGAAGGGATCCTTATGGAATAATGGTCTCTGGGTATGACTGGATATGATTTGTTATTCTATAGAAAGTACTATAAATTTCTCTGCCATTTGTTTAAAATAAATAACTATTGCATTTCTCTATTCAAATATACACATATACTTCATGTTGTAGGTCCTTAGATATATTGTTAATAGTTTTATGGCAGTACATCATTTAAATGTGATAAAGGCTATCTAATAAAGCACCTGAAATGAAACAATAAAAAAAGAAAGAAAAATTTTTTCTAAGTAAGTATTTATTTTCGTGTCTGAGTATTTTTCAATCATATTTGGAGAGTACTGCCCCCAAAATTTCTACAATAGATGTTTTTTTCTAAAATAGATCTTCATGTATATAATTTATTTCACAGTGACACAAATATAATTTCCATGAATTAAACTATCAACTGTACCATTTAACAACATTTAAACTAACACATTTATTTTTATTTCTATCATTTCATTGTCACCAAACAAAATCAGAACATTGTAGAGACCAACGTACCAGACACAAAAATGACATTAGGGGTGATTGAAATCTCATTAAGCTGAGAAAACAGATCCAAAACATAGAAAAACACAGAGCAAGAAGAGGTAATGATGTATGGTAGACCTTAAGACAGCCATAATTTCTAAAGAGGAACTTGAGTAAATAACTCTCTCCTTAAGGAATATTTCTCATTTTTTAAGTTGAATTTCCCTAAGCACTGAATCCATACTATAGAAATCCCTGGAGAACTCAATTGCGTCTTAGCTACCCAGCCAAGGACATTATTTGTCTATGGAGAATTCAACTAACCAGAGAAGATGGTGGGAAAGAACAAAAGAATTCAAAAGCAGTACTCTCACAATGAAAATTCTCTAGAGACTATAAATCCCTCAATAAATACATAATAAATACATGTATTTGGATTTATAAGACAGCTGCCAAGTAAGATTTGTCCTTTGTGTATCTTATAATCTAAACACTCCTACAATGGAAGTAACAGAAATATATTTGTATATCAATGTAGAGTTCACAGAATACCTTTCTTTTGCTTCACTTAATTTTAATCTTCACATTGTCCTTGTAACATAGGTATTATTACTTTATTATTACAAAGTGTTCCCACTTTGGATATGAAGAAAGTGGATGATAAAGTTTAAGTGTAAGGGTATGAGCTGGAGAAAGACAAAGAGACACAGAGAGATAAAGATACAGGGTGGAGGGGTAGACCCAGGTAAGATTAACTTAAAGCCACGTTTTGAAAAGTGGTAATGTGAAGAGAATACCAAGTATTTGTTTCTCCTAAGGCTACATGCTGATTATATAAGCATATCATCCAAGAAATGGGAATATTCCTTCAGTTCATAAATATAAGAAATTGCCTCTACTATGTTATTAACTAAGAGTTAATAAACTCATTAAGTTTATTCTTTTATTATTCTTAATAAACTTAATGTTCTTACTACCAATTCTATTTTAATTTTATGTTTGATATTCTTTCAAGTGGGGTTGGGGTTGATAGAAGAGAGTGAAAGAACATTATTGTGGTTTGACATCACCAAAAAATGTAAGCTTTTGTGTTAAGTGACTTATGGTGAGGAAAATAATATGCACTCAAGCCAAGGGAAAATTATTTCATTCTTTTTTTATTTTTAGATTCCAGTGAAGAAATATAATTTCAGTGAAATAGAGAAGTTGTCCAGTTGTGTTTAACAATTTATGGTTTTCATAAGACAGTGAGAAGAGACTAAAAAAAAAAAAGTCACTGAACAAAGAAACAAGCAAAAGAAAGTATAAAGAAGAAAGTGTTGAGACTCTGTATAGGGACTATGAAGGTTCTGGGTAGAAATGGACTATTTAAATGTATCCAGTAGACCTTAATAGTCAAGAAAGCCAATAGACCATAACAGACTATGTACGTAGTCCTGTGCAAAGTGCTAGGGAATAAAGAAATGAGATATGGTTCTTAGTTTAGCAGGCCACCATGTACGTAAATGACTATAATACATGACATTCAATGAGTGAACCAATAAATTAAGTTCTACAAAACAGTTATTCCATGTTCAGTACTTTAAAAGGCTAAGGATATCAGGCTCAGTGTTATGGTTGGATTTCTTTCATCAAGTTGGAAAAGACATAATGGAAATGCATGTATATTCATGTCTTGTTAAGGTGTCCAGGTCAGTCTCCTCACTTGATGACCCCTCAAGGAAACATGACTTTGTAAAATACTGAGCTATAACTTTTTGGCCTCAAAAATATTTCATGCCATGGATAGAAATTTGACTGGTTAAACAGGAAAGTGATAGTTGGTTTAAATTAGAAATCAATACTATGTTCTGAGTAGCTTTTTACTGTAATTTTTTAAAAGTGCTACTAGGTTACTTTTGCTTTTGCAATTTGCATTTGCTTTTGCAAATGGTCATCTCTACAATCAACAGAATGCATAAGATTTGATAACTGTTGGAATAGGAAAGCCTCAGGCAATGGGACACTATGCAATCAATGGTACTGCTGTTGGAAACTCTGAGACCAGATGACAGAAGTTGTAATCCTTCTTGAGGACCAGTCTTGGAGACCTGGATTTTCCAGATATTTGGAATGACTCTACTCACTCCTCTTTGACATTGTTATACACCAGATCTTGCCTACTTCAACTGTGAATTCCCCTCTTTGGTTAAGGTTGCTTCTTTTTCCTCCCTACTATTCCAAGAAGATTAAAAACATGTTTACTTTGTTTCTGCTATGTGAATAGATGTACTCATTTGTATGGTGAAAAGTCTTGGAACCTTTACTTCCAGCTAGAAAATAAGTTGCTACCCAGGTTAATACAGCTAGTGTCAGGAAACCAAGCATTAAGGAAATTTTGATGGAGACACAAGTAATCAGGAAATTGTTGCATGTTTATAAATGGAGCAAGAGGGGGAATACTAATACAATAACTGGATTATGGAGTTATTGTGGTATGGTATTTTATTATGTGCAATCATACTCATGAAAATTTAAGTATAAACTCTCTATGCTATGCAAAAAAACACCTGAATACTGAGGTCATATCCTGTACCAGCATCTTGAAAGTAAGGTGGTTCTCTCAGGCAGGAACCCAGACCTGAAAGGGAAGGCCCAAGTAACAGAGAATAGCCTTGTTTTCTCTTTGTTTTGACCAGGAAGTTGCCAAGACATTTTGAAAGGAGTTCCTATGTAATACATACGATGTTGCCCTCTAAAAGTTGAAATTAATAAATGCAATCTTTTTGATCAAACTAGAGCCCCCTAGTCATGACTAAGGAGATGCTTTCCTAGTCACACCATATTTTTAGATCATCTATGAAAGGAATTAGCACAGCTGTGAATGATGAGAGAATTTGTGAACACGGATGATGAAAAATTATAGATGTGGAAGGGAAAAGACAAAACCTCATTGTTCTTTTAGTCCTTGCTCCAAAGTATCTTTAACTTATCTCTAATGTTTTCATACAGAAACTATTTCATTCATAATTTGTGTGCATGTCTCTTTTCCTTATCAGAACGTAAGCTTCTAGAGGGCGGCTATGCAGAGTTCCTGACAGAGGGCCTGGCACTTGGAACTCTCAGTAGCTGTTAATGAATGAATAAACAGTAGCTGGAACTAAAGCATCTTCCTCTCTATTTATGGATAAAGTCAAATCACATATTTTCAACCTAGTGATTATTTGCATTACTGCCATTGTGTTAAAGTAGAAAATAAATGTTGTTGGGGGTATAAGATTAATAATTAGTCAGGGATCTGATACTATAAAGAGAACTGATAACTCCCCTGTTTGTTGAAACTCCCATAAAGGTAGAAGAACTTGAATAGTTTAAGATCTCTTTTAGGCCTTAAAATATTCCTTCAGATGCCACTATGTATCTTGCTTTTCAATGTTATGGGCCTTTTTGGAATCACATATGTACTTCTAGTCAATACTCCTCAAACACCAAACATCTTCAAAACAGGATGCTGATCTGTTGTAGACAGAAAGAGCTGAAATGCTCAGAGATGCTGGAATCTTCATCATTTTCATGTGGATAATTAATTATGTAGTAGTATTGGCAACAAGAGCAATTGAGAAGAGACTTGCAATGTTATTAAATTTTGGAGCTCATAAAACCTTTGGGAAAACTCCAAGTCTCTCTTTGTATAAGGGAAGAAAGGGACCAGAAGTTAGCAGAGAGCTTCTAGTCACATTCTTAAATAAGGCTGACAAGGGAAGGTGGAAGACACTCCTGTGAGGCAAACATTGTGTTAGGCACTCCCAGGTTAGTGGAAAATGAATAGATACTTTATATCTGAATAGCACTTTATGGCTTAAAAAGTTCTATAAGGGGCCCCTGGATGGTTTAGTCAGTTAAGCATCTGACTCTTGATTTTGGCTCAGGTCATGATCTCAGGGTCATGAGATTGAGCCCCACATCTGGCTCTGCATGGGTCGTGGAGCCTGCTTAAGATTCTCTCTCTGCCCCTACCCCCAGACCACCCCCACACACACATTCTCTCTCTCTAAAAAACAAAAAAGAAAGAAAAAAAGAGTTTATCACATTTAACCACATGTATAGTCAGAAAAGTCATTATAAACCCCAACTGATAGATGAGAAAACAGGTTTAAAGAAGCTAAGTAAAGCTAAATGATTGCCTAAGTGGCAAACTGGGACCAGAACCCAGGTTTTTTTATTCTAAAGTCTATGTGTATGTTAAAATCACACACACACACACACACACACAAATAGCCTTTATCTTTCATGGAAATTTTTACTGACTAGTGGTGGCTGTCTAGAGTTCTGTATTAAAAGGATCTGAAGCCAAGTCCTGACTCATTGGAAAAGACCTCTGTGGTTGATTATTAATGTCTGCCCCAGACAAAAAATAAAGAGTGGTGGAATCTGAACCATTCCTGCACTTTTTGCCCATGCTGAGGTCCCATATAAGCATGTCCACCACAACAGTGACACTGATTATAAGATCATTGATCAATGGAAGGTAGGAATTGCTTCCAGCTGCAAGGAATTAGAGCAAATTGCAGGTGCCCCCTCCTAACCCAAAAGACCAGATAGGACTTCATTGACTAGATCTTTCTCAAAGCCATATGCAGAGATGACCAGAGAAAGAGTAGGAAAGGAGTTATTCCCAGGAAGTAGATTATGCCCTGGAAGACTGTGCGTCTTCATTAGACAAAGCATGATATCTATATGTAACTGAAATGAAAAGAAATCTTGCATCCAATTTATAGAATTTAAAATATTTTCATAATTCCAATGATTTTAAGAATAGTGAGATCTAAAGAGTATTATTATAGCCTTTTTATACACATCACTTCCACCTAAATAAAGTACCTTTATTTTTGTCCTTCATAGTAATGGGAAAATTTGCCATTTGACTAATGATATTCTGCCCAAACATAAGACAAGTAATTATCTTCAGGTAAATTAGATATTTGTCTCTTTTAGGAGACCAGTTAAATGGGCTTGATCAACAGAGTAAGAAGACTGTAATTTGTACATTACTATACTTAAAGCACTTAGTGACATATTCACCGAGGGAAAAAACCATATATAAAGAAGGCATTGTAGCAATGTAATGAGGTAATTGTTATCTAAATATATAGGAAAAAAAATTATGCTTTGAGATGTTACATCAACTGTTAATGGTCTTTGGGCCACTTGTTTCATATTAGACCCTTTTTCACGTGCTTCTGTCTCTTTGTTCCTAAATGGTCTTGCTACCCATTACCTTTCTTCCGGCTGAAAAGGCAGAAGCACAGAGAACCTTCAGTACCCAGTGCATTTCAAATCTATTCTCATTTTCAATGCCCGATTCTGTGTGGAAAGGTGTAATTTAAATTCAATTTCAGGGTAATTTTAATAGAACATTTGCATAATACAATTCTTGCTTCTCATAATTAAAATCTGCTTATTCCAAATAGGCTTCTCCTTGGGCACTCTCCTGCCATGCTTCAAATACTGATACATTTGGCTTCCCTCAGATGAGCATAAGGAAGCAAAAAAGAGGAAAGCCTATGGGAAGAAGGCTGAGGTAAGATTTCATGAAGCTATTAATTAACAATACCAGAAGATCTTGAATTTTCACACAATCACACATTGCTAAAACAAGCACACCTATTATCTAATCCCTCTATTCTAGTCTCCGTTGGGCAATTTCAGACTCAGACAACTCCCTTAGGCGATATATCCACATTTGAAGGGGTTGATGTCATTGATAAATTTCTTGACATGTGGTTAAAGAAAAACTGAGTTCAAAGAGCCTTCTCTCAATGTCAACTAGAAGATGCCTACAACTGCTGCTACCTGTTCTTAAGTCTCCTTATTTCCTCATTTCTATTGGTTCGATTTTCTTTTCCAAAACTTATTTTGCCTATATTTTAAAAATATCTCCTCTCTTCCATAAATCCTTTCTGTAAATTATTCTCAGAGATAAAGCAGAAGAAATGCTAGCATACTCAAAAATGTTCACTTAACATATGCTGCAAAGAAAAGTAAATTTAAGAAATATAATCACATATAGTGGCTGTTACCATATCAAGAAATGAAACTTCATACACTTTTTTATTATGTTATGTTAATCACCATACATCATTAGTTTTTGATGTAGTGTTCCATGATTCATTGTTTGTGTATAACACCCAGTGCACAATTCAGAACATGTCCTTTTTAATACCCCTCACAAGGCTAACACATCTCCCCCGCCCCCCTCCCCTCTAGAACCCTCAGTTTGTTTCTTAAAGTCCATAGTCTCTCATGGTTCATCTTCCCCTCCGAATTCCCCCCCTTCATTTTTCCCTTCCTGTTATCTTCTTCTTTATTTTTTTTTTTTAAATATATAATGTATTATTTGTTTCAGAGGTATGGGTCTGTGATTCAACAGTCTTACACAAATCACAGGCTCACAATAGCACATACCCTCCCCAGTGTCTATCACCCAGCCACCCCATCCCTCCCACCTGAACCCCTACTCCAGCAACCCTCAGTTTGTTTCCTGAGATTAAGAATTCCTCATATCAGTTTGGTCATATGATACATGTCTTTGTCTGATTGACTAATTTCTCTCAGCGTAACACTCTCCAGTTCCATTGACGTCGTTGTAAATGGCAAGATCTCATTCCTTTTGATGGCTGCATAATATTCCATTGTGTATATATATACCACCTCTTCTTTATCCATTCATCTGTCGATGGACATCTTGGCTCTTTCCACAGTTTGGCTATTGTGGACATTGCTGCTATAAACATCGGGATGCATGTAACACCTTCGGATTCCTACATTAGTATCTTTGGGGTAAATACCCAGTAGTGCAATTGCTGGATCGTGTGGTAGCTCTATTTTAAACTTTTGAGGAAACTCCATACTGTTTTCCAGAGTGGCTGCACCAGATTGCATTCCGACCAGATTGCATTCCCACAGTGTAGGAGGGTTCCCCTTTCTCTGCATCCCTGACAACATCTGTCGATTCCTGACTTGTTAATTTTAGCCATTCTGACTGGTGTGAGGTGGTATCTCATTGAGGTTTTTTGTTGTTGTTGTTGTTGTTGTTTTTACTCTTATGTTAATCCCCATACATTACATCATTAGTTTTAGATGAAGTGTTCCATGATTCATTGTTTGTGCATAACACCGAGTGCTCCATGCAGAATGTGCCCTCCTCAATACCCACCACCAGGCTAACCCATCCTCCCACCCGCCTCCCCTCTAGAACCCTGTTTGTTTTTCAGAGTCCATCGTCTCTCATGGTTCGTCTACCCCTCCGATTTCCCCCACTTCATTCTTCCCCTCCCGCTACCTTCTACTTCTTCTTGTTTTTTTTCTTAACATATATTGCATTATTTGTTTCAGAGGTACAGATCTGAGATTCAACAGTCTTGCACAATTCACAGCGCTTACCAGAGCACATACCGTCCCCAGTGTCTAACACCCAGTCACCCCATCCCTCCCACCCCATCCCCCACTCCAACAACACTCAGTTTGTTTCCTGCGATTAAGAATTCTTCATATCAGTGAGATCATATAATACATGTCTTTCTCTGTTTGACTTATTTCACTCAACATAATACCCTCCAGTTCCATCCACGTCGTTGCAAATGGCAAGATCTCGTTCCTTTTGATGGTTGCATAATATTCCATTGTATATATATACCAAATCTTCTTTATCCATTCATCTGTCGATGGACATCTTGGCTCTTTCCACAGTTTGGCTATTGTGGACATTGCTGCTATAAACATCAGGGTGCACGTACCCCTTCGGATGCCTACTTTTGTATCTTTGGGGTAAATACCCAGTAGTGCAATTGCTAGATCATATGGTAGCTCTATTTTCAACTTTTTGAGGAACCTCCATACTGTTTTCCAGAGTGGCTGCACCAGCTTGCATTCCCACCAACAGTGTAGGAGGGTTCCCCTTTCTCCGCATCCCCGCCAACATCTGTCGTTTCCTGACTTGTTAATTTTAGCCATTCTGACCGGTGTGAGGTGGTATCTCATTGAGGTTTTGATTTGGATTTCCCTGATGCCAAGCGATATTGAGCACTTTTTCATGTGTCTGTTGGCCACTTGGATGTCTTCTTTGGAAAAATGTCTGTTCATGTCTTCTGCCCATTTCTTGATTGGATTCTTTGTCCTTTGGGTGTTGAGTTTGATGAGTTCTTTATAGATTTTGGATACTAGCCCTTTATCTGATATGTCATTTGCAAATATCTTCTCCCATTCTGTCGGTTGTCTTTTGGTTTTGTTGACTGTTTCCTTTGCTTTGCAAAAGATTTTTATCTTGATGAAGTCCCAATAGTTCATTTTTGCCCGGGCTTCCCTTGCCTTTGGCGACGTTTCTAGGAAGAAGTTGCTTTGGCTGAGGTCGAAGAGGATGCTGCCTGTGTTCTCCTTTAGGATTTGGATGGACTCCTGTCTCACATTGAGGTCTTTCAACCATTTGGAGTCTATTTTTTGTGTGTGGTGTAAGGAAATGGTCCAGTTTCATTCTTCTGCATGTGGCTTTCCAATTTTCCCAACACCATTTGTTGAGGAGACTGTCTTTGTTCCATTGGACATTCTTTCCTGCTTTCTCAAAGATTAGTTGACCATAGAGTTGAGGGTCCATTTCTGAACTCTCTATTCTGTTCCATTGATCTATGTGTCTGTTTTTGTGTCAGTACCATGCTGTCTTGATGATGACAGCTTTGTAATAGAACTGGAAGTCCGGAATTGTGATGCCGCCGGCTTTGCTTTTCTTTTTCAATATTCCTCTGGCTATGCGGGGTCTTTTCTGGTTCCATACAAATTTTAGGATTATTTGCTCCATTTCTTTGAAAAAAGTGGATGGTATTTTGATGGGGATTGCATTGAATGTGTAGATTGCTCTAGGTCGCATTGACATCTTCACAATATTTGTTCTTCCAATCCATGAGCATGGAACGTTTTTCCATTTCTTTGTGTCTTCCTCAATTTCATTCATGAGTATTTTAGAGTTTTCTGAGTACAGATCCTTTGTCTCTTTGGTTAGATTTATTCCTAGGTATCTTATGGTTTTGGGTGCAATTGTAAATGGGATCAACTCCTTAATTTCTCTTTCTTCTGTCTTGTTGTTGGTGTATAGGAATGCCACTGATTTCTGTGCATTGATTTTATATCCTGCTACTTTACTGAATTCGTGTATGAGTTCTAGCAGTTTTGGGGTGGAGTCTTTTGGGTTTTCCACATAAAGTATCCTATCATCTGCAAAGAGTGAGAGTTTGACTTCTTCTTTGCCAATTTGGATGTCTTTGATTTCTTTTTGTTGTCTGATTGCTGTGGCTAGGACTTCCAATACTATGTTGAATAGCAGTGGTGATAGTGGACATCCCTGCCGCATTCCTGACCTTAGGGGGAAAGCTCTCAGTGTTTCCCCATTGAGAATGATATTTGCTGTAGGTTTTTCATAGATGGCTTTTATGATATTGAGGTATGTACCATCTATCCCTATACTCTGAAGAGTTTTGATCAAGAAAGAATGCTGTACTTTGTCAAAAGCTTTTTCTGCATCTATTGAGAGGATCATATGATTCTTGTTCTTTCTTTTCTTAATGTATTGTATCACATTGATTGATTTGCAGATGTTGAACCAACCTTGCAGCCCAGGGATAAATCCCACTTGGTCATGGTGAATAATCCTTTTAATGTACTGTTGGATCCTATTGGCTAGTATTTTGGTGAGAATTTTTGCATCCATGTTCATCAGGGATATTGGTCTGTAATTCTCCTTTTTGATGGGGTCTTTGTCTGGTTTTGGGATCAAGGTAGTGCTGGCCTCATAAAATGAGTTTGGAAGTTTTCCTTCCGTTTCTATTTTTTGGAATAGTTTCAGAAGAATAGGTATTAATTCTTCTTGAAATGTTTGGTAGAATTCCCCTGCGAAGCCATCTGGCCCTGGGCTTTTGTTTTTTGGGAGATTTTTGATGCCTGCTTCAATTTCCTTAGCGGTTATAGGTCTGTTCAGGTTTTCTATTTCTTCCTGGTTCAGTTTTGGTAGTTGATACATCTCTAGGAATGCCTCCATTTCTTCCAGGTTATCTCATTTGCTGGCATAGAGTTGCTCATAATATGTTCTTATAATTGTTTGTATTTCTTTGGTGTTGATTGTGATCTCTCCTCTTTCATTCATGATTTTGTTGATTTGGGTCATTTCTCTTCTCTTTTTGATAAGTCTGGCCAGGGGTTTATCAATCTTGGTAATTCTTTCAAAGAACCAGCTCCTAGTTTCCTTGATCTGTTCTACTGTTCTTTTAGTTTCTATTTCATTGATTTCTGCCCTAATCTTTATTATTTCTCTTCTCCTGCTGGGTTTAGGCTTTATTTGCTGTTCTTTCTCCAGCTCCTTTAGGTGGAGGGTTAGGTTGTGTACTTGAGACCTTGTTTCTTGAGAAAGGCTTGTATTGCTATATACTTTCCTCTTAGGACTGCCTTTGCTGTATCCCAAAGATTTTGAACAGTTGTGTTCTCATTTTCATTGGTTTCCATGTATTTTTTTAATTCTTCTTTAATTTCCTGGTTGACCCATTCATTCTTCAGTAGGATACTCTTTAGCCTCCATGTATTTGAGTTCTCTCCGACTTTCCTCTTGTGATTGAGTTCTAGTTTCAAAGCATTGTGGTCTGAAAATAGGCAGGGAATGATCCCAATCTTTTGGTACTGGTTGAGACCTGATTTATGACCTAGGATGTGATCGATTCTGGAGAATGTTCCATGGGCACCAGAAAAGAATGTGTATTCCGTTGCTTTGGGGTGGAATGTTCTGAATATGTCTGTGAAGTCCATTTGGTCCAGTGTGTCATTTAAAGTCTTTATTTCCTTGTTGATCTTTTTCTTAGATGATCTGTCCATTTCAGTGAGGGGGATGTTAAAGTCCCCCACTATTATTGTATTGTTGTTGATCTGTTTCTTTGCTTTTGTTATTAATTGCCTTCTATAATTGGCTGCTCCCATGTTAGGGGCATAGATATTTACAATTGTTAGATCTTCTTGTTGGATAGATCCTTTAAGTAAGATATAGTGTCCTTCCTCATCTCTTATTACAGTCTTTGGTTTAAAATCTAATTTGTCTGATATAAGGATTGGCACTCCAGCTTTCTTTTGGTGTCCATTAGCATGGTAAATGGTTTTCCACCCCCTCACTTTCAATCTGGGTGTGTCTTTGGTTCTAAAATGAGTCTCTTGCAGACAGCATATCGATGGGTCTTGTTTTTTAATCCAGTCTGTTAGCCTGTGTCTTTTGATTGGGGCATTGAGCCCATTTACATTCAGGGTAACTATTGAAAGATAGGGATTTAGTGCCATTGTATTGCCTGTAAGGTGACTGTTACCGTAAATTGTCTGTGTTCCTTTCTGGTCTATGTTGCTTTTAGGCTCTCTCTTTGCTTAGAGGACCCCTTTCAAGATTTCCTGTAGGGCTGGTTTTGTGTTTGCAAATTCCTTTAGTTTTTGTTTGTCCTAGAAGCTTTTGATCTCTCCTTCAATTTTCAATGACAGCCTAGCTGGATACAGTATTCTTGGCTGCATATTTTTCTCATTTAGTGCTCTGAATATAACCTGCCAGTCCTTTCTGGCCTGCCAGGTCTCTGTGGATAGGTCTGTTGCCAATCTAATGTTTCTACCCTTGTAGGTTACATATCTCTTCTCCCAAGCTGCTTTCAGGATTTTCTCTTTGTCTATGAGACTCGTAAGTTTTACTATTAGATGTCAGGATGTTGACCTATTTTTATTGATTTTGAGAGGGGTTCTCTGTGCTTCCTGGATTTTCATGCCTGTTTCTTTCCCCAAATTAGGGAAGTTCTCTGCTATAATTTGCTCCATTATACCCCTGCCCCTCTCTCTCTTTCTTCTTCTTCTGGGATCCCAATTATTCTAATGTTGTTTCGTCTTATGGTATCGCTTATCTCTCGAATTCTGCCTTCGTGATCCAGTAGTTGTTTATCTCTCTTTTTCTCAGCTTCTTTATTTTCCATCATTTCATCTTCTATATTACTGATTCTCTCTTCTGCCTCATTTATTCTAGCACTTAGCGCTCCCATTTTTGATTGCACCTCATTAATAGCCTTTTTGATTTCTACTTGGTTGGATTTTAGCTTTTTTACTTCTCCAGAAAGGGTTTCTCTAATAACTTCCATATTTTTTTCAAGCCCAGCTAGTATCTTTAAAGTGATGATTCTGAACTCTAGATCTGACATCGTACTAATGTCCGTATTGAGTAGGTCCCTGGCAGTTGGTAGTACCTCTTGTTCTTTTTGTTGAGGTGATTTTTTCCGTCTCGTCGTTTTGTGCAGAGGAGAATAGATTAATGAGAGAACAAAATGCTAGCA
Organism: Mirounga leonina; assembly: GCF_011800145.1. Taxonomy (NCBI): domain Eukaryota; kingdom Metazoa; phylum Chordata; class Mammalia; order Carnivora; family Phocidae; genus Mirounga; species Mirounga leonina. The sequence continues at coordinate 41,055,616 of NW_023270387.1, forward strand.
GAGTAACAATGTCCCCAGAAAATATACTCTAAACAAATCAGAAAAGACCTGAAGCAGTGGGATAAGAAAGGGAAAGAGAGAAAAAAGAAAAAGAAAAAAAGAAAAAGATAAAGATAAAAACAAAAACAAACAAAACAAAACAACAATAACAAATGAAAAACCAGAATGTGATCAAATATGATCAGGCTGGTATATAGATCAGTGCCACACACTAGATTTGGGGTGTATTTTGGTCTTTTAGAAGAAAGTGCCTCCCAAAATTTTAAAGAAAGAAAAACTTATATATGTACAAAAATAAGGGTTGATATGATGAAGGGATGGAATATGACTGTAAAAATGGAAATTATAAAAAATTTTATAAAAGGAATTGATAAGAAGTTGTTTGAAAAAAGAAAGAAGAGGATTTAAAAAAAGAAAAAAGAAAAAGAAAAAAAAAGGGAAAGGATGTGATCAGGCAGGGGAATAGAAAACACCATATACTAGAGATTTAGGGTATATTTTAATCTGTTAGAAGAAACTATCTCAAAACTTTAAAGAGAGAACAACTTATATATATAAGCCAAAAATATGGGTAACTTCTATGAAGGGATAGAATATGACTCTAAAAATGAAAAATAAATTTTTTTTAAAAAAAAAGGGATTGATAAGATGTTGGTTGAAAAAGGGAAAAAGAAAAATTCAAAAAGAAATAAAAAGACAAAAAGACAGTTAAAAAAATTAACTTTAAAAGACTAAAGAATCATGGTAAAAAGCCGTGAATTCTATGTGCAGTATTCCCCTAGCGCTGGAGTTCTGCCGTTCTCATTGATCGGTAAACTTGGTCTTGGCTGGCTGTTCTCGCTGATCTTCTGGGGAGGGGCCTGTTGCTGTGGTTTCCAAATGTCTGTGCCGGAGACGGAATTGCCCCGCCCTTGCCCCCTCCCGGGTAAGTAATTTGTTCGGGTTTGCTCTCCAGAGCTTTTGTTCCCTGCGAGCTTTCCGTACAGCTTTGGAGGCGGAGAGTGAAAATGGCGGCCTCCCAATCTCTGTTCCGGAGGAGCTGAGAACTCTGGGCCCCGCTCCTCAGTGAGCCCCCAGAGAAAAGCCGTCAGTTACTCCCGTCTCCCCGGTCTCCAGCCACACTCCTGCAACCGCGCGCCTCTATCTCTGGCACCCGACCCCGGGTGGAGTCTCCAAACCCAGCAGATCCCTGCGGTGCACTCCCGCGCGGCTCCTCCCGGGGGAGGAAGGTGAGTCTCCCCGGATCTGCCGCTTGTTGGGTCCCTGCTGGAGGAGCAGGGGCCCGACTGTGCCGCGGATCACGGTTTATGGCAACCCCGAGCTGAGAGCCCGCACCTGGGCTCCACCTCTGCAGCCGGCTTCCCTGCTCCGTTACCTGGGAGCCCTGCCACACTCAGGCACCCCTGGTCTTTCTGTGACCCCAAGGGTCCTGAGACCACACTGTCCCGGAGGGTTCCACCCCCCGCTTAGCCACCAGAGTGACGTCCCTCCGCGGAGCAGACTTCTAAAAGTTCCGATTTTGTGCTCCGCGGCTCTATCACTTGCCAGAAATGGCCGACGGAGGCCCCTCCCCCGCTGTCTATCCTCCCGAATATCGCCTTGGATTCACTTCTCCGCACATCCTACCTTCCAGAAAGTGGTCGCTTTTCTGATGAGAGAGTTGTTGCTCTTCTTTTCTTCGATCTCCTGTTGAGTTTGTAGGTGTTCAGAATGGTTTGATCCCTATCCAGCTGAATTCCTGAGAGGAGACGAAATCCAGGTCTCCTACTCCTCCGCCATCTTGCTCCGCCCCCCCACTTTATTGTCTTCTTAAACTGCATTTGATTTCATTGGTAATTAACTTTCAAAATGAGTCTTATCAATATGCATTGCTCTTAGTTTCCTTTAAATATGGCCACTCATATGCCCCTCAATTTTACCCTTTTGGCTGTATGCAAGTAGTCTTTCCCTATCAAAGAAAAAAAAGAAAGAAAAAGGAAAATCCAGGAAGTAGATTGATTTAAAGAGGCTTATATATACCGTGCATCAATATAGAAACAAAAGAGAAGACTCAACAAGGAAATTGTACTTGTAACATTAGGCAACTTGCCATTGAAAACTACTCTTAATGAGCATTATTACCTCCAAAGAAAATGGCACACTACCTTGTATGTAGGCACTCTGCCATATAACAGATGGATCTGCACATGCAATGCCAAGAAACCACATATGACTATCAGACATGGCTCTTAACCATGTTATTTTCAGCTTATAGTATTTAAATGACTGTTGTCCTGCAATGCTGTGGTTGTAGTCAAGAAGAGCAAATACGGCAATTATAATCATAGCAACTGTCCGGGATCAAACGAGAGGGGGTTCCATTTCAACATACCTCTTGGGCTATTATTCTGCCTTTTAGTCAGTGAATAGAAAGGTATAAAGTTTTGTTGCTCTGCTAACAAATACAGGAAGTAAATGTATATATATGGACAAATAGACTGAAGTCATCATTCTAAAGGCTGGTGAAAATATTGTTTCTGAAAATAGTTTCTACTTAAATCATAGCTACCTAAGAAGATTTCTTCTGTAGCAGTCTGTATCACTGAAATTCAAAAAGGTTGATTTCCAGTATCACTTAAAAGTTTAAATCAAATTTTGACCATCAGAATCTATTTCAATTTTTCAAGAAAAATATGCATATGTTAGCCAAATAGCCAACTATGTTTCTCACACCTTAAATTTATAACCTTATATGTAAAACATAAAATTAAAGTACATTAACATTAATGAAACACACTATTATGTTCACAGTATTGTGCTGAGCACTGAGGGAGATGCAGAAAAAAAGACAACAGGCTACCATCTTTGGACTTTTCATGTAATTGTCACAGCATCAATAAAGATCTTTGAAGGAGGTAAACTTAAGACAGGCTAAGAAGAGCGGGTAATAGTTTGAATTTGTAATCAGTTGAATATGGTATGCAGTATTATTTACCCTTTGTGGGGAAATGACAGTCAAAGGCTCTGATAATCAACAGGTAATTTAAATGGCTTTTCCACAGCTTCTGTATTTTGTATTCCTTTAAAATATTCCAATAATTGCTTAAGTAACTAATAATCTTCTTTAGTGGAATCCTGGCAAAGATCCCATTGGTCATGCCTACTGAGGCAGGTGTTGCCTCTAACTGCAGGGATGACCATGAAATTCTGCTGCTGAGGTGAACCTGGCCAAAGAGAAGGTGAACCCATGGGGACCCACGGTACTAGTTTCTCAAACAGAGATCTCTGAGGGATTTCCAGGGCCACTTCCAACAGAACCACCTTGTTCATCTTGCCTTCTTAAATTTCCAGAATTATTTACTTCTCTCCATTCCCAAGGAAAATGGATTTCCATTTTCCTCCTTAGCTTGACAGACTCTATCTAGTCTTGGAGGTTAAAATGTTAAATGTATTAACTAGTCCACATTATCTATTTTTCTGCTGCTGGACTCTTCCACTACTTCAGTTCCATTCACAAATAGGCCCTTCTTTCCCACATGCCTCATAACCAACAGTCTGTCCTCTGGTTCTTCCCAGCCTTGACTTTTCCTGACTTCTGGATTTCATAAACCTCTGCTCTAGAAAGGAACTGGCTGGCCCTTGTCAGTGAGCATATAAGCTTTAATAATCCTCTCCACTAACATTAAAACCATCAAATTTGCCTTGATTATCAGAATGTCTTTAAGTGTAAATGTCTCCCAGCAGGCATCTATCTTCTGTGTGGGAAGGAAACAATGGAATGGATTAAAATGCAGTCTCTTCCCCAAATGCCAGGATTAAATTAACCTGCCAGCTCCCTGGGAAATTTTTTAAATAACTGCTCAGCAGACTAACATGTCATATGTTTGAATAATAGGAAATGTTAAACAAAATGGCTGACTCAAATAGGCACTCAATAAATATTTAAACAATTATTAAATGAAATCCTCCCTTTTCACATTCTTATTGTAGCAGATATAAACCTTGTTGCCTAGTAACCACTCAATGAAACTGTCCCTAATCCCAAGGTAGAATTATTATTTATAATTATGTTTGTAACTTATAAATTAATAAATATAGTATTTATAGATCATTTGCAAAATGTAGTATTCAACTTTTAAGCTTCTATAGGAAATAACACATCATATGCAGACATTGGACACTAAAAACAGGTTCATTCTTTATTCATTTATTCAAAAAATATTAGACACTCCATCAGGCAGGATTGGTGAGGTTATGCTGCACTAATAAACAGCCTAAAGATTCAATGGCATAAAACAATAAAATACATCTTTTACTCATACTCTATGTCTACTGCAGGTTCACAAGAGGGCTCTGCTCACTGTGGTCACTCATTGATTCAGTATGGCAGATATTTCATCTCACTTTATTCTTCCACAATCACAGAGAATTTTGAAAGTAAAGAGAATTTTGAAACGCATACTGGTTCTAAAAGCTTTTTTATGGAATAACACATATCACATCTGCCAAAATATTACCGACTTGAGAGTCACATGTCTACTCTTGTTTTAAATAGGCTCTCATATTTTGAGACATCACAGGAGATAAATCAGGATATATAGTGAATAGGAATACAATATTTCATAAGCATTGAGTAAATGTCACATTTGATGCATTAAGATAAATGGTGAGAAAGATGAGCTTGAGCCATGGTTGACTCTGTTATCTATTGACGTCCTTAAGGTTGGCAACTATTACTTTTCTTTTGTGTCCTCCCTACATGAAAAAATAGGTGTTCAATCACTGACTGTGGATGATGATGATGATGACTGTATTTACTCCTTAGAAGTAAGGACAAAATAAATAATAATCTTTTATAATGAAGCTGAATAAGTTGAATAAACACTTTAGATGACTGAGGTAGAACTGTTCTTTAGGAAGCCAACCTTGGCTGAATACATGATGATATAATGGGACTACCACGGGATTTGAATCAAACTAACACAATTTTAATAGAGACTTGATTGCTCATTTCTAGATTTCTTACTGAGCCTCAGATCTTTTTTCAAAATGGAGATGTCACTCACCTCATGATATTATCATAGGATTAAAGGGAAAAAAAAAATAATGCAGTACTGTAGGAAAAATGCCTAACACAGAGCTTCTCCCTCTGTCCTTTGGTGATCCATATGTATCCTTCTTTCTGCTAGGTTTTCCTCATATTCCATTTTATTTACAGTTTCTAATTTTATATGAAATATAAAAGTTATGACTGTCTCAGGAAATGTTTTAGTGAGTCTATAAACAGTAATACTAAATTATAACTAAGTAGACTTAAGATGTTATCTCTCTCTAAGGTAATTTGAATTGTGAAAGGGGATAAAGTCTTAAGGAAAAGAATCTTAATCTTAATCTTATATAAGCACTGTACTCTTAGTCTTTTGACTTTCAATTTGTATGACCCTAAACTAATCACTATGGAAGTTACTGCCCATGCTAAGCCTCAAGTTCTTGTTTTATCTGGTTTGGTTGTTGTTGTTTTTAACTTTAACACAATGAACTAAACCCAGGTTGTCTTTAACAATACACTCATACCAGCCCTTAACATTCTACAGTTTTTATTGTGGAACTAAAAAATAAAAATAATATTTACCAAATGCAAAAAAAGTTGGGCTATGTGCTCTAAACAATCTTTAATTCTCAAAGAATTTCTAGGAGTCATTATTATTTTCCCTGCTTTACAAATGAGGATGTTGAAGCTCAGTGAGAATTAAGAGGCTTGCATCAGATTGGATGGCTGACAAATGGATGAGCCAAACTTCAAATTCAAGCTTGCCTGGCTCCAATACATTTGTTCTTTTCACCAGGAAACACTTTTGCAACAGGAAGGCCATTTTTGCCACCCATGAAATTTTACCATAAAAGAAGCCACTGTAATTAAGGTTGTTTGTTTTATTGGAGTTATCTTTATAGCACCACTTGTAAGCTCCTAGAGAAAGAGGTATGCATAATTCATTTTTTTTAAGTTCCATCATCTAAGAAAATTAAGCAATCAAGTATGTTTTCAATAATACTTTGCAAAGAACAGAAGCAGAAAAAGGAAGAGGAAGAGAGGGAGGAAAGAAGGAAGATAAAGGAAACATTTTATTTCTTACCCATTCTGAACTTCAGATATTTCTTCAGTAAGCTGGAATAGCAGATATCTGAGATATAATGATAGGTAGCCATTTTCTACCATAAATAAGATACTGTGAAAATAAATTTTATTTTATTTTTTTTCAAAGATTTTATTATTTCTTAGAGAGAGAGAGCACAAGCAGGGGGAGGGGCAGAGGGAGAGGCAAAAGCAGACTCCCTGCTGAGCAGGGAGCCCCACACGTGTGTGGGGCTCACTCCCAGGACTCTGGGATCATGACCTGAATTGAAGGCAGGTGCTTAACCGACCTAGCTACCTAGGTGCCTCAATAAACTTTATTTTAAAAGCTGTTTAAATTTTTTTCAGTTTTAATGCCATTCTCCATTCAAGTTTGTGATATCACACATAAAAAAGTATTTTATGCTGAAGGGAGGGAAAAGCTTTTCCTCTATGCCCTTATGTTTTATAACTGAGACATGAAAATTAAACTGGCAAAATATATTGAGAAGAAAAGGCATAAACATTTTATTTTTAATTTTATGTGCATGGGACTCAACAGAAAACAAGGAAAACTCAATGAAGTGGTTAAATCTGGGGGCTAATATATCATTTAACAATCGTTGATAAATTGTGGGAGAGTGAGTAGGAAATATATGGTAAATAAGGGTTGGTTAGTAAGACTTTTTTTATGCAGACTCATCTCAGTGCAGTCTCAAGTCTTCCTTGCCTGGAAGAGGAGAACACCTTTACAAATGGAAATATATAGGGGTGCCTGATGGCTCAGTCGGTTAAGCATCTGCTTTGGCTCAGGTCATGATTTCACAGTCCTGGGATCAAGTCCTACGTCAGGTTCCCTGTTCAGTGGGGTGCCTGCTTCTCCCTCTCACTCTCTCTCTCTCTGCTTTCTCTATCTTTCTCAAATAAATAAATAAAATATTTAAAAAAAACAAATGGAAATTTATATCACCTATTCAAAGGGAAATTTATGCCTGCTTTTAGGCAGGAAGGAGGAAGGCAGAGAGTTTTTCCTGTGTCTGCTATTTTTCAGTGACCTTCACCTCAAAATAATCCTTATACAAAACTGGCATTTTTGGGTGGTAGCATATTCTGATTCCCTTCAATGCCAATAAGATTTTTGGATATTTAAAAGGTCAGCAAAGCCTGTTGGAAAGTCTAGAGAAGATGGGTGTGAGGTAGTGCCTTTTTTCACTGTTGGTTGCCATATTGAATACATACTCTGCTTAGCAAAATTTATTTAAAATTATATATCCTATGACCTAGCAATCCTACTCCCTGGAATATTATTCAATAATCAGATATATGTACAAAAATATGTCTATATGTTTGTTAATCAAAGTCAACTTTAGAATAGTGATAATAATGAATGGGGGAATGTAAATGTACATCTACAGATCAGTTATTGTGGCAAAACTATAAACTAGATATCTATAATATAGATCTTTATTTATTGGCATAACAGATGCCCTTGACATACCATTGAGTAAAAACATTGGTTATAGTTTATACATAGAAGCTATATATTGGTTACAGGTTATATATAGAAGATACATAGTATGAGAATGTAAATTTTATATAAATAGTATCTTTCTATGTGATTATTCATAGAGAGATGTCTATAATCACCTAAATACTAATAAGAGTTGTCTTTATTTTTACTTTTTTATATTATTTTACTTTTTATGATTCACAGGTATCATTTTTAATATTAGATTTGAATTAGGGATAAGTTTGTGTTTTAAAATACCAGTGTAACTAAACTAATGTGAGTTCACTCCTTGGTGAGTCACAGATAGATACTATACCAGGTGGAGTTTTTGCACAAAAGCAAATTTATTTGCAGCAAAAAAGATCACAAGGAATAACTTCCAAAGCCATGACTTCCTGAGCAGGGATAAGTGGGTTCCTTTTAGTGAAGGTTAGGAATGAATATTTAGAAAAGGGAGACTTGTCACTGTATGTAGAGATGGGCGTAAGGTCGTACATATGCTTTAAGGAAACATGCCTTTACATATATTGTATATTATGTACATGAGGCTTGTATTCCTCCTTGGGCAGAGATTTTAGTAATATATTTTTTTAAGATTTTATTTATTTATTTATTATTTTTTTGAGAGAGAGAGAGCACGAGAGGGGGAGGGATAGAGAAAGAGGGTGAGGGAGTGGGAAAGAATCTCAAGCAAACTGCATTCTGAGTGTGGAGCCAGACATAGGGTTCAATCTCACAACCCTGAGATCATGACCCTGAGATCATCCCTGAGCTGAAACCAAGAGTTGGACACTTAACTGAGGAGCCACCCAGGCACCCCAGAGATTTTAGTATTATAATGAGGTAAAGGTAATTGTCAGTCACACCATGGGTCACTCCATGGTCCCTCTACATGGGTGTCAGTTAGGAGTTAAGCTCAAACTGGTTGCGTGGTCTGGGCCACCAAAGCTCTTCTGTGAGTCAATTGTTATTGCTTGAGGGGTAGTTACAGTTTTCATCACAGAATGCTGTGCCCCTCAGGTCTTTTTTTTTTTTTTTTTAAGATTTCATATATTTATTTGTCAGAGAGAGAGCACAAGCAGGGGGAGCAACAGGCAGAGCAGGCAGAACAGGCAGAGGGAAAAGCAGGCTTCCCACTGAGCAAGGAGCCCCATGAGGGACTCCATCCGAGGACCCCAGGATCATGACCCAAGCTGAAGGCAGTTGCTTAACTGACTGAGCCACCCAGGCGTCCCACTGTGCCCCTCAGGTCTTTTGCCCAAGTTAGAGATAAGCTAGACACAAGATCCTAAGGAAAAGGGTAAGACAAAGGATGATGGGTACAAGCACGTGAGTAGTAAATGTCAGGTCTTGTGGCTAGCTGGTGATACTAGGAAATATGAAAAAATTATCAATTTTAATAAAATAAACCTTGGAATATTTGAAGATAGATTGTGAAAGGTTTAGGTATTTTCTCAATATCAGAAAGAATTGAAATATTGCTACAATTTTATAAACATGATTAAAGAATGGATCAGTTTTATAGGACATGTTCATAGAAAGTGAGCAGAATTTCTGAACAAGGGGCTGTTGGGGAGAAAGAATTTCCTTTGCCCTTTAAGGTCATTGTAGCTTGATTAAGAATGAGGCAGATTAACAGGAGAAAATCAAATAACAGCGTAAGTAAGAGGAATCTTCACAAACAGGGAAATTCCAGACAGTGGGGCAACATGAGGCTTATATAAGCTAAGGGAGAAGGGTAGGGGGTCTCAGGATACAAAGAAGATAAAGACCATTAACAGGAACATGAGAGGAGATGTTTGGAAAACAAAAGTTGACCTGTTATGTGTAGGTAAATTTTTTAGGTAAAGAGAAATCTCTGTTAATAGCTTTCTTCCTGGTACAAACAGACAAGAGGGGAAGATAAAAAGCTTATTCTAAATCTGCTAGGTTTTGTTTGCTTTTAACTTAAAATAATGTTCCTGCCGAAGTGACCCATTTTGGGGTGGCCTCCCCTTGGCCCCTACAGGGGGCAAAAATCTTGAACGTCAGCTCCATCCTTTTTGAGTATGTGGAATGTCAAGTAAAATCTCATCACATGGGACAGTCAGATGATTACTATTAAATGAAAGTCTAATGTAGTGTTCTCCAAGACTTTTCTTTAACTGAGAATATGATATTTATCTTGTAATGCACCTTGAAAAAGTTGATCTCACTGTAATGATAATTATGTGAGAAATTTAACTACTCCTTGGGATTGTGTGTAGGAAATCTAAAAATAATAGCATCAGCATTAAATAATTACACAAAATTTTATTTATAAGAGAGAATTGTTTGAGTGTTTTTTTTTTTTTTTTAAGATTTTATTTATTTATTTGACAGAGAGACGACACAAGCAGGGGGAGTGGGAGAGGGAGAAGCAGGCTTCCCGCCGAACAGGGAGCCCAATGCGGGGCTCCATCCCAGGACCCTGGGATCATGACCTGAGCCGAAGGCAGACACTTAATGACTGAGCCACCCAGGTGCCCCGAATTGTTTGAGTGTTTTGATAAGATTTTGTCTATACACCTGCCTACTGGATGTTTTTGTTAAAAAACAAATTCAACTTGAGTCAAATCTCTCTAGCAAATAGAGAGATGCTACGAGGAATTGTACAAAATAGGTTTTTCTAGGAGGGAGAATGTGGCAAGAAGTTATTAGCAAAAGAAAGAAAAGATTGTTTCAAGCTAGGACTTCTTTTTGTTGGGAAGGGAAAGGTAGGGTTTTATCATGCAGATTATCTCGCTAGGGCTGATAAGAAAATTTCAGATTGATTTTTAAAAGGTAACATTCCTGGAATAGATAGAAATTTTAAGTCTTGGTTTGCTGTTGGGGGCAAATGACAACAATTTGGCCTTGTTTTTTTCTCTTTTTACAGTTTAATCTTTTCCATGATAATTGTTCTGCAGTTCGGGAGTGGTACCATTGCTTCTCCTGATGTTTTATATGGAAATTAAAGATAAAGACCCCAAAACAAATCAGCCAGACATCAAACATTCAATCAGAGTAGTCAATTTTACTTGTGTTAAGCAAAATTAATCTTTATAAAGATATTACCATAAATATCAATACCATATTTAAAACTACAGAAAATTAAGAGCTAAAAGGGATCATAGATTGTCAAAAATTTGTGGTAAATGAGATGTCAGTAAAAAGTGTAAATCTCAGAAGAGAAATAACTTCTTTGCCATTTTAAGACATCCCAGTTATCATCCACAGTATCTTCTTGTTAATTCATTTTTCTTAAAGTTACTCCTGTCTTTATCCTTTCATGTCAGCACTTCCAGGATTTCTCTTCTTAAAATGTTATCTGTGTCCCATGATCTCTCTGTTTTGAGACTTGAACTGGTCACAGTACTGTCAGAGTCAATATTCTCATGTATTGACTGTTCATATCAAGCAATTACTCATGGAGTGAGTCTGGTTTTCTCTGTCTCCTCCCTTCGTCTATGTGAGATGAAAATAATATGGGTCTCATTGGTTTCCATTTCTGTATTTCCTCCATTCTGAAGCAATAGATTATTTTCCTGACATGTAGGGCTTCTTCACTCATATTTTGTATCTTATGCCTATGTTGAAAAGAAAAAAATTTTCTCTACTCTTTAAGATTCTTTTGGCTGGTCTAAGAATTAAATTGACATGAGACAGATTAACAGTAGAAAAACAAGCTTTAGTAACATGTATACCTCCTATATACAGGAAAGAGACCCAAGGAAACTAAGTAACTCCCTGAAATGGCCAAAACCATCACCTTAAATATCATCTCCAGCTAAAGACAAAAGAAGATACTGGCTGGAGAGAATCAGTGTGGAAGGTTACAGGGAAAGCACAGTAAAGGAGAATAAAGTTGTTATGCAAATTTAAGCCCATGACTTCTCCATTGATAATAATTTCTAGAGGTTTATATTTATCCCTCTCTTCCTGGTTTAGGAAGATATCCTTACAAAAGAAGATGTTCCTTTTACATGTAAATGTATTTTACAAAAGGGTAATTTCTACTCCTTTTTCAGAGCTTCTCTTGTGTCTGCAGTCTTTTACGAATAACTAGCTTAAAATAATCAATATTCCAAAGAGACAAAATGAATTGTTTTGGGGTGGCAAAATCTACTCTCCTACACCTATATCTTAAACTTCTTTTGGGCATAATTCATTTCAACTCTGAGGCATCTATTGACTTAAAATGTAGAAATGTTTATTAACCTCATCTATTTTTGTGGAAGGTTTTATACAACTGAACTGATATTTAGTACCGCCCCCTCCAAAAAGAAACATGTTATTTTTAGAGGACACAGTGTTCTGGGCAATTTTAAATTGATTCAGAGTACTTTACCTTTTAATAATTAAACAGCATTTTTCTTAAAATGAATTTAAAATTTTGTCTTACTCTCTGAAGGAAAATCATCAGAGGAACTTGATTAAAGACAACCTATTTCCTATATATCACATATCATTAGAGAATCAATCTGTTTTTGGCTCGAAGGGACTGAGTTGTAAAAGTTGTTGCTTTATAATCACCAGAAAACTACATTTTTAAATCTGTTTCAGTATAAATTATCAAAATAACACCATGTAGGGGAATATTTTTATATTTATATTATATATCATTTTATGTTATTATTATAATACTATAAGGCATTGTTGAGTATTATTGTCAATTTAGAGATGAAGAAATTAAGATCAGATGAGATCAAGAAGTTGCCCAAAATTAGCCAGTACAAGTTATAAAGCTAGAGATTCTAGTATGAAGTGAATGATCTTTCCATTATGTAAATATTACTAATGAAAGTCTACCCCAGAGAGTCACCCATCATGAGAAATTAGGGACTGGATGGGACTTCACAATATATGATCCAACCAGTACATGGGTTGTGACTTAATGTCGCTGTGTTTCTGAGTTACAGATTCAATTATAGGATCCCTTGGTCTGTACCCACACAACTTAACTACCTTGAGCTACTTATTCATTTGATTTCTTTATTCCTTCTCCCCCATTTTGCATCTATTGAGTCTCTAAATGTTCAAATATTTTCACAATTCTGTCTCTCAATATAACCAACTTCCTAACTCCTTTGTAGGATGAAACTTCAAATGCCATATCTCTTTCTAGTTAACTTTCATCTCTGTTTGATTGTTTCTTTCCACAGATTACTTTGATAGAACACTGTAGTTTTCCATGCATTCTTAACCTGGCAGTGAACTTGAGCAGGAGGAGAGATGGTACTTTCTTTTTTAAAAATAAACACAAATATTGTGTGTGTTGTGTGTGTGTGTGTGTGTGTGTGTAGATTTAAAAATAGATTTAGATTTTAAAAATTCCCTGATGGAAAAGGAACCTTTTTATTATTCCACAAAGCATGTAATTCTAAATTTCAAGTCTGGGTTCACCATGGTAGGAATATTGGGGAGCTGGAGAGAAAGAGTTCCTCAACTAATATGTGAAGGAAAGAAAGGGTTATTCAACAAACATGAAATGGAGAATAAATATAATAAGTAGAAGAATGAAGGAGAGAAGACTAATATTTTCTAGTTATTCAAAAACAATTCTTGATCACCTACAATGTGAGATGCCATGTGTTACTTTATAGAACACTTAAAAGCATCAAACTATTTTCAAAAACATTATCTAATTCCATAGTAATTAATATTTTAAGATTGAATATTTACTAACAAATATAGTCTTTTACTGTGACTTTGATTAGTTTAGAAATTGATGTAGGGAAAAAATAAATCTTAACAAGCAATGACTAATGTTTGCAAAAATTGATAGTTAAAAATGAGCTCCTGGAAACTGGATTCTGGCAAACAATTCTCAGAGGTATAAGGTGCAGCTGTGCATTCATGCCTGAAATCACTACATCAGCTAATTTTAGACTGTACTTATCAGTAATGATGGTATCTCATTGTTCTCATTTTTTTTATTCTCTATTATCCATGATTCCTGCTGTGACAGTTAAATTGTTCTCAAATTTACCATAGTCAAAAAAGTTTAAAATTACACATGTGTATAATTTTGTTTCTAGAACTTTGGAAAATTGATGATGGTGATGATGGAAAGCTTACTCCTGACTTTTGACAAGTTTAGATTGGACCCCAGCCAAAAAAGATTTTCAAAGTACATAATACCAGTATTTTTTTATATATTTAAGGAAACAACTTTTATCACATTTCATGAAATTCTCAATATACTGAGAATAAATTAGATATTAATTATTATTGTATATTATTAATGCTACTTTTACTTTTATTACCATTTAGAGACTGCTTTAATGAACATAGCAGAATAGTAACCTAGAAGACTCAAATTTCCCATCTTACCATGTTTTATCCAGCGTGATTAGCCAATAGTAGGACTAGTTCTACTCAATTTTAAAATGTTTCGTTAGTTGTTTTACCCACCAGACTGCACACTATGCACACTACTTGAGGGTAATAATGTGTTATTAGGTTTCATATTCTCAGCCTCTGAGTTCATTGTCTATTATTCACTAGGTCCCCAAAAAACATCTGTTGAGTAAGTTAGTGCTTCAGTGTCTTTGTTCTATAGATAGGTCTATGATTAAATTCACCTTTAAAATCTCTAGAAAAATGTCAAAGATATATCTATAAAGTCATAATTTTACATAAAGAAAATGTGCCTTAAAAAAAACAGTTTCTATTATGTGGTTTAACTTCAGATATCTGCTCCCCCTGACTAGAATTTAGAATGCACGCGACCATGAACTTTTATCTTTTATTTAGTGCTCTATCCTCAGTAGCTAAGAATGCTTAGGATATAGCATAATAATAAATATTTGTTGAATATATTAATGTGTGAATATCAAGAGGATTATTATCTGGCTCTCTTAAGCATGGCATCATAAGCAGATATTACCTATAAAATTCATTATTTCAATATATTAAGGACATGCCTGGTACTTCATTAAATCATGGAAGTACATTTTTCCATCCAAAATTTCATTTCTATTTTTGAGGATCAAAAAAGTCAGTTGTATTATCAGAGTTGAATAAAATCTTTAAAAAAAATAGAATTCTTACTCTCTGGTCACCTTTTTGAGACTGTGCCCAAGTTGAACTTGAAATTTTCTAAATCAGAAGATTTACATGAATCCGCAGGAAAGGTATATTAAAGTGAGAAACATACTTAGAAAATATCTATTTGACATAGTCTGGTTGCTTGGGCATTTAGTTTTTTAAACTTCTTGAAGTCATGTAGAAGTTTTTCATTTTAAAATCTTTATTAGAATTTAGAATAAACCCTTGGCATAGATGTTCACAAAGTACTTATTTAGTGTATGCTATGTGCCAGGCATATACATTTTCTCATTCATTAAATTCTCACAATACCTGCATTTTACAGATGAGTTAAAAGGTTAAGTAACTTGCCCTAATTCACACAGCAAGTCAGAAATAAAGACAGGATTGTAGGTGAAGTCCAACTGGTCATGTTCTTTCCTCCATCCCATGCTACCTCTCAGTAAATATCTACTTTATTTGATCTTACTTAATTGGTAAGAAATAAGACATAATTCATAATATCTAAGGATTATATTTATTGTGATTAAAGATATATAAAGTATTTATTTAGTCTTCCCAATAATCCTTACAAATAGGGAGTGATTTTATTTGTTTTTCACAAAAAGAAAAGAAATTTAAAGAAATTAGGTTTTTGACATAAGGATAGACCTAGGACTAGGCTTCAATATTGCATCCATTTGACTTAATATCCATACTTTTTCCAAAATTTTAGCCTAGTTTTGACACAATGAGATCAACCAGGTAATAATTTAGATATAAAAGAAAAAGTGGCTAGACTACACCAGTGGGGTTGGAAAGAAAGGGAATAAGGAAAGGACGATGCTTATCATGTGGGTTTTCTAGGAATGCTGTAACATGACTCAAGGTAGGGTAAGGCCCAATATACCACAATGACTTCCCAAAGGTCTATAATGCAATTTTATTTAAAAAGTGTACTTGCTAATTATTGTTCTAATCCCATTTGCCTATCTTAATTACAGCCTAAAATGAACTCCAAAGTTTGTTGCCTACAATGTGCCTGTTTAAGTTCCTACTGGATGTTATTGCTTTTTTCATTCTCAAAACACAATGTTTTAAATAAGCCTATAAGGATAATATACACATTATATCACTGGCTTATAAAAAGCAGCAAAATCTAATATCTTACCATTTATTTCAGGTATGCTTTGTGAATGTTTCCTGAAGTAAAAATCCTTGCCCTTAATTTGATCTCTCTCTTACTTAATCCAAACTTACTCTAAACTTCACAAGAATTATGCCTCAATGTTCTGTTAAGACTATAACAATTTTTTAAGCCCAAAACAATTTATGGTGCAGTAATATTCATCATGTACCTGGTCCTGTTTTAGCCTCTGGAGAAACAAAAGTAAGTAAGCTATGGTCGGTGCCCATGGGAAACAGTCTCTTAGACAGTTAGTTAGGTAAATAGATTCAATACAAGGAGGTGAGGTTTTTGTGGAGGTACTTAGGGGACACAATAAAGGAGAAAGGAAGGAGGAGCCAGTTTCTTCTTATTCTTGTAATCTTTGTTCTTAAAACTAGAATTGGCTTTTGACTACTTAGAACATGTAGCTTAGAACATGTAGTTCTAAGCTAAAATGATTTTGCACGTAGATTTGATCATATCTTCCCCAGTTTGAATTTTATTAAGGTTTCCCCATCATATAAATTTGGAAATCTAGCCAGGATAGAAAATTCTATATGAACTCTGGCCCCTGACTAGCTCTCATTTCTCATTACACTAAAACATATACTAAAATTTTAGCCATATTACAAAAATACACGTTGAACAATGTCACATTCTTGCCCCTATAACTTCACACGGGCTTTTCCTTCTATCTGAAATGTTATTCCTCGTTCCTCTAGCCAATTCCAAGTTAAATTTTCTTGTACCTCTTCTAGGTAAAATCCATCTAATTTTACCTCAGGGTCACATTCTCCAGAAATTCTTCTGGGTCCTAGAATGATTTTAGTGTGCATACCCCGTGCTCCGCAAACAGTGTAATGAGATTAACACTGAACCATTGAATTAATGTTCTGTGCTACGTGGGGACACCTGGGTGGCTCAGTTGGTTAAGTGACTGCCTTTGGCTCAGGTCATGATCCCAGGGTCCTGGGGTCGAGCCCTACGTCGGGCTCCCTGCTCAGTGGGGAGTCTGCTTCTCCCTCTCCTGCTCCCCTGCTTGTTCTCTCTGTCTCTGTCAAATAAATAAATATAATCTTTAAAAAAATGTTCTGTGGTCCATGATAAATTACCACAAATTTAGCAGCTTAAAACAACATGCATTTCTGGGGCGCCTGGGTGGCTCAGTCGTTAAGCATCTGCCTTCAGCTCGGGTCATGATCCCAGGGTCCTGGGATCGAGCCCCGCATCGGGCTCCCTGCTCCGCGGGAAGCCTGCTCCTCCCTCTCCCACTCCCACTGCTTGTGTTCCCTCTCTCGCTGTCAAATAAATAAAATCTTTAAAAAAAAACAACAACATGCATTTCTGTAACAGTTTCTGTGGGTCTGGATTCTGGACACAGCTAAGCTGGGTGTCTATGCAAGAATTCCATCTGGGTGTCAATAAAGGCTGGGTTCTCAACAGGAGGCTCCAAAAGGAAAGATCAGCTTCCAAGATCACTCGACTGATTGGTGTAATTTATTTACTTGTAGCTGTACAATTCATAGCTGCTTGCCTCTTCAAAGGCAGCAAGGGGAGGAAGGTTCTAGAGCAAGACTACTAGCAAACAGGAGTCTTATATAACATAATGTAATCACAGGTGTCACATCCTATAACTTTTGCCATATTTTATTAGTTAAAAGTAATTCACAGGTCCTACCCATCTTGAAAGAGAGTGAGTTATACAAGGATATGAACACCAAGATGGGGGTATCCTGAGAGTCAAGTTTGTCTACCACATTTGTCATCACTGATTTATAAGCCTGTTTTCCCAACTAGGCCACAGGCAACTTAATGGTAAGGAACATGTCTTACCTGACTTTGTGTGGCCAGTATCTAGCACTCTGTGTTTGGTATATGACACACTTTAAATTTAATTCGCTAACTGCTGCCAAAAACAAAAATACTGAGGCTATATGAAGCAAAAGGCAATTCCTTTTCCATAAAAATACTCAAAAACTCTAGCACCTAGAAACTAATGAGTATAAAATTATAATAATAATTAGTAAAATATCATAGGTAATATTAATCTTTTAACCTCATTCCTTGGTTATCACTATAATATTGTTGTTATGTCTGGGATTTTTAGAAATAGAATATCAGTGTGATACATGAACTAGGATGGTGGCAACTTTATGCATTCTTATTGACTATTTAAAAAGGGAAAGAGATGCTATGGATTTATTACCAAAGATTAGCTACCTATAGAATATTTCGCTGCCATAACAATTTAGTTAATTAACAGGCTTGGTTTGCATTACACAACTGCTAAAGGAGATTTGTGTTTCTGGGAACACAGAAATGTAAATCGTGCTCTGAGGTTGTCCTGTATGCTTCAGAGGAAGAAACGTGCTTTTGCAGAATCCCTCTCTGATAATTTAGCTAATTAAAAGTTGTGCTGTGGCTTTCAAATGCGTATATCAACACTTCAGGCAAAAATAATACCTTTTAAGAGAACAGAGAGTCTACATTCTGAACTTACATTTGCAGTAAAATAAAGAGGTTTAGGTTTGAAATGTAGTTACAATGAAATGTTAAAATTGATGCAGTCAACATGAGAAATTAATTTCCTTGATTTGTCATAAAAATTTGCACAATGGTATCTGTGAAGTCCACTGAATTTACTTCTAGGCAGTGGAGCTAAAAGCACTTTGGCTCCAGGGATTTCTTTTATAGCTCATGAGACCACCTAAAAAATATTTTCACAAAGCTGAAAACATCAAATAACTTATGACAATTCACCACAGGGTTGTTTTTTTTTGTTTTTGTTTTTGTTTTTTTTAAGATTTAATTTATTTATTTGAGAGAGAGAGAGAGCTGGCAGGAGCAGGAACACAAGCAGGGGGAATGGGGGAGGGTGAAGCAGGTTCCCCACTGTGCAGGGAGCCCGATGCAGGGCTCGATCCCAGCACTCTGGGATCATGACCTGAGCTGAAAGCAGATGCTTAACTGACTGAGCTACCCAGGCACCCCTCACCATAGTTTTGCTATATAGAAAGATCCACATCTTAAAAATCAACAGAAGTGGTTGTATTGTTATTATTTTTATTTCTTTTAATAAGTATTTTATTAATTTTTATTAATAAATATTTGTTGAATTATGCCCTGTGTTAGGCAGTAGATACTTAGTATTTACTATATATCAGGTACAAAATTAAGTGTTTTAATGTTATGTTAATTTTCACAATAACCCATAAGGTAGGCTGCTATTATACCCATTTGGCAGATAAGAAAATCTAGGCTTACAAAGGTTGCATGATTTATTGAGGGTATTACATCTTTTAACTGATAGAAGGAGAATCTGAACTCTGAATCCTCTGACTACAGGACTCATGTTTCTAAATTTTATGCAGGAATGCCTTGCCACATATGACATACCATGGAACTAATAATTTAGTTTCATTGCTTTGGATGCTTTGGAGGCAGCTTCCCTGACTTTTAGCTTTGGCTTTCTGCCCTTTGTTTCTCTACTCTTCCAATTGCTTTGTAAGCTCTTAATTCCAGTATTAAGTCTTTAATACTTACAATAAATAGTATCTTCGGTTTTCCTTGATTAAAAAGTTTGGTCAATAATATACCCCAGAATCTTTTAAATGAAAAGCATGAGGAGTCCTATCCAGATTTCCAACTCATCCTGGAGGACTTTGGGATCTCTAAATGCATCAGCATTTAATACTCAAATAGCCAACTACATGGACAATGAAAATATGAAACAAAGTTGGAAAAAAAAAAACAGTTATAACATGTGAATTATTACTTAATCCAGTTTAAATCTATCTTATGGCACATCTTTAATGCCTTAACCCAAAGGATATTCCAGCCATCTTGACAAAAAGTGGTGGAAGAGGTATTTGGAGGTAGGAAATATCTTGTCCCTCAAAATTCACTATCAAAGTAACTAATGCTTCAATAGGCAAATCTAGCCCTGCTGACAAGGTATAATAATGGGGAATATGAGGGTGGTATGAACAAAAGCAATAATGTGTCCTTTGATTAGCCATATGTCAGTAGTTGCTAACTCTTGATTTAACGTTAACGGTTAAAGATGTTTTCCAATGTGTTCATAACGAATTACTCTGCTCTTCACCTATAACATAGTAACAAAATACAAAAACATCTTTTTCATAAGCAATGATAATAATAGCATCCATTTACTGAACATTTACTATGTACTGGACATAATGGGAGCTGATCATAATGATCTACTTCAGTTCTTATCACCACACCATGATATATATTTTATTCCAAATTTACAAATTAAACTTAGTGAATGTAACATTTTCACTTACCAGCCTACCATCCTCCATTCTCCAGATCAGCAGCAGCTGCTGGGACAGCAACCTACATTCCTCATGTGACCTGATGAGTCAATATAAATTTGGTTCTCAAATAATTGTGGATCACTGTGGTTGTGTATTTTGACCTGATTGGTGGTTTGCTGAGGGATCAGCTCAGAGGCTTGCCTTTGTTTCTGCTTCCTTGAAGCCCTCTCAGGTCTCTAGTGGCCTTTTGGTAGCATTTTCCAAAAATATTTAAAAACATATACTACCACAGCCCTTGGGGCAAGGGACAGCAAGAACAGACCTAGAAGCCTAAGAACCAGACAAGCAGCAGACAGACCTAAAAGCCTAGGAAGAGTGAGGCTTAGGAAAGAGATGGAAGAATGAGAGCTTTCAAGGACTTCGTCATCTATCTGGAAACTAGAGAGTCAAATGCATGCCTAGTGATGAATACATGCTCAGAAAAGACCTGAAAGGACCCTAGATTTGGACTTCTGACTGACCTTTGGATACTGGACAAGCAGAAGGAAAGACCTAAGGCAGAATTGTAGGCATCCTGGCTAAGCACTGAAGAAATTCCATAGCTCAGAACCAATCTACAATGAAGAGGGCATTTTTTTGCTTTGTTTTGTTTTTCTTTTTGGCTCCAGGAGTTTGAGGAAATCTCTGTCCAGTCATTGACTGAGTGCTAAGCTAATGGGATAGAGACATCAGTGACAACACAAGACAAGAAATACGGTCTTTGAAAAAAATAGTTTGGAAAAGTCACTGAATAAATGGATGTCTTCAGGTAACAAAGGTACAACAATGCAAACCCAGTGGGGATGGCAGAAAAAGGACCTGATTTTTAGAGTTATCATATATAATATTCAAATTTTTCCATTTTAACAAATAAAAAATTCAGAGATGAGGAAAGTAGAGTCCATTAACAGAAAAAAAATAAATTGCAGAAACTATCCTTTAGGAAGCCCAGAAATTGGACTTACTAGACAAAGATTTCAATCAACTGTCTTAAATATGCTCAAAGAGCTAAAGGAAACCATTGGCAAAGAATCAAATGAAATAGAATGGTTACAGAAGAGACTAATCTATAAAACTAATATAGAATATCAATAAATAGAAAATTTTAAGAAGAACTAAATAGATATGCTGGAGCTGAGAAGTACAATACTAAAATGAATTTCACTACAGTTCAATAGCAGATTTGATCAGTCAATAAAAAATAAGCAAACTTGAAGATAGGTCAATCAAAATTATCCAGATTAAGGAACAGGAAGATAAAAGAATGGGAAAAAATGAACAGAGCCAAAGGAACCCGTGAGAATGATTACCAACTTGGCATTTTGAAAGTCTCAGGCAAAGAGTGAGAAAGAAAGGAGCAGAAAATATTTGAACAAACAATGGTCAAAGACCTTCCAAATTTGATGAAATAATCTACATATCAAAGAAATGCAAAAAACTCTAAGTAAGATAAACATAAAAAGACCCACACTGAGACACACTGTAATCACACTTTCAAAAGACAAAGACAAAAAGAGAATCTTCAAAGCATCAAGAGAGAAGCAGTTCATCATGTACAAGGGATATTTAACAAGATTAACAGTTTCTCAGGAGAGACGATGGAGGCCAGAAGGCAGTGTATGACATACTTAAAGACCTACAAGACAAATTATGAATCAAGAATTATATGCCCAACAAAACCGTTCTCCAAAATGAAGGATAAATTAATAAACTCCCAGATACACAAAAGCTCAGAGTTTGTTGCTATTATACCTACTCTACAAGAAATGGTAAAGGTAATCCTTCAAGATAAAATGAAAGAACACTGGACAGTAATTTGAAGCTATGTGAAAAAATAACAGTAAAGGTAACAAAATAGTTAAATATAAAAGCCAGTATTTTTGTATTTTTTGATTTGTAACTCCTCTTTTTTTAATATGATTTAAAAGATAAATGCATAAAACAATAATTAAACATCCATGTCAAGGAGAGCACAATGTACAAATACGTAATTTGCAATAGAAACAACATAAGGAGAAGGGACAGAATTGCACAGGAGCAGAATTTTGTATGCTATTGAAGTTAAGTTGCTATCTGTTCAAACTAGATTTTTATTTACTAAGGATGTTAATTGTAATACTCAACCCCTAAGACAATAGAGAGAAAATAATATGAGGAGGAAATAAAAATGGTACACTAGAAAAGCCATTTAAATACATAAAATACATTAATGGAAGAATTGAGGAAATGAAAATATATAAGACATAAAGAAAAATATCAAATGGTAAAATAATCACTATAAATATAAATGGATTAAAACACCATTAAATGGATTAAAAGGCAGAGATAGGCAGAATGGATTTAAAAAAAAAAAATGACCCAACTATATACCGTTTATAAGAGACTCACATAAGTTCCAATGATTCAAGTAGACTAAAAGTGAAAGAATGGAAAGAGATATTTCATGCACATAGGCACCAAAAGAGAGTTGGGGCAGCTATAATAATATTAAGACAAACAGACTTTAAAATAATAAAAAAAAAAAAGAGAGAGGCAACCACATTATATATAGGTAAAGTGTCAATTCCATCAAGAATTTATAACAATTATAAACATACACTCAAAATAGATAAATTGGACTACATTAAAATTAAATATTTTTGTGCATCAAAGGGAATTATCAAGAAAGTTAAGAACAGTCCACATAATAGGAGAAAATATTTACAAATCATGTATCTGATAATCTAATATCCAGAACAGATGAAAAACTCTAACAACTCAACAACAAAGAACCAACAACCCAATTCAAATTTGAGCAAAGGACTTGAATTTCTTAAATATGTATTTTTTCCAAAGAAGATATATAGCTGGCCAACAATCAGATGAAAATATGCTCAACATTATTATCCATTAGGCAAATGCAAATCAAAACCACAATGAGATATCACTTCACATGCAAAACCACAATGAAATATCACTACCAAAAAGAAAGGGGGGCGTAGCAAATGTTAGTGAGGATATGGAGAAATTGGAACCCTTCCTCCCGCTGGTGGAAATGAAAGATAATGCAACTACAGTGGAAAACAGTTTGGCCATTTCTCCATAAGTTAAACACAGAATTACCATATGTTTCAGCAATTCCACTCTGAGTATATACCCAAAAGAATTGAAAACAGATGTTCAAACAAAAACTTGCACATGAATCTTCATAGCAGCACTATAGCCAAATCAAGGAAATCAAATAAGTGAACTAAATGTCCAACAACTGATGAATAAGCAAAATGTGGTATATTCATATAATGGCGTATCATTCAGCCATAAAAAGTAATTAAGTATTTCTGCATACTACAACATGAATGAACCTTGAAAACATTAGACCAAGTGAAAGAAGCCAGACACAAAAGGCCATATGTTGCATGATTCCATTTATATAAATATCCAGAATGGGCAAATCCATAGACAGAAAGCAGATTCGTGGCTGCCAGGAGCTGGGTGCAGGGGGTAATGGAGGACACTGCTTAATGTGTATGGTGTTTCCTTTTGGGGTGATGAAAGTGTTATGAATCTAGATAGTTTGATGGTTGTGCAAAATTGTAAATGTACTAAAGGTAAATTTATGTATGTTTTACCACACTTAAAAAAAAATTACAAGCAAGTTAAAAGAAAGAACAATATAAAAGAATAAAAAACCAAGCCTTATTACTTATTAGCTACCACCATATATTTACAGAATATTTTATGAAGATTAAGTAAGAAAGATAATATGAAGTGACAAGTGTAGAACTTGACCCATAACATGTTTTTCATACATATTGATTGAATCTAAACTTCTCCTTTGTTTTAAGTTATATATTTTGCTGTAACTGCTTTTGGGGCATTTTTTTTAATAATTATCCAGTTATTTAATAGAGCGTGTTAATTACATGTGCTGGCCCTGGAGTCACTGACATTGCCCAAGTTCAAATTTGCCTTTTTCTTATTCTGTAGTGTTCAGAAATGCACTTTGCCTTTTTGCCTCCGTTTCCTCATCTATAAAATGGAAATAATCATAGTGTTTACCTACTGAGGAATTATAATGATAGTAGAAAATGTATGGTAAATTTTAAACATAATTCTAGGCTCTTAAATCAGCACTCAGTAAACATTTAGTAGTAGTAGTAGTATTTCTATTATTGTTATTATTAGCATTTTTCCTATTGTCATATCTCATTCCTGCTTCATAAACAGGGAGGAAGAATATAATTCAAACTTGAAAGGGAAGATGTACTATTTATTTCAGTGAAACGATTTATTTCCTTCCTGTGTCATTCCAAGAGAAAACTGCCTTTCCTGTCTGGCTTCCACACCTTCTGTTTTGCTTCCTGAAACCTCTATCTTCCCTTTCTTCTCTTGTTTAGATTTACAATCTAGTGGCATAATTTGTCCAGAATTTTATTTCTCTTGTTCTTCAAGGCATTATCCATAATTGTTCCCTCTTGTGTATCAATGACTATTTATTAACTTCATCTTGCCCGGCACAAGTTCATAAATTGCCACTTGGTTAGGAGAAAAGATAAGACATGTTGAACTAGTAGACCTTTCAGTGCTGAAACCATTCTATGGTTTTATTTAAATATAGTGAATAAAAGAACTTCTGCTAAGTTCAAAACTTTCTAGGTGGGAAAAGAAAAACAAGATAATCTTACCTCAGGTTCCCAGAATAGCCTGCTTATATCATCTCTACTATCTTGGTGTCATGTAGAACTAGACAATGAGAATAATTTGTTCCAAAAAGGTATGAGTACAAAGCCTCGGGTTGTTGAACAATTTCTCAGCAGGCCAACAGGGAAAATAATTCAATAATGCTCAGGAACTTGTTGAAATCTGGCTCCTCACTAGACTCCTTGCTGAGAAATGTATTTAGAAAGTCCTAAGAAAACAAAAGCCTTGTCAGTACATACCAGAGAAGGACTATAACAGAAATATAAAATTTGAGCATGCCCTAGGCACACAAAGTTGTATATTCAGTGGTTGTCAGACAGATTCTTGAATTTTAGTCGAAGTAATGATGAAAAAAAGTGAACTTGTTTACAATTGTTCTAAAAAATAGAGATTTGTGAATAAAATACAAATGAAAAAATCGATATATCACAAATCTACTATGTATTTCCTCAGACTATCAGTAAAAGTGGTAGATGAGATAAATATATACCCTCAGTAAAATTCAAAGGAAAAAAAATTAAAGCAACAATGAAATATAATTTTCAATAATAATTACTGGTTATGATTTTTAAGTGATATTATAGAAAATTTCCAAATAGACAAAATATCATGAACTCCCAAGCAGCCATAACCCAGCTTCAGCAATTATCAATACATGCACATTATTGTTTCATCTTTACTCTCATTATATTCTATCTCTCATATTTTATTGAAGCAAATTCCAGCTTTCAAATTGTTTCATTCAAAGTATTTTATTAAGTATCTCTAAAAGATACAGTAATCTTTTTAAAGCATAAATGCAATGCCATTATCTAACCTAAAATTAACAATAATTATGTAATAGCATCATATAACCAGTCATACTCAATTTCCAATTATCTCAGGAATGCCTTTTTTTGCTCGGTGGTGCTACTTTAATCTACTTTGATTCTATATTTCGACTAATATCCTCATTGATCCCCCATCTCACCCATAGGAATACAATCATCTTTTAACCATTGCCATAGAATCCTGTGTGTCAAGACCCAAGACTGATATTCTGGCCTTGCTGCAAGGTATACTAATTATGTTTACTTTGCCTCCTGCAATTTAGTGCTGCTCATTTCAAGATCCCATCACTATTAACTCCAGGATAGCATATCCTACTGATAACACTGGTCTATAGAATATAACCATCGTAAAGCTCTCCAACAGGCTCTACTTCCTCACTTGGGGATGTCTTATCGCTGTAGTGAGAAGAATATTCTCTGAGAATGCAGTCATCTCGTGGGTTCTCTGGACGTACATAATAAATCACGTGAAGACTTTTCATATTCTGGAGTCAATAAAAAGTTGCCATCCTCTACCAAGGGGCCGCTATCCTCTTATAAGGGAAAGTAGATGATTCATAATCCCAGAATATTCAGTGGAATCTAGGCATTGAAAGTTGTCAAAAACATAGCCCCAAATGCCCCACCCTGTCTCAGCATCCATTTTATAGTCTTGTCAAGACTGCGAATGCTGCCTTCTCTGTACTTCATTACTCTCAAAAGCAGACATCACTTTCGATACAGTCTGCTCTCACCTGCAGGACATGAGGCTCTCTAAATGTCGCCATAGAGACCTTCTGACATTTACACTGGATCTTGAGTTGATTGATTGTCCTAAGCCTATCACTGTATTCCATCAGTGCTACAATGTTGGTTAACAATAACCAACTAACTCCGCAATCCTTATTATTGCCCCATGTCTGCCAAATGCTAGATAGATTACATAAGCCAATGTGTTCTCTGTCACCCATATGTCATTTCAGTTGACTAAAGGTAAGTATCTTAGTAATTATGATGTTACAGTATGCCAGAAATTATTCCTACCCTACTTGCCACCAGCAATGGACGTTTATAGTCACAGGGCCAATATGTGATCTAAATTCTAGCATTCGACACAGAGAGGACCTGTTTATAATCATGTCCTTTAGTAATTGTCTTCTTTGGTTCCCCCAGAAACAGACTCCCAAACAAAGATTCAAGTGCATGTATTTATTTGAGAGAAAATTCCAGCAATCTGGCTTACCAATAGGGAAGTTAGGGAAGAAAGCCAATAGAATATATATTATTAAGCAAGTTAACAGTATGGGCAACTAGAACTTAATTCCTCTAGTGAGCTCTGGGAGACAATTTAAAATGTACCTCAGACTTATCTCAACAATGAGTCAAAGAGTCTGGGGTGTTTATCCACCGTAAATTCTAATCCATCATTACTTGAGGTCTTTTTTCAGTGCCATTAACTTTCTGCCACTTCTGGCTTTCCTTCCAGATGGAACATAATGCACCTGCAGGCAGACAAAGGTCCTCATCAGGGAACTGCTCTGTGTGCCAGTAAGCAGTCTTCAGAGAATAGAAGTAGGCACATCACTGTAGGGTAGAATGCCAACCGTCTTCTGTAATAGGTATAAAATATTTTTTAACTTTTTTATTTTGAAACAATCTTAGACTTATATATTTTTTAAACAGTAATAACAGGTTTCACATGTGTTTCACTCACATTCTCTATGTTACTATTATACCACACTGGCTTCGTTGGCTTTAGCTTTATCGAGAGAGAGAGAGAGAGAACCACCACAAACTCTGAAACTTTGAGTACAGTTTACAGACATCATGTCCTTTTTCCCTAAAAATTTCAGTTCTAACGTAGTACATGCTCTTTTACAATGGCTGTATAATTGATACAGTACCTTTATCTACCTACCCTATAGATCATATTAGAATTTTGACAACTGACCTACTAATTTCTTTTATAACAAAAATAAAAATCCAATTAAAATTGCATTTCATTAAAACTCCTTAGTCTCCTTTGAACAGGAAATATACTTTAGTTTTTCTTTGCCTTTCATGCCTTTGACATTTTTGAAGAGTATATACATTTAATTCATAGAATGTCCCCCAGTTTCAGTCTATTTGTATTTTCCTCATGATTTGTTTCATTTTGTGCCATTTTAGCAGGAATATCAACCACAGACATTATGTTGTGTCCTCTCAACAACATATCAAGAGGCACATGTTATCTATTTGTTCCATGACTGGTAATGCTAACCTTGAACACTTGGTTAAAGTGGTATCTGCCAGGGTTTCATATTATAACAATACTATTTTCCTTTTTGAAATTAATTATGCTGTTGGGAGATGCTTTTGAAATTGTATGAATGTCTTGTCTCTCATCAAACGTCCCCCCTCAAGTTTCAGCAAGCACTTGCTATTTTTACAATAGTGGTTGCCAAAAGGTGACTTCCTTTTTAAGATTTTATTTATATTTATTATTTATTTATGTATTGAGAGAGAGAGTGTGAGTGGGTGGGGGGAGGGACAGAGGAAGAGGGAGAGAGAAAATCCCAAGCAGACTCTGTGCCGAGTTTGGAGCCCAACGAGGAGCTCAGTCCCACGACCCTGGGATCATAACCTGAGCCAGAATCAAGAGTCTGATGCCCAACTGACTGAGCCACCCAGGCACCCCAAATGGTGACTTTTTTAATCCCATAATTCCTTCTACAATTAATAGTTGGCATTCTACTGGAGGGAAAAAAAAGTCCTTTCTCTACATTTAATGCATTTGTTCATTTATATCAGTATGGACTCATGGATTCTAATTTTATTCTGTGATGTATAATTCATCAATATATTTTTTTATTTTGATGCTCAAAATTGATCCAGATTTGATAAGCCCTTTCAAATGAGCTTCTGTGCCTTTTGACATTTCCCATAATTTTTCTTTTAATACTTCCTTAATTTCTGGTAGAGCAAGATGTTCCAGATTCATCATGAACTCTTTCATGCCTAGCCCAGGAATTAGCCATGTTCCAAAAGAGCTTGGATGGCTTATAGTAGAAAATAGAATTTAGAATTAAAATTATGGGATCTGTGTATCCTTATCTATCCACCTATCAATCTAATCATTCTATCTATCCATCAATCTAAGGATAAATTCATGCTGATAGCTCAAATTTCAACTAAATGTCACAGCAACATTCCCATATTTGTGATTCCCTTTTCTGACAAAAATCTGGCTTCTACTATTCAAAAATATTTTCTCAATCTTAGGATATGTATTTAACCTGAGAATTGCTAACCCATACCTCAATGAAGAAAGAAACCTATTAATAAATGTGTTGTTTGTAGTTTGAATCATCTTTAGCTTAATGGTATATAGTCAAAATATTGGTTCTAGAATTACTTGGGGCAATTCTTTCCTTCCTTCTTTATAGGTGTGATTAATTTATACTTTTGAAATACATGATTCATTTGTTTCTATTTATAATCCCCTGTTGATACAATTTCTTAAAAACAAAACAAAACAAAAAAAACCACAACCTGGCTCTTATAGTCAAAACTGTACAAAAAGTTTCACTCGGATTAGTGTGACCACCCCCTACCCCACTCCACCCACCCCTTTTCCTATTCCTCTAGCCTTACACACCTTCTCTGGAAAACCAATCTGATTAGTTTACTTTTCTGTTTCTTTTTGCACAAATGAGCAGATAGGTATATATTTCCTTATTCTCACTTTTTTTCTTTCTAATTTAACAATTTATTCTGAAATTACTATTTATCAGTCAGCACTTATTCTTTTGTCCAATTTCCACTGTGATTTATTAAACCTTGGGTTTTTTAGCAGTTTATCTGCCAATTTCAAAACATTAGGGATTTGGGATTTATTTCCTAGTTATCTTTTTGGTAATTGATTTCTAGCTTAATTACATAATAGAGAATACATATTCTGCAAGATTTTAATACTCTGAAATTTGCAAAGACTTTGTTTTGTTATTAAGCATATGTCATCAATTTTGGAAATGTCCTGTGTATAATCATAAATAATGTGAACTCTGTAGTTATTAGGTACAATATTTCGTAAATGCAAGTTATACCTAATTTTTTATCATGTTGTTCATATCTTTTATATATAAACTGCTTGCCTGATTGTTCAGTTAAAGAAGAAGTGTATTAAAACCTCCCACTGATTGTGAATTTCTCCAAAAGGGATAACGACTGTATTATATATATATATTAAGATTGGATATATCTTCTTAGCAAATTGAAGGCTTCATTATTATGAAATGCCTTTTGCAATATCTATCAATGCTTTTGTATTGAAGTCTTGTATTAATATAGATAAATGAGCTTTTTTGGGGGGTTATTTGCATATGATATATTTTATCATTTTACTTTTCAACCTTTGAGTCTTTTGTTTAAAATATATTACTATTAAGTAGTCCATAATTAGGTTTTTATTTTTATCTAATATAAACTAATAGCCTCTTCTTAAAATTACAGCACATATTCTATTTATATTTGATACAATTACTGATGCATTGAATTTATCTCTCTCATTTTACTCAGTGCTTTCTCATTGTCCTATGTTCTCTGTCTTCCTTTGGGAGATTGTTTTTCACTATCATTTCATTGTTTTCTCTATTAGCTTAAAAAAATTTTTTTGTTGTTGCTCTAAGAAAAAGGTCAGTAAACTTTCCTGTAAAAAGCTAGGTAGTATATTTTAGACTTTGCCAGCCAATATAATAAAGTCTCTGTCATACTTATTTTTAATAATGATTTAAAATGTAAGAATCATTTGTAGGCCCTACATAAAAGAGTCATGGGCTGGAGTTAACATCCTTTATTTGTCAAAACTCAATGTTAATTGGTATTTTTACCCTACTCTCAGACAATTCCATTTATTCTACTCTGAATTATAAACCATCCTTGTCCTTTGTTTTGATTCTACATATATTTTATACTTGCTTCAAACATTTATTCAGTCAATAATCACTTCGATTTACTGACATATTTAACCATTTTTATTGTTCTTGATACCTTCCTGCATTTCTGATTTTCAATTTGGGATCATTTTTCTTCTTGCTAAATAAATTCCTTTATTGCATTGACACCAGTGATAATTCTCTCTATTCCTGTTTGTCTGATACTGTCTCTCTTCATTCTTCAGGAACAAGTTTTCTGGGTATAGAATTCTGAATTAGCAGTTATTTTCCTTTGGCAATTTAAAGAGATCATTCTAATGTCTTATGGCTTCCTTTGTTTTATTGAGAAGTTACAAATGTAATTGATGCCCTTTTGAAAGTAATCATTCTTTTTCCTAAGACTTTTTTTAAGATTTTATCTTTACATGTATTATATCAGTTATAATTGTGACTGTGTGGTTTTACTTTATTTTGTATGTTTAGCTTTTTTATTTTGAAATAGTAGAGATTCACAAGTAGTTATTAGAAATGATGTCGAGAGAATCCATATACCTTTCTCCCAGTTTTTCCCAGTGGTAACATCTTACATAACTATGGAACAATTTCACAATAAAGAAATTCACATTGATACAATCCATTCTTCTTACTCAGATTTTACCAATTTTATATGGATTAATTCACATATGTGGATATGTGTATTTATTTCATTTTATCATATGTCACCACCACCACCACCACAGTCAAAATACAGAACAGTTCCATGATCATAAGAATCTCTCATGTTACCCTTTTATAACTGGACTTACTTCTTCACACCCCCACCCCTCCACCTCTAATCCCTAACATGTGGTAATAGTTAATCTGTTACCAGTTGGTGCAGCCACTCTGGAAAATGGTATGGAGAGTCCTCAAAAAGTTAAAAATAGAACTACCCTATGATCCAGCAATTGCACTACTAGACATTTACCCAGAGGATACAAAAATACAGATTCAAAGGAGTACATGCACCCCAGTGTTTATAGCAGCATTATCAACAATAGCCAAACTCTGGAAAAGACCCAAGTATCCATCGACTGATTAATGGAATAAAGAAGATGTGGTATATATGTACAATGGAATATTACTCAGCTATCAAAAAGAATGAAATCTTACCATTTGCAACGACATCAACGGAACAAGAGTGTATTATGCTAAGTGAAATAAGTCAGTCAGAGAAAGACGAATACCATATGATTTCACTCATGTGTAAATTAGGAAACAAAAGAGATGAACATATGGGAAGGGGAAAGAGAGAGAGAGAAGCAAACCATAAGAGACTCTTAATGATAGAGAACAAACTGAGGGTTGATGGTGGGAGATGAGTGGAGGATGCACTAAATGCGTAATGGGTATTAAGGAGGGCACTTGCTATGATGAGTAGTGGGTGTTATATGTAAGTGATAAATCACTAAATTCCACTCCTGAAACCAGTATTACACTATATGTTAACTAACTAGAATTTGAATAAAAATTGGGGAAAAAAGTTAATCTGCCACCTGTTGCTAAAATTTTGACATTTTAAGAATGCTACATAGATGGAATTCTACAGTATGTAAATTTTGTGGTTGGCTTTTTTCATTCAGGATAATTCCCTGGGTATTCATCCAAGTTGTTGTGTGTATCAATGTTTTATTGCTGAGTAGTATTCTATATGTATGTACCCATTCCATTATTGAGGGACATTTGGATAGTTTCCAGTTTGGGACTTTACAAAGAAAGCTGCTATGAACATCCTTGTATGGGTTTTTATGTGAACATAAGTTTTCATTTCTCTGGGATAAATGCCCAGTAGTATTAATTGCTGAGTTATATGATAACTATATATTTAATCTTTTAAGAAACTGCCAAATGATTTTCCAGAGTGACTATACCATTTTATATTCCTACCAGCTGTATATGAGTAATCTAGTTTCTCTACATCCTCATCAGCATTTGGGATTGTCATTATTTTTTATTTTAGCCATACTGGTGTGTAGTAATGTTGGACATCTTCTCATGTGCCTGTTGGTCACTTCATTCCTCTTCAGTAATGTCTGTTCATATCTCCTGTTCATTTTTTGATTTGGTTATTTGACTTTTTTTGCTGTTCACTTTTGAGAATTTTTAAATATAATTTAGATTCTAGTCTTTTGTCAGGTATATTGTTTGCAAATATTTTCTCCATGTTTGTAACTTGTCTTTTAATCCTGTTAACAGGTTCTTTTGCAAAGTAAGATTTCTTAATTTTGATGAGATCCAGTTTATCAATTTTCATTCATCAGTTGTACTTTTAGTGTCAAGTATAAGAATTCTTTATCTGTTCTTAATTCCCAAAGATAGTCTCCTATTTTTTTCTGAAAAATTTTGCAGTCATGTTTTCACATTTAAGTCTGCGATCCATTTTCAGTTAATTTTTGTATAAGATGTAAGGTTTAGATTGATGTTCAATTTTTGGCCTCCAGATATCCAATTGGTTCAGTGCCATTTGTTAAAAAAGCTATTCTCTCTCCAGTTAATTACTTCTGCATCTTGTGAAACTCAGTTGGGCATATTTGCATAATGTAGTTTTATTTTTATTTCTTTTCTTTGGTGATCTTTGTATATCTTTATCTGCAGGTTGATGTTTTTTATCAGTTTTCGAGAAGTTTCAGCCGTATTTCATTTGTCTTTTTCTCATCTTTGTGACTTCAATTACTTGACTAATACATGCCCTCTTATCATTTCTATGACTCTTACAATTTCTTTTGTTTTTACATCTTCTGCCTCCCCACATTTTGTTTTGAATATTTTCTCCTGAGCTTTTTCCAGTCAGCTCTTCAATTGTTTCTATTCTGCTATTAAGCCATCCGTTGAATTACAAATTTTATTATATCTTTAAGTTCTAAAATTTCCATTTTGTAATGTAATTAATTTCCTATTCTCTACTAAAAATCTCAATCTTCCATTTCTTTTTTTGAAAATTTAGTAGAGTTATTCTAACTTCAATAACTCATTTCCAAAACATCTACAGATCCTGTGTGTCTATTTGCTTTGTGCGATGTTTTTCTGATTCATTTTGTTCAAGTTGTCTTATTAATACTCCTCTTCTTGTTAGCACTTCAGCTTTCAAACAGATTCTTTTAAAAAAGATTTTGTCTCCCACTTTTAGTTGTTCTTAGGTGAAGGGTTGAGCCAAGTTATCTATTCTGCCAAGAATATTTGTGGCAGATTTTATTTTCTAAAGATGGCTATAACAATATTTCCCACTCTGTGTACTCTTTTAGAAATGTGATACTTTCCCACCTAAGAATGTAGTCAAATTTCTTTCTTGAATCAGAATGGGTCTGTGACTTGCCTTTAACCAGAAAAATGTGAAAGTGACACTATGTGACTAGACCTTTCAAATTCTGCCTTCTTAGTTTGGGCATTCATCTTCAGAGCCCTACACTGCTGTATGAGAAGTTCAGCTACCTTGAGGCCTACATGTTCAAGGAATCCCTGATGTCATTTAGATATTCAAGATAATAGCCCCAAGGTGAAGTCCAAGCCAATAGATAGCATCAACCCCCAGACTTGTGAATAAGCTTTCAAATTATTCTGGCTCCAGACACTAACTCACCCCCATTCAGAGAGGGTCTAAGACATGATGGAAGAAAGACAATCACCACACTGCCCATTCCAAGCTCCTGACCTAGAAAAACTGAGCATAAGTGTCATGAAGTTTATAATGGTTTGTTGCACAGCAATAACTGGAAAAGTTACCCCCCCCCCATAATAAGGGCTCCATTATAGTGTTTCTCTTCTAATTCTGTCATTTGAAACAGGGAGGGACCTGCTCCTCAGTCTTGTCCCCACTGAATTTGTAGCTTCAGAAGGGATGGGCATGATGTATCTATTGATTTATTTAACTCCTAAGATTGACTCAGAATAACTACATTATTGTCATTCTCTCACAAGGCAAAAAAACCCCAAAAGAATCTAATTGTTTTTTAGTACTCAGCAAGTACTGAAGACTACAGTGTAGTAGTTTTTGCTCTCTTATCACCTACATTGGTGGTCACCTGCCAGTGTCAGCAATTAACAATAGAACTTTAACAAAACCCTTTCTTTTTCACTCTATTCTTTAATAATTGCTTGCCTAGAGTGGTTAAGCAATTTATATTGTTTTAATATCAATTTTTGTGTAATGTTTACCTCTTCATATGTTGGGGGATTTAAGTAAGGACAGGTAAGCAAAAAAGCCTCCATTATCCAGTATGTTGAAAGTACTCAAAGTGTTGGTATGCCAATTGAATCTTAATCTAAAATAATTAAGATAGTGTCTATAAGATAAGAAAATAACGTCCTAATTTGATTTAAAATTAGCAGTTATGTCAATTATTTTTCTTTCCAATAACAAAAGTACATATTAATTATTTGAGTATTTTGAGTTTTCTAAGCAGTGACATGAGATTTTTGTATCACATAGTGCAACAATGAGAAAGTAGTCACTGTGGGGAATATTATAAAGGGAAATAATAAAAGCTATTGTCAACATTAAAACTTACTGTGCTTACTATTTATAGGCAAGTAAGACTAATCATGCTTTGTGATTTAGTACAAAATCCCTACCCACTGTAAAATCTGTTTAAGTGCAGACTGACCCTAAAAATAGTAAGAAATACTTTATGTGGTACAATCAAGAAAAATATTTTAGTTAAAACCATCTTTTATATTGTCATTATATTCTGTGGGAGATAGGAATAGCATCTCAAAAATTATATTTACTAATGATATGGCTAGTAATGTTTGAGGATTAAACAGATCTAAATTAGTATGGTGAAGAAAAGGCTTATAGTGAATGAGGGGTCGGGGGAGGAAAGTGAAGGTGTAGCTTCCTTAGGAAAAGAATAGCAAATTAAAAACTATCTTAAAGCATATGAAGATTTATTATATAGAAAATAGTGGCCAGCTGTTCTCCATCTCTAATGAGATACACCTCAGGAAATTGGCTTAAATTGCATTAAGGGGATTTAAGTTCCATATAAGAAGTGTGAGACTTGAGAGTGGAGGGAGATGAATGATTCCTTAGGGGAATGTCGTCACCCTACTCTTAGAGGAAGGTTCTGTATCTCAAAAAAACCATGGTCCCCCTTAATTTACTAAAATCCTCTTTTGGGGCTTCTCAGAGCATACACGTGGAGGGTGGTCTACTAAACAAATACTTTCGTGATAAAAGGTATGCCAAAACCACCTCCAGGCAAAAGAAAGAATTTCCTGAGAGGATGATTGAGCACTAGTTTGGGCAATTTAAGGAAGTTCTGGTATCCCTTTTACAGTAGATTTTTAAGAACAGAGTATTTTTTTCTGTCTGAACTGATTACGCAACCCTCCTTAGAGAAACATCAATCACTGTGATGAGGACAGTCTTCTCAATAAATTTTATGTAGAAATTTTTACAATCGTTGTACCTTGGAAAAACTAAGGTTCAATGACTTGACAATATTCAATTTATATGCTGTGGAGCCAATACACAAACTCCAAGACCTGAGGTATCCAGTGCTAAAGCCACATTGTATATCAAACTGCAGGCCTAATCTTGGTAACAGCCAGAGTGTCAGTTATAAATTAACACAGAGTAAATAATCAGTTGGGATGCATCGAAGAAACTGACTTCACAAATAATCCAGTCAATTCTGTCAGAATTCAGTAGATAGTAATCCTGATCTCTATGATATTAAACAGCATTCATTCATTTAGCAAATATTTGTGGACATCTATTATATACCAGTTCCACCTCTAGGTTCTGGGAATACAGTAGAGACCAAAGCAGTAAGGTTCTTGCCCTCATAGAGTTTATACTCCAGAGAGTGTAAATAGATAATGAAAAGTAATAATAACTGCTGTCAACATTTACTGGTGCTTATATGTACCAGACATGTCCTAAGAATGTGTGATCTTCATAACAACCTAGTACGTGAGTTACTATTGTTACAAACATAGCAGAGAAGGAAAATGCATCACAGGGAAGTTAAAACACTTGGTTTAGGTAAGACAACTAAAAGCAGTAAAAATAGGCTGCCTGAGTCTGGAGTCCATGTTTTTAATTATCTCATTCCAAAAATTTCAGTTAATCTGGACTGGTAAACTTTTCTCAATATTCAACTGCCACCTTTCTCTCGATCGATGGATGGATGGAAGGAAGGTAGGAAGGAAGGAAGGAAGGAAGGGAGGGGAAAAGAAAAGAAAGAAAGAAAAAAGAAGGAAAGGAAGTAAGAAAGAAATGTTGATTTAACAGGGCAAAAAGGAAAGAAAGAAAACTAATACTTTGGAAGGGTAGAAGGTGAAGCTGGTGTATATAGTGGAAGAAAAATTATTTAAACATTTTTTAAGGATAATCTGGTAATATATATATAAAGAATCATAAAAATGTTCTTTATTTTAGAGCTAACAATTATATTTTGAGAGTTTGTTCCATGAAAATAATAAAGTTATCTGTAAAAGTGTTCAATATATATTTTTGTTACAATAACTCAACAAAAATTACTTTAATATCTAACAAAGTGACATCAGTTAAATATAACTTGGTACAAACTCAAGGAAATAATGAGCAGCACTAAAAATGATAATTGCATAACTATGTAGCACATAAAGCTAAGATAAAATTAAGATATGAATATTTATGTTTAAAAATATATGTGCTTAAAATATATATATTTCTATACTTCTATATATATATATGCTAGAAAGAAATGCACAAAATTTACAAAAATTGTTTAAGGTAGTGGAATAAGAATGATTTTTTTTTCCTTGTCTCAAAAGTTTTGTATA
Organism: Mirounga leonina; assembly: GCF_011800145.1. NCBI lineage: Eukaryota > Metazoa > Chordata > Mammalia > Carnivora > Phocidae > Mirounga > Mirounga leonina. The sequence goes on from NW_023270387.1 coordinate 41,092,945, forward strand.
TTATATATTTTTTCAATTCAAAACCACAGTTATGATTGTTTCCTTTATACATTCCTTTATATTTTTAAGATTAATAAGAGTTCATGAGCTAGTAGTCAGAAAGGAGTCTTTCTAAAGAATGCTTTCTCTTAGAAATGTAGCTAAAAGGCTGGCTTTGGTAAGTCATGGATGCTTATGCAGAGAGAAAATTTCTATTGTTAATTGCTGACACTCATTGTTGCACTATGTGATCCAAAAATCTCAGAGAGAGAAATAGAGAGAAGGAGGAGGAAGAGGAAGGGGAGAAGGGAGAGGAGGAATAGAGAGAAGGAAGGAAAGAAAAAAGAAAGCTCAATGTTTATCCAAATGTTGTGTTTTCTAAGAAGTGATTATGACCCAGGAATAATGCTCTTGAGACAACTTCTTTATAACCACTACAGAATTCTTATAAATTTTGAAAAATTATTTATCTAGTAAAAATCAATTAAAATGTGCTCCCTGCAGCACACAGAGGAATACCATTCTGTATCTTTCCTATTTCTAAGTAGGTGACAATTATTAGATTCTTATGATATGATAGAAAATGTGATCATAAAAAAGAACTAACCACTTACCATGTGCCTAACTTTACAGATAATCAAGTCTTCAAATATGAACACAACTCACACCCATACTATTAATGATGAACCCAAAGCCCTAAAAATTTACTTTCTTGAAGTCACACACCTGGTAAGTAACAGAATCAGGACTCCAATGTCAGCTTGGAAACTAAATCCAATATTCCATGAAAGATAAATAGGAAATGATCAAAATAGAAGGTATAATTTTCAACAGTAACTGAAAACCTGCTATGCATCATTCATGGAACTCAGGAGCTGGAAATACGTAGTATTTTCCCTTATGTTGTATCAACAAGTTAAATTATATAATATAAAAGTACTTTTAAATAACTAAAGCTATATGAAAGAAAATGAACTTATCATGGCATTTATAGACCCACTAAAATGGTTCCTGTGCCAAGAAAAGGAGATAAAACATTTAATCAAAACATTAATAGGAAATATCTATAAGTTTTATACCCATGAAGTTATCAACATTAAATAAAAAGTAATGCTTTTATAGAAGAAAAATGTATTTTGGTATAAATGTGTTTGTTAACTTAGGCTAAAGTTTAGTCGGAAATAGCATTATGGACAAACAACTATTTGTGAACTATTGGTCAAAATTTAATTGACTTAAATTAATGTTAAATAATTACTCATTAGTATCTGCTATTTTCTTCCATTTTATAGGACATAGAGTATCCTGTGAATATTTAAGTATTTGTAATTATTTGTTTAGCTTCTGTTTTCTTCACTAGCCAAGAAAATTATAAAGGGCAGGAGCTATATTTATCTTGTTCACTGATGTCGCCATTCTAGGAGTGGATACATCATACACTCAATAAATTTTTGCTGATCAGGTGAAATAGGTACCATAGCAATAAAAAAAAAAATACATATCTTATTTTTTCACACTGAATTTTGATTAGCTGTTTACTCATTTATCTCCATCATCATATTAAAATTTTCTCAAGGGCATTGACCAATTTTTATTCATATTTGCCCTAGAATACATACTATGAGTGATATATGAGCACTCAATAAATATCTACAGAAAAATATTGAACTGGGTGAGAAAAAAATGGTGAGTTACACATGAAAGGACATCTGTAGAAAGAGCCATAAAACCCAGTTCTGTGAATAGATAGTGGAAATGAGAGGGAGAGAGAAGAACCAAAGATGACACAGGTTTCTGGAGATACCGTATCTTCCCTCCAGATGCCAGCACTTTTGAGACACTGTAAAGCAAAAGAGTATTTTAGTCAGAAAAAGGGCATGAAAATAGTTATTACAAGAAATAGACATATGTGATATGATAGGAAGATCTTCATGAAGAAGAAAATATTTAGGAATTTATTAATTTAAATATAGTAAGTAATTTGAGAGGCTTACAGTTATGGTAGACGTATGGTTATGGTCATTATCTCTCCAGATCTTCTGAAACACTATTTCATAGAATGTCTCATATAGTTTGTTTTAAACCACTACTATTAAGATTTTCCACAATTTTAACATTGAAGAAACCAAAATACATTCACTGCCTACCATTGACATTGGGGAGGAGGGGAAGAAGAACAAAAAAACAACAAAGCTTGAGAGCATATATACCATTTGAAGGGTTTTGGAATATGGTAAACATAGGTCTGTGACCTGAGCTACGTAGCTGAGAGTTAATCAGATTAGTTCAGTGACAAAATCTGTAATTTTCTTCATCATAAAAATGTCTGTATTAAGCCTTTTTATTTTTAAGATTTATTTATTTATTTTTAGAGAGAGAGTGTTCATGAGCAGGGGGAGGGGCAGAGGAAGAGGGAGAGAGAATCTGAAGCAGACTACCCATCGGGCACAGAGCCTGACGTGGGACTCAATCTCATGACCCGAGCCAAAATCAAAATTCAGATGCTTAACCAACTGAGCCACCCAGGCTCCTCTGTACTAAGACTTCCTTCTAGGGCACCTGGGTGGCTCAGTTGGTTAAGCGACTGCCTTTGACTCAGGTCATGATCCTGTAGTCCCAGGATTGAGTCCTGCATTGGGGCTCCCTGCTCAGCAGGGAGTCTGCTTTTCCCTCTGACCCTTCCCCCTTCATGCTCTCTCTCTCTCATTCGCTCTCAAATAAATAAATAAAATCTTAAAAAAAAAAAAAAAAAGACTTGATTCCATCCTCCAACATTTTAGGCTATTAACAGGAGATCTTTTTTTTTTTTTTTAAGATTTTATTTATTTGACACAGAGAGAGCGACAGTAATAGAGGGAACACAAGCAGGGGGAGTGGGAGAGGGACAAGCAGGCTTCCTGCTGAGCAGGGAGCCAGGACCCTGGGATCATGACCTGAGCTGAAGGCAGACCCTTAACCGACTGAGTCACCCAGGCACCCCTTAACAGGAGATCTTAAAAGTTCTCATCACAAGAATAATTATAACTGTGAGATGATGGATATTAACTACACTTACTGTGGTGATCATTTTGCAATATATACATATATCAAATCATTATATTGTATACCCTAAACTAATACAATGTATGTCAGTTAAATCTCAATAAAACTTGGAGAAAGGTAACTCTAGCTTTAACAAAAGAAAACTCTTACAAACCCAAACCAAGGCAAATATTATATTGAAAATAAAAATTAATATATGGCAGACATTTTTCTTTTCTTTTTTTTTTTTAAAGATTTTATTTATTTTTTAGAGAGCGAGTGAGAGAGAAACAGCATGAGAGGGGAGAGGGTCAGAGGGAGAAGCAGTCTCCCCGCTGAGCCGAGAGCCCAATGTGGGACTCGATCCCAGGGCCCTGGGATCATGACCTGAGCCGAAGGCAGACGCTTAACCATCTGAGCCACCCAGGCGCCCAATATATGGCAGACATTTTTCTAATATCATTGCATTTAATTCTCAGAAAAACGTAGGGAAATAGATATTATTTCCATTTTATAAATCAAGAGCATGAGTTATAGCATCACATAGGAAATAAGAAGCAGCACTAGGATTTGTGCCAGGTCTGCCCAAATCCAAGGTTAGGGCTCTAAATTACACTATCACACCAGTTTTTCTCATCCACCATTTCATAATCTATTGTGAAATGGTATTTATCTCCTTTGTTGGAGGGCTCTTCCAAAATAGACAGTTGCAAAAAATAAAAGGATTGGATAGCTGGAACTAAGTTGAGCTGTATTTTTGGCATCTTGGTTATGAGTTCATGCCTTGGGAAGTGATTGATTATATTTACCCCCAAAGGTCAAGGACCCATAATTGACTTGCTATTTTAGACCCTCACACTTGACCATAATTGAAACCCAGAATTTAGAAAACTTACAAATGGGAACTTTCTTGAAGGTTGTTGTCAGAAGCAATTAACAAGCTGTTAACAACACTCACATGAAGAATCTCAGCTGCCTTTATTCCCCCTTGGGTGGCATTGCATATTACCCACATAGAAATACTGAGATTGGGAAATCTTAGGGACTGCGGGTAAGAGGAATGAAAAGGTTTTCTCAAACCATGATACTGAGTGTTCCACGACAATATCACAAATTTAGTAAGAGAGAATTTATTTTTAGCATTTAAGCTTCCACTTTAATATTATCTCCTACTTCCCAAATCCAGTTTTATTCAGATTGGTTTGAATCATGGGGCATGGAATAACAGGAAGCCCCTATGATAGTCAACATAGAACTCTGTTTCCCTACCTGAGCTGTTGAAAACACTTCCAGAATTGAATAAAGGAATTAATTATGGCCATTTTTTCTATTGGACCTTCTCTTGGATCAGAAGATCCTTGAAAAATGGAAAATGCAGTCAGAGGAAGTCCAAGATGGCTCCTCCAAGGTTTGTAGGAGGCAATATATGTAGTGGGCAAAACACAGATTCTAGATCAGGACTGTGTTCAATTCCCAGCTTTATCACTTACCTGTTATGTGACAGAAGGCAAGTTATTTGATCTCTGTAACTCAATTTCCTTACCTATAAAGTGGCATAATAATTCTTTATTGTTGTGAGAAATGGTTGCATTAATACAAGTAGAGCATGAAACAGCATCTGCCCACAAGCACCTTAAAATCATTAGCTATTGGGGCACCTGGGTGGCTCAGTTGGTTAAGCGTCTACCTTCAGCTCAGGTCATGATCCCAGGGTCCTGGGATTGAGCCCCATGTTGGGCTCCCTGCTCAGCAGGGAGTCTTTTTCTCCCTCTCCCTCTGCCTCTGCCCCCGCTCATGCTCTGTCTCTCTCATTCACTCTCTCTCAAATAAATAATAATAATAATAATAATAATAATAATAATAATAATAATAAAGGACTCTGCCTTGTATAGCACCTTCTGTAAAATCATTAGCTATTATTTGGGCTCTTGGGTGGCTCAGTCAGTTAAATGACTGACTCTTGGTTTCAGCTCAGGTCATGATCTCAGGGTTGTGATTTCAGGGTCATGAGATAGAGCCCCAAGTCAGGCTCCATGCTCAGTGTGGAGTCTGCTTAAGACTCTTTCTTCTCCCTTCCTCTGCCCCTCCCCCTCCATTCCTCTCTCTCTTTCCCCCTCTCTCTCTCAAATAAATAAATAAATCTTTTTTAAAAATAAAAAATAAGAATAAAATCATTAGCTATTATTACTTAGAGAAAGAGACTTCTCAGCTTTTGTGTTCCCTCCAACTCCTTCCAGTCAGAATATTATGAAAAGTTGAGGATGTTAACATCTGTGTGGTGCTCCTAACTCAAAATTTCGTGAAGGACTATATCCAAAAGATAAACTGAAAAGGTTGAGTGGAGGCCAAGATAATCTGGCAATAAGAGATTTGGATTTTAGCCCTGACACTAAAGACTTGTTTGACATTACAGAATCTCTTGGGCTGTCTCTTCTCATTAGTTAATTAATAGTTTGGACTAGATCAGCATACCAAAAGCTTGTGCTATGAGAATTTATACTGATGATAATATTCTTTAGAAGTATTTTCATATGTGCTTTCATATGTAGTAGCCCTGCATACCCTGCAACCTACTGAGTCAATGTCATTGGTCCCCTGAGGGTAAAAGTAAACCACCTCAAACTAAGTGGTCCTTCTTTAGGTTTGAATCACAGTTGACTTCATTATTTTTTCTAAATCTGTCTCTAGACAACAGTGTAGAGAATAAAGATTTGTCACAAGAGAAAAAGGATTCTTAAAATTCTGAGCTAATTTTGCATATAAAAACACCAATAAGAAAGTCCCTGATGGCTGGCGGAGGGAGAAAAACAGGAGGGATTCAAATAGGAGAAGCAAGGAAAGAGTTGCACGTGTCAAGACATCCACTTAGTTGGGGAGTGAGGATAGACTCCAAGCTTTGTTAGATAGTTCCAGAGAAAGTCAAAAGCTTCCCTGATGTGCCAAAATGGGGATGAAGCTTCAGGGTAGACAATAGTAAAAAGTGTAGGTAGGCATAAACAAGTCCTAACTTTATACTCTTCAAGTACTTTCAGCTCTGATATAGGGTGAAAGTCTCCTGAATTTTCCATATGCCCCAAGGTAGGTAGGGTAGGGAATATGTGGAAAGTAATTGCATAACGAACCAGTGATCTTTCAGAGAATGACTTGACAAAGAATGACATAGAGAGGGGAAGATCCCTAAGTATGGAAAAGACAGCCTTGACCAGGGACTGAAAACAGGACATTTCAATAAAAATGAGTATGTACCACTAGTGAGAGCTGAGGTGGAGTCACGTAGCAAAAGAAGGCCAAAAAGCCCAACTTTGGGTAAATAATAAACTCTAAGGTCACCAGCCACCTTTTAGCAAATTCCAGTGCAAGGAATCAATGGGCCAGACCAGTCATCCCATAGCAGAGTCTGGCAAGAGTCCAGAGGAAAGAACACAGACCCTGTTGCCAAGAGGTAACATAAGCAAGCCCGTCTTTACCCATATAGCCAAATGTCAATTTGAGAAGATGAGGGAGATAATGTGACTCCTTGAGCCTTTCACCCAGAGAGACAAACTTATCAAAAGAGACTTTTGATTGGTAGTTCAAGTTACCCACACTCATACACTCCCTCACTCTGTAAATATATACCTTAGTCACACTATCCACTCAGAAGCATAGGAGCTCACGAAGACTTAGATTGATAACAGAAACTGAAGGAGCTAATTATGGTGTGACTATGTCTGCAACTATAGAACACATCAATCTAACATGATGTCCTAGTAAAAAGAAATTTCCATATTCAAATATATTCAGAAAACATTGCATAAAATATCCTCCTTGTCCACAGATTCAGCTTTCATATTAGCATGTTAAAGACTCTGAGATGGCCTACAGCTCAGAAATCTGTTCAAATGCTTTTGACTCCTGGTACAGTTTTGTCTAACACTCTTTTCCCAGACATTACTTCTGGTCACAGATCTCTCCCCCAAAGTGTGGGAATAAGTATACATATTCCATGGCATAAGGACTGGTTTAGGAATGGGCCTGTGATCCAAGCTGGGTCAATCAAATCCTTCAATAGCATCTTCTGTCTCAAGCTGATGAGAGAGAGTCTTTTATGGGTGCAAACCAGTCCTTTGCTAGTTGCAAACACCAAGAATATCAATTTAGAGCCCACTGTAGCCATTGTGTTAAAGCTGTCCTAAGACAATATACAGAAAGAAGCAAAGACCAGAGAGACAGAAAAAGCAAGTGAACCAAGGGTTTTCAACCTGGTTATCTCTTCCTTTTCTGGTTACAATATTTTAAGTTAAGTTTTTCCCACTTGCAAATAAAGGATCCAAACCAATAATAAGCCACTCAGGTTTTTGTGGTTTGGAGGATTTGGGGAAAAAAAAGTAAACTAATATATCAAGGAATATACTTTTGGAAATGCTGATTTTAATTATGTGATGTCTAATTTTTTTTAAATTTCTATTATAGGACCAATAGCCTGTACAAGCACAGAAAAGTGATCTCCTATCCAAAGTAAGAAATCCCCCCTTGCCAGAGACAGGCATAGTGCTATTTGTTTTTAAAATGCTATATTAATGAGAAATTTGAATCCAGACATTTTTAAGTCTCCATCAGTGTCCTCCATTACTTCATCATTAATGGAAATGGCAAAATACTCACTAAAAATTACTTCCAGAACACGAAATGGATATTATACTGTTTAAATGGATGTCATATAAAAATAATTTGCTTTAATCATAGCACAACCCATTGCTATGATGCCATATTCATTGTGAACCCTAGGGATTTCTTCATTTAGAGTAGAATGAATTTTGACTAGGCATAAGTGCTTTTTGTAAAAGAGTAAATTCACAAAACCCAATATGTTGAAAATACAACCAGGTGTGAGTGGCTTTAAAAAAATAAATTATGCCAAGATACATTGCCCAGCTGTGTTTCAGAGTTTCAAGAGATCTTAAGATATATTCAGGCATTAGGGGCTCAATAATACTCAAATTATATTTTCCTATGTCTTTTGTGTCTAATTTAAAACCTATTTACAAGAGAACTGAAGACATAGCATTTTCTGGCTATGTATATTTAATTTACTGAAGAATGTTGCTTAGCAAAATTTTTACATGATAGTCCTGTAGCTTTTGATGTGAGATGGATTTTTTTTTCAAAATAACTTATTTTAACCATTAAAAATGTAAAAAGTGAACATCAGAAATTTAAATTCCATTCTTATGGATGCATAGTTTAGTGGAAAAAGCCTAAGCTGGGAAGTCTGACAAAACTGGGTTCAAATCTCAGTCATGCCAGTTGGGGGGTTATGTCACCTTAAGGAATTTAGCAAACTTCTTATAATCTCATTAGCTGATTAGTAAAATGTGTATGATGAGACTGTCAAGAATATAAATGATATTATAAGTGAAACTGCCTAGTGAAAACCAAGCACTCTTGCCTCTACCTTCTACTATAGAAGTAGAAATAATGGCACTTCATGCTTTGCGTTCTCAGGACAGTTTTACTTCTCAAACTCTAACTGGTTATTTTAATGTAGTATTGAAATTAACCTCACCACAATTATGGATTCCAAAACATTTAGGTCACTCTATAAAATTACAGATGTACAGCTAGCAAATTCAGCAAATATTCAGTGAGGATTAGTTGGGTTCTAATGCAAGAATGTAAACTAAAGAATTCATTGTAAATGAGAAAATCTATGTATCGAGGTTTCATCATGTTCCAGAGAGAAACAAAGAAATAACTAGAATATGAGACAAACTGGCTTAAGTGGCTATGGATGGATGTGAATCCTCCTTCTTTTTGGTAGAATCTGCAAGGGGGTTGATATTATCTCCCCTAAACATGAAGACTCTGATAGAAATATAAATCCAACCACAAATGTGGACCACATGTGTTATTTTAAATTTTCTAGAAGCCACATTTTAAAAAGGGAAAGGGAAAGGTAATCGTAACATGATTTCCTAATAATGTTAAATAACATAATATTACAATAGCAACCCAGTATATTTTTAAAAATATTACTAATGAGGTATTTTATTTCAGGAAGGAGCTGAGTCTTCAAAATCTGATATGTATTTTATAGTTATAGCCCATTTCAATTTAGACTAGTCACATTTCAAGTGCTTGATAGCTACATGCCTTTTACTGCTCCAGTGTTGAACATCACAGCTCAGAGAATGGATGTCACCTAATCACAGCCAAGTGGATGCTCCCACCCAGGAATTTGAATCTTGGGAAAGTAGACAAAAATCTTAGTCAATTAGATTTTCTTCACAGTGGTTGCAGTAGAATTGAGTCCAAATGCATGGAGTAAGATATCCCTTGGTAGCAACTATCCACTAACAAGAGAGCCAGTTACTGTGTCCTAGGTAAATCACTCTTATAACATGATATTCAGCAATTCTTGGTAATTCCTTAACATTTGTGTGATCTCCATAATGCCATACTAATACATTTATTTTCTGCCTATATGAAGCAGAATTGGTAGTTTTGCTTGCACCTGGGACCCCTAACTAATACAGAGATATTTTGGAGTAACAAAGTAAAATTAGAGAACTGAAAAGGAAGATAAGACCTCTATGGAGCTCTGGAGATAGCATCATAGGTAAAAAGTCAGATGAGTTTAAACTTTAAGGATAGACCAAACTTAAAAATGTGGATATGACGTAAAATTGCTTATTTCAGCCCTTTGCTCGTATGTTTCTCTTTTTGGAGAAGGAGGAGTGAGGGCGGCTGGTATTGCATGGCGGGATTCAGAGGTGGGGAGGAGGAATTGCTCAAGAAGGCAGACAAAGAGGAAAATGAAGCAGGGTCATGTCAGTGGGGTTGTATTCTGTTCTCTGGTTGGTAAGAGTCTAGAAAAGTGTCATGCTATATAGACTACAAAACCCAGTGTCACAGAGTAAACCTCCACCTAACCTGGTTAAAGTAGAGGAGAATAAACATATGATATCTTTAAAATTGAATGCATTTCTAGTGTTTTAACTCATAAAATGGACTCAGACTTTGGGAACTGGTTGATGTAACTTAGAAAGGGCTTAACTAAGGAAAATTCACAAAGATCAAACTTTTCCCTTGTTTTATTATTTTATAGTACCACAGATTTTGGTGGACCAACATTTTTTGCAATCTCAAGGCTAAAGATTTAAAAAAGGTTTAACTATTATGTTGCAGCACTAATATATTTATCACTATTAGAAAATTATAGAAATCAATTAGCCCGACCTTCATTTTAGGGACTTAGCATATTAAGACTCTTAGCTGCTAATCTTCTGAGGTTTCATTTTGTTATGAGCTGAACGTGTTACTCTAAAACACATATTTTGAAGTCCCATACTTAAGCTAGATAGAGAAAGATCCTAGTATTGCCAGTAATGAGAAAACAAAGGGAGAATAGTAGAAGTGGAAACAGTTAACTAATAAGACTGGCTTTACTGGGATACTCAGTGTCAAGATTAGAGATCTATGTAGGGCAGAGCAGGATAGGGCCAAAGGAGAGGTGTGCCAGTGAGAAGAATTGTTTCCACATACTTTATAGTCCCCCTAAGAGATGAGATAGAATTGCATTAAAACTTCAACCATAAACACATGAGCATAATCATAACGACTTGTAAAGGCAGAAACTGGAGCTTTACCTGGCCTGTTAAAATGTAGTTAATTTATGATACTGTATAAATATGTGCTCAGTGAGGATTGTTTAGCAAGAGTGTGTGATCTCTATGTTACAGTCAAATCAAGATTAAAAATTAGGTATAATTATTGTTGCTATAATCATTTCCTAACATCATTGTTTCAAAATATACACAGGCAGTGCAAATTAGGAAGTTTATAAATAAGAAGACTGCAATGCGCCTGTGGAAAACCCTGGACTATTATAAAATTGGTGCAAACATTATAAACTTAAAAATCTGTCATTTTGTTAGGGAATTAAAGAAATACATTTGGGCTATTTAATTCTCAACAAGAATGGTCTTTTTATTTTCCAATATTCAATAACAATATAATATCTCTAGTATGACAAACATTTTATACAAACGGAAACACGATGTAATGAAATGGGATGTTATGCACTTTAAGCAAACAGATGGAATAGAAAAATAAAGAAGAGAATTGGTGAGGTGAGAGAGAAGAGAGAAAAAAGAGGAGATCCCCTTTTTGAAAAAGAACATGAGGTCATAATGTCATTATATTCCTTTGATACTAACCCAGAGTGAGAAGAAGCAATGCAGTATCCCCATCAGTATACTACCCATCTTGCAAAAGGTTTATCTTCTTTTAATGATCCTCAGCAGTTCAGGAAGGTATAAAGATACCGATTTCCATCTGGGAGGATACTGTAAAACTAAATGGTGTGCAAAACAAGCTACATAATTTGCAAGGGCCAGGGAAAAATAAAAATCCTGGACCCCTTATTAAACATGATTAAGAATTTCAGGATGGGGGTGCCTGGGTGGCTCAGTCGTTAAGCGTCTGCCTTCGGCTCAGGTCATTCATGATCCCAGGGTCCTGGGATCAAGTCCCACATCGGGCTCCCTGCTCGGCAGGAAGCCTGCTTCTCCCTCTCCCACTCCCCCTGCTTGTGTTCCTGCTCTTGCTATCTCTCTCTCTCTGTCAAATAAATAAACAAAATCTTAAAAAAAAAAAAAAAAGAATTTCAGGATGGCAAATAGCTGAACATTAAATCAATTGTTGGGCTGTTCACCAGTGGGACCTGTACAATGGCACAGGGCATGCCCCCCCAGAAACCAGCCCTGATGACAAGTTCAGGAGTATGACTCGTTAGAGACCAGCCCTCTGTGAATCTAGTTGAGATCGTTATGTGTATCTTAGGGCAAGTTCTCCGAAGATATTTTTAGAAGGTGGTAAGGATAGCTGTTAAATTCCAGGCCATGGTGTTTCAAGGGACATAATGAAAAGCCTGTTACTATGCGTAAGCAAGGCCTTCTAGAGAAATGTATTCCAAGAGGGCCCTTTTTCTGGCACTAAAGGGAGTTGGCTGATGAACTTGGGCTCTATCCATTTTCCCTGATTATTGAGGCACAACACCATCATCATATAGAGTGCCTCAGTAGGGGCTGTCTCCTTCCTCATTATAGAATTGTCTTTCTCCCAAAATTCAACAAATATTTGATTGAATTTTATGGGACTTACCACCAGTCATTTAATTAAATACTTAAATTCATTCTGTGTTGTGTTCCCTAATGTTCCTAACTGCTGCAAATTACCCTACTTTTAAAATTATTATTATTTTCTGAAAGGACCTGAATAAGGACTATCAAAATTTCTACTATGGATATTAGGAAAAACCTTCTAAACAGTCTAATACATAAGCTATTGCATGGAAATAAGATTTCATTTCAAAATCATGATCAAATAAAAAAATCTGACTCACCAAGTCAAATCCTTTTATAATGTGGAGACATCCTTGAGGTTAAAGAAGCTCTAAAGAAGCCAGTTTTGCCCAAATGCTTATGGGAACAATATAGAAATAAATTACAAGGGAGTTTTTTCAATGCTGAGTGAAACAAATATTAGAAGGAAATACATCTAAGTGTTATCTCTGTTTGGATCTGGGTGGTAGTAAAATGACTATTCTCCCTTCTTTTTCTAATTTTCCTGTATCTCAGAAGTTATTTCTAATGATTCATTTCACAAGATAAGCATGAGAACATAAAAATGAAAATTTCAACTTCATTAAATGAAATTAAACTGATTATGTAATTATTATGGAAGAGGCCAAGTAACAATTTTGTTCTTTGAGGAGATCTTAGAACTTGTGTTTTTAAGTACATGTATGTGTAAGAATAAATTTATCTAAATTAATCCCAGCTACACTATACAAATTGCCTAATTTTAAAAAAAAAAGTGTAAAATTGTATTTTCCTCTTGTGTTTCATTACACAGCACTATCATTCTTCATGCTTTTCATAAAATGCAGCACCCAAGTCCAGTGGAGGTAGTGCCATATAGATTGGTCTGTAGAGTGAATAATGAAAATTATTACAACTCCTGATTTGTTTTCTTTCATTCTAAGGATAAAAGCATCAAGAGTCTGACACAGGGTGACACAGCAGACCACCTGAACTCCCCTCCTCCAGCAGACACAACTGGACAAATTACCTCTGAAAGAAATCCAGAAACTAGCTGAATAACTCTTACAGATCAGGTGAGTGAGAAAATACCCACTTCAAAACAAGTAGGAAAGACTGAAACAGACTCTCACCGTAAATCTCAACCCCAGAACAGCAATTTACATTCAGGAAGGAGCGCCTGACTCCCAGCTTCTCCCTTTGAAACAGAGGATGTAAACCCACACAGAGCACAATTTTTAAGACCCCCACCTGAGAAATGGGCCCTAAAACATCTGGCTTTAAAAGCCAGTGAGGGCTGCTTCCTGGAGATTTGGAAGACCATAGCAAACAAAAAGGCAGTTGCTAACATCATACCATCCCTGGTGGCTGTACCCCCAGAACCCAGTACAGTTGAAGCAGGCAAAATCCAAATCTCCCAGTCTTTTCTTGAAAGGGATCCATCTGTGTACTTTGGAAACTGCTGCCTGAGGGTCAGGCTTCTAAATTAGTCCATATATAGGGGCAGGCTGTGATCCCCCCTGGGGACCAGGAAACCCATGTATACCTGCTGTGCTATCTCCCTGTAGCCTGCTGCAAGTTGCTAGTATCTCTCTAGAAGCAGCTCATACACATGTCTGAGCCACAGCTTTTGCAGATGGTGCCCAAGAAATAGGTCCCTGGAACACTTGGCTCCCATTCACGAGTCCCACAGGACCGTAGCCATCAAAGAAGCACTTCTTAAACAGGCACAGGAGCAACCTCCCACCATGGCTGTACACTAGGGTTCAGTGCACAAGGGTCAAAAATGCCTATTTCCTTGTTTCTCACTGGAAGAGGAGTAAGTACATACTTCCCCAGCTGCTGCCTAAGGGTCTGGCTTCCAATCAGCCTTCATTTAGGCACTGAATATGATCCTCACTTTTGGATACTGTCCAGTTGAGGCACACCCTCAACTACTGAGAGCCACTAAGAGCAAAGAAGATGACCTGGACAATCACAAAGCTATGAGATACAGCCAGGAGCTCAGGCCACCCTAATTGACAAGGTTCATCTCCTCCACGAGATGGACAACCACATGCAAAAGAATGAAACTGGACACTTAATCTTATACCATACACAAAAATCAACTCAAAGTGGATTAAAGACTTGAACTTAACCTGAAACCATAAAACTCCTAGAAGAAAATATAAGGAGTAAGCTCTTTGACATTGGTTTTAGCAAAAAAAATAAATAAATAAAAATTTGGATTTGACACCAAAAGCAAAGATAACAAAATTAAATATAAACAGGGGGGACCACATCAAACTAAAAAGCTTCTGTTCATCAAAGTTAACCATCAACAAAATGAAAAGGCAACCTATGGAATGGTAGACATGTTTGTAAAACACATAGCCAATAAGGGATTAATGTACAAAATATAGAAGGCATTCATACAACTATATAGCAAAAAAACAAATAACTAAAAAATGGACAAAGGACCTAAATAGACCTTTTTCCAAAGAAGAATGCCCACATTTACATGAAAAGGTGCTCAACATCATTCATCATCAGGGAAATGCTAATCAAAACCACAATGAGAGGGGTGCCTGGGTGGCTCAGTCATTAAGCATCTGCCTTGGGCTCAGGTCATGATCCCAGGGTCCTGGGCTCGAGCCCCACATCAGGATCCCTGCTCCACAGGAAGCCTGCTTGTCCCTCTCCCACTCCCCCTGCTTGTGTTCCCTCTCTCACTGTGTCTCTCTCTGTCTAAATAAAATCTTTAAAAAAAAAAAAAAAAACACAATGAGATATTACCTCACAACTGTTAGAATGTCTATTATAAAAAAAATAAGAGATAACAAATATTGATGAGGATATGAACAAAGAGAGACCCTGGTACCCTATTGATAGGAATGTAAACTGCTATGGCCGCTATTGAAATCAGTATGGAGTTTCTTCCAGAAATTAAAAATAGAATTACCATATATCCAGCAATCCCACTTCTGAGTATATACCCCCCAAAAAAGGAAGTCATTATCTCAAAGAGATATCTGCACCCCATGTTCATTGCAGCATTATTCACAATGGTCAAGCTATGAAAACAAGGTAAGTGCCCATCAATGGGAGAATGTATCAGGAAAATGTGGTATGTAGATTCAATGGAATATTATTTAGCCTTTAAAAAAAGAAAATACTGCCATTCCTTCAGGAATCCAAGGTTAATATGTTTTGTTCATTGTTATATTCTCAGAGTTTGTCATAGTGCTTAATGTATGGAAAATGCTCATTAAATATTTATTAAAATTTCATGGTCTTGAGTTATGGTATATTACAGGCTCAAATAAAAAATGTGATTTTTATGAAGCATGCAAAAAGTAAAATTGTGTTTGTGTGTCTTAAACACTCACTAACTAAACATCTAAAGTACATGAAAAAAGAGAAACAATTCCAAGCATGTTCTGTCATGCAGTATCTCCAAGGGTTTTGGTAATTGGAGGCACCAATTTCCCTGGATAGGTGCTGAGGCCTCAGCAATATGCAAAGGAAATAGAAATGAAATAAATGTTGACAGGGGCGCCTGGTTGGCTCAGTCGGTTAAGCGTCTGCCTTTGGCTCAGCCTGGGATCGCAGTCCCTCATTGGTTCCCTGCTCAGTGGGGAGCCTCCTCCCTCTGTCTGCTGCTCCCCCTGCTTGTGTGCTCTCTCTCTCTCTCTCAGTCTCTCTCTCTCTGGCAAATAAATAAAATCTTTAAAAAAAATAAATGTTGACAGATAAATGATTGATAGATGATAGATCAATTTATAAAATATGTTATTTTTCCCCACCCCCTAAAATATGTTATTTTGTTATATACTTAATCCTATTGCTTTTCTTCACTCTAAACACTATGATTTTAAGTTCCACACAAGTAGCAATGTACCCATTTAATCAGTTGCTCCTAACATCTGCATGATAGCCCATGTTGTGCAACTGCTGTATTTTACTTACCCTCCCCTACTTATGAGCCTCCACAATGCTCCATCTCTCCACCAATACAAATCGTTTTTCCATGAGCATGACTATTGGTACTCTTTTACTAATATGTTAGGATTGTTGCCATTAAGGACTATCATTCCTGGATCAAATAGTATTGGAGTGCTTATCTTTACTGCTTCTGGAATGGCTACCCCAGTCCAAGCTACCACTAGCACAGCATGACAAACCCTATATCCCCACAACCTACCAGCCTTGGGCATTATTCAGCTTTTTAATTTTACTGGTCTAATATCATAGCTGTAAGTGATATCATATTGTAGTTTAAGATTCAGTTTGCCTAATTACTAATAGTTTTGAACATCTCTTTAATTTGCTTATTAGATTTTTAGTTTTCTTATTAAATTATCTCTTCCATATCATTTGCCCATTCTCCTAATGAGATTACTTGATTTTTCTTGTTAAGTGCATGACTTCATAGATATCTGATATTCTCATGTCATCTTAAACATTGCAAATCTTGGGGCACCTGTGTGGCTCAGTTAGTTAAGTGTCCAACTCTTGGTTTTAGCTCAGGTCATGATCTCAGGGTTGTGAGATCAAGCCCTGCACTGGGCTCCATGCTCAGCACAGAGTCTGCTTGAGATTCACTCTCTCCCTCTCCCTCTGCCCTCTGCCCTCACTCATGGACGTGCATGTGCATGCTCTCTAAATAAATAAATAAACAAACAAATAAATAAATAAATAAATAAATAAATCTTAAAAAATAAACATTGCAAATCTCTTATCCCTATGTATCTTCTCAACTTTGTCTATGATATTTTTCAGTGAACAAAAATTTCTTATTTTGTGTAATCAAATTCAACTTTTTAATCTAAATTTTATGCTTTTGAAATTTTAAGTTTCTCCCAACCCATATATCCCAAAAGCATTTTTCTGTTTTTATTTATTAACTTTATATTTTTATCTTTCTCCTTTAGATCTTCTATTATCCTAGATTCTACCTTGATCTATTAATATCAATCCAGTTCTGCTTTTCTCAATGGGAAGTAGATCAATGGATGTTTTCCAAACATCATCCTTAACAAAGCCACTTTATTATTTTGGTGCTCGTTTTATTTTTTTTTATTTTTATTTTTTTAAAGATTTTGTTTATTCATGAGAGACAGAGAGAGAGAAGCAGAGGGAGAAGCAGGCTCCCAAGGAGCAGGGAGCCCGATGCGGGACTCGATCCCAGGACCCTGGGATCATGACCTGGGCCGAAGGCAGACGCTTAACCATCTGAGCCACCCAGGTGCCCTGGTGCTCGTTTTATTATTTCATGGTGCAGTGAAGAAATCCAGAGTAAAATATCCTAAATGCTTCCAAAGTATTGGAGAAGAGTTTTTATACAAAGGAATAACACTAAGAATACTTGGACTCTTAAATAGCAGCATGTATGCTAAAATACATAGAATAAATACTCTCAAATTTTTCAGGAAAAAATAATTTACCACTCAAGAAATCAATTGTTTTGATTTCTAGGTTAAATATAAGTTAAATATAAATATAATTAATAAGTTAAATATAAAGATAATTTCAGATTTATAAACATTCAGAATATATACATCACATGCCTACTTTCTTGGCTGAAATTGGAGAATATGTCCTCTAAAACAAGGGTATTAGCCAAAAATGAAAGAAGTCATGGATTCCAGATAATGGCAGAATATTCAACCCAGAAGAGTGGCAACTAGAAGTTCCAGGATGAATCACATCTAGAAAGCAACAATTTCAACTTAAAGCATGAGACAAGAGGGCTCAAAACAAGTAATGGGGAGAAAGGAAGAAGCTAGATAGAATAATATGATAAAATCATATTTTGAAAGTGACAGGAAGGAATTTATTTTATCCTAAAACTTAGTAGTTATGAGTCCACAGGTTTGTTGAATGATTCTGCTGATAGAGACCGAGTTTGCTTTCATGTCTCACATCTTCGGTCAGTCGTCAGGTCAGCTGAGGGCTGGAAGGCCAAGAATGATTGGAGCTGGGACCACTTGATTTTGATGCACAAAGTCTCATCCTACAGCAGGCAGAACAGAGCTTGTTCTCATGGCTTTGGCTGGGATCCAAAAGAAGAAGTATACATGTCCCAGTGGGTTTTCAAGCTTCTCTTTGCATCAATGTTGTTAAAGTCCCAGAGCAAAAGCTTGTACAGCCAAACTCAGAGTTGATAGGTATGAGAAGAAACTTGACGAGTGTGAACATAACAAGGTGTAAAAAATGGGTGTAAAAAAATTGATACAATAAATCTACCACAAAATGTCCAAGTGGTGCAGAATAGTTTAATACTCAACTATTATAGGTGGAAGTCAGAAGGTAATCTTAAAATTGGTAAGTCAAGAAAGAGCAAGATAAGCATTTTATTTACAGATAAAGAGTAAGTTGCTGGAAGAAACCAATAAAAGAGTTAATAGAATTTGCTTCAAAAGCAGGATTTGAGAAATAGAAAGTTTGGGGCAAGAGACAACTGTTTATTATTAGATTTTCAGTACACTTTTAAAAAAAATTAATTTCTTAAGCATTAATTGCTTAAGTTAAAATATTAAAATTATGAATGAATAACATTTTAAAAATCAGAAATTATAAATAAAGAAAGCTACCTTTCTTAAGAAAATGCTTATCTGTCTTGAAAGAGCTAGCAAAAAAATATTTCAAAAAAAGGGACTATGGCATTGTCTTCAAGACAAGTGAGAAAAGTAACATCTTGAAAGAGTATAAACAGCATATCTGAATTATTTAAAAATAATATCTATAAAGCATGACTTTGGAAAAAATAGAATTTGTCTATGAAAAAGATAAATCAAAACTAACCAGCATTTTCTATTCTCCTAAAGCCAAAGAGCCAAAAAGCTATAGTCCATATAATATATAGTAGCAAACAACTTGGAGCTCCATAAAAGAAACAATAGAACAAATTATTTTAGCCCCAAGAGAGTCCTCTATAACATGGAGTGTTCAGTTAAGGACACAGAGATTTCTATGGATTTCTTTTACTCACCATTGTTGATGCTGCCAATAGAAATCACTAACAGAGTACTATTCTTTTTGCCCAAAAGTATATTTCAGTAATCTGGGTATTGCATGTTATGATATTAACAAAATGTAAGCTAATTGGAATAAGTAAACTTCCGATTCCTAAAAATATCTAATACTTTGGAAAACAGAGTCATTTTTATTTTTATGTTTTTAACATTATTCTATGTATCCACATTAATATTATGTCAAAGCCATACCTACATAGTTAAAATGTATTATAATTATTTGTGTAGATGCGCTTCCCCCACTAGGCTATGTTTTCTTTAAAGGTGGGAACTCCTGCTGTACTCATTTTAGAGTCTCTAGCATTTAGCATAGTGCCTGTCACACAGTAGGTACTAGTACAATTTGACTGAACAAATAAAACAATAAAGAAATTCATTATCCTGCCAGAACAATTAGAATCCATTTAATAGTAAAAGAACTGTAACTTTGGGGAAACTTATATTAAGCATCTACTCCAAATAGGTACAATTTTTGAGAAGCAGAGAGAAAAATCATAATCCTTTCCATCAAGCAATTTACACTTTAGGGGAAAGCAACATACATCTTTTGAATAATTATTACAGGGCAAGAAAATGCTGGATGTTGGCATATATTATCCATTAAATCTGTAAAACAACTTTTGAAATTATTATTATTATTGAGATGACATACTATTAAAATCAAAATGTAATATGACAGTCTTTACCTGTGCAGCCCTCTTTGTGCTTTTCCAGATTTTCAAGAAAAACTTTTTGTTGTTGTTTTGGCTACAAATCTGGAAGTTTTTCTTCATCCAGAAACACCAGTATATCAATCACATAGTAGATTGTCACTCCAAAATATCTGACCAATTTTATAGCTCCTTTTTTTTTTGTATACAAGTTAGAAGTCCTTAAAATTTTAATAAATCAAATGATCTAGTCCTTATTTACTAAAAATTAAGATTACTATATTATAAACTTGTATAAAATGTTACTCTTCATAAACACCTGTCACATATATGATTAACATGAGTATTAACAGCTACCACTTATTTAGTTGATAATTTATAGCCAGACAGTTTGCCAAGAACTCTACAAACATCATATTTAATCTTCCCAATGATGATATGGAAAAGTTTTTATTAACTGCATTTTCTTATGTAAGGTAATTGAGTCTCAAATGGATTAATTAAAGTTCACACATCTAGAAAGAATGATGACTTTTTCATCTGTTCAGCTGAAAAGGCTATGCTTGACCACTGTGTTATACTGTCTACTACACCTATGAGGTGGTCAACATTAATATTTCTGTCCCCGTTTTACACAAAAAGAAACTGATACATTGCAAGATCAAATGCCCCACAGGTAGTAAGTAGAACCTTTGTTTTTCCTTCTAACTCCAACTTCAGTCTGGTGGGATTAAGTAGTCCACCAGTACATACAAAAGACAAACAATTGCTTTCTACATTTTACCTTTCAAAGAACATAAAAAGTGAGAAAGCCAAAAGAACCATCATTATTGATAATTACTTTTATGAACACCTTTGTGGTGTTACCCAAGCTTTACTTTGGAGCTCTCTGCAAGCAAATGTCCTTAACAAAGAGTAGATAGTAATTACAAATAAAGTTAATAAAAAGTTCAGAGAAATTTCAGTGGAATTGTATATTGTACTCACATCCATACTTTTTGAGTCTCCAAGGAGCTTACTACAACTATGCAAACCATTTATTATCAATCGCTTCTGTTCTCCATCTGATGAGGGGCTTTCCAGAATCATGAGGTATAAGAAAACTTTGAGATCTAACTTGGCATTAAGGGCCACTTGAAAGCTCCTACTTAAATGTTTCTGTTACCTTTGTGGTTCTATTTTTTATTAATTACTACAAGCATTTCAATATTTCAGATTATCGAAAACCAAAATAAATGTACAAAGAATTTTCTCTCTTATAACATCTTTGGGCATAAAAACATCTTCCTTCTTAAAGTGCCTTGCCTCATTAAATCAAAGCAATTCATCAGTCTATCTCTCTCCCTCCCTCCCTTCCTCCTATTTCTGGTCTTAACTACCATATAATTAAATCCAAACTAATTATAGTATTTATACGTTAAGGAGTATCATGGAGCTACTTGTAGCCCACAGACCTGGCCTGGCACAAAGAGAAAGGCAGCAGGCAGTTAGAAATCTAAACAAGCCAAAGTGATCAGTTGCAAATCCCTAGTAAGAGTCACTCCCTGCCCTCCCACTCGCCCCCCCTCCTAGAACTAATAAGACTATACCAATATTTCCTGTTATAGAAGAAAACTAACCCAAGATGGCAGATGACCAGCCTGTCTTCCTTTTGTTTCAGAGTTGTCCCTAAAATGGGTCAGGCTTTCAGAGATGTTCAACTTAAGGCTTAGAAGAAATAGCCAAAATCACCACCTGAAGCAAAAGTGGAACACAGTGGTTACTAAGAAACTCAGTACTCAGGCAACAAACAAGGGTTCTGTTTCCATCACTTAGTAGTTAGGGGGTCGTAGGAAACATCCTTATTGTCTATGAGCTCGGGTTTTTTTATCTGCATAGTAATATATATGCAAAAATAATTATTAAGGACTAAAGATAATGTATACAAAACAAAGTGTCTAGCACAATATCTGGCACAAACTAGCCTCTCAATTACAAACTTTTTAAAATTATAAGGTGTAATTTGCAGAGCCTGGGTGGCTCAGTCATTAAGCATCTGCCTTCGGCTCAGGTTATGATCCCAGGGTCCTGGGATTGAGCCTCTCATCGGGCTCCCTGCTCAGCGGGAAGCCTGCTTCTCCCTCTCCTACTCCCCCTGCTTGTGTTCTCTCTTGCTGTGTCTCTCTCTGTCAAATAAATAAAATAAATAAAAATCTTTAAAAAAATAAAATTATAAGATGTAATTCTAAAAGTTCTTGAGATGACAGATGAAAGAATGTAAATCATAGTAATTAAAGCACATTAATGTTTAAAAGTGAATGAGGGCGCCTGGGTGGCTCAGTCGGTTGAACGTTTGCCTTCGGCTCAGGTCATGATCCCAGGGTCCTGAGATCAAGTCCCATGTCAGGCTCCCTGCTCAGTGGGAAGCCTGCTTCTATCTCTCCCTCTGCTTGTACTCTCTCTCTCAAATAAATAAATAAAATCTTAAAAAAAAGTGAATGAAATTCAGTGATAATCCTTTATTACAGCTGAAAAATATAGAACAACCCATGTTCTCCTATCTACAATGTACCCATAAAATCCTCCAAAAAAAGAGAATTTACAAAAGCTCAGTGGAAAAAATAATGACCTGAAAACAAGTAACCTCTATAAATGAAAAAAAAAAATAGATAAATTAGGCAATGAGTATGTAATGTACATAGGGAAGAAACTCTGGAATTAGATCATACTTAACTGTGCTTGGAGATGATAAATAAACTTGTTAATTCAGAGTCTAAGTTATTGCATATTCAGATATATGCTTTTAATATTCATTTTTCCAACTTTGTAAGTAACTAAGATCTTTATAATAATTCTTTGATGTTCAACTCAGCTATATCTTTAATCCATAAGTATTTTAAAGACAAATGTGTATACCTAACATTGGGCTAAACCTTGAGGACCCAATGGTGAGAAAGGTAGGCAAGTTCCCTATCCACATTAAACCTAAATTCTAACCAATAACTTAAGAATGTTTCTCAGCTTATCTCCTATTTTCCTAGCTTGTTAATTTTTGTGTCATCACAACAAATATTGTACTCCTATTACTTGAAATATACAGTAGCCACAAAGAATTCTCATCCTTGCTCAGCAATTAAATATAAAATATCAATACATAGTTGCCTATACCAAATAGAGTTGACGATATGATTAATTTTTAAAAGAGTCAGAAGTATTAGTACATGACAGCTTGCAGAGTTTTTAGGAACATTTCATTTTAATAGTTGTAGAGGATTTTTTTAAAGACAGATTTGTTGAAAACCTTTATGGATACATTCTGTAATGAAAACTTTTCACGTAAACATGCACAATATATTACCAACTCATAATATGATTATTGCCTTGAATTGATATTGGCATCCTCTAGAGCCATAAGGAAATCACATAATATTCTGAATTATTTCTCTTTGAATTGGATATATATTGAAATTCAGTGAAATAAGAATGGTTAGGTGTCTTGCATTATGCATAATGAAAATTTCTACTCTTGAGTCTGTGGTTTGATGGGCTGATGAAACACTTTGTGACAGCTTTGCTTCTTAACTTTGCCTCATGACTAAAGAAAAATGACCCTCCATCTGGTTCACTGAGACAAGCAAAATTTCAACTCTTGTTATATCTAGCAATAGCTGTACATGTTATATGGGATTTAGAATTAAATATTCCTTGAGTT
The DNA here is from genome assembly GCF_011800145.1 of Mirounga leonina. Lineage (NCBI taxonomy): Eukaryota > Metazoa > Chordata > Mammalia > Carnivora > Phocidae > Mirounga > Mirounga leonina. The sequence goes on from NW_023270387.1 coordinate 41,116,385, forward strand.
ACTACATAGGTCTGAATATTCTACCTCTGTTTTAACTGTATTTTAATATTCTTTACTTAATGTAAATCACTGTCATGTTATGTTATTCCATACAGTTTAATTAAAATCAATTCAAAGTAGGATATTTAAGTTAAAAAAAACTAAAATACATTCAAGCCAAATGTAAAAAGTTTTACAATCGCAAATCTTACAAACAATATTCAAGGACTTGAAGTTTATTATTAGCCAGGCAGATCAATACTTTAATACATGCATTTTTATTTCAAATAGGTGCAGCTAAAATATATTTTTTCATTTTTAAGAAAGTAAACACTAACCAAAACTATATAATGACCTCTCAATTATCAAATAGTGCCAACTGGAATCTAATTTTTAAACAGTAAATTTTCATTTTGCTCTGTGACTTTCCTACAAACAAAATATATGAAATGGATGGGCAGTCCAAAGAAATGTATAGAAATTAGAAGGGAGATATACTGATTTTCCCAACTGAAATGTAAACTATTTAAAAAATTGTTTTGTAGCTCATTATTTTCCTCTTTTGCTCACATGTCCTTCTGTGCCACTTATCTAGCAGAAACCCAAATCTTAATGAATTTATCCATCCGTTTTCTCAATGAATGCATCTGCACATCTAAATACTACTCAACCAGGAAAAGGGTAACTAAAGTTATTTAACCAGGGTCCTGGCAATCTTACTATAATTTTCAAGTGAATTGACTTCCTTTCTTTGTAAAATGGGGCTATATTTGGAACCCACCAGTAATAAGTTGAATGGTAGCACTCAACAAGATACGCTACCACCACCCACTATCTACACATATAAGTATTCAAATCCAGTATGCATGCCAATAGTTTTGGAATTATTAACTTGTACCTTCGTGGGAAATAATCTTTTTAACCAGAGCACCATGCTTATGTTCCGACTCTTTTACCTGTAGTCTTATAGTCTCTACTCAATTCCAAAGTTACTTAGATCAGCACATTTTTCCACTACCCCCTCAGTAAGGTTATTGCATAGATTTATAATGTAATTAGTCCTTTTGTTACAGCCTCTGTGATGGTTATTCTTATGGGTCAACTTGTCTGGACCACAGGATGTCTAGACAATTGGCCAGACATTATTCTGAATGTGTCTGTGAGAGCCTTTCTGGATGAGATTAACATTTGAATTGATCAACTGAGTAAAGCAGATTACCCTTTCTTTGTGGGTGGGCCTCATCCAATCAACTGAAGACATGACTAGAACAAAAAGACAGTAAGATAGAATTCCTCCTGCTTGAATGCCTGAGATGAAATATTGGTGTCTTCCAGCCTTGTGACTCAGACTGAAGCATTGGCCCTTCTTGATCTCAAACCTGTTGGAACTAGACATCAGCTCTCCTGGGTCTGTCTCCAAGTCTCCAGCTTGCTAACTGTAGATCTTGGGACTTCTCAGCCTCTATAATCACGTGAGCAATTCCCTTATAATAAATCTCTTTATATTATAGATATATTGCTATATGATTATTTGCTTACCTTAAGATTTGCTCTTTGTGCTATAAAAGTCTATGGGCTTTGACAAATTAATAGTGTCATGTAAACCATGTATTCACAATTACAGCATCGTACAGACTATTTAAAGCATTCTTTTAAAGAAGTTCCCTGTGCTTTACCTATTCAACCTTCTTTCCTCTTAAGCTCCTGGCAACTACTGATCTGTTTATCATCTCTAAAGCTTGGCCACTTCCAGAACGGCATATAGGTATGTAACCTTTGCAGATTGACTTCTTTCAGTTAGCAATATGCCTTTAAGATTCATCCATGTTTTTGCACAGCTTGATAGCTCATTTCTTTATATTGCTGAATAGTACCACATTGTTTGACTATACAACATTTATTTATCCGCTCACTTATTGAAGACATCTTGGTTGTTTTCATGTTTTGGTGATTATGAATACAGGTTCTATAAACCTTTTTGTGCAAGTTGTTTTTGTGGAAATAAGTGTTCAAGTTGGTTGACTAACTACCAGAGCAACTGCTGGATTGTATAGTAAGATTATGTTTAGCTTTTAAAGAACTGTCAAACTGTCTTCCAAAGTGGCTGTACTAGTTTGTTTGTATTACCAACAGCAATGAATGAGTTTTCATTAAGTCTTGGGAAAAGATTATTCCTGTAGTTTAAACCATTGAAATATTTTTTCATGAAAATAAGAAATATAAATGTTATTATAGATTTCAACCTTAAAAACAGAAGAGTGCCTAAGATTAAAAGTAAGATTTCATTCAATGCAACATGCAGAGTCAGATCAGCTTATTAGAATACATACATGCTTAAGTAATGACTTTTTACATATTGTGTCATAGCAGAAAACAGGATTGGTTTAGAAAATAATGTCTTCTAGAGTTAGGGCATAATTTTCCCTTTGTGTAGATTCATTTTCTTTCAAACATCCAAATCTGCCTCTGTTTAGTTGTTACCTCTATTGACACTGTTTCCTCTTTCAATAGGTTTCCATTTCTGATGCTGTAATACTTCCTTTTTATAACAGATCAAGGAGGAAGAAATGCCCAGCCTGTAACATATTTTCAAATCAGTTTTCTATTCCTGGACAAAATAAAACAGTCACCATTTAATCTGGGCGTCAATATCTCAAGCAAGTCTTTACTGTCAAGATTTAAATATGATCCATTATTAATATTAATGTGACAGAGATTACTAAAATTCATTAAATATATATTTTTAATATTTAACATAGTATTGACATACAGATTTATAGAAATCCATATACATATATGCTGATAAAAGCCAGAAAATATAGCCAATACACCGTCCATATTTCCCCCATGTAAAAATTGGACATTCTCATGATTATACATGATGTTTCTGACTTCAGTACTAATTTGAACTCCTGAAAATAGGTCATCTAACTGAATTATTGCTCATTAAGAAAGCTAATTCTTTGTTATTTTTATAGTGTTGAAGTTTGAACCTAAGCAATGATAATGAAATAATTTGAGGGAGCAATATATTGCATATAATTTTCTAAGAAAAAAAATTAGCAAAGGATTTCTTTCAAACAGCAGTATCAATTTATGATACTGCTTCCATTGAAGTATGATTAAAAATATAGATCTTCCTCAATTTATGATGGAGTTACACCCCAATAAACTCATCATAAGCTGAAAATATTGTAGACCAAAAATGCATTTATGACACCTAACCTACTGAACATCATAGCTTAACCTAGCCTATCTTAAATATGCACAAAAGTCTTACATTAGCCTACAGTTGGACAAAACCATCTAACACAAAGCCTATTTTATATTAAAGCATTGAATATGTCATGTAATTTGTTGAACACTTACTGAAAGTGAAAAACAGAATGGCTTTAAGTATATAGATTATTTACCCTCATGATGGCCTGGCTGACTAGAAGCTACAACTCACTGCCACTGCTCAGCATCAGAAGACACTTTTGGACCACACATTGCTAGACCAGGAAAATATCAAAATCCAAAGTACAGTTTCTACCGAATGCATATCACTTTCACACCATGGAAAGCCAAAAAAGCATAAGTCGAACCATCATCAGTCAGAGACCCTCTGTAACTCATTCTACTCTACTGATTTGTTTGATTAATAAATATTAGAAAGCATCCAGGAATGCCTGGGTGGCTGTTGGTTGGGCAATCAACTCTTGTTTTTGGCTCAGGTCATGATCTCAGGTTGTGGGATTGACCCATGCGTCAGACTCACAGAATCTACTTGAGATTCTCCCTCCCTGGTCCTCCGCCCCTCCCCCCACTTGAGTGCGCTTGTGGATGGGCTCTCCCTCTCCTTATCTCTAAAATAAATAAATAAATCTTTAGATATAAATTAATATTGGAAAGCATCCAAAACATTGGGTGCTACAGAAAAAGTATGACATAAGATACAGAAAAAAAATTTGCTCATTTTGTTTAATGACACTCATAGTATGGACTATTATTCACAATAAAAAAATAAGGGAAGAAGAAATAAAAGTTTAATTATGTTACATGAAATATAAATTATTACTTTACTATACATATTTTAACATATATTATAAAAACTTATAATGTCCCACACATTATTATAGGTACTATTATATATAGTGCCTGGAACATACATTATTTCATATAATTAAAATTTTCTCTTCATAGCAATCCTTTGCAATGGATGCTGTGGTGCACTGCCTAGATCCCTTGATATGTAGAAGGGAAAGTTTGCTTTATCAAGTCTGTCTTCATATGAGAAACAAGAAATAGTAATGAAAATATGACTTCTAAAATCTATAATTGTTTTTCAAGTTTGAGGCATGATGTTCAAAAGGCTCTTCATTTGTATGGCAAATATTTATTGAGCACCTACTACATACTGGCACTCTTTTATGGACTAACAAGTAAAAATCTTTGCTTTCAAGCAGCTTTACATTCTAGTCATGTGGACTTTGAGAAGTAAAACAGTGACAAATGTTAGGTTCCCTTATTATTAATACACAAACATTTCTTCTTCCTTTTGTCAAAAGGAAGTGGATACTATCTTCCCTCAAGCTTGTAATATGTAAGCTTTCAAAAGTGGATATATATTTAGCTTAATTTACATGAAAAAAGCAAATTATGAGTAAAATTTTAAGTTATTACCAGAGACTAAAGCTAGAATAGTCTGGAAAGTTCTTGAGGAAGAAGCTATGAAGTTAAGAGCTAATATTTCATTTGAAAGTAAGTTAATAAAATATAAATATTTCAAAGAAGAAAAGATTGGGAAAAGAAAACATGCCTTTCAAATTTACAAGGTTTCACCCATTTATATGAGAGTATCTCAAGTTGTAAGTAGAAATTGTTAAACCCTAATTTACTTTTTATTATTAGACAGAGAAATATCAATTAGCAATTTGACTACATGAACCAACATTAGGGGCAAAGTACTAGCAGTTTATGAAATGCCTTTATATGAATTAGAAAAAAGCGCTATCTCTGGGTAGATAAATCACAGAAGAGCACCCTTTTTCTCAAATTGATCCAATATCAAGTCAAGGTTCATGGAGAGATTGAAACCCCTATGTGCTCCTTCTTCAGGGACCCTTGTTCAGGGAAGCACCTGACAAAAACCTGTGTCGCAGCCCTGATTGCTGTCATTGGCAGAGAAGAAAGCAGACAGCTCAAAAGAGCATCATCTGAAACATACCAAATTAAAGTTATCAACAGTGAAATAGACAAACACTGGTAAAAATCCAATCTTTCGACAAAGATGAAATAATTTCATAGTTTTTTAGATAAAGAATGTGGTGGCAGGGTGTTTCCGGATGAAGAAATAAATACAAGTTGTCCACCATGCTTACAGCCCAAATGTCCTTCCATAGAATAAGTGACAGATGTCAGAATCCTTTATGATTAACACATATACGCCCTTCTGGTCCCCACCAAAAGCCTCTAAATGTTCAGTTATTCTTTGGCTCCCAAACCACAGAGAGCACCTTGTGTTAGCATAACTTTTTCCTTAACATTATGAAAAAAAAAATGCTTTCAGAGGATAATGTGATATATGTGTAAGTAAGTCTAAGAAAAAAATGTTGAAAGAAAGTAGGATGGCACTTAGTACTCTATAAATTGTTTAGAATTCATGTTTTTCTCACAGCTTAGTATTGATACATCATGCATGCTGCATCTTATAAATAATGATGCCCAGAAGCTAGAGGTGGGCATGAATACTTAGCTTACAATGGAAAGTCTATCTGTCTGTCTGTTTTTATGTCTGTATGTATATGTATATGTTTGAGAATGGATTGCTTCTAATATCTAAAAGCAAAATGAAATGGTGGCCAGAGAGGAAGACTGAGAGACATGCTTACTTTTCTTTTTCTTTTTTATTTTTAACTGAATTGTACCTGCCTTGATTCCCCTTTGAAATGAGAATAGAAATCAACAAATTCTGCCATCTCTCTGTTGCAGTTTGGCTTCCCTAGAAGCAGATGCTGAGTGGAGTTTGAAGCCGTATTTATCTGCTCTAACAAAGATTCCATGTGTGGCATAGCCATTGAAATTGTGGCTATTACTTAGTTGAGCTTGTAGTAGTCTACGCTTACTTTCTAGTTCTATTCTGTTTCTGCAGGGGACAATCTGGTGAATTAAACATGGATATGATGGGGACAATCATCATTAAATTCTTTAGCTCCTCAAAAGTAGCCCCCTACTACTCCCACCTACTACTCCCAACTCCCACTCTCTACTGCCCACGCCCCACCCCACCCAAGGCACAGTATTATGTTTGATTTATTATCTGTGCTTGGGTAGCAGGAGAATTTTAGAGCCTTCCAGTTGGGCTTCCTCATTATAATAACAGGCTCAGGACCCAGTGAGGAGGTTGCACTATCTACTGCAAAGTATGTATCCCAATTATACCTTTGGGGAGAGAGAGGATGATGATTAGATAGGAGATTATACATTTGGAGACTGAAGTGGTTACAACCTGGTATGTGAATAGACCTATTAGATCCATAGTAAGTCAGAACTTTCTGAAGTTCATTCATCACCTCTATCTTGTGTGCACTCACCCTAACAGGAAGGATGTTGCTTCAGCTCTCCAAATATCAAATATTAATTCAGACTCTATTTTAAACAATCCTTAAAATATTGAAGTATTCCCTTCCTCAGTGGACTGTTAGCTGATAAAACGCCATAGGTTTCTTTGAGGAACACTGGGAAAGACATCACTGAGTACAGTTGCCATGGTACTGCAGGGTCCTTTTCCCCAGGGACAGGACATCTTCAGTCAATGAAAGCTGACCCAGGTTTGGATACTGGGCTAGGGATTTTGATTTTTTTATTTGGGAGGCAACCCTCAGCCTCCCAGCAACCTATCCTTGATTTCTTCTGCTAATACAAGCTAAGACGGACCCTGACAGCTGCCCATCTAGTCTGCTGTAGGGAAGTTATGTTCCGTTAACCATCTTTGTAACTTTTTGAATATCAGCCCCTCAGCTGCCACTTTGACCCTGATGTTCATTACAATACTTATGAATCCCTGGCTTTTGGTAATTAAGTCCCAATCCTTGGTTTCTGTTGTTTCAGAGGCCTGTCCTCTCCATTCTGTCAATTATCCAAGTTTGGATAATAGCCCGTCCTGCCACCAGCCCATATCTAAGGAAGAGTGGACTTTTGTAGTGCCTAATTGTAGTGATGTTTGTGCCTGTTTCATCAACAAATTCTTTACACAATCTTGGTAAATTCTATGTTCTCTTGGTCTTCTCATGAAATATAATAATCTGGAAGGTCTTTTGGCCATGTGTCTATCCCAACACATCCACTTCCCCAAGGCCTTTAACTCCTCCATCCACTTTCCTTCATGCCAATCCCTTTTTCCACTTTCCTCCATGACATTGCAACTTTCTAAGTGTTGGCCTTTGCTTACTGTATGCTCTAGGAACTGTGCTAGTAGCAAATTTACATGATCTAGGGTTGTTGCCAGAGTGTTACATTATGTATGTCAGGAGAATGCTTTCAAGTCAATAAACTATTTTCTATCCAAATTTATCTTTCAGCCACTTTGCTCTAACAACCTCAAATCCAGTCCCACATGTATTCCTCCAGCTTCTGCTGGGACATTCTGGCTAGTTCTCACAGGTATTTTGGGATATAGAATCCCTCTGCCCCCTCGTCAGGATCATCACCTCCCCAGCTGGGTGATGCTGCCACTTACCCTTAGTGATAGGACACAGTCAGGAGGAGATATAAGGTGTATCTTGAAGAGGGCATATGTTCCCTTGGGAGGGAAGAGGTCTCTACATTGTCTTCCTAGAGGGAGAGTGGAGGAAGTCATGCAATCAGATTTTGAGATCTTCAATTAGGACAATTATCCAAACTGAAAGTATCAATCAAACCATTATTCACTTACCACAACAGTGCAAGCAAGAGGCAAAAAGAGGTGCCAGCTCCCCAGTGTTCCCTTTTCTCCCTACAGATCGGCACTAGATGAAGTGAGGTAGAGCAGACTGGGGCAATCATCTCACTGCCAAGGGGTCCTGAGCAAAGGGTTCCTGTCTTTTTATAGACCCATGGACTGGCTAGGAATGGAAAGATACTCAGTCAAAATGAGAAAAGTATTTCATCCAAGGCCCCCAATAAGGAAGTCTCAGTAAGGGCACCTCTACTAGGAATACAGATATGCATATGAACATGGCTAGCCCAGAAGTGCATGAGTTCTCAGTTGTAACTCCCTCCAGAAAATTGCAGTGCACTGGTTGTGCACCAGATCTGATGTGGGGAGAGCAGCGTCTTCCCATAAGACCTATGAAGAAAAGTCTTATAATTGCCTAGGGTTAAGCCTAAAAAAAAAATCATTCATAGGATTTTGGCCTAGAGTTGAACTCTTCAACTTTATCTCTTGATCCTTCAGGACTTGAGAGAGTAGTATAGGCTACCCCATCATGGACTCAAATGATTTGAACATTGAGGGGTGATGATCATAACAGGTTAATCTACTTGAGGTAACAGCAGACTAAAGCCATGGTCAAAATCGCCCAAGCAGATGATCAAGACTGCCGGGAGTAGTGAACATAACCATGAGCCCCGACCATTTCCAAAACAGAAAAAGATGCCCCATAGCCCATTAGGGTCTACTCTAGAGATCCATAAAGGCTCTCATCTAAGCCTCATAACATACTGTTCTACTTTGCCAGTAGTAATCAAGGAATTGATTCAGATGCAACACAAGATGTTGGTGGTTGCACACTCCTCCCTGGCTGACTAGCAATTGTCCAGCACTAGTGAGGCCAAGGTGCATAGGCTCCTCCAAACCTGAGGTAGTAACACTAGCAACCTCAGCCAGGGTCAAGGACAGGCTTTACATAACTTTTCTAGTTGGATGACCTAGACACTGAAAGAATAACTACATCTATGCATATCAGGAACACCACTGTACACAGAATAGCCCCAACAATGGATCCCATGCCCCATCCTCCAGATGTTTTAGTTGCCACAATCTTTGACAGAAGTGAGTTGACATTTAGGCAAGCATTTTGTTCTGCCGTGTCAGTTCAAATACAGCAACACATCAAGTCCAGATAATAAGGTTGCAATACCCGAAGTACACGGTTAGAAAAATGTCCATTTGTGGTATTCAGGAGCATAGCAATCAGATGTTTATCTGTAGGATTAGGCAGTGAGTAACATATCTGACAGCTCATCAAATTCATGGTGGTGGCAACAGCCTATATGGTACACCAAGGAATTCAATGATGTGGGAGTCACACAGGCTACCCTGTGGGGGAAAGAGAGTAGAAGTTAGATACCTAACCCTCCTTCCCCCATATCTGAGCCCCCAAATCAAGGATGTTCATATCCTATCAGTTGGGAAAATTATCCCCATTGACTGCAACTTGGGCAGTTTTTTTCCTATGTGGACAAGGATAACATTTTTGATCCAACCCCTAGAGTGGTAAACATAAACCTCTGGCTTGGATCTTGTGGTTCAGTGTAATTTTAATTTTATATACTTATATCCATTCTGTGAGGATACTCAGGGCCAAGGGGCAAGGTCATCTTAAGGAAAATGTTGAACTAGAGACCTTAAATTGATGGTCATTATATTTAAGATCCTTATAGGCAAAAACCCACACTCTGCCCCCAGGGGATAAATAGAAAAGGAAATTACTATTTCCCACCCCTTGCTCTTTAATAGCCATCCTAATCTTCCATTAATTTGAGTCTTCAGGAAAGAGTCAGATGGGTGGAAGAACCGCATGGAGTCCAAAGTATCCATAATCCTAAAGAAAGGGGCTTGGCCAAACGCAGAAAAAGAGTAAATGCAGTTAGGATCCAGCAGAACCTTCTGCATGGGATGAGAGGCCCACAGTAATCTATCTGCCAAGAACACCCAGGCCTATTGTTTCAAGAGAGCTGCCCCTGGGCAGTAATTTTAGCCTTACTTAGGGTCTGGCTGGCAGACCGGCTTTTCCATACTATTTCAGCATCTTCTGATGAATAGTGGCAGTTCATGCATGTAGGTCATGTCTAGGATGGTGACTGAATTTCCATTTCTCATGGACTCAGGAAGCAACTAGTTGCACATCTACTGGTTCTGGGGCAGAAAATAATTCAGTCTTCATATTTAGCTCACAAGATGGGTCTGCTCATTGATTGTGTTTCCCTTCATCAGTATAGTGGTCTTTTGGGTGATATGAATAACAAAAAGCTTATTAGGAACAAAATACATTTTGATCCAAATGTCTTATCCCCAAAGAGGAGCTTATTTTATATGCCAGTCCAGGACTTGCCAGTGACCTACCCCAACAGCCAAGACATTAATCACAGCCTATGAGTCAGTGGAAATACAGCACAGCTCATTTGCCTAGGTGGCCTGCATAGCCATCCATACTGCATGAAGCTCTGCCAATTGTTCTGAGCATCATTCACCATGCTGCATAAGGGACAAGTCTCTGTCAAGTTGGTTTGCAACTGCGTCCCATTCCATCCTAGTAGAAGTTAACCAGGAGGAGCAATTAGTGAACCAGGCCTATGTATGGTCCTGAAAGGTCTCTATATCTAGGTCTCCACTGGACCAGTAGAGGCAGAGCCCCATGAGCTATGTAGCTAGGGACAGAGGAATATTCCCAAGATCTTTCCATGGTCTCCAAGATCCTTTCATGGTTGCAAGATCCCAGCTGGGCCAGGCTTTGCCCACTTCTATGTGTACCATTTCCCTGAGAATCCCAAAGCCACAATTTGGCAGTTTAAGGCCCCTACTCAGACCCATGGCATGATTGGGATTTCTGGTTGTATGACTACTTCATGGCCATGAGTCATGTGCTCAGTACCCACCAAGGTGTAATAACAAGCCAATGATTTTTTCTCAAAAGATGTGTACAGTTTTTAGCTGATTCCAAGAGCATTCAGTTCCAAAATCTCAATAGTATCGCTGGCCCCTAGTGATATCCCTCTGCTATAACTCCAATTGGCAAACTGAGAGGTTGCTAAGACCCATAACTCAAACAGTAAATGTGGATCAGTGGGAATCAGGGAAAGGGCAGCCTAGGTGGCCCATTGAAGGGGTTCCAGGGCATACTGTTGGTCAGGTGTCCACACAAAGGTAGTAGCCTTTCTGGTAATCTGGTAGATAGATGCCATCAAGATTTACATGCAGGGTTTATGAGAGTGTCAGTGGCTAAATAGACATACAAATTGCTGGGCCTCTTTTTTATTTGTCAGTGCAGAGAGAAAAGCTTAGCAGTCATCTCCTCTGGGATGAGAAGTCATGCCCCAAACTAGATTACATCCAGGAGCTTCACTTGGATACTAGGACCTGTGTTAATGCCCCAGGTCTGTGGCTACATATGGATCAATAGGGCTTCCAGTCCTTGTTGGGCAGCACTTTTGTCTGGGCCCAGCAGGAGGATGTCATCAATAAATCTAGTACTTCCTCTGGAAGAGGAACTTTTTCTAGATCATAGTCTACCCATTGATGGCAGATGGCCAAAAAATTTATGTAGACTTGTGGAAAGACATTAAAGTTATATTGCAATTCATTTCATGTAAGGTTAAGTTGATCAAGGTTGTAATGGAGAGAAATGCTGAAAAAAGGCATTTATGGTATCAGTTGCCACATGTCAACTTCCCTCAGCTTGGGTAAGAGTCACTTTGTCTAGTACTGTGAGTAGCAAAATTGACACTATGGCACTGAGTTACCAATTGTCAAAGATGAGTTTCAAGTACTGGAGGTCTTATGTACAAGATAGATGGGACCATTGAATGGGGAAATAGTCTTACAGTGGACTTTGGCTTCCTTAAACTCAGCAATGAGGACAGGTTTTTTTTGTCCCAAAGGCAATTGATACTGTTTCTGAGAAACACTGGCACTAGGTGACAGTAGTCAGACAGGGTCACAGTTTTCCATAACTTTCCAAAGTTATCTTAACCATTCTATTAGGATTATTAGCAGCTATTCCCATCAGGGTATGGGGGCTGAGATGAGCAGGAGTGGACATAGACAATACAGCTATACCAATAATACATTTAGTAGTAGGATCCATAACAATGGAGGTTTATAGGGACACAAACCTATCCCTAGCCAGGCCTATGCAAGCGTTCCAGTGATAGTGGTTTCAGACACAAAACCAGAAAGTATTATTTGTTTTTTCCTTATCCTTATGTCAAGAATTTCAGAGACCACAGCCACTTATGCACCATATCCAAAAGGCTCAAGAATTCTCCCCTACCTTCTTATCAAACCCTATAGGACCCCTAATCATTCCTGGAGAGAGAGGACCTTAACCTAACCCTTAGTCTTTGAAAGCTGAGAAGTCCAGGTAAGGCTTGATGGTGCTCTCCAATCCATCTCTAGATTCACTAGAACGGGTTTCATTAGGAGAAGAGAGCATCTGTGTCAGTCACAGCTTCATCACCATGCAGTACTGAGCCAGGCACCAGTTAGGCACCTCTGTGGCTGGGAACCCAGCCACAAGTTTTGTGGTGGGGGGCCCATCAATCTCCTTTAAGACCCCCTTCTCAAGAAACCAAACCCAAATATATTTTGGGGGAGGCCCTTGCCTGAGTCATCCAGTAAATGGTGTCTGTATACTCCTCTTATGCTACTTTTTTTTTTTTTTTCCTGCTGGCCAGTCTTTACTATCTTGGCCTGGCCACTTTTTCTATGCTGGGGAATTTGTCCGTCAAGACTCGAATTGTGTCATGGATTGATTGACCTGACCTCATGAAGAGGTTTAACTGGGCCGGCTAACCAGCAGAAGCAGCATGGACAAACCTAGACATCAGAGTCTGATAAAGTCTCATCATCCACTGTTTCTAATAACTCACTGTAGACCCAAGAGACCATCAGCCATGATAGCCTCTGTGAGGATAACCCAAACATGTTTTTCGGTGTCAGGGAACTTGGCAAAAGTGAGCCAAACTTCTTGATCTCAAAATAATACCAAGTGAGGAAAGAGGGGTCTTGTTTTGCTCTTCCTTTCTCCCCACTCCCTCTTCGTCCTTAGGCAAAGTGGCCTCTTTCAGGGCCCTCTGAAGGGGCATCTATAGTAACACACCCTACAAGATGCCCCTTTCCTTCACTGAGTTTAACAAATGACCTCGTTCATGGTAAAGGCAAACTAACCAGGTCTCTAAGGTTTCTTTGGGTTGCTAGGCAAGGTAATTCCAAAGGGTTCTACATTGTTTTTCACAGGATGCACAAGTCTCCATAACTTGCTGTGTCATAGGACATCCATTGACACCAAGGATCTGCACAGAGATAACAATAGTCATTAGACACAACTCAGTACAAGGGTCACCTGACACTTTTTGGTTCCATTGTAGGAAGGCTGTGAGCAGTCGCAGGGAAATGCTTCCCTAGCTTTCTCTGAGGCCCTTGGTTGGACTCCTAATTTGACCCACTGAGTAGGCTCACCTAGGGAGTCATAGGTTAAAGAGAAGGACCAGTGATTTTCCTTAGAAATAAAAAATTTCTGCAAAGAGTCTTCTAGCACTCCCCAAGAAAGGCCCACTGGCATGGCTGACAAAGTGCCCAGCCAGACCCTCAGGCTTTTCACTCTTGCTCTTCCAGGATGACATTTTGTGCGAATGAACAATACTCTGCTCTCTCTGACAATTTTGTCATGGTTTAGTGGTGGTCAGTTAGGACACTGAGCCAAACTGAAAGTAACAACCAAGCCTTTATTCATTTACTGCAACAGTGCACACAAGAGGCAAAAAAAGAGGTGTTGGCTCCCCAGTGTTGAATTTTTCCCTACAAAATGGCATTGGGAGGGTGTAAGGTGAATGCAGTGTAGACAAGGGGAAATCATCTCATCGTCGAGGAACTCCTAATGAAAGACTGCTTACTACTTCTTTGGGGACCTATGGACCAGGGGTAGGGGAGGAGGAAGGGTTAGTGAAGAGGTACTCAGTCAAAGTGGAAAAAAGTGCCTCAGCCAAGGCCCCCTAATAAGTAGGACTTGGTGGAGGTCCCTTAGCTCAAATAAAGACATACATATGAACATGGCTGGCCCAGAGTGCTCAAGTCCTTGACTACAACTCCTGCCAGAAAACTGCAATGTACTGGCCGTGTACCAAGTGTGAAACGGGGTGGGCAGCTTTCCCCCATGAGCCCTGCCAAGCAAAGCTTTATAATTGCTTTGGATCAGGCCTGACAAAATCACATATAGAATTTTCTCATCTACAAGATTCAGATTTAATATCCAGTATACAGGGCAGTATAATGTAGTAAAAGTTCAAGATAAAACACGATGTCAATTCCTTTTCCAGTGCTAGAACTGGACTCCTCAGAGTATGCTGGCTCATAAGCAGGAAGGTAGACTTTGTGTGAAGGCTCAGAAGATTCAGACAATATTAGGTATGAAAATATTTGAAAACATCCTCATGAAAATCCCATACCATGTATCAGGGTCCTAAATTTTCCCAAGCAGGTAACTCATCTCGGTACAAGAAACCTGCCTTGGTTAGGCATTTGACTGTCTTTTAGTTCCAACCATTCTCTTAAGTCCTAGGCTTGATTCTTGGCTTTGTCCACTCCATTGCTAAAGATGAAAACTTCATTGTATGTAACCAAAAAGACCTGGTTGTCGATAGCATGTTAGTAAGCTCAGCTTTTATTATCTTCTGCAACATGTCAGTAACACAAACACAATAGCCATCAATACCATTATCCTTATAGCTGTGGTTTCCTATGTACCTTAGGAATCAGACAGACCTGGGTTCATAGCTCAGCAGAGCCTTGTGAAAACTATGTGACTTTGAGCAAGTCATTCAACCTCCTTATGATTCCATTTCGTCATCTACAAAATATAGATTTGATAGCCACCATAAAAAATAGCAATGGTGTAATAAAAGTTCATAAACACATTTCTTTTCCTACTTTCCTTCATTTATTTGCTTTTCTCAAACGTCCTTTTGCTATTGTTTATTCAAATAGGTTTTCTGCCTCTTTCTGTCTTCTCCTCTGGGACCTCTATAATGTGAATTTTTTCTCCTGGTGTTGTCCAAAGAGCTCTCTTAGCCTATCCTGATTTTTTAAATTTCTTGTTTCTTTTTGCTGTTCAGCTTGGGTGCTTTCCATTACTCTTTCAGGCCACTGATCCATTCTTCTGCATCTGCTAATCTACTATTGATCCCCTCTGGTGTATTTTTCATTTCAGTTACTGTTTTCTTCAACTCTGATTAGTTCTTTTTTATATTTTCTATCTCTTTGTTGAAGTTCTTGCTGAGTTCACCCACTCTTTTCTCCAGCCCAGTGAGGATATTTATGATCATTACTTTAAACTCTTTATCAGGCATATTGTCAAGCATGCTTTTTGTTTGTATGCTTGTTTTTGGTGATGAATTGTTTGTTTTCAATTGTATTATTGCCACTTAATTAAGATTATCCCATAAAAGTACTTTATAAACTCTAAACTTTATAAAAATACAGGACTATTTTTGTTTGGTTTTATGCAGAAGCTATATTAGAGCACAGAATTTCTGGCTTCACACCCTGGTTGTGAAACATACAAACTGTATGGTCAAGGCATGTTGTTTAATTTATTTAGAACAGTTGTCCGTATTTCTAAATGTAAGGTAAAACTCTCTAATATGCCTGACTTACAGTAGTGTTGAGAAATAAATAAGTTAATATAAATGCTAGTGCTCAATAAATTCTAAAACACTGTACAAATAGAAAATATCATTAACATAATTCTGATAGCCCCCTAAATGAGTTCCTCAATATTCTAGCCTATTCAACACACAGCAACTAAAGAAGTTTTCTAAAAGCAGAACTCAAATTATATCTTTTCCCTGCTCAAAATTCATCAGTAGCACCCCTTTGCCTCTCAAATAAAGGTCATACTTCTTAGCCTGGCATTTAGAGCCCTCCTACTTTTAAAGGTTTATCATCATTATTCATGAACACAAATGATAAATGCTTCTGGCAAACCACACAACTTTTAAAAATAATAATCTAAAGAAGTGATATATGCTTTTTGTAATAAAGGAACTAACACAATACAAAAATGTCTCAACCACATGCAATGACCAGTGTTAATGACTTTGTGAGAATTCTGTTACACTAATCTTCCCCAGAAAGGTGTGTAAGCACATATATAAACACAGAAGTGTTTCATTTCTCTGAATTGTTTACCCTTTTTATTCTAAGATAAATTTTTATATAAAATTAACTGGAACTTGCCTTTTTTACTTTCCAAAATATCATGAGAGTCCTGATATACAAAGATCTTAGAAATCATTAATGCAGTATTTACAATTAAGCAATTTATAGTTGATGATTTTTCTTTTTTTAAGATTTTATTTATTTATTTGAGAGAGAGTGAGAGAGAGCATGAGAAGGGAGAGGGTTAAAGGGAGAAGCAGACTCCCCGCCGAGCAGGGAGCCTGATGTGGGACTCGATCCCGGGACTCCGGAATCATGACCTGAGCCGAAGGCAGTTGCTTAACCAACTGAGCCACCCAGGTGCCCTATAGTTGATGATTTTTCTTGCACCCATCAGAGAACTGAGGTTTTAGGGCAAACTGCCACTCCAGAATCAGGAGAGACAGGCACATCCATAGAGATACAGCAACTGTGATCTGCTTACCTGGAACAGTAGTTGCTGGAGCCAGTAAGTGGTAAAAACATTAAAATGGTAATTTTGATGAATTCTAGAGGCTGAGTGGACTAGCTTGGGAGTGAGAAACTGTGAAACTGGGGCTTCAGTCTTAGGGGTGCTCTTAATAATTGCATGGGCTTTCTCTCTAGAAACTCACCAGGCTCTCAGGTTAAGATCTGAGAAAAATCCCCTCAGAAACTTGGATCTACAAGAGAGGAACATCAGAGAAGGGATAAATTAAGATAAAATAAATGTTATTTTTCCTATTTTTCACTGATCTAAAAGATAATTGTTTAAAGCAATAGATGTTAAAATATATCAAATGATTATAGCAGATGGGTAAGTGAAATGAGTGACAACAGGGTCCTTGGGTGGCTCAGTTGGTTAAGTGTCTGCCTTCAGCTCAGGTCACAATCTCAGGGTCCTGGGATTGAGTCCCGCTTAGGCTCCCTGCTCAGCAGGGAGTCTGCTTCTCCCTGTACCCCTCCCCCCTGCTTATGATCTCTCTCTCTCTCTGGGATAGATAAACAAAATCTAAAAAAAAAAATGAATGAAAACAATATCACAAAATGGGGGGAGGAATTTGGAACACTCTAAGTTACCTGCAATACATAGAAGCCCGATTGTGTTATTTAAAGAGGGATTAGATTAATTTAAAATGTATACTCTAAACTTTAAGATAACCACTAAAAAATTTAAAAGAAGATGGATGATATGCTAAGGAAGGAGATAAAAAAGGTAATTATATAAAATGTTCAGTAAAAACCAGAGAAGGCAGGAGAAGGGAAGGGAAAAAACAAAGAGCAAATTCAATGAATAAAAAGTTACAAAGATAGTACATATTAATCCAACCATATAAATAATCACTTTAAATGTTAATGGTCAAAATATGTCAATTACAAGAAAAAGACTATTAAAATGGCAAAAAATAGACCCAACTATATGTTATCCACAAGAAACCCATTTTTAATATAAAAACTCAAGTTAAAAGTAAAAAGATGGAAAAAGATAAACCATGCTAACAGTAGCCAGAAGAAAACTAGAGTGGCTGTATTAATTTCAGATAAAAAAAGAAGTCAGAGGGCACCTGGGTGGTTCAGTCAGTTAAGCATCTGACTCTTGGTTTCCATTTAGGTGATGACCTTGGGGTCATGGGATCAAGCCCGGAGTCAGATTCTGCACTCTGTGTGGAGTCCACTTGTCCCTCTCTCTCTATTCCTCCTCCCATTCATGTGCATGTGCTCCTTCTCTCTCTCTCAAATAAATAAATTATAAAATCCCTTTTAAAAAAGAATTCAGAACAAGAAATATTATCATAAATAAAGAAGTCGTTTTCCAAGAAGACATAATCTCAAACACGGATGCACTGACAACAGATCATTGAAATACATGAAGCAAAAATAGATGAAACTGAAACAAGAAACAGACAAATCTAGTATTATAGTTGGAGACTTTAATACACATCCCTCTTTCAGTACCTGATGAATTAAACAGACAGAAAATCAATAAAAATGTAAATGACATCAACAGCACTATCACTATCAACTTGATTTCATTGACATTTATAGAATATTCCATCCAACAACAGCAGAGCATAAATTTATCTCAAGTTCTCATGGAACATTGAACCAAGATAGATCACATTCTGGGCCATAGTTTAATACACCTTAACACAATTTTAAAAAATAGAAATAGTATGAATTATGTTCTTTGACCACAATGAAATTGAACTAGAAATCAGTAACATAGAGGTGGCTGAAGAATTCCTGAATATTTTAAAATTAAACAGGAATCTTCTATATAACCAAATGGCCTCAAGTTGGCCTGGCAGAACTCGTCAAGATTTGGGGATCTATATCTATATCAGACCCCAATCAAGATTTGGGGATCTATATCTGAATACTTTCTGCCAGCTGAGGGCAACAGAGGTTATCACCCTCCCTTCAGAATGGCATTCTCCCATCTTTCAGGACCAACTGACCCATGTTCAACTGTTGTTCGCAGGGAACCTTCTCCACTTTACCTGCCTTCAAAGTGCTGGTTTGAATATTTGTCACTACCACCAAGGTCTGCACCTGTGAGGCTCAACCCAGTTCCATGCCTAGGCTCCAAGCACTCCTACTTGTTGGGCATAGTGTCCAGGGGTTGAGAATTAAGAAAGGCCCTTCCTACACCCATCACTCTTGCTTGTCACCAACTACCAGTAATGGCTGGGTATAGGCCAAATGCTGCAATGCCATCTATTTCCTTTTTTTTTATTATGTTATGTTAATCACCATACATTACATCATTAGTTTTTGATGTAGTGTTCCATGATTCATTGTTTGCATGTAACACCCAGTGCTCCATGCAGAACATGCTCTCTTTAATACCCATCACCAGGCTAACCCATCCCCCCACCCCCCTCCCCTCTAGAACCCTCAGTTTGTTTTTCAGAGTCCATCGTCCCTCATGGTTCATCTCCCCCTCCGATTTCCCCCCTTCATTCTTCCCCTCCTGCTATCTTCTTCTTCTTTTTTTTTTAACATATATTGTATTATTTGTTTCAGAGGTACAGATCTGTGATACAACAGTCTTGCACAATTCACAGCACTCACCATAGCACATACCCTCCCCAATGTCTATCACCCAGCCGCCCCATCCCTCCCACCCCCCACCACTCCAGCAGCCCTCAGTTTGTTTCCTGAGATTAAGAATTCCTCTTATTAGTGAGGTCATATGATACATGTCTTTCTCTGATTGACTTCTATTTTCAAAGCTAGCTGATTTGGCAGATGAGTTGTTTAACACTCCTTGTGGATTCCGACTTTCATGGCCACCATCCTACTGGTATCATTGTTTTCTTTACTAAAAAAATCCATCATATTATAGTCTGCTCTAGCTTTTTCGTGTCTTTCTCCATAATGTTTTGAGAAAATCCCACCAAATAAATATGGGGAAATTCTGTCTGTGCAATTTATTCAACTATTTCTTTATTGATATTGATTAATTTTGCTTCCAGTTTTTTGTCCCCAAGAGCAATGATTCTAGAAAAATCCTTGGAAACACTCTTTTTTTTTTAAAAGATTTTATTTATTTATTTTGAGAGAGAGAGAATGAGAGAGAACACATGAGAGGGGATAGGGTCAGAGGGCAAAGCAGACTCCCTGCCAAGCAGGGAGCCCGATGCGGGACTCCATCCAGGGAGTCCAGGATCATGACCTGAGCCGAAGGCAGTCGCTTAACCAACTGAGCCACCCAGGCGCCCTGGAAACACTCTTATACATTATGTTTTTATTTTTATAAGATAGATTCCTAGGAAGGCTTTATAGAAGAATATAAAATTTTTTTTAAAGGTTTCTTATTTTTTTTTTTAAAGATTTTATTTATTTATTTGACAGAGACAGAGACAGTGAGAGCAGGAACACAAGCAGGGGGAGTGGGAGAGGGAGAAGAAGGCTTCCTGCCGAGCCGGGAGCCCGATGCGGGACTCGATCCCAGGACCCTGGGATCATGACCTGAGCCGAAGGCAGTCGCTCAACCAACTGAGCCACCCAGGCGCCCGAAGAATATAAATTTTTTTAAAAATATATGGTATCAGATTTTTTCTCAGCAAAGCAATAAAATGAGAAAAGTCTTTCAACAATGATGAATGATAGAATTGTTCCACACATTCTTCCTAGCAGTTGGTTTTAGAGTATATTTTAATTCTGGCAGCTTGGTAGAATAAAGTACTATTTCATTTTTCATCTGCCATTTATTTCTCTAATATTGAGCTTGAGCATCTTTTCCAGTTCTTGCTAGCCAAATAGAACTACTCATTTGTTATCTGCCTATTCCTATTCTTTGCCCATTTTTTCTATTAAAAAAATAGTTTCTTTATTTTTTTTAAATTTTATTTTAGTATGTTATGTTAGTCACCATACATTACATCATTAGTTTTTGATGTAGTGTTCCATGATTCATTGTTTGCCAATAACACCCAGTGCTCCATTCAATACATGCCCTCCTTGATACCCATCACTGGGTTAACCCATCCCCCCACCCCCTCCCCTCTAAAACCCTCAGTTTGTTTCTCAGAGTCCATAGTCTCTCTTGGTTTGTCTCCCCCTCCGATTTCCCCCCCTTCAAAAAAATAGTTTCTTTAAAACAGAGTTTATCTCAGGATTCTCTGGATTATTCCCTTTTTGTCTAATCTGTTTTCTCTTTCAATGGCAATATCATAGTCTTTTATTACCGTAGCTGTGTAACTAATTCTATTTTTTTTTCATTTTCATAGTTGTCTTAAATTCTCTTATATTTAATATTACATATAAATCTCAAAATAAGTTATCCGGTTTTTTTCAAAGCTCATATAAGGATTCAAACTGTAGTTGCATTAAATTTCTAACTTGGAGAATTGTTATTTTTTATGATGTTA
Source organism: Mirounga leonina (assembly GCF_011800145.1). Taxonomy (NCBI): domain Eukaryota; kingdom Metazoa; phylum Chordata; class Mammalia; order Carnivora; family Phocidae; genus Mirounga; species Mirounga leonina. Next base: position 41,137,376 of record NW_023270387.1, read on the forward strand.
AATTTTTCCATTGAGGAAAATCAAGTAATTTTCCCTATAATTTTTTTGCTACAATGATTTGTTTTTGTAATTTTCTTCACATCATATCTGATATTCTTTATTAAATACTTTATAGATTTCTGTTTGTATTATGAATGGGACTTTTCCTAACTCCTCTTTGAGTTATTTATTGCTAGAATAGACAATGGTTACTATTTGACTATTTATTTTGTATGCAATAACTTCCCAATTTTCTTTTTCATTTAAATATTTTTTTCTAGAATATTTTAGGTTTTCTGGTTATACAATCAACTCATCAACAAAAAATAAATAACTTTGCTTCTTTTGAATTAAAGTGATATTTATTAGTATTTCACAATTTATATTTATATTTGCTTTTGGATTATGATAATCTTTATCATATTTAAGTAATTTTCTTATATTCCTGTTTATTCAGAGTTCTAATTAGGCAAGCTTTCTGAATTTCTTTTTCAAGTGTATTTTCAGTATTTTAATGATATAAATGTATACATTTTCCTCTAGTTTGTTGAGGAAATAAATACACTGGTATAATCCTTTGGAACAGTGATATATCTATTTGGCAATGTGTGGTGGTTTTTTTTAGAAAATTTGTTTTATAACAATAAATGAGGTTTTACTATCTTTATAGGTTTTAATATTAAAGTTATGATAGCTTCATAAAATGAATTGGGAGGTTGGACATTCCCTATGAACGAGGATAATTTAGAAATCATCTTTTATTTACAAGTTAGATAGCTTCCATTTTTAATGATATTTCTTTAATCACCATTTCAATGTTTTTCTTTTTTTTTTTTTTCCTTTTTTGATGGCCTCTTAAGTTTTCTACTTCTCTTGAATTGATTTTGTTAATTTATATTTTGCTAGGACACAATTCATTTCCTTTAGGTTTTCAAATTTTTCCATAGTTTCACATATTATTCTCTAATGGCTCTTTGAGTAACTTCTGTATTTATTGCTATTTATATTCTGAGAATATACTGAAGCATTATAGTTAATAAATATCCATATAAACCTCTCTGATCTGCTTGCAAACTGGAAAACACAGAACAATTTGTCCAAGTGTTACTATTTCATGTCTTCTGAACAAAAAATTTTAGAGAACTCAAAGAGTAATATTTGGCCTTGGTTGCTAATCATTTTTGTAGGAAAAAGTTATATTTGGAATCCTTGAATTAGAAAATTTACAACCACAGAAAGCCATTAAACCATTAATGATTTAATAGGAATTTCTTGTGTGTGACTTTGCTTTTATTTAATAATTACAGTGTCAAGATAACAAAACCCCTAAGCATAGAAATGGAGAAACACTGCCAGAAAAAGAGCAGAATGACAAAGAAGACCAAGGCTGTAAAATACATAGAAAATACAAGCTATTGCAAAAGCATTTTTTCATGTTTCAGAAACATAAGAAGCATCACTAGCAACATCATTATGACAAAGGAGAGAAAGATACACTGAAAAATTAATAATAGTACTAATGAAATAATTAAACCGTAAAGTGTCACTGGTTATACAGTTACAGTATATTTACAATTATATACAATATATTTACATCTATATACAATATAGTTACAATATATGATTTTTTGACAGATAACTAACACTTTCTCATTTTACATTTTAACTAAGTTAATTACAAAAGAAAAGCAAAAATACCATATTTTATAAGCCATGCCCATTCATATAACATCAATCTTCATGTCTATCTAAATAAGATTAATAAGGTCAAATTTCAAATGGCCATCCTGTCCAAGTCATGAAAACTATACATCTAACTGAATTTGTTTTGGGTTATTAATAACTACCATTATTGAATGTAATTAATGGGTCATTACAAAAACTAGGAAGAGCTTGGACAGGGAAAATCGGACTATCCTTCCAAACTCAGGTTCGTTTTCTGGACCAATAACAACAGCAAACACATACAGTACTTACAATGTGCCAGATTCTATTATATGTGATTTACATGTATAATCTTAGGCCAACCTAATGAGACAGGCCCTAAGATTATGCTGTTTTATATTAGAGGAAATTAAAATCCACAGAGAAAAATTTTTGTAGGGTCACATGGCTTATAAGCAGTAGAGCAGAGGTTTAAACACATGGCTCTTTCCAGAGTCAACGTTCAAAACCACCATTATTTTTTTTAAGTTTTTAATTTTAATTCCAGTATTGTTAACATAGAGGGTTATATTCATTTCACCATATTAATATAGTGATTCAACAATTCTATACATCATTACTCAGTGCTCATCATAAATGTACTCTGAATCCCTTCACCTGTGTCACCCATCTCCTCACCCACCTCCCCCCTGATATGTTTTATTTTAAATAAGTACCCACAGTTGAAGCTTTTTTTTTCTTATCAAGAACATTTTTTACTTGAAGCATACTTCAGAATACATGGTTCTAAAAGATACATATAAAACATACCATCCAAGAAAAATAGAATACACATTTTCTTCAAGCACACACAGAAGAAGCCTTTGGTTAAATCACATAAAAAGAGACATAACAAATACTACAAATTTAAGAAGACTGAAATCATACCAAGTATATTTTCCAACCAGAATGGTACAAAACTAAAAATCAACAATAAAACAAAGCAGAAAAATCTACAATGTAAATATTAAATATTTAATATGTAAATATTAAACAACACACTACTGCACAAGCAATGGGCCAAATAAGAAATCAAACGGCAAGTCAAAAGATGTCTCAAAACAAAAGAAAAAGAAAACACAATATTTCAAAACCTATGGGATGCAGCAAAACCAGATGTCAGGGAAATTTATGCTATAGTGCTTGTATTAAGAAAAAAAGCTCAGGATGCCGGGGTGGCTCAGTCGGTTAAGCTTCTGCCTTCAGCTCAGGTTATGATCCCTACAGTCCTGGGATCTAGTCCCACATTGGCATCGGCTCCTTGCTCAGCAGGGAACCTGCTTCTCCCTCTGCCTGCCACTCCTCCTGCTGTGCTCTCTCTCTCTCTGACAAATAAATAAATAAAATCTTTAAAAGAAAAAAGCTCAAATAAACAACATTACACCACAAGGAACTAGAAAAAGAAGAAACTTAGCTGAAATTTAGTAGAGGAAGGAAATAACAAAGAAAAATCAGAAATAAATAAAATAGAGACCAGAATAATAATAACAATAACATAACAAGGAATTTTAAACATTTATAAAGCACATATACACCTATATGAAGGGAAAAGTAGATGTGCTTTCATCTTAAGATGTAAGCAAATTTTCTTTCTAAATTTAGCAGGAAAGTATCTCCCTATGGCTTGAGTGAGAAAAATGCATCACTGCATTTGAAAGAAGCCTAATGAATAGCCCTCTCATTTTCTACCTGATCTCTGAACCAATTGAAATGTAAAACATAAGAGCCAGCAAATGGAGTTCAAAATATCACTTTTATTACTGATAAAGCTGATACTGGAAAGTCTGACTAATATATGCTGGCAAGCAGGCTTTCTAATAACAAACTCTGAAGTTAGACAAACTTTGTTACCAAGACATGGAAACACTGGAACAAGGAAAGTCTCTCCCACCATAGCCCTGTCCCACAGAATTGAGCCTGCCCAAGAAATAGGACAGAAAACATGCTTCCTAGTGCCAAATGAATCTAGGAGCTGTAGCAAAGATTCATTGAGCAATACATGCCTAGTTACTTCTCCAAAACTCACCAGGATTGCTAAGCCACTTCTCTTCACAAGGAGTGGGGGAGTTGAAAAAAGACAGTAGGTGGGTTAGGCTCTCGGGGTTTCCTCCCAAGGAGGAGAAACATTCAGAAAAGGAAAGAGCTATGTCTACTTACACCTAGAATTACTACCTTTCATTCATTTATTCATCTACCTGTGCATCCATTAAACATTTATTACAGACTACTGGTATCTAAGCCATTAAAAGATCAGTCTTCAGGGCGCCTGGGTGGCTCAGATGGTTAAGCGTCTGCCTTCGGCTGGGGTCATGATCCCAGGGTCCTGGGATCGAGTCCCACATCGGGGTCCCGGCTCAGCGGGGAGCCTGCTTCTCCCTCTGACCCTCTCCCCTCTCATGCTGTTTCTCTCTCGCTCGCTCTCTAAAAAAATAAATAAAATCTTTAAAAAAAAAAAAAAGATCAGTCTTCAGATATTACTCTAGAAAGCCCTTATGGTTCTCTCCCCGCAAACAGTATTAATACCATTTTCAAAATAGCTAAAATCTGCAGATAATTTGTTGAACTTCCTAGATGCCAGCTCCCTTTCTCTCTAGAATGATTAATAGAGTGGGAAGAAAAAACCTGTGGTTGCATATCACTAATTCTCTGGTATTGAAGTAAATATTGATGTTTCTGGCATGTCCTGGGAAGAATTCTCCAATCATGGGGATAGCAAACAGACCTTACTTACAACACCAAATTTGGTACGGATATCACAAGGTAATAGATACCTGTATAATACTGCTATCTAGACTTTTCTGTTGTGTTTTTCCTGGCATTTCTTTTTTTTTCTTTTTTTTTAAAGATTTTATTTATTTATTTGAGAGAGAGAATGAGAGAGAGCACGAGAGGGGGGAGGGTCAGAGGGAGAAGCAGACTCCCTGCTGAGCAGGGAGCCCAATGCGGGACTCGATCCCGGGACTCCAGGATTACGACCTGAGCCGAAGACAGCTGCCCAACCAACTGAGCCACCCAGGCGCCCTTTCCTGGCATTTCTAACTCCACCAAAACACCGTAGGGCCATCTTCAGAAATACATAATTAATACCCTTCTAAATTCAGCATAAACTACTTAGCCTGACTTGTAAAGCACTTCATAATCTGGATCCTGCCCACCTCTCTAGAGTTTTCTCCCAGTATTTCTCACCTAGTAGTCACCAGTAAGGATCTACTAAACGACGTTCCATTTCTTAAACATACCAGGCTCTCTCTCACCAGTGGACCTGTCTACACATTACTCTCTTTGTCTGGAATACTTTTTTACCCACTCTTGTCCTTCTTTCTTGAACCTAATAGATTTCATGTTTCAATTCTTCAAGAGGCAGGGTATGAACTAAAGGTGCTATTCAAAACATTTAACAAGTGTGGCTTTGGCACTGGTGAGCAATCAGAGTGGACATAGGCTACCATGCTCAACAGAATCATGGAAGACTTACAGTGTTCAGAGATTAACCCTTACTGGCAGGGTCATGACGAAGTATAGGAGGGAGGTCTTTGGAAGAATCCTGCATGGCCACAGTGTCAGGAAAAATACTTGGGAGCACAGAGAGAGGCTATCTACCAAACTGTACAGAAGTATTATACTCTTTTATTAAGTGGCCAGCCATTCTGTTGTAAACTAATTAAACATCTCCCTTTTATAATTCCATGAGGTTAGGTAACCCTTCTATGTTCTTCCATGGCATTTATCACCTCGCACCTCTTGACACACTGTATTATAGTTTCCAATTCATTTGTCTGTCTATCTCCTAAATTAAAAAGCTCTTTAAGTCAAGGATCTTGTTTGTTTGTTATGATGATGTCAGCATCCACCATAGGGACCAAACCATGGCAGACAAACATCATAAATATTTGTGAAAGGAGAAGAAAGAATAGGAAGATAGAAGGAAGAATGGAAGAGAGAGAAAGAAGAATTGTAGTAGACCAGATATGTAAGTCCTATTACTGTTGTCCAGTGTATTTTATAGAATTATAAGCAAGTGTTAAGAATAGAAAGACCTAATGATCATTTGATCCAACCTCCTCCTTTTATAAACAAAGACAGAAATGCAAAGGAGTAAGTATTTGCCCAGGATCATGTAGCTAGGGAAAGTATTCACGTGCCCTAGCCCAAGTTTGATGGTCTTATCTTCTTACTTCTGAACTTTTTGCAAATCAAGATTGAACCCTACTGGCAAAATATTCTGCATTAATGTTCATTAATTTTCTTACTTTGGAATTGAAATTTATTTAAGATACTCCATATCTCCTGCAAATGCCTTCAGTATATTTCAGGAAGGTTGGTATCTTTCTGTGGTGCTGTTTGATACTCATATAAAATAAAAATACCCATATACATATTAATATACTTAGCAAGATTAGACTCTGAAATTCTATGACTTTGGGTTTGAAGGTGAAAATTCATGCCCTTATTTCCTTTCAGCATGTTCCATGAATACAACGCATGCCTCACACTCCAGAAATAGTGCTCATCCCTAATAAACTGCCTGGCCTCAGGTAAAACACCTGTGTTCTTAAAAGTAAAGTTCTCATGATATTCAATTAAAAAGAGAAGATATGAACTCTTATGTAGCTCCCTGCTGCACAGTCCCACATTCCTAGGAAAGGATGTAAATAAACCTTCCTTTAAAATACTTACCAATGTAAGTGAGCAATAAATTAAGTGCTTCGGCTCCCAAACCACCTAAATAGTTTATTTGCATTAGCAAAGTATAAAGTGAGACACATGGTCCACTGTCAGGGAGTTGTAGTAGACAATAAAATAGCATATGTTTTGAATCAGTTCCTCTTGCTGGTTTCAATAAGGCAGAAACAAGGTTTTTTACCTATTCAATCACACAAGCCACAGTTGTTTTAGAGCAACATTTCTAAGAATGTGTCCACTGCCATACCAGGAAATACTAGTAAAAAGAGAATCCTCAGAGCACAGAGGATTATTAGGGCAGTGAAACTATTCTATCTGGTACTATAATGGTGGATACATGTCATTATACATTTGCCAAAACGCATACAATGTACAATACCAATAGTGAACCCTAATAGAAACTGTGGACTTTGGGTAATGATAACATGTCAATGTGGATTCATTGATTATAACAAATGTACCACTCTGGTAGGGGATGTTGATAGTGGAGAAGCTGTCTATGTGTGGAGACAGGCAGTATGTGAGAGCTCTCTATACTTTCTGCTCAACTGTGCTGCAGGCCTAAAACTACTCTGAAAAATAGTCTATTGAAAAAAAGAGAGAATTCTCTGTCTCTTTGTCTCTCTTTCTCTGTCTCACACACAAACCATATACACAGAGAGAAGGACAAGGTCAAATATGCTTGGAAATTGCTCTATACTGCATCTGTGTCTTAAAGATGGTTCTGGGGTCACCTGGGTGGCTCAGTCGGTTAAGTGTCTGACTCTTAGTTTGGGCTCAGGTCATGATCTCAGGGTTGCGGGACCAGGCTCCACATAAGGCTCCACACAGCGGGGAGTCTGCTTGAGGATTCTCTCTCTCCCTCTGCCCCTCCCCCTCCTCATGTTCACACACCCTTTCTCTCAAATAAATGGATAAATCATTATTTAAAAAAAAGATGGTTCTGAGTATGGCTCTCCCTGAACTCACTAAGAAGGAGTTGGGCCTGCCCTTTTTAAGCCCAGTTCTCATTGACTAGCCCCAGAACCAACTGTGAATACATCAGTTAATTCTTAAATATTATGTCTTCCATCTTTCAAATCCCCAAGGAGAGGGGAAAGAACCAGCATGATTCAAGTTTTCAGGCTTATATAGGTTCAGAACTGGTTTGTCTCAATCCAGCTCACCCCAACTCCACCTTCACACCCCGGGAGTGAGCAAGTGACAAGGAAAGATGATGTGGGAGGCTTTGCAGCCCTGTGAGCCTTCTCTGTATTTTTCCAGATGTCATACAACTTAAAGAGAAGTCCTAACTGTTTATAAAATCAAGAGAATTAAGGCAGCTAGAGTATTTTATTCTCTCCAAGATTGCTATTTCCTTGACTCTGGTTCAATTTAACTTTCATCTGAAATATATTTTTTTAAAATGTACTTATAATGACTACTCACCATTGTTTAAAATGTCCTTAGAAAACATTTTTTTTTATAAAAGAGTAAAAACAACTGCAGATAACATGATTAACTATTCCAATATAACAACTTTGATTTTATTCCTTATAAATCTTGTATAAATTGGGAGATAAGAGCAGAAGATATTAATGTTCCATTAGGAAAAAAGGATAATGCACCTGCCCCGGGGTTTTATAGCTTCCACAAAATGCCTTGGTTTACCTAAAAGCTCAAAGTTCTCCCGTCAAAATAATGTTGCAAATTTTCCGAATTATTATGACCTCAGAATACTTTTTGAGCAATATCTGTTAGTATCTTATGAGAAACCACTGGTCGTAAAAAGAGTTTAGGAAGTGCTGTTTTAGAGGCTGTGCTTGGTCTAATTGATTGTAAATAAGCTGATTCATGAAGTTGATTGGCTTATGGCTATGTGACCGATTTTCCTATTTTTAGGAATTTCCCCCAAACTTAGAATTTTAGTTAGGAAAACCTTGGAGATTTTCTAGTTCAACTCCATTTACTTGGAGGGCCAGAGTGGTTTCACAGTGTACTCAAGGCCACATGGAAAGGGACTGACCCAGTCAGAACTAGATCCCAGGTCACTAATGCTGTCTCTTTGAGACCTTCCCCTCAACTTGGCATGCAAATCTCCTATGGACTGAATTGTGGCCCTCCAAAATTCATATGTTGACTCCCTAATGGACTGAATTGTGGCCCTCCAAAATTCATATGTTGACTCCCTAACCCCTCATACTTCAGAATGTGAGTATATTTGGAGATAGGACCTTTACAGAAGTGATTAAGTTACAATGAAGCTGTTAGAGTAGGCCCTTGTGCAACCTGCCTGGTGTCCTTACAAGGAGAGGAAACAAAGAGTCAGCAGGGATGTATGTACACAGAGGAAAGATCATGTGAAGACATGGCCATCTGCAAATCAAGGAAAAAAGCTTCAGAAGAAACCAAATCTGTGCTTGGACTTCTAGCCTTCAGAGATGTGAGAAAATTCATTTCTGTTGCATAAGTCATGCAGTCTGTGGTAGTTTGTTACGGCAGCCCCACAAATGAATACAGGCCTTTCACTATCTGATCCTCTTATTTTCTCAACCTTATTTTCCTCTTCAACCCCAGCATAAAATGTACATTTCAAGTATAGTGCATTCCTTGAACATTCCTGCCCCCATCCTTCCCCACAGAATTATTTCTTTGTCTAGATGTCATTTTTTGGGGCACCCGGGTGGCTTAGTTGGTTAAGCATCTGCCTTCAGCTCAGGTCATGATCTCCAGGTCCTGGGATAGAGCCCCGATTTGGGCTCCCTGCTCAGCGGGGTGTCTGCCTGTCCCTTTCCCTCTGCCCCATCCCCCACTCATGCTCTCTCTCTCTCTCTCTCAAATAAATAAATAAAACCTTTAGAATGTCATTTAATGGGCACCTGGGTGGCTCACTTGGTTAAACATCTCATGCTTGATTTTGGCTCAGGTCATGATCTCAGGGTCATTAGACCAAGCCCCATGTTAGGCTCCACGTTCAGCAGGGAGTCTGCTTGAGATTCTGTCCCTCCCCTTCTCCCTCTGCCCCTCCCCTGCAAAAATAAATAAATAAATTTTTAGAATGTCATGTATTTCTTCCCTTGCATGCTATCTAATTCTACACAGTGAAGCCCCACTTATTTAATGCCATTCCTGGCCAACCCTGCTCATGGTGTTCATTCCTTTGGCTAACTCCTCAAAAACTGTAACATATGAGTTACGTTCTTTTTGTACAGTTACTTATTACTAGTCATCTTTGCATGATTATGTATCTTGTCTCCTAAACCGCTTCTTTAAACATTATTTCTTTGGTATTTCCACTGTGGCTAGTCTTTGCACTGTTGATTTTTCTCAACTTCTAAAAATGTTAGCCAGAAGATATTTTTCCTAAGATATGTATAGGAACACCAGTTTAATCCAAATGAAATTCAACAAAACTAGTGATCATGAGAATGTGTAATGGTAATATCACAAAAGCAATATCGTAAAAACAGGCATACTTGCTCTGCTTTCCTGATATAATGACAAATTACTAGCATTACTATGTGGATAGACATGAAATCACTGAACATGGTATCTAAGGCCAAATTGTTAGAACATACTGCCAGTTTAAAATAGATATTCCCTGGCCACTTCTTGTTATTTCTTCAGTCTTGACTTTCAGTTCCTTCAGTGAACTCAATTCATAATAACAGTATTCTTGCTATTTTGTGAGTCTTCTCTGTAATGATGTTTGGTGTTAAAATATTAATCTGAACTGCAGAGTGTATCTGAAGATTTAAAATAGGCCCTAAGCTGCTTGGCAGTATTTGTATCAAGATCCTTCTACTTGTTGAGTAGTTCTAAGACTTGGACTCTTGATAATTATCAGCTCTGAAAAACAAGAGAGAGGACAAAGAATGAGTTTACGAAGTGCTGTTTTAGAGGCTATGCTTGGTCTAAATGACAAAGAGAAAATGAGCTTAAATTCTTTCATTGGGTTACTCCTATTCAATGATGATGAATCAAGGGTCGTTTTGGTCCATATCTTGTCAAATCAAATACCATCAGACTCAAGGATAGAGTTTCTTACCAAATGTCTTTAAAAATTACATGTGAATGTGCCTAGAAGCTGTCAATATTTACTCACCCACTATTTTTTTCTCTTAAAAGCAAAATCTAATGTTTATTTCTTAAAGATAAGAAGACCATAGCTTAAATTTTCTGATCTCTTCAGAAGATAGCAGTGTCATGAATGGAATCATATACTTCCAAGAGGTTTCTCTGGAAAGCATTACAAAAAAGAGGCAGTCTTATTAGGATTCAAAACAAGCGAGCATTGTTTTCTCCTCAGCTTGGTTCTTTGATTCCCTTGGATAGTTTAACAAAATGCCAGTGATCCTTAGTTATTTCAGTTTTGTCAAATGTAACTCTCAAAAGCGAGTGGCACTGTGACAATACTCCCCTCCAAACCAACTGAGAACTTTTCCTATGAGAAGATGTGATCCTAGAACAAAAATTGTCCTTAGGTGAGCATAGGGCTCACTCTCTAATTTGCTCCTAAGGAATATTAGATAAACTCTGATTCACTCAGTATCAAATCCTCCACTCAAAGTCTAATTGACTATTTTATTAATAAGTCACCAAAATTATTTGTGTGAGAATGTTCAGGCTGAAAGAGCCCCAGGTAATTGAGTTATAAATGTGCTTTTGTTCTATGCTAATGTTTTAGACAGAAAATAAAGGCCAAGAAAAGACAAGCCTTGAAGATTATGTATAGTGATCTGATGGGAGGGTAGAGGTCCTGATACTTTTTGTCACAGTGGTCTGCCTTTTATTTTAGAACATATATTTCCTTGGAGAGTGGCCATTATAATAAAGATCATATACCTTCAAGTTTCCAATATGGTAGTATTCCAAATAGATGCTAGGGGACAAATAAAATATAGGAATTTAAAGATGACTTGCCAAACAGGATTCTTAATTGGATATTCTCCGTGATTATGCTGAATGTCAGCAGTAACTATATGAGGAAGGAGAGGCAGGCCATAAGCAACTAAAAACTGACCTTTTAAAAATTCCCTTTAGGTTCCCAAAGTCCTTCAACTAGGAAATGATGCTCTGGAATGCAAATCCCAGGCACACTTCCTAGGACTCAAATGGAATCATATACATGAGGGACAATTCTATAGTATGTACGGCAAGAGAATTTCTGTTCCACATTTTTCCCCCTTTGATCCTAAAATTACTCACTGTTACTTGTGTACCTGTCATTGTACAAAGTTGAGTACATGATACCACTGCAATAAAGAAACATAGGCGGTAATGTTAAAGGACTATTTTATGGGTAGACAAAAAAATGCACCTCATGAAATAGTTATACATTGAAATCTTATACTTTATTCTTTAATTTTAGTATGTAAAACTGCAATTCTACCTACTTTCCTGGCAGGCATCCTCTATAATTCTCTCTCTCCTAAACATCCTTTAAACTTAAATATTAGTGAAAATTACCTCTAACTTCCTAAGAACATTCTGTGACAGAAAACTAATCAATGTACCCTCGGGAAAGATTTTTATAATTTCAAAATTATGTTTAAAATTCAAGTTACTTGCTTAATATACTTGGACACTTTGTTTCATTTGGCATCTTTTTTTAAAAGATTTATTTATTTATTTATTTATTTATTTATTTATTTATTTATTTATTTATTTATTTGAGAGAATGAGCTGGTGGGGAGGGGCAGAGGGCAGAGAGATGTTGGGCTCCATCCCAGGGCCCAGAGATCACTACCTGACTTAACTTAACTGACTGAACCACCCACCCAGGTGCCCCCATTTGGCATCTTTTATTGTTTCTAATCTAGTACAGACACCTGAACAAGTTATTGCTAAAAGCTCTATGCTTCATGTGCATTTTTAACTATTCTCACCACAGTCCCTATAGGAAGTACTCCTATTAGCCACCAAAACAAGAGTTAAAGAGGTCAAGTGAGAACTACTACATATTGTACTAAGGACTGAAACATAGGATGTTGTGACTCTAAAGATATAGCGCTACTGAGTACATGAGAATAGTGAGAGATAGACTGAGCTGGGACGGCGGCCATTAAGAAGTGGGACAACAGAATTATAACAAAATGTATCAATCTAGGATAATTTGGGGGAAAACAAAATAATGACTAGGTCATGAAAAAAGTTTATATTTTATGCAGTATACTCTACTACATCAAGAGAGTGCATAATACATTTTAGATATATTTCTATGAAAAATAAAATATAGCTCACTGTTTAAATGGATAAGTTTCAATTCTTTGGGAATTTATTCTTTGATAAATTGGGCAAACTTGCCTATAAGTACCCCTTTTACTTCTCCATGGTCCATAGTTCACTCTATCACAATCTGTTTCTAGAAAAAGATGTTATTAAGCCACTTAAAACCTAATAAGAGCCATAGTCACTATCAATTGCTTTTCCTTGGAATGTTCACATTCTCAATCTTAATGTAAAAAATAAAATAGAGGGGCACCTGGGTGGTTCAGTTGTTAAGCATCTGCCTTTGGCTCAGGTCATGATCCCAGGATCCTGGGATCAAGCCCCGCATCAGGCTCCCTGCTCAGCAGGAAGCCTGCTTCTCCCTCTCCCTCTCCTCCTGCTTGTGTTCCCTCTCTTGCTGTCTCTCTCTCTGTCAAACAAATAAATAAATAATAAATAAACAAATCTTTAAAATAAAATAAAATAGAAAAATCTTTCTCATTAAAAACATTTCAGCCACCAGTGATTATTAAATTGGGGACATGCACACATGGAAAAAGTAAGCATCATTATCAGAGTTCCTAAAATCACAATACATAGGTATCTGTTCTACTTAGGAATAAGTTCATTCTGTGTAAAAACTTTACTTATGAAAAAATGCTTCATTTCTTAGAGCTGTCTTCTCAGTGAGACATCTCTGTGTTTATTTATAATATTCTCAAAGTATCTCTGGGATAGAAACTGAGACATATGAAACCAAACAATGTGGAAGAGCAATCAAAATCATTTGTCCAACGTAGAAAACCTGAAAGACTCCACCAAAAAATTGCTAGAACTGATGAATTCAGCAAAGTCACAGGACACAATATCAACATACAGAAATTTGTTGCATTTCTATATACCAATAATGAAGCAGCAGAAAGAGAAATCAAAAAATTGATCCCATTTACAATTGCACCAAAAACCATAGGATACCTAGGAATAAACCTAACTAAAGAGGTAAAGGATCTGTACTCTGAAAACTATAGAACACTTATGAAAGAAATTGAAGATGGCACACAGAAATGGAAAAACATCCCATGATCATGTATTGGAAGAACAAATATTGTTAAAATGTCTATACTACCCAAAGCAATCTACAAATTTAATGGACTCCCTATCAAAATACCACTAGCATTTTTCACAGAGCTAGAACAAACAATCCTAAAATCTGTATGGAACCACAAAAGACCCTGGATAGCCAAAGCAATCTTGAAAAAGAAAACCAAAGTGAGAGGCATCACAATCCCAGACTTCAATCTCTATTACAAGCTGCAGTAGTCAAAATAGTATGGTACTGGCATAGAAACAAACACATAGATCAGTGGAACAGAATAGAAAACCCAGAAATGGACCCACAACTATATGGTCAAGTAATCCTCAACAAAGCAGGAAAGAATATCCAATGCAAAAAGTCTGTCAACGAATGGTGTTAGGAAAACTGGACAGCAACATGCAGAAGAATGAAACTGGACCACCTTCTTACACCATGCACAAAAATAAATTCAAAATGGATGAGAGACCTAAATGTGAGGCAGGAAACCATCAAAATCTTAGAGGATAACACAGGTAGCAACCTCTTTGACCTTAGCTGTAGAAACTTCTTATCTGACAGGTCACTGGAGGCAAGGGAAACAAAAGCAAAAATGAGCTACTGGGACTTCATCAAGATAAAAAACTTCTGCACAGTGAAGGAAAGAATAAACAAAACTAAAAGGCAACCCACAGAATGGGAGAAAATATTTACATATCACATATCTGTTAAAGGGTTAGTATCAAAAATCTATAAAGAACTTATTAAATTCAACACCCAAAAAACAAATAATCTACTTAAGAAATGGGCAGAAGACATGAATAGACATTTTTCCAAGGAAGACATCCAGATGGCTAACATATACATGAAAAGATGCTCAGCATTACTCATCATCAGGGAAATCCAAATCAAAACCGCAATGAGATACCACCTCACACCTGTCAAATGGCTAAAATCAACACAGGAAAAAAACAGGTGTTGGCGAGGATGTGGAGAAAGGGGAACCCTCACGCACTGTTGGTGGGAATGCAAAGCGGTGCAGCCACTCTGAAAAACAGTATGGAACTTCCTCAAAATGTTAAAATAGAACTACCCTACAATCCAGAAATTGGACTACTAGGCATTTACTCAAAGGATACAAAAATATAGATTCAAAGGGATACATGCACGCCATTGTTTATAGCAGCATTATCAACAATAGCCAAACTATGGAGAGATCTCAAATGTTCATTGACTAATGAATGGATAAAGAAGTGGTGTGTGTGTGTGTGTGTGTGTGTAATGGAATATTACTCAGATATCAAAAAGAATGAAATCTTGCCATTTGCAATGACATGGATGGAACTAGAGTGTATTATGCTAAGTGAAAAAAGTCAATCAGAGAAAGACAAATACCAAATGATTTCATTCATATGTGGAACTTAAGAAACAAAACAGATGAATATAGGGGAAGGGGGGAAACAAGAAAGGGAGGCAAAACATAACACTCTTAACTACAGAGAACAAACAGGGTTGTTGGAGGGGAGGTGGGTGAGGGATGGGTTAATGGGTGATGGGTATCAAGGAGGACACTTATTGTGATGAGCACTGGATATAATGTGTAAGTAATAAATCACTGAGTTCTACTCCTGAAACCAATATTACACTATATGCCAACTAACTAGAATTTAAATAAAAACTTGAGACATAAAAACAAACAAAATAAAGTTTAAAAATAAATAAAAATAAATGAAATGAAACAAAAATGAATCAATAAATTAGAAAAAAACATAATAAAAGTTAATAAAAATAAAAAATAATCTTTGCCCAGTGAACCACTTATTGTTCTGTTAAAATATATAGCTGCAATGATTGCACATTGAGAAAAGGATTTTTTTTCTGACTGTTAAGGGCACCATTTGATTCATTCCACATTATTAGGCTGTTTTGCAGATTTCTAATTAGTTATTTTATGTTCTTTTTCTCTCTTCCCCAGAGGCTCCCATCCAAGTAGCACTCACTCACAATTTAGGAAACTTTTCCTAAAGAGCCCTTAGGTTTCCTACATATCTGTTAATGGTCATGTTCACAAGGCTGAAACTCTAACTATTGATTTTATGGCATTATTTCTTAATGGATCCTTTTAGAAAGTAAGTGACTAAAAAGTACATAAGTTACCTCCATTTGAGCTTTGAAATGGGAGAGATCAAAGAAAAGGTCTTCCATCTCCTTGGCTCCAGAGAAATGTAGCTCAGTAAATGATAATAGTTCAGCTCCTGGTACAGAAGACCCTTATGATTAAAAAAAAAGTACCATTAACAATCATACCAATTTATTTGGATGAATATCCTATTAAGCAGAAAATGTTCTGAATGCTTCTTGAAAAATATATCTTAGTTGTACATGAAGGAAACTTTTTTTCATTGCTGCAGTTCATAAGTTAATGAAAATTCTTTCTTATGGGAACGTTGGAGTGATCAAAAAGCTAAAGAAATATTTGGTGTTTAGAAATAAGCAATAAAATCTTCACTCTCTATCAGCTTGTTAAAATCAGCTAAGGCTAGTTGTGGACAAAAACCATTACTACTCGATGGATTCATGGTAACATATATGAAAATTGTTAATTATCTCAGCTTAGTACCTCCACTAGCTAATGACATAATTGTTATTATCATGTGTGCAACAGTACTCTCATAAAGAACTAAAAATAATTTTAAGAAAAAGGCACCAAAAATGCCAGCACTGAATCAATATTTAAATTATTATTTAATAATATTCAACTATTTTGTATTATGTTTCTAATACTATAGTACAGAGAGCAGAAGATTCAACTATAGTACAGAGAGCAGAAGATTCATAAAGACATTAGTTCTTGACCTCTGAGGTTCAAAGTCCAGTAAAGGAGTTAGACTAAAATTGAGAATCCAAATTGCCTGTAAGAGCAGTAACAAGACATATGCACAGTGCTCTGAATACAAGAAAAATATGGTTACCACCAGCAGAGTAAGGAAAGTCTTCACCATAGAGTTGACATCTGAAATGGTTATGGAAGTATGTTGAAGTATGTTAGAGACAGTAGGGAAAGGTATTCTGATAGAAAGAACAGTATGTGCAAAGATGTGAAGTTGTGAAGGAGCATAGTGTGTTCAGGGAAAATTAGTGTCTAGCAAAATGCTGAGCACATAGTAGGTGTTCAATAAATATCTCTGGAATGAGTTAGTTAAAGGTAAAAGTATGAAGTTATATTTGGCTGGAACATAAACAGTTTTTATGAATAATAGGAAGCAATTTTGAAGAAATAAATAAATGTAGGCAAGTAGTGATAGTCAATTTCCAAGGACCATTATTCTTGCAGTATATAGTACTGTAAGAATTATTTTACTGAAATGAATCAAAGTTTAGATATGGAGGCACTTTGATCCAGCTATCTATTTCTGCATTAAAAATTTTCAAACTTAATGGCTTAAAATACCAAAAGCATTTATTTTGCTCACAAATGTGCAATTTTGGGTAGAGCTTAGAAAGAGAAAGCTACTCTCTGCTCCACTCAGCATCCGCAGAGGCCAATGTGGATCTGAAAGCTTGCTTACTCACGTATCTCTCAGTTGATCCTGGCTATCAGCTGGGACTTTCAGTGGGGCTGTCAACCAAAACTATATACATGACCTTCCGCTTAACCTGGGCTTCTCACAACATGCCCCAAGAGAGAGGCAGGCAGAAACTATATACTTTTTAGATCTAGCCTTGGAAGTTACATGGTATCATATCTGCTTACTCTTTTGGTCAAAGCAGATTCAACCCCTTCTGAGTTGAAAGAGAAAGAAAATAAATTCCTAGTCATTTTTTTTAAGAGAGAGAGTGAGAGAGCACGCACGAGTGGTTGAGGGTGGGTGCAGAGGGAGAGGGAGAGAGAATCCCATGCAGGCTCCATGCCCAACGCAGAGCATGACACTGGGCTCAGTCTCAAGACCCTGAGATCATGACCTGAGCCAAAATCAAGACCCAGGTGCTTAACCGACTGAGCCAAGAAGGCAACCCAATCCCTAGTCTTGATGGTGATATAGCAAGGATTACAAGAGCATATAAGGCCAGAAATACTGCTTTAAATATTTTTGGAAAATGAAATCTACCACAAATGTTTTTTCCTCATCCATATAATAAAGAGTAAAAATGACATCAACAAAACAAGAGTCTAACTTTTTTTAGTGGACTCAACAGTAAAGACCACAAAATTCATCTTGTTTGGTTAGCTGAGGACTTATCAATTATCTTATTATATTATAATTGCCAATTTACTAATCTGATATTTTAAGCTTCATTAGAGTGGGAAATGAGTCTTTTGATTAATCATTGTATCTATAACACCTGGTGGTATCCTGGCATTTTTATGGATATTTAATTGATATTTGTTAAATAAATGAATGCACAAGTATATATAAACTTAACATTTTCAATCACTACCTCCTATATAACAGATTTCCATAGTAAGGTCTTTTTACATTGAATATATTTTAGAAGCCTAATACCAATTTTGATATCATTGTAATTTCTAGAGGTGATTCACTCAAAGGTGATGATAATTAAACGTTTTAAAGGATTATAGTCTTGCCAAAATGAGGGAGACCGGGATTGTCAATAGCAAACAGTCAGCATTTTTCTTATTCCTTAGTAATAGGAATTGGCCATCTGAAATCAGAGCAAGTTTTTAAAAATAAGATAGATTCAAAAAGGTTGACTTGCTCTTTTAAAAAATTTACTCACCTTCTTCCAGTAGCTAAAATATACCCTTGAGTTAATTCAGTTACTGTGAATACAATATTTAAATACCTTTGACCGATTACTTATTTGTAATTTACTTTAAATGTACTTAAGACAGAAGACTCAAAAAGCTCGGTATAGTAATATGTTACTCCTGTCTTTTTTAAAAAAGATTTTATTTATTTGAGGGAGAGAGAATGAGAAAGAGGGAGAACAGGAGAGGGGGAAGGGTCAGAGGGAGAAGCCGACTCCCCACTGAGCAGGGAGCCCAATGCGAGACTCGATCCCAGGACTCCAGGATCATGACCTGAGCCGAAGGCAGTCGCTTAACCAACTGAGCCACCCAGGCACCCAATGTTACTCCTATCTTACAGTTGCTGCACATATGCCTGATTTATGTTGAATAGTCCCCCTCCCTCCCTCTCCCCTCAGCTCAGTGGAAACATATGGAAATTGACAAGAACTTGATCTGGTAACAGCAGAAAAAAAATCTTTCCATTTTGTGGTTTGTGAGATGCATCAGACTTTCATCTCCTCACATGTTAAAGCATAGAATGTATTAATTGGAAGATTTACATTCTGTGCTACATTTATTAGACTTTTGAATGATTTACTTTGAAACGCTGCATGAAGTTTGGTTTCCTAATCAATAAATGTTTAATCTAATTTCATAAGCTATCACCAAGGAGGCTTGTAAGTTTCAATTCCCTTCAATAATATTTATAGCTAACAAGGATGAAATTACATTGTAAGCAAATTTGGAGGAGCACGTGGTAAGGTTTGAATGCTTTTCATTTTGAATATGGAAAGACAAGTTTGACTGTCGTCAGTAAATTTCCTATAGCCCCTTACCTCCTCAAAGCTAGTGTATACTGAGTGGCACAGATGTTGACTATGCAAACATATGAGTTAGTCCTAAAATGACAGCAATAAAGTGATTTGTTAAATTTCTGGTAAATTCTTATGAATATAGCATTAGCACAAGGGTAGTAGAACAAGGAGAACCTGCCTTGGCTTTGTCATTTACCTAGTTTTGCACTAGGCAAGTAACTTGACTTCTCTGGGCCTCAGTTTCATTATGTATGTAAGTTGAAGTCAATATGGTCATCCCTATGTTCTCCTCTAGCTTTTGACATTTTATGCCTCTATTACACAAAATAGATAATAAATGTATATTCAGTGTTTGAAGACTAAATGAATAAGTGAATATACTTAGTCCAACATCATTTCATATTTCCCCCAAACAACACGTTGTTTAAACTGTTGTGTATATGTCATATAAATATGAATTCAGAGCTACCAGGTGAGCTTTTCCAGAAGAATTTTTTGATAATTACAGAGAGAATTCTCCAGTGGCATATAGAGTACCTAATATTCATAAACATAAACACCCAGAAAAAAAAATGGGGACTTTTTATGCTAAAAGAAAAATGAAACTAAATATACATTTTAATGCAAGAAAGAAGATTGTAACTCAACCATACTATTGCCTATAAATTATAATGCATGTTTTATCTTTATTGTGCTATAGCTTACATTCCATAAAATTTGTCTGTTGAAAGTATATAATTCTTAGTAAGTCTACTGAGCTGTGTCACCATCACATTCCAGTTTTAGAAGATTTCCATTAACCCCCCCAAAATTCCCACAGCCCTGTTTTCAGTCAGTCCTCTTATTCACCCTCAGCCCCAGTTAAATCGCTGGTCTGATTTCTGTGTCTACAGAATTGTTCTAGACATTTCACATAAATGGAATCAATATGTATTCTTCAGCATCTGGGTTCTTTTACTTAGCGTAATATTTCTGAGAATCATCCATGTTGTAGCAATTATCAGTACTTCATGCCTTTTTATCGTTAAATAATATTCCATGGTATGAGTGTTCCACATTTTTTAATCCATTCACCAGTTGGATATTTTCATATTTTTGACTATTTTGAATAATGTTGTTATAACATGCATATACAAATCTTTGTGTGAACATATTTTTTCATTTCTCTTGGGTAGATTCTTAGGAGTAGAATTTCAAGATTGTATGATAAGTTTATGTTTAGCTTTTCAATGCTATGCCAAATTGTTTCCCAAAGTGTCTGTAGCATTTTACATTCTCACCAGCAATATATGAGGGTCCCAGTTTCTCCACACCCCTGTCAACATTTGTTGTTATCTCTTTGATGATAGCCATTCTAGTGAGAGAAAAATAGTATTTCGTTGAAGTTTTAGTTTATATTTGACTTATGACTAGTGTCATTGAGCATCTTTTCATATGCTTGTGGCTATTTGTATATGAAGAGAATAATAAAGCAGGGTAATTGGGAAAAGAAGGAGGGAGGTGGGGGCAGTGTTACTATTTTAAAAAGGAATCAGTGATGATCTCTCCAATAAGGAAGTACATGGGAAGAAATCTTAAAGAAATAAGGAAAAGCATTCCAGGTAGAGGGAACAAGTACAAATGGCTGGGAGGGAGAGCAAGTTTCATACATTCTAAGTAAACAAGGGAGACGCTATAGATGGGGCGCCTGGGTGTCTCAGTCAGTTAAGCATCTGCCTTCAGCTCCGGCCATGATCCCAGAGTCCTGGGATCGAGCCCCGCATCGAGCCTCCCGTCGGACTCCTTGCTCAGCCAGGGAGTCTGCTTCTCCCGTTCCCTCTACCCCTCCCCCTCCTTGTGCTCTCTCTCTCTCTCTCTCTCTCTCTCATGCTCTCTCTCTCAAATAAATAAATAAAATATTAAAAAAAAACACTGTAGATGGAGCAAAGTGGAAGAGGGGTGAAGTAACAAAAGATGAAATCAGAAAGGAAACAGAGTTGGGTTGGCAGGAGTGCAGATCATCTAGGGTTTTAATATTTATCAAAAGGATCGGACTTCAGTAGATTAATTTATACTAATTCAACACAAAGAAACTTCTGTTAAAAAAATTCTAAATGATAATTTGTGGATTTATACTGAGTTAACTGACAAAATTATTTCTGTCTGCAAATTAATATATTCAATCTCCTAGGAACTGTGAAGCCTGTATATAGATAATGAACAATAAAGGCTCTTGAACTCAGCTACCTAATCATTCCTGGATACTCAGTTGTGTGAGGCAAATTGCTAGCAATATCCAGGAAATAAAATGTTCCAAGTGCAGTCTCTGCACTTATCACAGCAAAATGGTTCCTCTGGCCTGGTTGCTGGATAGAGAAAATTCTGGGGCCTCATCTGAAGAAGGACCCTGTTGCGGTCCAGTCTCTAGGTAATTTGTTTACCATTAGGACTTGTGAAAAGGGATATTTCAGCATTCTTGTCATTTGCATTTTCCTATTAATGAGTCTGAGAATCATTTCATACAGTTCTTGGTCATTTGAATTTGCTCTTCCATGATTCATGTATTTAACCAATACCTTACCTATTTTTATTATTGTTTGTCTTCATGCTATCAAATGTAAGAGATGATTATATAGTGTATTTTTTTTTCCATTTAATCATTTTTTTATTGTTTTTTGTTAGGTTAATCACCATCATTAGTTTTTGATGTAGTGTTGCATGATTCATTGTTTGTGTATAACACCCAGTGCTCCATGCAGAATGTGCCCTCTTTAATACCCATCACCAGACTAACCCATCCTCCCACCCCTTTCCCCTCTAGAACCCTCAGTTTGTTTTTCAGAGTCCATCATCTCTCACGGTTCATCTCCCCCTCCGATTCCCCCCCTTCATTCTTCCCTCCAGCGATCTTCTTCTTTTTTTTTATTAACATATAATGTATTATTTGTTTCAGAGGTACAGGTCTGTGATTCAACAGTCTTACACAATTCACAGCGCTCACCATAGCACATATCCTACCCAATGTCTATCACCCAGCCACCCCATCCCTCCCACACGCCACCACTCCAGCAACCCTCAGTTTGTTTCCTGAGATTAAGAATTCCTCATATCAGTGAGGTCATATGATACATGTCTTTCTCTGAGTGACTTATTTCGCTCAGCATAACACCCTCCAGTTCCACCCACATCGTTGCAAATGGCAAGATCTCATTCCTTTTGATGGCTACATAATATTCCATTGTATATATATACCACGTCTTCTTCATCCATTCATTAGTTGATGGACATCTTGGCTCTTTCCATAGTTCGGCTATTGTGGACATTGCTGCTATAAACATCAGAGTGCACATACCCCTTTGGATCCCTACATTTGTATCTTTGGGGTAAATACCCAGTAGTGCAATTGCTGATTATATGGTAACTCTATTTTCAACTTTTTGAGGAACCTCCATACTGTTTTCCAGAGTGGCTGCATCAGCTTGCATTCCCACCAACAGTGTAGGAAGGTTCCCCTTTCTCCGCATCCCCACCAACATCTGTCATTTCCTGACTTCTTAATTTTAGCCATTTTGACT
Source organism: Mirounga leonina (assembly GCF_011800145.1). Lineage (NCBI taxonomy): Eukaryota > Metazoa > Chordata > Mammalia > Carnivora > Phocidae > Mirounga > Mirounga leonina. Next base: position 41,160,125 of record NW_023270387.1, read on the forward strand.
GGTGTGAGGTGATATCTCATTGAGGTTTTGATTTGGATTTCCCTGATGCTGAGCGATGGTGAGCACTTTTTCATGTGTCTGTTGGCCATTTGGATGTCTTCTGTGGAAAAATGTCTGTTCATGTCTTCTGCCCATTTCTTGATTGCATCATTTGTTCTTTGGGTGTTGAGTTTGATGAGTTCTTTATAGATTTTGGATACTAGCCCTTTATCTGATATGTCATTTGCAAATATCTTCTCCCATTCTGTCGGTTGTCTTTTGGTTTTGTTGACTGTTTCTTGTGCTGTGCAAAAGCTTTTTATCTTGATGAGGTCCCAATAGTTCATTTTTTCCCTTGCTTTGGCGATGGTTCTAGGAAGAAGTTGCTGTGGCTGAGGTTGAAGAGGTGGCTGCCTGTGTTCTCCTTTAGGATGTTGATGGACTCCTGTCTCACATTTAGGTCTTTCAAACATTTGGAGTCTATTTTTGTGTGTGGTGTAAGGAAATGGTCCAGTTTCATTCTTCTGCATGTGGCTGCCCAATTTTCCCACCACCATTTGTTGAAGAGACTGTCTTTTTTCCATTGGACATTCATTCCTGCTTTGTTGAAGATGAGTTGACCATGGAGTTGAGGGTCCATTTCTGGGCTCTCTATTCTGTTCCATTGATCTATGTGTCTGTTTTTGTGCCAGTACCATACTGTCTATAATGGTGACATTGGTGACAATGGTGACAGCTTTCTAATAGAGCTGGAAGTCCGGATTTGTGATGCCACCAGCTTTGCTTTTCTTTTTCAACATTCCTCTGGCTATTCGGTGTCTTTTCTGGTTCCATGCAAATTTTAGGATTATTTGTTCCATTTCTTTGAAAAAAGTGGATGGTATTTTGATAGGGATTGCATTGAAATGTGTAGATTGCTCTAGGTAGCATTGACATCTTCACAATATTTGTTCTTCCAATCCATGAGCATGGAACGTTTTTCCATTTCTATGTGTCTTCCTCAATTTCTTTCATGAGTATTTTATAGTTTTCTGAATACAGATCCTTTGCCTCTTTGGTTAGATTTATTCCTAGGTATCTTATGATTTGGGGTGCAGTTGTAAATGGGATCAACTCCTTAATTTCTCCTTCTTCTGTCTTGTTGGTGTATAGGAATGCCACTGATTTCTGTGCATTGATTTTATATCCTGCCACTTTACTGAATTCCTGTTTGAGTTCTAGCAGTTTTGGGGTGGAGTCTTTTGAGTTTTCCACATAAACTATCATATCATCTGCAAAGAGTGAGAGTTTGACTTGTTCTTTGCTGATTTGGATGCCTTTTATTTCTTTTTGTTGTCTGATTGCTGTGGTTAGGACTTCTAATACTATGTTGAATAGCAGTGGTGATAATGGACATCCCTGCCGCATTCCCGACCTTAGGGGGAAAGCTCTCAGTTTTTCCCCATTGAGAATGATATTGGCTTGGGTTTTTCATAGATGGCTTTAATAATATTGAGGTATGTACCCTCTAGGCCTATACTCTGAAGAGTTTTAATCAAGAAAGGATGCTCTGCTTTGTCAAATGCTTTTTCTGCATCTATTGAGAAGATCATATGATTATTCTGTTTTTTCTTTGTTAATGTATTGTATCACATTGATTGGTTTGCGGATGTTGAACCAACCTTGCAGCCCAGGGATAAATCCCACTTGGTCATGGTGAATAATCCTTTTAATGTACTGTTGGATCCTATTGGCTAGTATTTTGGTGAGAATTTTTACATCCATGTTTATCAAGGATATTGGTCTGTAATTCTCCTTTTGATGGGGTCTTTGGTTTGGGGATCAAGGTAATGGTGGCCTCATAAAACGAGTTTGGAAGTTTTTCGTCCATTTCTATTTTTTGGAACAGTTTCAGAAGAGTAAGTATTAATTCTTCTTTAAATGTTTGGTAAAATTCCCCTGGAAAGCCATCTGGCCCTGGGCTTTTGTTTGTTGGGAGATTTTTGATGACTGCTTCAATTTCCTTAGTGGTTATAGGTCTGTGCAGGTTTTCTATTTCTTCCTGGTTCAGTTTTGGTAGTTGATACATCTCTAGGAATGCATCCATTTCTTCCAGGTTATCTAATTTGCTGGCATAGAGTTGCTCATAATATGTTCTTGTAATTGTTTGTATTTCTTTGGTGTTGGTTGTGATCTCTCCTCTTTCATTCATGATTTTGTTGATTTGGGTCATTTCTCTTTTTTTTTGATAAGTCTGGCCAGGGGGTTATCAATCTTGTTAATTCTTTCAAAGAACCAGCTCCTAGTTTCGTTGACCTGTTCTACTGTTCTTTTGGTTTCTATTTCATTGATTTCTGCTCTGATCCTTATTATTTCTCTTCTCCTGCTGGGTTTAGGCTTTCTTTGCTGTTCTTTCTTCAGCTCCTTTAGGTGTAGGGTTAGGTTGTGTACTTGAGACCTTTCTTGTTTCTTGAGAAAGGCTTGTATTGCTATATACTTTCCTCTTAGGACTGCCTTTGCTGCATCCCAAAGATTTTGAACAGTTGTGTTTTCATTTTCATTTGTTTCCATGAATTTTTTAAATTCTACTTTAATTTCCTGGTTGACCCATTCATTATTTTGTAGGATGCTCTTTAGCCTCCATATGTTTGAGTTCTTTCTGACTTTCCTCTTGTGAAGCATTGTGGTCTGAAAATACGCAGGGAATGATCCCAATCTTTTGGTACTGGGTGAGACCTCATTTGTGACCTAGAATGTGATCTATTCTGGAGAATGTTCCATGGGCACTAGAGAAGAATGTGTATTCTGTTGCTTTGGGATGGAATGTTCTGAATATATCTTTGAAGTCCATTTGGCCCAGTGTGTCATTTAAAGTCTTTATTTCCTTGTTGATCTTTTGCTTAGATGATCTGTCCATTTCAGTGAGGGGGGTGTTAAAGTCCCCTGCTATTATTGTATTTTTGTCAATGTGTTTCTTTGCTTTTGTTATTAAGTGGCTTATATAATTGACTGCTCCTATGTTAGGGGCATAGATATTTACAATTGTTAGATCTTGTTGTTGGATAGACCCTTTAAGTAGGATATAGTGTCCTTCCTCATCTCTTATTACAGTCTTTGGTTTAAAATCTAATTTGTCTGATATAAGGATTGCCACCCCAGCTTTCTTTTGGTGTCCATTAGCATGGTAAATGGATTTCCACCCCCTGACTTTCAATCTGGAGGTGTCTTTGGGTCAAAAATGAGTCTCTTGCAGACAGCATATTGATGGGTCTTGTTTTTTTTAATCCAATCTGATACCCTGTGTCTTTTGATTGGGGCATTTAGCCCACTCACATTCAGGGTAACTATTGAAAGATACGAATTTAGTGCCATTGTATTGTCTGTAAGGTAACCGTTACTGTATATTTTCTGTGTTCCTTTCTGGTCTATGTTGCTTTTAGGCTTTCTCTTTGCTCAGAGGACCCCTTTCAAGATTTCTTGTAGTGCTGGTTTCATGTTTGCAAATTCCTTTAGTTTTTGTTTGTCCTGGAAGCTTTTGATATCTCCTTCTATTTTCAGTGACAGCCTAGCTGGATATCGTATTCTTGGCTGCATATTTTTCTCATTTAGTGGTCTGAATCTATCCTGCCAGTCCTTTCTGGCCTGCCAGGTCTCTGTGGATAGGTCTCTTGCCAATCTAATGTTTCTACCCTTGTATGTTACAGATCTCCTCCCGAGCTGCTTTCAGGATTTTCTCTTTGTCTCTGAAACTCGTAAGTTTTACTATTAGATGTTGGGGTGTTGACTTATTTTTATTGATTTTGAGAGGGGTGCTCTGTGCTTCCTGGATTTTGATGCCTATTTCCTTCCCCAAATTAGGGAAGTTCTCTGCTATAATTTGCTCCAATATACCTTCTGCCCTTCTCTTTCTTTCTTCTTCTTCTGGGATCCCAATTATTCTAATATTGTTTCTTCTTATGGTATCACTTATCTCTCAACTTCTGTCCTCATGATCCAGTAGTTGTTTATCTCTCTTTTTCTCAGCTTCTTTATTTTCCATCATTTGATCTTCTATATCACTGATTCTCTCTTCTGCCTCATTTATCCTAGCAGTTAGAGCCCCCATTTTTTATTGTACCTCATTATAGCCTTTTTGATTTCAACTTGGTTAGATTGTAGTTCCTTTATTTCTCCAGAAAGGGTTTCTCTAATATCTTCCATGCTTTTTTCAAGCCCAGCTAGTATCTTTAAAATCATCATTCTGAATCTAGTTCCAACATCGTATTAATGTCCGTATTGAGTAGGTCCCTGGCAATCGGTACTGCTTCTTGTTCCTTTTATTGAGGTGATTTTTTTCTGTCTTGTCATTTTGTCCAGAGGAGAACAGATAAATGAGAGGACAAAATGCTAACAGGGTAAAAACGTCCCCAGAAAATATACTCTAAACAAATCAGAAAAGACCTGAAACCAGGGGAGAAGAAAGGGAAAGAGAAAAAAGAAAAAGAAAAAGATAAAAACAAACAAAAATGGAACAAAACAAAAAAAACAGAACATGATCACATATGATCAGGCTGGTGCATAGATCAGTGCCACACACTAGATTTGGGGTGTATTTTGGTCTGTTAGAAGAAAGTGCCTCCCAAAATTTTAAAGAAAGAAAAAATTATATATGTACCAAAATAAGGGTTAATATGATGAAGGGATGGAATATGACTGTAAAGATGAAAATTATAAAAAATTTTATAAAAGGAATTAATAAGGTAAGACGTTGTTTGAAAAAAGAAAGAAGAGGATTTAAAAAAGGGGGGGGAGAATGTGATCAGGCAGGAGACTAGAACAAAGCCATACACTAGAGATTTAGGATATATTTTGATCTGTTAGAAGAAACTGTATCTCAAAAGTTTAGAGAGAGAACAACTTATATATATATGCCAAAAATAAGGGTAACTACCATGAAGGGATAGAATATGACTCTAAAAATGAAAAATAAAACTATTTTTTGAAAAGGGATTGATAAGTTGTTGGTTGAAAAAGGGAAAAAGAAAAATTTAAAAAAAAAGACAGTTAAAAAAAATTAACTTTGAAAGACTAAAGAATCATGGGAAAAAGGCTATGAATTCTATGTGCAGTATTCCCCTAGAGCTGGAGTTCTGCCATTCTCATTGATCGGTAAACTTGGTCTTGGCTGGCTGTGCTTGCTGATCTTCTGGGGGAGGGTTCTGTTGCCATGGTTCCCAAATTTCTTTCCTGGAGGCAGAATTGCCCCACGCTTGCGAGTCTGGGCTAAGTAATCTGCTCGGGTTTGCTCTCAGGTAGCTTTTGTTCCCTGCAAGCTTTCTGTACAGCTTTGGAGGACGAGAGTGAAAACGGCGGCCTCCCAATCTCCGCCCTGGAGGAGCTGAGAACTCGGGGCCCCACTCCTCAGTGAGCCCCAGAGAAAAGCAGTCAATCACTCCCATCTCCCCCATCTCCGGCCGCACTCCGTGCTCACCCGTCCTGTGACCGAGCATATCTCTGGCCTCCGACCCCATGTGGATTCTTCAAACCCAGCAGATCCCTGCGGTGCACTGCCGTGCCACTCCTCCCAGGGTAGGAAGAGGAGTCTCTCCAGATCTGCCACTTGTTGTGTCCCTGCTGGAGGAGCAGTGGCCCAACTGTGCCACGGATCACGGTTTATGACAACCCCAAGCTGAGAGCCTGCGCCTTGGCTCCGTCTCTGCAGCCGGCTTCCCTGCTCCAAGAAGGGGGGGGGGAGAATGTGATCCTCCCAGCTCTGCTGCACTCAGGCACATCGGGGTCTTTCTGTGACCCCAAGGGTCCTGGGACTACACTGTCCCATGTGGGATCCACCCCCTGCTTAGCCACTGGAGTGACCTCCCTCAGTGGAGCAGACTTCTAAAAGTTCCGATTTTGCGCTCTGGGGCTCTATCACTTGCCAGAAGCGGGTGACGGAGCCCCCTCCCCTGCCATCTATCCTCCCGAATATCACCTCGGATTCACTTCTCCGCACGTCCTACCTTCCAGAAAGTGGTCGCTTTTCTGTTCAGAGAGTTGTTGCTATTCTGTTCTTTGATCTCCTGTTAAGTTCGTAGGTGTTCAGAATGGTTTGATCCCTATCCAGCTGAATTCCTGGGACCAGACGAAATCCAGGTCTCCTACTCCTCCCCCATCTTGCTTCTCCCCCTGTAGTGTAAATTTTAAGGCTTTGTTTTTTCATATAAACTGAGGTTTTCTTCTAATCAACCATGAACTTGACTTCACTCATGGTATCTTCATTGAATTTCTTTCCACTGTTTCTCTAATCAAATTTAAATATGTACTTTTCTTCCTCAGGTTCTGGATATACTATCTTATTTTAAGAGCCTTCAGATTTGTAGATTATACAAATATCGTACAGACATTTTTTATAATCTTTTTTTTTTAAAGATTTTATTTATTTAACAGAGAGAGAGTGAGAGAGAGAGAGCCCAAGCAGGGGGAGCAGCAGAGGGAGAGAGAGAAGCAGGCTTTCCACTGAGCAGGGAGCTGGATACAGGGCTCAATCCCAGAACCCTGGAATCATGACCTGAGCCAAAGGCAGATGCATAACCAACTTAGCCACCCAGGCATTTCTCTACATTTTCCCTAAGATTATTGTTTTCTTGTGTTTTACTTACTAAGTGATTATTTATGTATTTATTCACCTCTGTGTCGTATATGTATGTATATTTATGTATAAAAATACAGGGGAGGAGCACCTGACTGCCTCAGTCAGTTAAGCCTCTGACTCTTGTTTTCTACTCAGGTCATGATCTCAGGGCCATGAGATCCAGCCCAGCATCAGGCTCGACACCCAGTATGGAGTCAGCTTGAGATTCTCTCTCTCCCTCTGGCCCTGCTCCCACTCGCTTACATACACACACTCTCTCTCTCTCTCTCTAAAATAAATAAATAAATCTTAAAAAGAAATAGAGGTGAGATCAAACTCTCTTTTCTTCCAGGAGGAGAGAAATTTTTTTAATTTTTTTTTATTTTTATGTTAATCACCATACATTACATCATTAGTTTTTGATGTAGTGATCCATGATTCATTGTTTGTGCATAACACCCAGTGCTCCATGCAGAACGTGCCCTCTTTAATACCCATCACCAGGCTAACCCATCCTCCCACCCCCTTCCCCTCTAGAACCCTCAGTTTGTTTTTCAGAGTCCATCATCTCTCATGGTTCATCTCCCCCTCTGATTTCCCCCCTTCATTCTTCCCCTCCTGCTATCTTCTTTTTTTTTTTTTTAACATATATTGCATTATTTGTTTCAGAGGTACAGATCTGAGATTCAACAGTCTTGCACAATTCAGAGCACTTACCAGAGCACATACCCTACCCTCCCCAGTGTCTATCACCCAGTCACCCCATCCCTCCCACCCCACCCCCCACTCCAGCAACCCTCAGTTTGTTTCCTGAGATTAAGAATTCCTCATATCAGTGAGATCATATGATACATGACTTTCTCTGTTTGACTTATTTCACTCAGCATAATACCCTCCAGTTCCATCCACGTCACTGCAAATGGCAAGATTTCATTCCTTTTGATGGCTGCATAATATTCCATTGTATATATATATATATATATATACCACCTCTTCTTTATCCATTCACCTGTTGATGGACATCTTGGCTCTTACCACAGTTTGGCTATTGTGGACATTGCTGCTATAAACATCGGGATGCATGTACCCCTTCGGATCCCTACATTTGTATCTTTGGGGTAAATACCCAGTAGTGCAATTGCTGGATCATATGGTAGCTCTATTTTCAACTTTTTGAGGAACTTCCATACTGCTTTCCAGAGTAGCTGCACCAAGGAGAGACAATTTTAATACTACTATTGGTAAACATCATTTCACAGTGAACAGAATAGTACCTTTACCTTATACACACTCACATACACATGCTGTAGCCTATAACTAAAACTTCTTTTATGTTTTACTATTTTCTTCACACATTCCTAAGCCAATATTATGTTCTTGAATATTTTTTCTTTTAAAAAAAGTGTAGATTAGGATGCCTGGGTGGCTCAGTCAGTTAAGTGACTGCCTTTGGCTCAGGTCATGATCCTGGAGTCCTAAGATCAAGTCCTGCATCGGGTTCCCGGCTCACCAGGGGGCTTGCTTCTCCCTCTGACCTTCTCCCCTCTCATGCTGTTTCTCACTCTCTCTCTTTCTCAAATAAATAAATAAATAAATCTTTAAAAGAAAATTGTAGGTTACTTCAATCCAATTCCAAAGAAACATTTCAGGGCCTCTAACTAAAATTTCTCATAATTCATATATTAACTTGAGAAGAATTCTCACTTTCATGATATTAAGTGTTCCCATTGGGAACATGGTAAATCTTTCCTTTAGTCTACATCTTGATTAGTTCCCTTCAGAAATATTTTATGGATGTCTTCATATAGGCCTCATACTGCTCTTGTTAAGATTATTTCTAATTATTTTATAGTTTTTGCTGCTATTTCAAATAGGGTAACTCCATTTATATTTATAGCTATTACATCAAATATAATAAAAAGGTGTCGGTGATTGTATATTTTTAAGGTACATGGCCACTTAGAAAATTTCCCTTAAAGTGACTAGAAGACTTTTAGCTTTCTCAGGTTTCAATTTTAGCAAAAATATGGATAATCTCATTCTTCTTTTCCAATATTAATATTATATTAATGTTCTTACTACATTTGCTAAAATGTATTTTTTTAATTTGAATAATACTAAAATGGGCTTCTTATTGTTCATAAGTAAAAGCTATCCTTTTGAAGTAATTTCTTATTTTAGTCAGGGTTTATGAAGAATATCTGCTATATTTTGTCAAATAACTTTCAGGATCTAGTGCCATTTTCTCCATTGTTATCTTGGTATCATGAAATGTGTTTTTCCTGATTTTGTACTTACTCTCATATTCTTGTACTTAATCCTCATAATCCTATCTGTGAATATCTCACTTCTAAATTCCAATTGATAATACTTTATTTGCTTCCTATAAAGTATCATTAAGATATTTTCTTTCTTTGTATGTTTTTTATCATGTTTTGATTTAATATTATTTTGTTTTATACAATGAGGTTAGGAGCTCCCTCATTTTCTTAATGTAATTTAAGTAAATTAAAACTATGCTCTAAAAATTAGAGAAAACTCATCTTTGAAACTCTTTGCTCACAATTCTTCATTTAGAGATATATTTTAAATCTCCTTTCCAATCTATTTAACAATGATTGACTTCTCAAGTTTTCTACTTATTCATGAGTCTATGTTGGTAATTTATCTTTTTGCTAGGAAAACATCTACATAATCTAGGTTTTCAAATTGGTTAGAATATTCTTATAATTTTTTTAATCTCACTTGTATCTGGATTATATCTCCATTTTCATCCTAATATATGTTTTTTTGCTTCCCTTTTTCCTTAATTGAGCTTTATATTATAATTTATATTATTGATCTTTTAAAGAATCAGTTTTCAGATTTACTTATGGTTTTTTCAATTTTATTTTCTCAGATTATAGATTTATGTATTGTTTCCACTACTTTGTCTTAGCATATTTTGTTGTTTTGTCTGATTTATCAAGATAAATACTAAGTTCCTGTACTTTTTGTCTTTCTTCTTTAATAATGAAGCCATTTAAAGATGTAAAATTTTCTGAGAATAGCTTTAACTGTGTCCCATGGGTTTTAGTATAAAGGATGTTCTTTTTATAACTTTCTAGCTAGTTTGTAACTTCACTTTTGAATTCGTGTTGCATCTAAGGATTAAGAGACTGTTTCTTAAATTCCAAGTAACTAATTTTTCAGATCTTCTAGATTATTAGATTAACTATCTGAGAATGTGATCTGTAAAATCTCTAAAATGTTTTCATTTATTCTTTGTCAGCAAGCAGAAGACAGATTTTTAAAATAAATAAATAAATAAATAGTTATTTTTCCTATTTGTGAAATGCAAAGTTCTCTGAATTCTCTCTCTCTCGCCCCAATCTTCTTTTTTCTCCCCTACACACACACTCAAGTGTGATTATGTTATTAAAATTTCTTCTCATCTTAACTTCTTTTTGTTTACCTGACTTGACCTTATCTATGTGAAACCAAATATCCTAATTTAATTGTATTTTTTAATCTCCTTAAATTCTCCTCGTGTTTCTAATACATTTCCTTTGTATAATCAGCTGCTATGTTGCTTGACAATACAAGTTTATACTGTTACTTTAACTTCATCAAGGATTGCATTTTTATTAACATTTATTTTTTATTATTATACAATGTTCTTTTTATCCCATTTAACCCCAAATTCCCAACTTGTCTGATATCAGCTTTGTTCTTCTTTCATTTTAGTTTGTCTGGTGCACCTCCATCCATTCCCTTTTTCTTTTTTTTTCTTCTTTTTAAAGATTTTATTTATTTATTTGACAGAGAGAGGGGGAATGGCAGGCAAAGGGAGAAACAGGCTCCCCGCTGAGCAGGGAGCCCGATGTGGGGCTCCATTGCAGGACCCTGGGATCATGACCTGAGCCAAAGGCAGACACTTAACCACTTAACCGACTGAGCCACCCAGGCGTCCCTCTCCTTTTCTCTTTAAAAACACTTCTGTGGGGGGGCACCTGGCTGGCTCAGTCAGTAGAGCATGCAACTCTTAATCTTGGGGTTATAAATTCAAGCCCCACACTGGGTGTAGAGATTACTTAAAAATAAAATCTTATAAAAAACAAAACCCCACTTTTGTATGCATAAACATATTTGTAGGATTTTAATTGCATAACGTTTTTCCCATTTTGTGAAATTTTTACCATAGTTTATTTTATTGATTTATTTATTTGATCAAATTAATGTTGATTATTTTCCTAAGTTACTTGACTCCCTCATCCCCCCTCTTTTTTGTGTCTTTATCCATATTATCTCCTATCAATATGAGCCTTCCCTGCTTGCCACCCTATAACTCATGTTAGAAATCTAGAATTTGTTAGTCTACATTTTTCTTCATGCTGAGCATCATACACAAACCCAATATAGTCATGCATACAAACATAATTATCTAGATTTTCCATTGTTTGTTTTATAAAAATGCAATCACATTATACACAATTCTCAGCATCTTGCTTCTTTTACTCATTAATACCTTATAGAAATATCTCCAGGTCAACTTATATAGCTTGTATTCATTTCCTTTAATTTTGCATAAACTTCCAAAGCATAGATATTATACAATTCATTCAATAATGTCTCTATTCATTATACATTGTTTTTTCTCTTTTCTATTTTTCATAATTTTTTTACTTATTTGGTCCAATTACTGTTATCTTTTTCTCTTGTCGATTTAGAAGTTCTACTGAAATTTTACCATCTACTAATGGTTACCCATCACTTTCCAAGAGCACTTTTTTCTCCAGTGCATTCCTTTCCCTTTGCTTCCAGTTCCAAGTGATACCACCACCACAGTTTGTGGGGAACATGCTGTATCTGGCCCTGTGAGCAGGAAATGTACCAGCTTCAGACTTTTTGGTTACCTATTGAGTCCTTGAGAGAAAACCCCTCTGCTCCCATCAGTTATAAAGGTTAATGTCTTTCTAGTTGAAGAGATAAAGAGGACTCTCCCAAAGTCCTCTGCTTTTTGGGAACCACTTGGGTAACTGAGGGACCTATAGGTTCCTGAGGGACCACAAATGTGGTTGGACAGATGCTGGCTTTCTTCTTAGTGCTCCACACATCTCAGTGAACCAAACTCTTCAGGAAGCACAAAGCTCTAATTTGTCCAAGATATCTTCTCTCTAGGATTCAAGATTAGGCAGGCCCAGATAATAGTAAAGTCCTGCAGATGTGCCTTCTGCCAGGACCTCAGCAAAGCCAAAGCCTGGTTCTCCCCTTCAGGCTCGCTTGTCTTTGGAAGGTGCTCCACTGAGGATGAGTGTTTGTAAGGGAAGGCCAAGGGCAGCAGAAACATGCACTTAGCATGCCACTGTCTCTTTCTACCTCTCAAATATTAACTATTATTTATGACTTATCTCAAATGATATCACTTCCATGAATCTTTTCATGTTGGAGGAAGAGATGACCTTCTAGATGTGATAAGTCTCATCTAAGAAATCAGAGAACATGTCCTTCTCTAAAGTCACTTTTCAGATTCTTGTTAGTAATAATGGCAATCATTTATTTAATGTTTACTGTGTGCCAAACACTGTGCTAAGCACTTTGTATGTACTTTATATGAACAACTTTGTGCTGAATACTCATGTGCTTGATTAGGGACCAAGCCACTGAGTCTCCCTAGCCCCTTCACACCAGGGTCTGTATGTTGCTGCTGGATCCTTTTGTGAATAAGCTGATTATCTAGTTGAATAATTAGAAATGGTCACTTAGAAAACACCTTGGGCGTCTCCTCAATTTCATTTAATAGTAGGCATTTTAATGTATGAATAATCTGTCACCTTCATCAGCTACATATCTGTACTAGCTTCATTATCATAGGTAGAGTTAATAATTGATTTCAAATATTCAGCTGTCTATAATTTTCTTATTTCCATCTGAAAATAACTAACCACTTAAAGGCCCTGATTTACTTTTGAGGCGGTTTTCATTGTCCCTTATACAGATCAAGTAAAATAAAATTCCTTCACATTTGACCATATTGGATAGAATTTGCCTATGAAAAAAAGTAATGTATTAGATCAAAATTTTTACCATCAGTATGATTGATATATAATTGGTAGTGATTTGAGATTAATTTCTTCTTGATATAAACAACATAAAGTAAAATTGCTACATTCCCAGTACAGATAAAGATTATTTTGCATATGCTATCCTGGTGCTTTGTATGATGAACAACTCAACCAAGACCCAAAGTATACTTTCACATTATATCTATAGCCTATGTTTTCAAATACCATTGCAAGGTAGAATGTGATGATTCCCAACTCTTTAGAGTTGCAGAAGTGTGTCACGACTCACTGTACTTGTCACATATATGAACCCTTGCTTGCTCTCCTAAAAGGATGTATTACTTTAAATTTTAGAGTTGAGTTTTTTAGTACTATCTAAATTCTATAACACTTTTTGTGCCATCTGAAACACCAAATGAGTATTGAGGCTTACTGAATGCAGAATCTCAGGATATCAGTTACAAATAAGGAGGAGTCAAATAATTCCAAGAAGCTCAGTTACATTCTTGACACTCGTGTACAAACAGAACTGCCCTTCCTGTCACTTTGTGGCATTCTTTCACTCACTCACTGATGATTCGTTTATTTAATAGACGGTTATTGAACATCCAGTGTGGACCAGACACTGGGCTGGGCACCCAGTGAACAATACACAATTCCAAACCCATTGTTGATGAAAGGAAATTATTTGTTCAGTCTATCCCACCGACCCCACAACATAAGCTCTATGAGGACAGAAACTTTTTTTGTGGATGCATCCCAGAATTCAGAAAAGTGCTGGCAATAAAAGAATAGGAAGTAAACAGCTAAGGATAATTCAGTGTAACTCATGCTATGCTATAGTACTAGAGCCTTTTTTTTTTTTCCTTTTCTGTAAAGAAGCAGATAGTAAATATTTTAGGGTTTGGAGGACCATTAGCATTCTGCCATTAGCTTAAAAGAGCCATAGACAGCATATAAACAAATGGACATGGTTATATTTCAATAAATTTTATTATAGAAAATAAGCTGCAGGCTGGTTTTGGTCTGAGGGCTGTAGTGCACTGACCATGTGTTAGAAATATACATAGGAAGCCTATACCCATAGACTCATCTGTGGAGGGTTTAGGAAGGTTTTCTAGAAAAAGCTTAAATTAGTAGTTTTCAAATGTGAGCAAGCATGTGCATCAGAGTCAACTGGAGGACTTGTTAAATCACCAGCCTAGAAGTCTGAGGTTCAACCTGAAAATGTGTATTTCTAACGAGACCTAGGTGATACTGATGTTTTGGGCATTCTTTTTAAATAATGTAGCTGTCATCATTGAAAAAGCTATATTTGAATATTTTTAAAAGTTTAAGTAAACTATAATGATTTGTTAGGGGAGTGAGAATGTATGTATTTAGTGTACACTTGTCATCAAATGATTGGTGAGTTTATCACACAAACTTATAATGTATTAAGTACTGTAAGAGCCCTGTGCTTATTCTCTTCAGACGTTCATCACAATGTCTAATTTTCTAGTGTATGCGTTGTTTTTTCTTCTTTTTTCTATCTCCACAATCAGACTGCAAGCTCCATGAGGGCAGAGACTTGTCCCTTGTTTACCAGCATATCTCCAGGATCTAGCTCCATGCTGGCACATGGCAGGTGTTGAGAAAAAAATGTGGAATAGAAGGATGGATGAGTAAATTAAATGATTTCAAGATGTCACTAAGTTGATTAAAAACTTGAAAAATATTCAGTTGGAGGATGTGTTGTAACAATTGTTATAACAATAAAATATTAGAAAAATTATAAGAGTATTTTATAAGTATATAGTAGCTCAAAGACAAAATAAATAGTGGCCATGAATAAGTGAAAATGTTGATCCCAAAAGGGGATTTTTTAATTTTTATTTTTATACTTTTAGAAGAGCAAGTCTGAGCATTGTAAAGCAGCTAACTCCTATTTGGATTTTTCCCCATAATCCAACTGATTTTGTGAACATTTATTCTGTGTCCTTCTCAGAGAAAGCAAAAAGTATGCAAAGGACAAAGTAAATAAGGTCAGTGTGATATGTGAAGAAGAAAAATAAACAGCATAAGGAAATAGCAACATTCCTTTAACAGCCCATCACTAATAATATGTCAGCAAGTGTGAGATCATCTTTAACTGGCAGTTCAACGGAAATGGATCATTTAAGTAAGGAAGGCAGTCTTACTAAATTCAACACACCTATCAACAATTGCTTAACTATGTCACAAAATTGAAAGACAGCAGCATAAAATAAATACATAATAAAAAACTATAGCATGCAAATTAAAATCCTAGTCTTTCAAAATGGCTTTGGACTGAATCTTCAATCAGATTTAACAAACTGAATTTTTAATAAGCTATCATGTTTTATTTTTTAAAGTAAAGGATTTGTCTTTAGGGGCGCCTGGGTGGCTCAGTCGTTAAGCATCTGCCTTCGGCTCAGGTCATGATCCCAGGGTCCTGGGATCGAGCCCTGCATCGGGCTCCCTGCTCCGCAGGAAGCCTGCTTCTCCCTCTCCCACTCCCCCTGCTTGTGTTCCTGCTCTCACTGTCTCTCTGTCAAATAAATAAATAAAATCTTTAAAAAAAAAAAAAAGGATTTGTCTTTAAATGGAAGAAACGTTCTTAGCTTAGTCTCCCTTAGAAGGAGGCTCTTTTTGAGGGAAGAGGAAAGTTATTTTTATGCTGAGCACTACAAAATATATATTAACAAAAATTGTTTTAGGCATGAACTATGTATGAATCTAATCTCTTCTTGCCATAGATATACATACACTCTGTTAGCCCTTGTATGTCTATGAGAAAAAGAGATGAACTACAATTCTTTGAACCATTGAAATAAATAATAATTAACAATAATATTCACACAAACAGAATGTATTCTTTGTTTTACCATAATATAATCATAGGTCTCCAAGGATAGAGAAGGAAGGTATAAAGGGAGTGGGAAAACCTTCCCCCCCAATCCCCAGTGACCTTGCACAAGTTCCACATGGAAGAGTCACCATTTAGATGCTGGCCATACCCATCTCACTGGAAGCCAAGAGGATCACAAGAGAGAGCACTAATTAAGTCAAATGACTTCTGCCCATTTCCCTTTCCCTGATCCTAGAAAAAGGCAGCAGAGGAATGAAAAAGCTGTTCTTCTTCACACTGAGACCCTCCAACTGAAGGTCAGCCATTATTATGCAAAGGGAAGAATACGAGCTTAAAATGTTCAACTGATTTAAATTGGACTGTATAGGACTGGAATTTTTTTTTTTTTTTTTTTTTTTACCCAAAAGTGACCAGAAAGTTATGGGATTGCCTGAGACAGGAAAGGAAGATTCTGAACAGCGTGTTTGAAAGTAGAAATTAGAATTTCTTTAAATCTAGGGCGCCTGGGTGGCTCAGTTGGTTAAGCGACTGCCTTCGGCTCAGGTCATGATCCTGGAGTCCCGGGATCGAGTCCCACATCGGGCTCCCTGCTCGGCAGGGAGTCTGCTTCTCCCTCTGACCCTCCCCCCTCTCATGCTCTCTATCTCATTCTCTCTCTCAAATAAATAAATAAAATCTTTAAAAAAAAAAAATTTCTTTAAATCTAAATATCAGGTGACTGGTGGCCAGTCAGTTAAGCATCTGCCTTTGGCTCAGGTCATGATCCCGGGGTCCTGGAATTGAGCCCTACATGGGGATCGAGTGCCACATCTCGATCCTGCTTCTTCCTTTCCCTCTGCCTGTTGCCCCTGCTTGTGCCCTCTCTCACTATCTCTCTCTCTCTCATGGATAAACAAAATCTTACAAAAAAATTTTAATGTTGTAAATATCATCTAAGCACAAATATTTAACAAATTACTTACTGATACAGATTTCTAATACTAGCCAGAATAATTCATTTTATCTAGTCCAATACTTCTTTGATGGTAGCCTCTAAAGATGTTTTGGTAAAGAAGCAGAGTCATTTCCCTTAACAAATTCAAAAGTTTAATATTTCCCTACCTTGATCTTGACTTCATCTTTCATTAAACTAAAATCTTTTTAACCTAATTCATGTTTAAGCCTTCTGAACTCTCATTTGTCTCAAGTTTGTTCTTTCAAGTTTGAGTTATTCAAGTAAATAAGTCAATGTTAACATTATCCATTGTCTTTATGATTTTTTTTTTACTCTTAGATGATTACTACTCCAGATTTTATCTTTTCTAACTGAAAATCTTATATTTTAAGCCTTGTCACACAAGGCTCCAGGCTTTACATTGTATTTGAATTAAATCTGTCAAAGGCAACACTAATTTTTTGTGGCTTCAGAAGAGAGCTAGTCAAAATGTTCTTTTAAACCAGAGAAGCCACACATGGTGTTGAATTGATTACATGATGGTGGAGTTCATTTATAGAGCAGTAAGTTAATTTTCCCAAGGCTAATAACTTCATTTGCTGCTTAAGTAACTAAATTCAATTTTCTGTAAAAAAGAAATATTGGCTAAGTAAGCAAATACAATAACCTATAACAAACTTATTTTATAAGTTTACTGGTTATCACAAACTGCGTATATGAATATTATGCTTCTGGGAGATTAACCAACCAAAAAGTTCATAGTTATATAGTGGAATATCTTGGGCTGTTCTCTCGTTTGCAGCAAACATAAAGAGAGAGGCTCATATAATCATGATAAGAAATGGAATATGTATAGATTTTTACTTAAGTAACCCATTCACATTGGGCTGCATTCCAACACAACTCTTAATTGTAGAACTATTATAATCATGGAAATATAAATGTTTTCTTATTGCCTTTCCTTTATGTTGCTTAGAAGGGCAATTTCACATGTCACTTCAGTACTTACATTATGAGAAAAAAATAAAGTCAAAATTATTTTCTTCACTAGGTCTGTTATCCAATTCTAATATAAAATACATCCTTTTATAAATAAAGTCAGTCAAATTAAAGCCTATAATTTCTGATCTTTACTAATAAAAGCTACTTGTATTTTATCTCCATTGTCCTCAACCACAGTATTGTATTTCTGAGGCTGAGAACCAGAAATTTCAAATGTGGCTATTTCAGCAGTTTAGGGCAATGTAAGATAAGAACTTTTTTGTTTTGTTTCCAAAATCTTTCTTAGTGAGAGCAAATATTTCTTGATCCTGTTTGGACACAAAATCATACTGAGAAAATATCATTAGTAGGTAGTCTTTTGGGAATTTAGACTCCTGTGTTTGAAAGAAAAGCCTAAAGTCACAAATTCAATGTTTTTGAAAATATTAATTTACTCTATGCAAAGAAGCATGCTGAGGTTCAAAGAGGGACAGGCCAAGTCCCTGCATTCAAGATATTTCAGAGCTGAATGTACATGGTGTTTTATGAATGTACTAGATAATTATAAATGAGGAGCATGTTATAAAACCACTGTATAATTGCTGGTAAAGCAGCTCTCTTTAAAAATGTATTAATGATTCTCTAATTAATTTTGGTATACTTTTAAAGAATGATGGAGCATCAAACAGACACCTGAAGAATCCTAATTCTATATTTTCAATGTTTTGAAGGCTTGCTAAGCGTTCAGTAATTATTGGAGGTATTTAATAAATTTTAATTATTTGTCACAAGTTTCAAAACATTAGGATCCAGTGAAAAATATGAACTCTTTGGCAAGCCTCAGTTAACACAAACTTCCCATTAACCAAAATACCTTAGCCTAAATCACCTCAGGGCAAATGGAGATTTATCATACTGTCAGGAAACTTACATTCTAAAAATAAATCAAAGTTTGATTTTGAGGAAACATATGTTATATACAGTAATCTTAGAATCAGATGTATTAAATATATATTTCTCAAATTTTTTTCTTGTTGAAATTAATTTTTCTAGAAAACTTGGGTAGAGTTTTTCTCTTCACATTTGGTAAAAGTATTGCTTTCTTATTTCTTCATTGCATTTTCTAGGCTAAAATAAATATCTGCTTTTTAATTCATCTTTTTAAATTTATTTCTTGAACATCTATTCCCAGTGTTTTATTCAATTCCCAATATTTGAACCACAATTAAAATCAAAAGCCTCCAAAAAAAAAAGCCTCAATCTTCTCAGCCATGTTACAAAATTATCCACCATGTGTCACTCTTCTCTCCCTTAGCTTCTTCACACTTCATTGTCTCATACACTCACTCACGGAGAACAAAGAGAACATTTGTAAATCAAGGAAAGACTATATAGTTAATACAGGAGTAGGAAATGAAAAGATAGATGGGCAGACAATAAGTAATCAGGTACAATACAGCAAACGGGAGGATGGGAGAAGAAGCAAAAAAATGCAGAAGATAAAGTGAAGGAAGGAGAGGCGCTGAGAGAATTGTTCACAAAGTTATCACAGAATATTTGCTAATGATATCTAGTCTTTCCATTAACCATTTGAGGGCGAGCCTTTATTAGGTTAGCTTTAAGGCTCAAAGCACTTCATGCATTGTAATACATTTAACAGGTACTTCATAATAGGCTTAATTACTGTTAAGAAAAAAAAAACCTTGCATTTCTTTACAAGCCCAAACATAATTGTTGCTATAACTATGAAATGAATGAAGTACATGCTTTTATACCATGACATGTACAATTGATTTTTAAGGAATGCTGTTATATTTACTACTTGCATAATTGCAGACTTTGTTCTGGTTATATCATGGTATTGTGAACACAACTTAAGCAAATTGCAGTGGTTATAGGTTTTCCCAGAGTTAATCTATATTTGGTTAAATGTGTTGAAGTATAAGGGTTTTTTTTTTTTTTAAGTTTAAACGTGTTCTCAATCTGTTTTTAATTTTCTGCCATTTAGTTTTACAAGGAGCAGTATTGTAGAAAATGGTGCCACTCATTTCTGAAATGCCATAAAACCTCTTGTACAATAATTAAGTCAGGCCCCATATGAAATTCATTTCTTGTTCATTCCTTTTATAATAGAAGTTTGTGTCCACAGTTTAACCTAAAAGAAATATATTAGTGCCCAAACCACAAGAAGTAAAGACAAAAAAACAAGGCATCCAAGTTTAACAGAAACTCTTATTTATTTAAATTATCGATATGGGAATACATGTACCTTTTAAAACTAAATATCTCTTTGGGGTCTGCATTTCTCTAGCTTTCTTTTCAAATGAAGGATCAAACATGGTATTTTTTCCATCTGCTAGAACAAAGCAAAGATCAACACAGACATAATAGGTTCTAATCTCCTTTATTTGTAGGAGTGTTTGTGATAGAAATAGACTTTTCTGAGGACAAAGTGGGATGAAAAAAAGTATTTTATTGTGGCAAGAACTCTGAACTTAAAGTCAGGTGGAAAAATTCCTAGACCTGCTCTACCACCAACACAACACGCTAGACACATGTAGGCTACATGGTCAGGTGCTCTGAATTAAAGCTCCACCTCTTAAGCTGAGAGGATAAATCCACAGCATTTACATCGTGTTCCCGAGTGACTACGGGGATTCCATAAGTCTTTTATTCTGGTTATGTATATATACATAGTTGTGGTAAAATACACACATCATAAAATTTACCATTTTAACCATTTTAAGTGCACAGCACTGTAGCATTAAGTACATATCCACTGTTCTGTAATCAATCTCCAAGACTTTTCATATCCAAATTCTATATCCATTAATGGACTCCCCACTTTCCCCTCCTCCCACCCCTGGGAACCACCAGGCTACTTTCTGTTTCTATGAGTGTCCTACTCTAGATACCTCAGGTAAGTAGAAGCGTGCAGGATTTGCCCTTTTGTGACTGGCTTTTTTCACTTAGAATAATGTCCTCAAGGTTCATCCATGTTGTGGCATGTGTCAGAATTTCCTTCCTTTTCAGGGTGAGTAATGCCCCATTGTGTGTAAATTCTACATTTTGTTTATCCATTCATCTGTTGATGGACATTTGGGTTGATTCCACCTTTTGACTATCATGAATAACACTGCTATACACATGGGTATACAAATATCTCTTCAAATATTTAAATATGTTTTTAAGTACTTAAAATAAACTAGAAATGAATAAGTGAACATTAAAATGAGTCAGAAGCCAAAGTTTTACCTATTGCTGATCTCTGGTATATTAATGTGTCTTTGTATAAACCTTAAAAGTGATGTTTAGTTTGCTTTTGTGTTTACATACATCTGAATTTTTACAAATATGTCATTAGCTATAAAGCTTATGCTGTAAGATTGGACTTTTATTTAAATCCCAGCCTGTACATGTCTGCTCATGAACAGAGAGGACACTGCTAAAGCACCAGGCAATCTGTGGGCATTTCTGCTTGCTCCATGTTTTCTTCATGGTATATAGTAACTTGTCCAAGTAAACGTATACTATATAATGTCATGATAATATCATGCTATGATTATATTCTTAGTGTATAAGTGTTGTTTGATAACTCACTTTTCATACCTCTGACAAGAATACCAGCAATTGTTATATAATGGTGGTAGATCTTTTCAATCATTTAGACAAAATATCATTTATCAGCTACTAGATTTCTCCCCAACTTTGCCAACGTGGTGAAATCCTACACATCTTTTTTTTTTTTTTATTTGTCAGAGAGAAAGACAGAGAGAGAGCACAAGCAGGGGGAGTGGCAGGTAGAGGGATAAGCAGGCTCCCCACTGAGCAGGGAGCCCAATGCGGAACTCTATCCCAGGACCCCAGGATCATGACCTGAGCTGAAGGCAGCTGCTTAACCAACTGAGCCACCCAGGCATTCCCTACACATCTTTTACAACAGTGCAAGAGTCACCTCCTCCAGGGAGTGCCATAGAACTCAGCACTCTAACCTCACAGAGCTATTCTCTCCTTCTTTTGTTTCTCCACAGTAGCCTATACACTGTGGCGTGCTTCATTCAGTCTTTCTTTGATGTTTTGTTGCTCTTATTTTTACGAATCTAATTTTCCCTCTTCACTGTAAATTTCTTAAGGGCAAAGTCTGTGTCTTTATTCATCTCTGTAGACCATTGTGCAATAATCATTCAGTAAAAGATTTATGAGAGGGTCCACCTTTATTAAGTTAAAGTTAATCCTCAAAGGACTTCATAAATTGTAATACACTTAGCAGGTGCTTCATAATAGCCTTAATTATAATCCATGCATGAATAGACACATGTTGAGTCCCTACTCTTCTAGATAGTTTATTTGATGAGTATCCTAAGGTTCCAAATGATCTTTTTTAAAAAGTAGTTGCCATGGAGGGGAGGAGCAAGATGGCGGAGGAGTAGGAGACCTAAATTTCATCTGGTCCCAGGAATTCAGCTGGATAGGGATCAAACCATTCTAAACACCTACAAACACAACAGGAGATCGAAGAAAAGAATAGCAACAACTCTCTGAACAGAAAAGTGACCACTTTCTGGAAGGTAGGATGTGCAGAGAAGTGAATCCGAGGCGCTATTCGGGAGGATAGACGGTGAGGGAGGGGCCTCCATCTGCCACTTCTGGCAAGTGATAGAGCAGCAGAGCACAAAATTGGAACTTTTAGAAGTCGACTCCATTAAGGGATGTCGCTCCAGTGGCTAAGTGGGGGTGGAACCCTTACTGGGACAGTGGGGTCTCAAGACCCTCGGGGTCACAGAAAGACCGGGGGTGCCTGAGTGCAGCAGAGCTCCCAGGTATCAGAGTGGGGAAGCCAGGTGCAGAGACAGAGCCAAGGAGTGGGCTCTCAGCTCGGGGTTGCCATAAACCGTGATCCATGGAACAGGCCACTACTCCTCCAGCAGGGACCCAACAAGTGACAGATCCGTTAAGACTCCCCTCCCTCCCCCAGGAGGAGCACGCGGGAGAGCACTGCAGGGACCTGCTGGGTTTGAAGAATCCACATGGGGTTGTGTGAAAGAGATAGAAATGCTCAGTCACAGGCCGGGTGAGCACGGAGTGCAGCCCAACACCGGAGAGACGGGAGTGACTGACTGCTTTTCTCTGGGGCTCACTGAGGAGTGGGGCCCTGAGTTCTTGGCTCCTCCATGGCAGAGATTGGGAGGCCACCATTTTCACTCTCATCCTCCAAAGCTGTATGGAAAGCATGCAGGGAACAAAAGCTCCCGAGAGCAAACACAAGCAGATTCGTTAGCCCAGATGGGCAAGGGCGGAGCAATTCCGCCTCCGGCAAAGACATTTGGGAACCACAGCAACAGGCCCCTCCCCCAGAAGATTAGCGAGAACAGCCAGCCAAGACCAAGTTTACCAATCAATGAGAATGGCAGAACTCCAGCGCTAGGGGAATACTGCACATAGATTTCATGGCCTTTTCCCCATGATTCTTTAGTCTTTCAAAGTTAATTTTTTTCATTTCCTTTTTTTTATTTTCTTTTTTTTTAATTTTTCTTTTTCTCTTTTTCAACCAACATCTTATCAATCCCTTTTTTAAAAAATCTTTTTTATTTTTATTTTTAGAGTCATATTCTATCCCTTCATAATAGTTAACCTTATTTTTGGTATATATATATATAAGTTGTTCTCTCTTATTTATATATATATATATATATATATATATATATATATATATATATATATATACAAGTTGTTTTGGGATACAGTTTCTTCTAACAGACCAAAATATACCCTAAATCTCTAGTGTATGGCTTTGTTCTAGTTTCCTGCCTGATCACTCTCTCCCTTTTTTCTCTTTTTTTAAATCCTCTTATGTCTTTTTTCAAACAACTTTTTTTTTTAAGATTTTATTTATTTATTTGAGAGAGAGAGAATGAGAGAGAGCATGAGAGAGAGGAGGGTCAGAGGGAGAAGCAGACTCCCTGCCGAGCAGGGAGCCCGATGCAGGACTCGATCCTGGGACTCCAGGATCATGACCTGAGCCAAAAGCAGTCGCTTAACCAACTGAGCCACCCAAGCGCCCCTCAAACAACTTCTTATCTTATCAATTCCTTTTATAAAATCTTTTATAATTTTCACCTTTACGGTCATATTCCATCCCTTCATCGTTGTTACCCTTATTTTTGTACATATGTTTTTCTTTCATTAAAATTTTGGGAGGCACTTTATTCTCATCGGCCAAAATATGCCCCAAATCCAGTGTATGGCATTGATCTATGCACCAGCCTGATCATATTTGATCATATTCAGGCTTTTTTTGTTTTCTTTTGTTGTTCTTGTTGTTTTTTATCTTTTTCTTTTTCTTTTTTCTTTTTTCTTTTTTCTTTCTTTCCCTTTCTTTTCCCCCAGTTTCAGATCTTTTCTTATTTGTTTAGTGTATACTTTCTGGGGTTGTTGTTACCCTGTTAGCATTTTGTTCTTTCATTCATCTATTCTTCTCTGGACAAATGAAAAGATGAAAAACTCACCTCAAAAAGAAGAACAAGAGGCGGTATCAACTACCAGGGACCTAATCAATACGGACGTTAGTAAGATGTCGGAACTAGAGTTCAGAATAATGATTTTAAAGATACTAGCTGGGCTTGAAAAAAGCATGGAAGATATTAGACAAACCCTTTCTGGAGAAATAAAAGAACTAAAATCTATCCAAGTCGAAATCAAAAAGGCTATCAATGAGGTGCAATCAAAAATGGAGGCTCTAATTGCTAGGATAAGTGAGCCAGAAGAGAGAATTAGTGATATAGAAGACCAAATGATGGAAAATAAAGAAGCTGAGAAAAAGAGAGATAAACAACTACTGGATCACGAGGACAGAATTTGAGAGATAAGCGATACCATAAGAAGAAACAATATTAGAATAATTGGGATCCCAGAAGAAGAAGAAAGAGAGAGAAGGGCAGAAGGTATATTGGAGCAAATTATAGCAGAGAACATCCCTAATTTGGGGAAGGAAACAAGCACCAAAATCCAGAAGGCACAGAGAACCCCCCTCAAAATCAATAAAAATAGGTCAACACCTCGACATCTAATAGTAAAACTTACGAGTCTCAGAGACAAAGAGAAAATCCTGAAAGCAGCTCAGGAGAAGAGATATGTAACCTACAATGGTAGAAATATTAGATTGGCAACCGACCTATCCACAGAGACCTGGCAGGCCAGGAAGGACTGGCAGGATATATTCAGAGCACTAAATGAGAAAAATATGCAGCCAAGAATACTATATACAGCTAGGCTGTCACTGAAAATAGAAGGAGAGATAAAAAGCTTCCAGGACAAACAAAAACTAAAGGAATTTGCAAACACAAAACGAGCCCTACAAGAAATATTGAAAGGGGTCCTCTGAGCAAAGAGAGAGCCTAAAAGCAACATAGACCAGAAAGGAATACAGACAATATACAGTAACAGTCACCTTAGGCAATACAATGGCACTAAATTCATATCTTTCAATAGTTACCCTGAATGTAAATGGGCTAAATGCCCCAATCAAAAGACACAGGGTATCAGATTGGATTAAAAAAAACAAGACCTGTCAATATGCTGTCTGGAAGAGACTCATTTTAGACCCAAAGACACCCCCAGATTGAAAGTGGGGGTTGGAAAACAATTTACCATGGTAATGGTCACCAAAAGAAAGCTGGGGTGGCAATCCTTACATCAGACAAATTAGATTTTAAATCAAAGACTATAGTAAGAGATGAGGAAGAACACCATATCATACTTAAAGGGTCTATCCAACAAGAAAATGGAACAATTATAAATATCTATGCCCCTAACATGGGAGCAGCCAATTATATAAGCCAGTTAATAACAAAAGCAAAGAAACACATCAACAACAATACAATAATAGTAGGGGACTTTAACACCCCCCTCACTGAAATGGACAGATCATCTAAGCAGAAGATCAATGATGAAATAAAGACTTTAAATGACACACTGGACCAAATGGACTTCACAGATATATTCAGAACATTCCATCCCAAAGCAACAGAATACACATTCTCCTCTAGTACCCATGGAACATTCTCCAGAATAGATCATATCCTGGGTCACAAATCAGGTCTCAACCGGTACCAAAAGATTGGGATCATACCCTGCATATTTTCAGACCACAATGCTTTGAAACTAGAACTCAATAACAAAAGGAACGTTGGAAAGAACTCAAATACATGGAGGCTAAAGAGCATCCTACAAAATAATGAATGGGTCAACCAGGAAATTAAAGAAGAATTTAAAAAATTCGTGGAAACCAATGAAAATGAAAACACAACTGTTCAAAATCTTTGGGATGCAGCAAAGGCAGTCCTAAGAGGAAAGTATATAGCAATACAAGCCTTTCTCAAGAAACAAGAAAGGTCTCAAATACACAACCGAACCCTACACCTAAAGGAGCTGGAGAAAGAACAGCAAAGAAAGCCTAAACCCAGCAGGAGAAGAGAAATAATGAAGATCAGATCAGAAATCAATGAAATGGAAACCAAAAGAACAGTAGAACAGATCAAAGAAGCCAGGAGCTGATTCTTTGAAAGAATTAACAAGATTGATAAACCCTTGGCCAGTCTGATCAAAAAGAAAAGAGAAAGGACCCCCAAAATAAAATCATGAATTAAAAAGGAGAGATCACAACCAACAACAAAGAAATAGAAGCAAATTTAAGAACATATTATGAGCTATATGCCAGCAAATTAGATAACCTGGAAGAAATGGATGCATTCCTAGAGATGTATCAACTACCAAAACTGAACCAGGAAGAAATAGAAAACCTGAACAGACCTCTAACCACTAAGGAAATTGAAGAGCAGTCAAAAATCTCCCAACAAACAAAAGCCCAGGGCCAGATGGCTTCCCAGGGGAATTCTACCAAACATTTAAAGAAGAATTAATACCTATTCTTCTGAAAATGTTCCAAAAAAATAGAAATGGAAGGAAAACTTCCAAACTTGTTTTAATAGGCCACCGTTACCTTGATCCCCAAACCAGACAAAGACCCCATCAAAAAGGAGAATGACAGACCAATATCCCTGATGAACACAGATGCCAAAATTCTCACCAAAATACTAGCCAATAGGATCCAACAGTACATTAAAAGGATTATTCACCACGACCAAGTGGGGTTTATCCCTGGGCTGCAAGGTTGGTTCAACATCCGCAAATTAATCAATGTGATACAATATATTAATAAAAGAAAGAACAAGAACCGCATGATCCTCCCAATAGATGCAGAAAAAGCATTTGACAAAGTACAGCATCCTTCTTGATCAAAACTCTTTAGAGTATAGGGACAGAGGGTGCATACCTCAATATCATAAAAGCCATCTATGAAAACCCAAGCCAATATCATTCTCAATGGGGAAAAACTGAGAGCTTTCCCCCTAAGGTCAGGAACATGGCAGGGATGTCCACTCTCACCACTGCTATTCAACACAGTATTAGAAGGCCTAGCCACAGCAATCAGACAACAAAAGGAAATAAAAGGCATCCGAATCGTCAAAGAAGTCAAACTCTCACTGCATATGATATGATACTTATGTGAAAACCCCAAAAGACTCCACCCCAAAACTGCTAGAACTCATACAGGAATTCAGTAAAGTGGCAAGATATAAAATCAATGCACAGAAATCAGTGGCATTCCTATACACCACCACCAAGACAGAAGAAAGAAAAATTAAGGAGTCGATCCCATTTACAATTGCACCCAAAACCATAAGATACCTAGGAATAAATCTAACCAAAGAGGCAAAGAACCTGTACTCAGAAAACTATAAAATACTCATGAAAGAAATTGAGGAAGACACAAAGAAATGGAAAAACGTCCATGCTCATGAATTAGAAGAACAAATATTGTGAAGATGTCAATGCTACCTAGAGCAATCTACACATTTAATGCAATCACTATCAAAATACCATCCACTTTTTTGAAAGAAATGGAACAAATAATCCTAAAATTTGTATGGAACCAGAGTAATAGCCAGAGGAATGTTGAAAAAGAAAACCAAAGCTGGTGGCATCACAATTCCGGACTTCCAGCTCTATTACAAACCTGTCATCATCAAGACAGTATGGTACTGGCATAAAACAGCCACACAGATAAATGGAACAGAATAGAGAGTTCAGAAATGGACCCTCAACTCTATGGTCAACTCATCTTCAACAAAGCAGGAAAGAATGTCCAATGGCAAAAAGGCAGTCTCTTCAACAAATGGTGTTGGGAAAACTGGACAGCCAGATGCCGAAGAATGAAACTGGACCATTTCCTTACACCACACACAAAAACAGACTCCAAATGTTTGAAAGACCTAAATGTGAGACAGGAGTCCATCAAAAACCTAAAGGAGAACATAGTCAGCCACCTCTTCGTCCTCAGCTGCAGCAACTTATTCCTAGAACCATCGCCAAAGGCAAGGGAAGCAAGGGCAAAAATGAACTATTGGGACTTCATCAAGATAAAAAGATTTTGCACAGCAAAAGAAACATTCAACAAAACCAAAAGACAATCAACAGAATGGTAGAAGATATTTGCAAATGAAATATCAGATTAAGGGGTAGTATCCAAAATCTATAAAGAACTTACCAAACTCAACACCCAAAGAACAAATGATGCAATCAAGCAATGGGCAGAAGACATGAACAGACATCTGCAAAGAAGACATCCAATGTCCAAAAGACACATGAAAAAGTGCTCAACATCACTCGGCATCAGGGAAATCCAAATCAAAACCTCAATGAGATACCACCTCACACCAGTCAGAATGGCTAAAATTAACAAGTCAGGAAATGACAGATGTTGGCAGGGATGCAGAGAAAGGGGAACCCTCCTACACTGTTGGTGGGAATGCAACCTGGTGCAGCCACTCTGGAAAACAGTATGGAGGTTCCTCAAAAAGTTGAAAATAGAGCTACCATATGACCCAGCAATTGCACTACTGGGTATTTACCCCAAAGATACAAATGTAGGGACCCAAAGGGGTATGTGCACCCCGATGTTTATAGCAGCAATGTCCACAATAGCCAAACTATGGAAAGAACCAAGATGTCCATCGACACATGAATGGATAAAGATGTGGTATATATATAATGGAATATTATGCAGCCATCAAAAGGAATGAAATCTTGTCATTTGCAATGACATGGATGGAACTGGAGGGTGTTAGGCTGAGTGAAATAAGTCAATCAGAGAAAGACGTATCATATGATCTCACTGATATGAGGAATTCTTAATCTCAGGAAACAAACTGAGGGTTGCTGGAGTGGTGGGAGGTGGGAGGGATGGGGTGGCTGGGTGATAGACATTGGGGAGGGTATGTGCTATGGTGAGCACTGTGAATTGTGCCAGACTGTTGAATCACAGACCTGTACCTCTGAAACAAATAATACATTATATGTTTTAAAAAAAAGAAGATAGGAAGGGAAAAATGAAGGGGGGCGGAAATCAGAGGGGGAGATGAACCATGAGAGACTGTGGACTCTGAGAAACAAACTGAGGGTTCTAGAGGGGAAGGGCGTGGGGGCATGGGTTAGCCTGGTGATGGGTATTAAAGAAGGCATATACTGAATGGAGTCCTGGGTTTTATACACAAACAATGAATCATGGAACACCACATCAAAAACTAATAATGTAATGTATGGTGATTAACATAATAAAAAAAGAAAAGAAAAGAATGCTGCAATAAACATAGGGGGCATATAAAAAAAATGTAGTTGCCATGTACCACAACTTACCTGTGTGATTGAGGATTTTCTCTGAAAAGTACAATCAAAGCAAAATACAGAAATAAAATTGTATATTGTAGCTCATGGCAACTATCACATTCAGATTTTTAGACATTTGTATTAATTAAAACATTCATTGTCTTATTAAGTTCAAAAATATAGCTATCTTTTTAAAGATTTATTTATTTGAGAGAGAGAGAAAACGCATGTGCATGTGCACCTGAGGGTGGGGAGGGACTGAGGAAGAAGGAGAGGGAGAATCTCAAGAAGCCTGCCCAGAGTGCAGAGCCCAACATGGGACTCGATCTCACAACCCTGAGATCATGACCTGAGCCAAAATCAAGAGTCTGACACTCAGTTGGAGCCACCCAGGTGCTCCAAAAATATAGCTATTTTTAATTTAAATTTGTAAGATAAATTTATGCTAATTAAATTCCACTTCTATCAGTGTGGTATATTAAGATTGCAAATGCAAACTTATTTGGTAAAATGAAATTCTATTAATAAAACAAAAAGTTTTCAAAAACTTGTTGTCAGACAATCCCTGAGGATTCTTCCAGCTCTCATGGTTTATAAGTGAATAGTCCTCTTCCGTCTAGTCTTCACACTGTCAATCATGCTTCATTTAGATAGTCCATGGAAATCTGCTCCCAAACTGCAGTACCCATCTATGCTGGGCAAAGCAAAACCCCATCCATGTAGTAAACTCAAGGAGAATTCTTCAAGGAAGAGCTGTAGATTCCACTCTGCTTCCCCTTACAAGGACATAAGCTTTACTCTTTGACCAAACTACACATTGGTTGTTCCACCTGATTATACAGTTGTGTGTTCTAAAAGAATGCTCTCCAGTTATAGGACAGGAATATTTCTGAGTGTTACATGGTGCACTATATCTACAAATAATATTGTAGTGATGACCAAATGTACTTGGTAAGTTCAATTCCAAAGACATACATTCACACCCACTCAGTGCCAGGTCCAATGCAAGAATCTGGTAATATCTTTTTCTTCTCTTTAGAGAGAAGTTTTTTAAAAGAAAAATCTACATATTTATCACCTCCTCCTCCTCACCTTCCATTCCTTCTTCAACCTTCGGCCATCAGGTTTATACTTCACTACTCCATATAAACCACTCTGTAGAAGACCCTCATTACTTTCTAACTGCCAAACTCAATAGACTCCTTTCAATTTTCTCCCTATTTTACCTCTGCTGCATTTGTCATGTTGACTGCTTACTTTTGCATTCACTTCTGTAAATCCATTCTATCTTCTGTTCCTGACTTTTTATATTTTTCATCTTAGAGTTCCTTCTTATCTAGTTATACCTTAAATGTTATATTTCCCAATGTTGTGTCCTTTCTTCCCTTCTCTTCTCTTCTTTTCTCTTCTCTCACTAGATGATCTCATCTGTATACATGGCTATCAGTTATATACTGATAGATTCCAAGGCCACAGTTCTAATCTGGAGCTTTCCCTTGATGCCCATTTGTCTCTTCTTGTAAACCCAATATGCACCCCAGTCTAAATCTATCTAAAACTGACCTTGTTACCTATCCTCCTAGATTTATTTCATCCTCCATTTCTTGCCTAAACTATTGCAAAGCCTCCCAAATTATCTCCTTGTTGCCAAATTTCCACCCCAAGTCTATCCACTAAGTCCTTTGTCAGAATGAACTTGCCTACCACATGTACCCTCTGACCTTTGTCCCACAGTTCTTTATATAAACCTGGAAGTATTTTCACCATTTTGGGGACAGTCTTGAGTCACTAGTCTGCTGTCTTCCTGGTGTTGGCCTCACTGAATTAAATTCCTTTCTTGTTTCACCACCAAAAAAAAAAAAAAATAGGAAATAGAATTTGCCACTTGCCTGCATAAAACTCATTCCTGACCCCAAGTGCCCACATAATAAAGTCCAAATTCCTTCACGTGATGTTATAAGCCTTCCTGACCATATCCCTACTACAATTACGGCCCTATCTTTTGTACTGCCTCACTCAAATTTCCAATTTTCAAATAAACAACCCTATACCTTTTTCCACACTGGTTCAACTGTGTAGAATATTTTACATCACAGTTTGTCCATCTGTGTCCACCCTTCAAAATAGTTCAAGGGTTGATCTCTAATGAAGTTTTCCATCATTCGACCTTACATCCCAAAAGATGAAAAGACTCTATCTTCGGTGAGTCCACTATAGTCAATACATACTTCCATCATGGCACCTATAATTATTAACCCTATTTTTTATGTGTTTGTTTTACCTTCATATACTGTAAGCTTCTTAAAGACAGCAGTTACATCTTATTTGTCATTTTATCCCTAATCTGTCACATATTAAGTATGCAATTAGTGATTGACAAAACCATGATTACATGAATAAATTAATGTAAATGTTTCTTCCCCTCAACCATTTCAAAGCCTAATGGGGAAACATACACAAACATCAAAAATTATAATAGAGTATATATCTGCAATGGTTGACTTGTTTGCCTTCTGTTATTTCTGGATAGGTCAAGGGAAAACACACACTTTCAGTGTGAACAAGAAGTGTTTTTCTGTGTCTTTTGCAATTTGTTTAGATCGTTCCTGTCATTTCCTAGTTCTACTATAGCTAGTTGGTTTTATATATCCCCTAAATAAAATAAGCTAAATACAAACATAGATCTGAGTACAATTTTATTTTTTTTTTAAGATTTTATTTATTTATTTGAGAGAGAGAGAATGAGAGACAGAGAGCACCAGAGGGAAGAGAGCAGAGGGAGAAGCAGACCCCCTGCTGAGCAGGGAGCCCTATGCGGGACTCGATCCCGGGACTCCAGGATCATGACCTGAGCCGAAGGCAGTCGCTTAACCAACTGAGCCACCCAGGCGCCCCTGAGTACAATTTTATAATATAAAATCAGTAAAACTATCCATATGGTTTATTTTCAGAGGATTGAGTTTTATGAGAAATATGTGAGAAGATACCCTTTTCAAGAAAAATGTATTTTACTATGACCTGTATTCTCCAGTTAACGGTGGTTATGAATTAGAGTTCATTTAAGGTTGTTGTGGTTTTACCTGTTGACAAATTGTAGAATAGACTAAATAGGAGGATACAAAAAAATCAAGTGGAAATGGGACCAGTATTTCAAATTCTGAATTGTTCTCCAGGCGTTAGTCATTTTTTTCCCGTTGCAGTAGGGTCAGGGTGGGAGGGCTGAAGTAGATGGAAGAATGATGAATGTTATGAGGGGAAGAGGTTGAGGAAATTATTCTAGAACCCATGATTTAGGTTTCAAATAAAGATACTTTCTAAAGGAAATAAAATTGGTGATCTCAGTTTGCTCCCTAGCAACTGTAGCAGAGATGCAATTTGAATGCATCAGTGTGTTTCACATATTGGGAATCTCTGTGGAAATGTATAATGAGCTCCTGATGGGGCAGTTTTCCATATTATGCTTCAGTGCTAGGGCATGCATTTGTCCGGATGTCTGTAGCATCCTGAGCTGCTCAACAAATTTTAAACATTTTGGAGATAAAAATAGTTTGAGGCTTTCCCTAAGCACTCTCCAAAGCACCAAGCTGATAACAAAGTGCAGCCCAAAAAACCTTAAAAATTGAAGCCTGCCTTACCTGGGTACTCAGCATGACAAGAAATTGGCTGACATTTACATGGAAAACCACATATTCCGCATGGCTATTGATGAACTTATTTTCAGAAAGAAATACAGTTGTCATTTAATCAAAATGTAACACATTGGTATGAAATTTGATGAGCTAGCACAAAGTCAATTGTTTGATGTCTTATTTCCAATTAACTCAAGACATATTTTAATTTTCCCTGTTTCTTAACAGTTCACTTTTAAAAATCCATTCATAAAAGTTAAACAGAATGTGCTTAATTTAAATATCTATCTTTATCGGCTTCTATTTCCATCCCTTTCTTTTTCAATCCCTTGCTTCTTTTTTTTTCCTCTCTCGCTAAATGAAGATGAGACGTGAAGAGAGACTGCCATCTATTGGTGTATAGGAAACATTTCTGAAATAGCTGGAACAGTACCAGGTATTGTAATGGTTTTACCAAGGACATTGCCAGAGACGAAGAAAAGGTTGTGAGGCTTTAAGCTCTTTAAATGAAACCCTGGTTGATGTATTCATTCATTCATTTACTGATTTCAACAAAATTGAATGTAGAACTTCCAGTGCCAAGCACTGAGCTAAAGCCATAAAACCCACAGATTTCTAAATCATGGTACTTGATAGAAAAACCATTTCATTTTCTTTCCCTCCTCTGTTCATGTACTGCCGATAGTATACAAATCTGTTTTTGTAACATGCACTTGAATTAATGGATTGAGCCTCTGAGGATAATTTCTGGAAATTATTAAATATTTACAGGCTATGTTGCCAGCAAAAAAATCTCAGGAGGACTCCAGGAACATACAAATCTTGTAAATACCTTTTCTTCACTCATTCAAAATTCAGTCTACTTATTTTAATATATTTAATAATCCCTTTAAATATTACCATTCACAAAGGAATGGAGAAAAAGTAGAAAAGTAGTTGTATTGAGTGTGTTCCTTAATAGGGGACACAGAATAGGAATATTGGAAGTGCTACACAATAAACACAGATATTGATTTCACAACATTAATACTGATGGATACATCAAGAACATTCAGCATATACCTGGGAAGCTTTGGCAAGCTTTCTCTAATACCTATGCTCCTGATTCTGATCAAACCAAAACTCACTCAGGTGATGAAAGAGCCCACAATACATATGATTATAAAAGACCAGTAAAAGAGAAAGGATTATTGTACAAACATTAGAAATTAGAAGCATTTCATTTGTACCATTTTGCTATTTTTCTATGAAAGCTTGCTTTTCCCACTACACATCAACTTTGAAGACAATCAGACTTTGAAGATGATTCAATGACTGAACCCTCAACTCAATTTCATTATTGCAAATTCAAACTTTCTCAGTCTCTCTCTACCCATAGTTATAAAACTCATAATTCTCTTTGGAAACTAAAAAAGTACATATCTTTCATTTGATTCTATAAGCCTAGTCATAGCATAGTGCTTGCCTGTTATATTTCCCCAATACATTTATATTAAAGGACTGAGTGAATATCACTGGGTTTTCTTGTATGTGGTTAATTAGAGGGGCTCCAACCAGTGATGTGTCGGTGCTCTGCTTTATTGTTTCCCGAGTCTTAATTTTGCTCTTTTAAAAAAATTATGGTGAAATAATTTCTGACTTACAGAAGAGTTGCAAAGATGGTAGAGAGTTCTCTTATATCCTTTATTGAGCTTCTCCTTAGTGTTAATATCTCACATAACCAAGGTGTAATTATTTTTTGTTTTCTATTTTTTTAAATTTTTAAAAAAAATTTATTTATGTTAATCACTATACATTACATCATTAGTTTTTGATGTAGTGTTCCATGATTCATTGTTTACGTATAACACCCAGTGCTCCATTCAGTACATGCCCTCTTTAATACCCATCACCAGGCTAATCCACCCCCCCAACCCCCCACAGAACCCTCAGTTTGTTTCTCAGAGTCCATAGTCTCTCACAGTTTGTCTCCCCCTCCGATTCCCCCCACTTCAATTTTTCCTTCCTACTATCTTCTTTTTTTAACATATAATGTATTATTTGTTTCAGAGGTACAGGTCTGTGATTCAACAGTCTTACACAATTCAAAGCACAAACCATAGCACATACCCTCCCCAATGTCCATCACCCAGCCACCCCATCCCTCCCACCCCCCACCACTCCAGCAACCCTCAGTTTGTTTCCTGAGATTAAGAATTCCTCATATCAGTGAGGTCATATGATACATGTCTTTCTCTGATTAACTTATTTCGCTCAGCATAATACCCTCCAGTTCCATCCACGTCATTGCAAATGGCAAGATTTCATTCCTTTTGATGGCTGCATAATATTCCTGTGTGTGTGTGTGTGTGTGTGTGTGTGTGTGTGTGTGTGTGTATGCCACATCTTCTTTATCCATTCATCCGTCGATGGACATCTTGGCTCTTTCCACAGTTTGGCTATTGTGGACATTGCTGCTCTAAACATCGGGGTGCATGTACCCAAAGATACAAATGTAGTTGACCAAAGTATAATTATTAAAAGTGAGAATTTAACATCACTACAGTACTATTAATAACTCAACTGCAAATATACTTTGGATTTCCCCAGCTTTCACTAATGTCCATTCTTTTATTCCAGGATACTGCATTGGACTTAGTTGTTATATCTCTAGTCCCCTCCAATCTGTGACAGTCCTCGGTCTTTCCTTGTTTTTCATGACCTTGACACTTCTGAAGAATATTGGTCATAAACTTTGTAGAATGCCCCTCACTTTGTGTTGGTCTGATGTTTTCTCGTAATTACACAGGCATTATTGATTTTTGGAAATAATACCACAAAGGAGAGGTGGACTTTTCATCACATTATATCAGGGGGTACAGGGGCACCTAGGTGGCTCAGTCGGTTGAACATCCAACTCTTGTTTCAACTCAGGCCATGATCTCAGTGTTGTGAGATCATGCCCTGTATTGGGCTCCGTGCTCAGTATGGAGTCTGCTTGAGATTCTGTCCCTCTCCCTCTGCTTCTCCCCCCACTCACACACTCACTCTCTCTCTCTCTCCACTCCCCTCTAAAATAAATAAATAAATAAATATATTGGGAGGTACATGATATCAATATGTCTTATTATGACAATGTTAACTTTAATCACTTGACAAAGATTGTATCTGCCAGTTTTCTCCACTGTAAACTCTACCTCCTGGAAGGAGGAGAGAGTATCAAAGAATTTGTTACTCTTTCTCCAGGCTCAGGTAGTTTTCTCACTTCAAGTGCCAATCAGTATTCAGCTGAAGACTTGAGGGGAATCCTTTTCAACTTCTATAGTTATTGCCCTATCCACATCTCTCCTGCCCAGCATGTCGCCCTCTAAATTTCTCTCTGCATTCTCAACTCTATTTCTCAACTCAAGGAAATTGTGAGGTTCTGTTTGGGTTCCTTGTCCCTGTACTGAGTCCTAGAAATTCTCTTAAGGCAGAAAGTTGGATCAATAGTAGGATTCACTTCATTTGTTTTCCTTCTCTCAAATACTGGTTGTTCAATGTCCAAAAACCATTTTTAAAAATATTTTGTCTTTGTTTTTGTTTGTTTAAGGTTATGGGTAAATCCAGGCCTTTACTCCATGTGGCCAGAAACAGATGCCTGGTCCAGTGTTTTAAATACCATCCATGTGCTAATGCCACCAAAAATTAAAATTTCAGTCCGGAACTCTCCTTGAACTACACACATATCCTATTTTCTATTTTGTATTTTTTCCTTAAATTCTCATTGACATTCCAAACCCAGCTTATCCAAAGCAGAACTTGTGATTCACTCCCTTCCCATCTGTTTCTCTCTTCTCTTCCCAATCTCAGAACATATCACCATCAGCCCCCTGGATGTTCAATTCAAAAATTGGGAGTTATCCTTGACTCCCCTCTTCCTCTAACTGCCATATCCAATACATTAGCAATACTTTATCCTATTGTTATATTTCAAAATGCATATCAAATACAACCTCTTGTCTCTGTCTACACTACAAACCACTCTCAGAATCTCTCATCTGAGCTATTGCAGAAACTTTTTTTTTTTAAGATTTATTTATTTTAGAGACAGAGAGAGAGAAAGAGCACATGGAGGGGAGGGGCAGAGGGAGAGAGAAACTCAAGCAGACTCCCTGCTGAGCATGAAGCCCAATGCAGGGCTTCGATCTCACGACCCTAAGATCATGGCCTGATCCAAAACCAAGAGTCAGAGGTTTAACTGACAGCCACCCAGGCTCCCCAAGAAACTTCTAATCTCTTTACATCTGGTCTCGCTTCTCCCCTTTCATTCATTATCTAGTAGCCAGATTAATTCTTGTAAACTATACATAAGATCATGTTACCTCCCTGATAATGTATTTTCAGCAGCTTCCCACTGTAATTAGACAACATTCCACATGTGACCATGACCTTCAAGGCTCTTCTAGATCTGGATGCTGCCTTCATCTCCAACCTCACTTTATACCGCCTTTTTCCTCCATTCTAGGCACATAGGCTTCCTTTCTCTTCTCAGAACATATCAAGCATCTTCCCACCTCAAAGCCTTTATACTTTTTATTTCTCTTTCTTAGAATGCTCTTTCCTTACACTTACAGTATGGTTGTTTGTTTGTTTTCTGTCATTCAGGTTTCAGCTTAAATGTCACCTTCTTCAGAAAGCAATCCTTGGCCACCTATTTAAAGTTGAGCTCCAACTTCCAATTACTTTCTTTCATGTCATGGTATTTAGTTCCTTTATAATACCTAAAAGAAGTTTTCATTATCTTGTTTACTTGCTTCTTGTCTATTTTTCAGTGTTTCTTAGACAAACTCCTAGAGGAAAGAAAGTCATCTATCTTTTTCACTACTGTAGCTACCTTGTATGATATAATGTCTGGTATGTATTACATGTTCTATAGAATTTCTCGAACAAATGAATGAAGATATAAAGACCTTTTTCATAGGGAGCAAGGAGGCTAATGTCATGGTCCAGCCAAGATCTAACTTGGTAAGTTAAGCATCTAGATAAGGAGTCAGCAAATGGCAGTCAGTGGGCTTGTCTCCTAGCTTTGTAAATAAAGCTGTGTGGAAACACAGCCACTCCCATTTTATTATGTACAGGCTGTGGCTACAGCGGCAGTGACAACAGAGACTGCATACCCTGGAAAGCCTAAAATATTTGCCATCTGTCCCTTTATAGGAAATGTTTGCCAACCTCCTGATCTAGACATATGTAGAGATGTGGGAAATAGAGCTGGAAAAGTAAAATATCTAAAGCATTATCTCAGACCACAAATTTGTGTTCGATGATGATCCACATGCAGTTCATCGCTCTCCTACTTCATGGTCTGTTCCCTACATTCTTCCCTATATAACCTAACCCCAGGGTTAGGATAACCTTTTTTAATAGTGTATATCTCATGTTTCTGAGACCTTGACTATAAATCTTGAAACCTCCTCCTTTACTACTGTAAACATAAAGCCAGGATCTGATTGATACATTCTGTAGCTTCTCATAATATTCCAGAACTTTCCAGTTACATGTGCTGATTCAAACACCGCCATCCCTCTTGCTATTTATTTTGTATGTTGAAAATGTTGCCATTTCATGGAACTTATTAAAATGCATATTGTTTCTGTCAGAATTCTATTAAAATGTAACTTCAACCAGAAACAGTGATCCATCTTTCTAGAACCATTAGGTCCTTTTAAAAAGGCCATTCCATGCATTCAACTTTCCAGACTGTAGTAATATCAGCTAGGCCACTAGAAATGCAATGTACATTTCCAGTGCTTGCTCAAGTTCTCAAAATCAACCCAAAGAAAAGATTTTACTCAACTAGCAATGCGTGCTTGTGACAAAAAGTAAAATCATACACTTTTTCTGTCTTCCAGTAGTCTTATACTTGGAGGCAGAAAGACTTAATTCATCTGCCAGGGAAGCCTCAGATTTTCCCAAGATCACCTCACTCTGTCACCATCCCACCTTTTAGGAGGTGACTTGTCAACTTCATATGACCACATATCAGACACACAATATTACCACCTAAACACAAATGATATTATAATGTCACCATTTCCTGTTCCAAAATGAAAAGAGATGGAGAGGTCACCAGATCACAAAGAAAAGAGCTTGGGGAGGGCCCATGTACCTTACTCCCCCTGCTTTGCCCTACCTGATTATATTCTTGACTAAGGCCACAGCATGAATAATTAGGCTAATGATATCAAATATAAGTTTGTCATCACAGGTAGCTTTGGTCACTACAGGGGAAGATGGAGACATATTAAGATGATGTGAATGCTTCTATGGGTAACTATCTTAGATACTTTATATCTATGGTAAAACCACCAGCATGATAACTTGAACGCCTTGGAAGCCTCCAAGCTCATACTTTAAGCAAAACTGAAACAAAATGAAAGTAATCTGTTTGTCTACTTTCCATAACCAACTCTTTCATTACTTAGTATGTCCTTCAGCAAAGGTCTAGGAGTGCTTTCAGGTAAGCAGAATCAAAACCAAAATGAATCAAAACAAACGTAAAAGAAAAAAAAAAACAAGGATGCAATCTTAAAAGTTTATTTAAAAGTTATTTACAGAGTGCATAGTTTAATATTCAAGCCTCTCAGATTAACATGATAGCATCTAAAAAGTATATAAGTATGTAAATAAAATTATATTAAGGACCAAGGAACAGGGTATATCAAAGTTTCAAATGTTCCTCTGAATATCAGAACAAGATATTAGTTTATCTTTAAGAAACCAATTTATATTATTTAGATGTGGTAAAATTCTATTAACTAGAAAATAATCTTTTATAATTATTAAATTTATAGACTCTCTTTTCATCCCCAAATTTAAGACTATAGAAGAGATTTTTATGGTAAGTATTGAGTACATCGATTTTAACCTTTTTACTCCTTTCCAGTTTAATATTGATCAATACCAACATCTCAATGAAGAAGAAAAAAAAAATCCAAATTATAAAAGTAACAGTTTGGATGTGTAAAGCAATAATATTTATAATGTAGCAGTATCAAAAAATCGTTCACTTATTTGTGCAGCAAATAACCCATAATTCCATATGTGTTGGGAGAGTATGGGAGTGGGCTCAGGTTTTCTTCAGTTTGGATAATTTTTCTTACCTATTTTGCTAAATACCTACAAATACTCCAATTCTACTCTTCTCTTGATCAAAATTCTCTTAATTTCTCAAAAAGATAGGCTAGTATAGGAAGAAAAATTCTTTTAATGCACTTTCAAGATATTTTTCACATAAATGCAGCTTCATTTTATCCCTAAAAGATAATGGTCTCCACATGGAGTGAGCAATCTCACCTTTTTATCAAACTAGCCCATCTTTTGTACATATTTGCAGCCCCATTTGATTATGCCATTCTTTCTATTGAAATGCCCTTTCCTCATGCTCTCTTGCATCAGGGAACCATTCAACTAAAGCTGATACCAACAAACTGTTAGCAATATCAAGGCCAGTGAATTCAGTTAGCCTCTCTACTAGCAATTCACAAGACATTCTGTTCAGCCTGCCCACCTCTCTGTCTCTAAGTAACACCCAGCCACAGCAGCAGCAGTCAGTCTTCATTAAGCTATATTATGCACTAAATTCTATTCTAAATGCTGGCACTACAGTGAGTTATGAGAGACGGCAATTACATTGCTAGGTACCATCCCGAATGCTTAGACTACAATAAAGCTTTCAATGATTCACCATTTAGCTGGGTTTCAGCTCCTTTACATAAAAATAAAAATAAATAATGTGAACTATGATATAGTATCAAGTGATTGTCAGAGTGTAGGTGAGAACAAATTTCAGAGAAAGGAGAGATTGTTGTCAACAGGAGTAGTCCAGAAATACATTTTGGATTAAAAAGCAAGTAAAGTAGGAAAGAAAGATATTCTAATAAAGAAAAGGAAGGAACAAAATTGTGGAGGTAAGACTGTATGGAGAATATATGGAACGTTCACATAAGAAACAGAAAACTTGGGAGTAAGGCCATGAATGCCAAAGTAAAGTGCCTCAATTTATTTTATAAAATAACAAAGCAAATGGAGACTTTTGAACTGTGGGTAACATGAACAGAGAATTGTTTTACGAAGATTAATGTGGCATCAGAGTGCTTTATGGATTGAGGGTAGGAAGATGTTTTAGGAGATTTTGGTAGAAGACTAAGGATAAGATAATTGTGCTCTGTAACATGGTAGTGCCAGTGGGAGTTTTTTTAAGTGTAGGGATATTACAAAGAAAAATCAATAGAAATTTGTGAGTGACATAGAGAGTAATTTGGAGAGAGGCTAAGACTAGAAAAAAATGCTGGTTTATGAACTTTTGTACACAAAGCAAAGTCAAGATCAGTGCCTGGAAGTAGAAGGCTGAGAAAAATTGCCATGTTATAGATCTCATTTTTAAAAACTCAAGTGGACAACACTTTGGCTGTGGCTTATTGCCTCACATGGCCACATCTTATCTTTCTCTGTTTTGACCTACCCTTTGGCAAATAGAATCATTCAGTAAATCTTTTTCTTCTGTAATTCTTTTATTATTCATTCATTTAACATATACTTATTGAATGCATACTAAATATTAGTCCCTATGTTGGGTAGCAGGATACCATGATAGACAGAAAAGACCCAGTGCCTACCATCATAATAATTATAGTATGAAGGAGAAAACATATATTTAACAAATAATTGCACAAATAATTATTTAATGTGATTATCATACATGCTATTATCGTACATGCTAAAAAGATAGAGGGCTATTAGAGTTTATAGCAGGAGGAATTAATCTAGTAAGAGGTTCTGGTAAGAGGTTCTGAGAAAGATTCCCTGACAAATTAATATTTAATCTGAGACTTGAAGGATGAGTAGGAGTTAGCTAGGCTAGAAAGAAAGTGTGTGTGTGTGTGTGTGTGAGAGAGAGAGAGACAGACAGACAGACAAAGGGAAGAAGAGAGAGGGGAAGAGAGGAAGAGGTGAAAGGAATATCTCACATACAGGAAACAGGATGCACAAGGGCTGTGAAGGCAAAAGAACTTTGTGTATTTCAGGAACAGAGAGGTTGGTGTGGATGGAGCAAAGTAAAGAAGAGAGAAAGATGAGTCAAAGATGGGGATGGAGAAACCGGTAGGAACCATACTGTCTAAATCTCACAGAACTTGTAAGTTTATCTATAGAGCAACAGAAAGCTATTAAAGGCCTTTACTGGGGTTTTTTAATGATCTGGTGAAAGTATGGGTACGGGTACTGGAATGAAGAAAGACAAGATCAGAAACAGGAAAACCAATTAAGAGGCTATTTTTCCAAGTCCAGACAATTGTTAATGGTGGCTTATAGTAGTAGCAATAGAGGTTGAGAGAAGTGAACACATTCAAGACATATTTTCAACATATGGGAAGTAGAATTGACAAGATTTGATCATGAGTTGGATCTGAGTGAATGAGGTAGAGGGACTGTCAGGGATGGCTCCCAGGTTTCTGAAAAGAACAACTCAGTGGATGAAAAAGTCACTTACCAAGACAGCTAACATTAGAAGACAAGCTGCTTTGGTGGGGGCGGATCATGGGTTCAGTTTCTGATGGTGAGGCACCAACATGGAATATTCAGGTAGGCCACTGTGTGTATGGGTCTTGAGATCAATTTGGATTTCATATTAAATACTTGATTGAAGCATTTGGGGGGATAGTTCTGATAAGTAAAGTTATGTAAAAATTTTCATTAACTATAACTTCTTTATTAGGTGAAACAAAATCTTCATCCAACATGAGTCTGGAAGCTTAAAAACTACATACATTTTATTCATTTAATTAAAATTCTGATGAAAATAAATTATCTTTTCAAAAGAAAGTCAACTAATTTGTCTAATAATAGCATTAAGTGATTATTATTCATTTAAATGCAAGCAAGAAATATCCAAGATCAAGTTTCTTCCTATACAGAAAGGCATGATATTTGGCAAGCGAACATGCTGTCTCTCCCAATCACTTTTTAC
Source organism: Mirounga leonina (assembly GCF_011800145.1). Taxonomy (NCBI): domain Eukaryota; kingdom Metazoa; phylum Chordata; class Mammalia; order Carnivora; family Phocidae; genus Mirounga; species Mirounga leonina. Next base: position 41,202,862 of record NW_023270387.1, read on the forward strand.
TTTCCTTTGTTTTTTCTGCACAAGTAGAATTTTTTTATGGATTACCTGTGGATTACAAAGCATATGTAGTTGAGAAGAAACCATGTAAAAGACACTTCCTTCTCTCAGAAGATCAAATCTTTATGAAATATATAAACTGTTGAAATGGAAACTGTCTTAGGGATAATTGTATCCAGCTTTTCTCTAAATAATAAATCCTTTCCACATCTGAATATGTTGTGACAAACTTTGCTTGAAATCTTCTAATGAAAGGAAACCTATATTTCAAGGTAATGATTCTACACAATCATTCAATCATGCACTTATTTCTTATTTATTTTTTCATTTATCCATTTGCTCTACATAATGGTAAATTAACAAAGGACTATGCTCAGTGCTAGACAAGAGGAAATTGGATAAAAAGATGAATCAGATCCAGGTACTTGCCCCTCAGGCAGCTTAAAGCCTGGTAGATTGAAAGAAAGTTGCAATAATACAAGGAAAAAAGAGTAAAAGACAGTACATAAAATGTCATAGTAATTCAGGAGATGAAGAGTCTACGTTTAGCTGGTAAATGACTTTTAAGGGTTATGGTGTACATTGTTGTCCACCTACTCAGAATATAGTTTTTTTCTCCATTATGAAGCAGCCATGAAGTTACTGACCTGCCAGCTCCAGGGATGGACCTTGACTAGCTTAACTCAAAAGTAGGCCCTGTATGACCTAGTCTAATCATTTCTCTGGCCACATGAGTGAGCAGATGACCTACATTAATTCAGTGCCAAGCCAAGGACTTTTATTGAATTGGGGTGGGGGGTGGGGGAGGGTTCTCTCTGTCTTGCTCTCCATGATGTGGGATGCAAACATAAGGCTTAGAACTGCCTCAACCTTGTGTAACCATTAAGAAAACCAACCTGAGGAAAGAGACCACATGCAGGAATTGAGAGCCAAGGGAATCATGTATAAATGGCTTTGGGGCCTGATGAATGCCCTTGAAGTATTCCCTTTATCTTCATTTTTCAGTGGCATGAGCCTTTATTTCCTTTATTAATCATAGCACTTTGTGTGGTTCTCTGCTATTTATAATCAAACTGTTCTAACTGCTCAAATATTTATAAAGGAATTAGCATCCAAGCTGGAATTTGAAAACTGGTTAAGATTAGAGCCTAGAAATGAAAAGAAACATTCCAGGCAGAAAGAAAGTAGGAATTTTCTGTGGTAAAATGCATCTCTGTTTGACTATAATAAAGACTGAACAAGGATACAGTGTAAAGGGATGTTTGAGGTAATGGTTCTAGAGAAAATGAACATCTGGCTAAGTAACCTGGATATCATTCTATAGACTAGTGGTTCCTAATTATTAATAACCATGTACTTTTATTAGAAAGATATCTCACCCACACTTTTATATTTATTCACTTATTTATAGAGTATATATTCTTTTTTACTGTAATAATACAAAGAAAGTTTTAATATGGTTCTTCTCATATTGTAATGCCTCATCTTGTGTTTTCACTTAAATATGCTCACCCCTTTTTGCAATCTACTGTGGGACAATGATAAGCCACTGCAGATTTTTAAACAAGAGCATTATATGATAAGAACTATAGCTTAGAAAGAGCCATATGAAAGCAACATATAAAATGAATTTATATAGATACTGGCAATAAGGCAATTTGTTAAGTAAGGGTTTTGGGTTTGTTTTGTTTTGTTTTTTTCAATAAGCCAGTAATCTAGGAATAACTGGAGTCTTAAATTTGAGTAGAAACAGTGGAAAAAAAAGAGAAGGAGATGAATATCATAGGTATCATGCAGGTAGAACTGGTGAAAAATATATATTAAATATCAGCTCAAACAGTCACGTGATAGGAACTCAATACATATAGTTTCCTTTTGACTTCTTTAGAACTGGCCATACTTAGCAAGGGAGATAAAACTGGACTCAACACTGATCAGGCCAATTTCGTAGCTGTATCTGTAAATGCTTGGAAGATGGGGAATAGAAATTTTTAAAAAGTACACATTTATGGTCTACCTTAGGTTGGACATTAGAAAATTAGGTAAGATGTAAAGAAAAACAGAATAGGGAAATCAAGGATTCTCAAAAGAGTCTAGTTGAAATTTGACCATGTGATCAAACTGAGCAGGAAGGCACTGGAGGACACCATCTTTTCTAAATAAAAGATGCTGTCAGGTGACCAGAGACATCAATCACCTAGATTACATAGAAGTGAAATTTTGATCAGCGTGAGCAGGAGCATTTGAGGACTAATTTTGTCTGACGCTGAAAAAGTTGTAATTTATAGATATGCAATTTTCTCTGCTTTTATCAACAAATGATATACCCAGAAAAATCAGATTGATACAAAATGAGAGTGTTTTAAATGCGTCACTAAGTGTAACCTGAAATTCAAGGACCATGTAAACGTACTAGGTGGGAAATAAACCAGCAGAATAGTAAATCCACTGGCCAACTGGAAGCACTTATTTCCCACTAAAAGAAGATGCTCTGTCAGGTACTTTAAGAAATGTCAACAATCTAGCCTCAGAAAATATTCTAATATTTGTCATTGTAGATTATGAAAATCTCATCTATAAAATATTCAATGCTTTGTTTTTTTCTTTCACTGTTCCTTTTTATATTTACAAATCATTGTGTTTTAGGAAATAAAAAAAATATATTCTGGTAATACGCACTGATGTGAAACTGATTTTTCATGATTTGTCAATGAGTTTATGGTTCACTTCCTTTCCTCATGTATTTATCCATTTCTGCACATCTAAACTAATTAGATTTGTGTAAATACATGCTGTACATATTTTAAATATATAAATGCCTTTAATTTCATACTTTTGTTAGATATTACAAAAAATGTTCAGTATTGGAGAAATTGTGTAGCTCATTAAATAGGTATATTTTTAAAAGTACTATCAAACAGTTGAACTGATTGGAAAATAGAAAAAGATGATCGTATTAGAATGACTCAGAGCTATATTTTTTCATGTGTAGCTTCCAGACAGAAAAGGAGGGAAACTTTTAGCATGCTGAAAAGACAGGCAGAGGGCCCTCTGTCTGTCCCTGTAGAAATCTGCCTGTTCCTGTACAAATCTCCCCATCACCTGCTTCCAAGTCCTACAAAGACAGATCCATCAGAAAGCTCCTATGGGTGACCACATTTCCAGTGTCACCAACACTTGTAAAAGACTCTTTATGAAATGTTTACTTAAGTCTTAATGCTTACTGTTATGTAACTATTGTTTGGATGTATTTCTGCACTTCACAACCTAGAACCCCACCTACTACTTTTCAACGTGGTGTCCTGAGAAGAGGAGTCAGCTGGGAAACCTGACTACCCATCCAAGCTGTGTCACTAAACGTTGTAAGACTTGGGGCAGGATGCTCACGGACCTAAAAGTCAGCCTCTTCCTCTGCCTCTAAATCTCTCAGAACTTAGATTTTACACTACTTCATAACTCAGTGCAGTTTGTAAAACAAAACAAACAAAGCAAAAATCAACTTATGTTCTCAGGTATTGTCATTAAAAATGTTAAATTACTTTGGATCTTGTAGGGGACAAAACAAACAAGCTGCTTTGGTACTCATTAGCCAGAAATTTGATTCCCTCAAATATCAGCCTCTGGGATATATTTCTTCTACACTCCCAAGAATATTCCCAAGAAATATGATTTCAAAAATACCGCTTGTATGCACATTCTTAATTCCTAGCTAAGCCTTCTACAAGCCCTATCTATTCTCTTCTGCAAAACAATAACCTTTTCAACTCTCACTCTTGGGTCCTAGACAGGATCAACTCTACCAATTTATTCCATATCTCCTTTACTCTTGGCCCTGTCATAGATCTGTTTGACCTTTCTAAACAGAGAGCTTCCCAAGAAGAACGCACACTTGTCTTTAACACTCCAGCGCAAAAGATAGAAGAATCTTCCACTGTAAGGGAGAAGAGAACCCTGATCTCTTTACTCCCAACTAAATTCTATACTTTGTTTGGTCGTTAACTTGTTCACCTTTCAGGTGTCATGCCAGAGCTTCGAATGTATGTACACACACACACACGCACACACACACACGTCTTTTATATATAATCACCCTATTAAGTGTGCTGTCATAATAAATATTTTATAGCTGAATTATAAAAACATAGAAAGATAGGTAACTAACCCAAGATCACATAATTAAGAACTGTGGAGCTGTCTGAATTTAGAGTAAAAGGGTGAGGGTGTATGACAAAACAACTGTGCAGAGACATGGCTATTTCTATTTACCTATAATATCTTAGTAAAGTCATTTATGCTAAATCATAATTAGAAATCTGTTAAGAACTTTCTATTTAGGTAACTTTTGGTATAGAAATTTGTCAAAAACTGTGTTGAACATCCAAAAAATTTATATGAAATAGCTCACGCTTACCATATTTATATTTTATCATCTCGCACAATCAGAAAAGGTTACTGTGCATATGCATGTTCCTTCTAGAAGTACAACCATACACTTTGGCCAATTATGTTAAATACATTTGGGAACATATATTATCTCATTTAATTCTCAAGACAAAATATAAGTAAGTAACATTTCCATTTTTAAGTTGAAGACAGAGGATCAGGTAATTTACTTATTTATTTTTTTAAGATTTTATTTATTTATTTGAGAGAGAGAGCACAGGAGCAGGGGGAGGGGGAGAGGGACAAGCAAACTCCTCACTGAGCAGGGAGCCTGACATGGGGCTTGATCATAGGACCTGGAGATCATGACCTGAGCTGAAGGCAGATGCTTAACCAGCTGAGCCACACAGGTGTCCCTTAGGATCAGGTAATTTAAACTACTTGTCCAGAGTCACCCAGGTTTTTGTAGTAATACTTTATGTAGTAATACTGAGATTTGAATAGTTTCACTCCAAAGCCCAGGGTTTTCCTTTTGTACTTTACCTTTCTGCCCAAATTAAGTATCCTTAAATTTTTCCTTAGATGTTTCTCAAATTCCACACCATTGCTATAAAAAAGTAATATTTATTCATTTGTAATAAAAATAATAGCACCTACTCTTTATTATGATAGATGTTATATCAATGCTATATTTACACAATCTAATTTAATCCCCACATCAACTTCATGAGATAGATATTATTATTTCTACATTACAGACAATAGAATTAAGGCACAAAAGAGTTAACAAATTTGCTCAAGGTCCCATAGCTAGCAAGCAACACAAACAGGATTTGAGGACGCCTGGGTGACTCAGATGGTTAAGCATCTGCCTTCAGCTCAGGTCTGATCTCCAGGTCCTGAGATCGAGCCCCATATCGGGCTCCCTGCTCGGTGGGGAGCCTGCTTCTCCCTTTCCTTCTGTCCCTCCCCCTCACTCGTGTTCTTTCTCTCTCTCTCTCTTTCTCCCAATGTCTCTAAAATGAATAAATAAAATCTTTCAAAAAAAAAAAAAAAAGAAACAGGATTTGACCACAAATGCAGCTATTTGATATTAAAGACCATACTTTTAATCATTACACTAAAGTTTGTAGATCTAGAGATGCTTAGAATAAATTTTATTTATGGAGGTCATATTTGAATTCTGCCAGTTCTCTGGTACAACAATTGAAGCATTAAAAAAAAAGATGAAAAACAATGGGAGAAATTCTGCAGGATGAGAGGAGGTACATGAGAACTCTCTTTACTTACTGCTCAGTTTTTCTGTAGTCCTAAAACTGCTCTAAAAATTAAAGTCTGTTAATTTTTTTAAACTGTATTATTTTCTCTTGGAGATCCCTTAAAATCACCAACGGATGGCCCAGTAGTACTGTTATTGATAAGATCTGAAACATCCTAAACACAAATCTATGAAAGGATATAAGGATCCATGTAAGGCAGGGTACCTAGGTGGCTCAGTTGGTTAAGCAACTGCCTTCGGCTCAGGTCATGATCCTGGAGTCCCAGGATCGAGTCCCACATCGGGCTCCCTGCTCAGTGGGGAGTCTGCTTCTCCCTCTGACCCTTCCCCCTCTCATTTGCTCATGCTCTCTCTCTTTCTCTCTCAAATAAATAAATAAAATCTTAAAAAAAAAAAAAAGGATCCATGTAAGGCAAATAGGTGACTTGCCTCCCAACAATTATATGACTGTTTTTGAAAGGAGTGGAAAGGTACTTAAAAGACAAAATGCCTGGCAAAATGTACCATTTAAAAGACATTTTTAATATCCGTGAAGCTGAACACCCTTTTCCCCCTACAATACCTGTCTGTTCCCTTGATTTCTGTATCTGATTCCATGCCTGTAACAATTCTTGGTACCTTGTTGAGAATACTGGTTATTGATCCTTCCATAGCCTTGCTGCTGGACTTGATTCCACATGTCTGTTGCAAAGCCCCGGACAACAATTTGATTTCCAGCTGAAGAATGCAGATCATACAAATGTTAATGATAATGCTAAATTTTACATTGTAATAGCTTTCGCATTAAATTTTAAGTCAAAAAACTATAAATACATAATTCACTTCTAAAAAGGTAATTTAATACTCTGATTTATCATTAAACATTTTGAATGCCAGATAATTTATTTAATCCTCATTCAAAAACATTTGATTGCTCAATCTTTACTAATAATTGTATTATCACACAAAAAAAATCATGTGCTCTATATGCCAAAAGTATGTGATAAAGTCTTATGCCTGAAAAAGGGAATGGGCATAGCCTTATATGATTATGATCTTGCTGTTCAGTCTAGTAAGAAAAAATCTCTAGCCTCTTCTTCTTGACATATTTGTAGATAAATATTGTCCATACATTGAATACTGCTAGTTTATGTGTTTCTTAGTTGATTTTATTCCGTGGTACAAATGGAAACATTTGTATTCTGTCCCTTCTATTTGGTATTTTAAAAACTATGCTATCACTTCATCTTAAATTTTCATGAGTTATGGCCTAGACTCTAAATATAACCTATTCAGACCTTGCAAGGGATTGAAAATGTAAAGAAACCAGAAAAATAAAGCTTACATGACACAGTAACTGGAGGATATATTGATTTTAAAATGGATAAAATTAGATCTATTTCCTTGCAGGGAGGGAATGTAATGTAATATTGCAGGAAGGGAGAGAGAAGAGTAATCTATAAATAAAGGTATTTTTTAAACATAGGAATATATTTGAGTAATTAAAGAACTTTGTTAATGCTGATATAGAATAAGCATTATGGAACATGAGTGGCCCGAACAATTAGATATTATAGTAGCCGATGCAGCACGGCAGGTATCCAGGTACCCAGGGATGTGTAAGTAAATATAGAAAATGAACAGTGGCAGAGATAGCCCTTAAGGATTCGGTGATCCAGACCATATTGACCCAGAGAGATTGTGGGAAGTTTTGAGTTTGTGATAAAAAAGCTCCTCTGGAATTTTTGTTCCATTTGGGAAGGTAGGCAATAGCAACTCATATTTAGAGCTTGCAAGAAGCATATGCAAAAAAGAGGTAACCGTGAATAAATAGAGTTTTAAAAGGTACGGAAGTAATATAACCTGAATTTTCAAAATAAGCATATGATCCGATACATGGAGATCGTATTGTAGGAAGGCAACAGTGGGAGAGGGAGACATACATTATTTCTCCTTCCCAACATCCATTTCCTCATCTCTTGGAAATAGTGCCTTTCGGGAATGATCTTTCCCATCTCTCTGTCCCTGTGGATTGGGTGGGGCTGCCCCACTTGAACCAGAACTTCACATAGCTGCTTTTGAAAAATGAGAGCAGTGTCTCCCTCTGGTCCAGCACCTGGTTCTGGGATGCCCAAAGGACCCGGGCCAGGTTCATGAGAGCCCTACCTTAGACTTTTACTAGAGCATAAAAATTGGAAAAGAGAAGTGATCTTTCTCTGGGATGGAGAGCTTTTCTAAAATGAAGTCAATGCAGTTATGAGACATTTGAAGTACTTAGAAAGGGATAATGCCTGACTTGATTTAGATGGGTGGAAGGAGATAGAGAGGAGTAGGGATATGGCAAACATATCTTTGAAGTAGATTTGACTGACCTTCAACTTTTGCTTTATGAGTCAGGGTAAATGGATGGTGATGCCAAATAGTGTGAGGAAAGACAAAGAAGCTCAGTTTCGTGAATAAAGAACTCAACAAATCTCTTCTTACACTTGTCAAATTTGAGAGAACATTGCCCCTTTTGAGTGGATATGTCAGGAAGACAATTGGATGTATGAATCCGAATCTTAGGAGAGTATATGAACTGTATATATAGGTTGAATTTGAAATAGGTATGGAGTAAGCACAAAGAACTTAATGGGGCCCAGATCAAGCCTTAAGAAATTCCAACAAAGTAAACTGAAAAGGAGCAGAGGATAAGACAAAAGATAGCAATTGTCAAATATTCATTATATTCCCTTTACAAATATGATTCATGAAGAAGAATCTTAGTAGACGCTTAATTTAAAAATGCTGAATATGGCCTCTGCTGTCAAAAAACACCTGCAATCCCTTAGGACCATTAAAGCAAATGTCTATATGAAGTTACCACTTTATTGTCATTTAAAAATTTGTGCTTTCTGAAATATCTATTCACTTCTACTGAGGAAACTTTTCCACTTGACCATTTGTTCCCAGAAAAAAATAAATGCCAAAGATTCTGAATTCCTCATGAAGCTACTGGATCTTTCTAATCCAGAAACTAATTTCCCTTCATTTTGAGGGCTGTGAAAGTCAAGGAGGGCTGTTACAGAGCAGAGACCACCTGAACGAGGGATGCATCAGTAAGTTGTCATACTTCCCCTGCCTCTTTCCAAGTGCACTTTGGATGAACCAAATGTTCTGTCTTGCTGAGGACTAAATAGAAAGAAAAAAAAAAGTGTGAGTTTTCATAAAAATAAGTCTACATTTAGACAGAATATAATTATTTATACTGTTGTACAACAAAACCATTAGTTGGTACTTTAATGACTCATCATGATTCCATTTTTTGTATCGTAAGAAAGATTCAAAACGGCAAATTACATCAAGTACTAGGCACTTAACAGCAATATGATATTTTTATAAGGCAAAGTAACTCCATGTATTAGGCTGAGGTATATCACCCTACAGTCTTTAAGTCCGCTGGACTGAAAGGAAGAGGAGATAGTCTCCATTTAACAAAACTATCTAGGCATTGTAGATGCTATAGTAAATAAGAGAGAATTGCTGCTCTTATTGACTTCAAATTCAAGTAAACTAAACAAAGAAGTAAACAAGAATGTAGTAGCTTAGGGACACGTGGGTGGTTCAGTCAGCTAAGCAATTGCCTCCAGCTCAGGGCATGATCTCAGGGATTAAGCCCTGAATCGGGCTCCCTGATCAGCAGAGAGCCTACTTTACGCTCTGCCTGCCGCTCCCCCTGCTTGTGTACTCTCTCTCTCTGACAAATAAATAAAATCTTCTTAAAAAAATAAAGATGGTAGTAGCTTAGATAATGATAATGACCCTTATGAAAATAGAGAAACCATAGTGATTGGGATGTGGGGGATAGTTATACCAATTGGGTATGTTTGGGAATTACAGTCAATGTGCATCCTCTGTTACTTCCATGAGAGACCATGTGGCTTATGCTCATTTACCCATAGTTGCTGGTCACAGTTGCTCTCATTGTAGCTAACGACACGAGAAGGAAAGGAAATACCTCACCTAGAGTATCTTTCTTCCAGATCACACATGCATGAATTCTATAAGGCCAAAATATCCTTCCTTCCTCAAAAAACTATTGCTACTAAATTCACTATATGCCTCATCTCCTCGTCTTCGACCCCAGCTTCTATGAGGAGTTTGTGTGATCTGTGTGCCACTGTGGCAGGGACACTGTGAGGATCTAAGTTCTGTTAGCTATCTCTAGTTCTGTTCTCATGTCTATGACTCTCATGTCTGCTCCCTCACCTACCATCCCATTCATACTTTCTTTTCCTACAAAATAATTCCACTGGGCTTTCTGGAACTCTCCCTACAACCCCACCAGCTTCCCCCAACATTACTTTAACTGAAAACTAGGTGACTATCGAGAAAACTTTTACAGCTCTCCCAAATAGAGGTTGTTCATTTAACATTCTAGAAAAACAATAACCAATAATAACAGCAGATTTATTGTGCATTTCCTATATACAAGCACTAACCTAGACTGTACATGAATTTATTTCATGAATAAATTTCATAAATTCATTTCATTTAATTACTACAGCACTCCCATGAGATAGATACTTTTATCCATATTTTAGAGATATGAAACTGAGGCAGAAGGGATTAAGTAACTTTCTCAAGGTCACAGAAGTACAGAGAGATAAAGCCAGCAAGGGAACCTAGACAGTCTGATTACAGAGCTGATGCTCTTGGGGAATACTCACTTCTTTGATAGCTCATGGGTTAGAAATGGAGCTTGAGTTCTCATTGTTGCCTTGTTCCACAAAAGCTCTTCCATACACTTCCAAAAACTCCCATTCCTTGTTATTTTCATCCACCAAACTCCTGGCCAAACTCATCCACTAAAAATTTTGATACCTAGCCCAGGGGATCCCTTTCCTCCTCAATTCCTGCCATCATCTCGGAAAATTCAATGTCCACATGGACAATCTACCCAACATCATATTCTAATGGCTCCCTGACTTCCTTATCATTACCAGTATATTTCACATCATCTCCCACCAATCCCCTATAACATGTCACTGAAAAAAATTTCCACTTCCAAAATCACAGACATTTTACTCTCTGGTGAAAATTCCATGTGCTTGCTCAGGAACCCCAATTCTCACTGTTCTTCAGTGTTTGAGCCTTCAGCCACTGACCTTTTCACTTTTTTTTTGCAAAATATGAAACTCCTTATACTTTTGATTTATTCTACAACCTTTCATTTCAGTTATTTTGGTACCAGTACACTAACCTCCCTTGTCCATTTGTTCTTTCAAAGCCTCCAATGAGAAAAACCCAAACCCTAAACCCAACAATTTTTATTACCTGTGTCTGTGTCTACACTCAGATTCCTGAACACTCTTTAAGGGGACTGGTATTCCTATGAATTCAATAAACAACCTCACCTACCCACAATCTTAATATAATTCTCTAATAATCTTGATCTAATTTCGATAACAAATATTTCACGTTTTATCCATTATTTACAAAGCATGATACTCTGTATACTCTTCACTCTCATCAGATGATTACATTGTACTTCACTAAAGTGATTGAAACCATCAGAAAGGAATTCCTTCCAACATTCTGCTGCCAAATATATCACTAACCTGCATTTGGACCAATCTTCTCCTCCTGCTTTCCTGATACAAAAAAGTACATGTTTCTCCTCCTCGAAGGCCAGTATGTCTACATGTTATCTGTGTCCCATCCCTCTCACATTCTCCAGAAAATACGCTAACATTTAATGCTTTAGCTTTCAGAGCCTCCGTGACCACAAGTTTTGCTGTAACCCATAATAAGAAATATATGTTACATTGCAACCCAATACATATATATACTATATGTGTCATAAATAATACATACACTAGATATAAGTATCTTGTATAAACATGCAAAACATATCTTATTGTGGATTTCAGAGGACAATTTATACAAATAACCAGAACAAAATTTCTTAAGATTACCTTATGGTGCATGATACACTGATATTTTTTTCTTCTTTTCTTTTCCTTTTTTTTTTTTTTTTCTTTAATGCTGGTCCCCACTCACTAAATTAATGTTACAACACACTAATGAGTCATAACTTGCAGTTTGAACCACAGTGAATTATTCTATTCCCCTATAACTTTATATTGGAATTCTTTCATCTGAAATTTTTAAAAAGCTTTCACCCCCAAGTGCTCCTTCAGCTCATATCTTCTACACACTTAGGCTTACAAGAAAAGTTAAATAACTTTTAGTCTCCACTTTTGTGTACCATTAACTTCTCAGACCAATCTAACCTCTCTTCTGCCCCACTACTCCATGAAAACCACTTTCCTTAAGTTTCCATTAACTACCAGCAACTAAATTCAGTGGACATGTTTCAGCCTCACCCTATTCAATATTGCAGCAGCATTTAATGGTTGGCCACTCCCTTCTTCTTGAAAAACGAATTTCTCCTGGCCTCCTAGTTTACCACATTCCATTGGTTTTCCTCCCTTCTCTCTGCTTACCTTCTTTCAGTGTCTTTTTGTTGTCTCCTCTGTCGGACTCTGAAATATTGAAGGCCACCTATTCATTTCTCTCTTCTCAGCATCTCTCTCTCACTCCTTTAGTTCTTGCTCTAGTTCTTGCTCTCATTGTTGGAATTACCATCTGTATTTAGGAGACAAGTGAGATGTCCTATTTATAGGCTAGAGGCCTCTGGACATTAGCTATGTAATAAGACTTCCTTCCCCTGGAGAATATACAAATGTCCTTAATAATTCGGAATCCAAATCTTCTCCTGAATCACTTCCAGACATATGCAGTTACATAACAGAGAACTACTGCTTTTTATATTCTATGCTCATGATCCTGACTGCTTTAGCACATTTAGGATTGACTGTATAATTTTTGGCATATCAAAGAATGTCAAGATTTCATCTGCATTTCCTATTTAGTTAAATTCAAGGTTTCCTTTTCTCCCTATAAGACTTACGTATATCTGGAAGTTAACAGCTTCTCTTGGAAGTCAGCTGGAAGCCTTTGAAAGTTACATGCTCAGTATCTGAGGCATAGATTTTCGTGATGTATGAATCATCACACCAACCTTTCCTAGCTTTGAATATTCTGTGTTCTGTTCCAAGAGATTTGGCAATTTCTCCTATCTTTAATTGCATTGTCTGGAGTGTGACCAGAAATCCTTTTACAAATGTCTCAATGAGAAAATGAAACTCGTCTTTATATTCTTGTATATTTTTCTCTGGTTAGGTACTATAAATCACTTGGTTGATGCCTTCAAAATGTGCAGATAATGCCCCAGTAACAAATATTTCCTTGGTTTATAAATTTTCATCTTGCAGATCCACGTTATGCTCTTCTGTCTTTTCAACTCAGTGTTGCATCCCAATGTAATAATTTTTATGAATTTTGGGCTGCAATTACGGTTCCAAATTAAATAAAAAATCAATTTTCTGTTTGGTTACCGATTTGCAAGTAACCTAGCTGAACTGATAATTAGATAAATATTCACCTATACATAGTTATGTTCACAGGCAGGGAGGACCACGTGACAGCTTACTGCTTTACCAAAGTTTTGGGATTCAGCAAGGATTATAATTAAAAACTGGCCAGAGGACCAAAAAAAGAAGGCATCCAGATGGCCAACAGACACATGAAAAGATGCTCACATCATTCATCATCAGGGAAATGCAAATCAAAATCACAATGGAATTATCACCTCATGCCTGTTAGAATGGCTAAAATCAAGAAGACAACAAGCAACCAGTATTGGCAAGGATATGGAGAAAAAGGAACCCTTGTGCACTGTTGGTGGGAATGTATATCCACTGTGGAAAACAGTATGGAGGTTCCACAAAAAATTTAAAATAAAAATTCTACAGGATCCAATAATTCCATTATTGGGTATTTACCCAAGGAAAATGAAAACACTAACTCAAAAGGATATATGCACCCCTGCTTATTGCAGCATTATTTACAGTAGCCAAGACATGGGAGCAACCTAAGTGTCCATCAATAGATGAATGGATAAGGAAAATGTGGTATATATACACCATGGAATATTACACCACCACATAAAAGGATGAGATCATGCCATTTGAGACAACATGGATGGACGTAAAGGGTATCATGCTAAGTGAAATAAGTCAGAATGAGAAAGACAAATACCATATGTTTCTACTAATAAATGGAATCTTAAGAAAAATGAATAAGCAAAAAGCAGAATCAGAACTATAAATACAGAGAACAAGCTGATGTTGCCAAGGGTAGGGGTTGGGGTGGGCAACATGAGTGAAGGGGAGAGGGCAATACAGTTCTCCAGTTATGGAAAGAGTAAGTCGGGGAAATAAAAAGCAGAGTATAAGGAATACAATAAATGATATTGTAATAGTGAGGTAATGGGACAGATGGTAGCTATACTTGTGGTGATCATAGCATGTTTAAACTTGTCAAATCACTAAGTTGTACACCTGAGACTAATGTAACATTGTGTATCGATTATCCTAAAAAAAAAAAAACAACAACACAACAGTGTAATGAAAATGGCAACACCACAAACCGATAATAAATGATGTTACCTTAAAAAAAATTCAACATGGATTATACAATGTACCTCAATTTCAAAATGTTAAAATGTGGAGACAATCCATCTCTGAATCAAATAAAAACATCCCTCACTAAAATTTGCTGATTAAATTAATTAATAAAATAGCAAAGAGTTAGTATACATTTTGGTTTTCATTGTTTAGTTGTTATGGGGAGAAGCAATTATAAAATTATAGTGACATGCTCTTAATTAAATGGCTTAAACTTAGTGGAAGAAAGAGCCCAAATTATTGAGTCATCTCTGAAAAAGGGTTAACTGAATTTTATATTTGGAATGTTTTACTCAATAGTAAAAGTGCACTTATTAAAAAAAACATTTCATCAAGTCCTGTTAATAATTATTACTGAAGTTACTAACAAAAAAATGACTTTTATCCCTGATTGGACTAATTCATGTATGTTAAAAAAATCAACAATCAAAATTTGATGTGAGTACAGAAACACCCTTTAAAATACATCAGTATAAGCCAAATAATTTTCAACTCTAGTAGGCTTATTTGATCATAATACATTGTTCTCCTGATTCTTTTTATGTTTCAACATGGCTAATCAAGAAATAAAACCTCCCCAGTAAATGCAGTGCCTTACCAGTCCAACAAAGAGAGTCCAAAAAAGGGACAGCCGTTCTGAAAGAGATTCTCAAAATTAAGTTAAAGATGTTTACATAGTAGGAGTTTTCCTACCTATGTAATCAAATTTGGCTACTGTAATGACCAAATAATTCCCCCAGTTACATAATTTCCAAAAATGGTTGTGTTAATTTACTGATTGGATTGGCAAAGTGGTATGAGGTGGTAAAATATAACCTGTGGAATCAATTGACACTTGGCCCTGATCAGCCAACCTCATATTATTTCCCTTCTAAAGAAACAATATTGAAGAAAGATTAAAGGCACAGACTATTGAGTCAGACTGCCTAGTTTCAATGGTAATTTTGCCCTTTTTAACTGTGGGATCCGGGCAAGTTACAGTCTCTGTCCTTTAGTTACTTCTGTAAAAGAGGGAAAATAATAGAACCTACCTTATAAGATTATTTGTATGAGCAAATGATGTAATACAAATAAAGAACCTAGAATAGAACTAGAAAAAAGCTTTTGATACTGATATTACAAATTTAAAGTGAATGTTTTCTTTCCTCAACTGGTTAAGAAATTGCTCCAGGACAAGGACGAAGCCTTAATTTTATTTTCACTTCCAATATTAGCATGCAGTAGGTATTCAGTGGACACCTGTTAGAAAATAACACAAAATGCATTATATCTTAGAAGAATATTATAGTATTAACTAGAATTCAGATTCTAGATGATAAGGATTCTATGTGAATCCTTCAGAATAAAATAGTTATACCAAAGCAATACTGTAGATAAATTACATATACCCATTTTTTCAAAAGTCTATAGATATGTTTAGGCAGATATAATTTTCACAAGACCATGCTGCCAGCTTTTAAATAGAAAAATTCAAGATCAGCATTTCCTAAATGATGTTTGTGGACATATTTATGGGGTTATTGTCTATAAGATTTTTTTAAAACTATGACTTAATTTATATGTTAAGATATTTAGGGCGCCTGGGTGGCTCAGTTGGTTAAGCGACTGCCTTCGGCTCAGGTCATGGTCCCGGAGTCCTGGGATCGAGTCTCATATCGGGCTCCCGGCTCAGCGGGGAGCCTGCTTCTCCCTCTGACCCTCTCCCCTCTCATGCTGTTTCTCTCTCTCTCTCTCTCAAATAAATAAATAAATAAAATCTTTAAAAAAAAGATATTTAATGTAAGTATATTCTAGATTATCTGAAGACCATCTTAAACCTTAAATCTAAGAACTGCCTTATAAACTCAATACCCAGTTTGTGTTTATGATTATTATATTAATATCCAACTGCCTTTTATTATACTTCTTAATTTTATCCTTCTTATATATTGAGAAAAATTCACATTTATATAAACAATTTAATAAAATTTTATAAGTACCTTTGGGAAACTTAAAGAGAAACAAAACACAATCCATAAAAGAAAAATCGATAAATTGGACCTCATCAAAATTAAAAACTTTTGTCCTACAGAAGACTCTGTTAAGAGATTTATAAGATGAACCACAGTCTGGGAGAAAATATTTGCAAACCACACAGAGGACTAGTATCTAGACTATAAAAAAGACAAAGAATAAGTATCTGGATTATATAAACAAATTGCAAAACTCAACTGTAAAGAATTATCCAGCTAGAATATAGACAAAGACTAATGGACATGTCACCAAGGGATAAAATAAAATGTGCCATTTATATATCACCAAAGAGGATAGACTGATGGCATGTAAAAAAATGTTCAACGTGATTTGCCATTAGAGAAATGAAAATTAAAACTACAGTGAGATCTTACTACATATCTATCAGATGGCTAAAATTAAAAATAGTGACAATGCCAAATGCTGGCAAGCATGCAGAGAAACTGGATCACTCATACATCACTATGGGAATGTGAAATAGTACTGCTACCATGAAACAGGTTGTACTGCTACCATTTTCTTACAAGCTAAACACGCACCTACTATTTGACCCAGCAGTTGCACTCACGGACATTTATCCCAGAGAAATGAATATTTATGTTCATGCAAAAACCTATAGACAGATGTTCCTAGCAGCTTTACCTGTAACAGCTAAAAACCGAAAACAACCCAGATGTGCTCCAGCGGGTGAAAGGTTAAACAAATTGTGGCACATACGTACTATGGAATACTACCCATCAATAAAAAGCAATGAAGTATTGATATGCACAACAATTTGGATAAGTCTCCAGAGAATTATGAGTGGAAAAAAAAAATCCTAAAAGATTTCATGCTATAAAATTCCACTCACAACATTGTGGAAATGGCAAAAGTATAGAGACCACATTAGTGGTTGTTAAGGATTATGGACGGTGGAGGAACTGGAGGGCATTTAAAAGGGTACAGTAGGGGGACACCTGGGTCATTCAGTTGGTTAAGCATCAGGCTCTTGATTTTGGCTCAGGTCATGTTCCCAGGGTTGTGATTAAGATTCTTTCTCTCAAAAAAAAAAAAAAAAAGATTCTTTCTCTCCCTCTGCCCCTCCCCGCTCCCTCTCTCTCAAAAAAAAAAAAAATGGTACAATAGGTACTCTGGTAGTGATGGAATTGTTTTGTATCTTGATTGCCATGGCAGTTACATGAACTGATACATGTGACAAAATTGCATACAACTAAATCCACGCACACAAATGAACACATGCAAGTAGTACAGGTAAAACTGGGGAAATTGAAAAAGATGAATTGGTTGTATCAATCTCAATTTCCTCATCATGGTATCTGTATTTAGTTTTACAAAATATCACCATGTGAGGAGAAACCATATAAAGGGTCCATGGGATCCCTCAGTATTATCTTTTTACAGCTGCATGTGAATCTTCAATCATCACAAAATTAGAATTTATTTAAAATTTATTTAAAGATTCACTTATTTATTTTAGAGAGAGAGAGAGCATGTGCGCAAGTGTGGGGACAGGCAGAGGGAGAGGAGAGAGAGAATAACAGACGCCCCTGCTGAGCACGGAGCTGGAGGCCTTGGGGCTTCGAGCTGGAGGCATTCAGGCTCCATCTCACGACCCTGAGATCATGACCTGAGCCAAAACCAAGAATTGGATGCTCAAACGACTGAGCCATCCAAGGGCCCTGTTTAAATTAAAAAACAAAAACAAAACAAAAAAAAACTTCCTCTATAGAATAAACGTAGCTTTCAAATATTGCCCCCTCTCCTTTTTCGGAGCAACTTCCTCTGTGAAACTTTAATATATAACTTAACAAATATGCATCAGGCATCCACAGAATTATATAATGACATTGTATTAGGCACTTAGAAGGGAAAGTAAGATTTAACTTTAGCTACAAGACAACACTTACTGAGAAGGTAATAGCAATTAATTGCACAACTACTACAATGTATATTAGTATTTTGTTGTGTTAATTCTGTAACGCCCAAATACTATAAAGTAAACTTATTTTAAATGCTTTAGACAGAGCCCCATTATATGAGCTCCGGATTTAGGATGGCTGGGTTTGAATTAAGTCTTTGCAACCTATAAGCTGTGATAACTTAGGGTAGTTAATTAACTCTTTTATGCCTCATTTTCCTAATCTGAAAACTTGGAATAATAAAGTACCCATCTCAGTTCTTGTGAGAATTAATTAATGGAAAGAGCTGGAACAGGGTAAGCACTGAAGTGTTCTTGTTGTCATATTTTAATGAATGTAAAAGAACAGAATGATCCCATGTTTTCAGCAATTATTAAAAAGTATGAAATCATATTTAGATAGACAAGTTTAAACATGCATATATTTAGACATTATTTTGTTGACTTTTGCTGTTTTTAAAGAGCCTTGGACTGTCAGTTTTTAATAAATATGGAATACTCTATTATGGAAATATATGTCAAACTGCTCTTAACTTCTGGACTTACAGTTTGCGTAGCTAGTTTCAGACATATTTACTTATTTCCAATGATGAAAAATGAACTGAAACATTATGAAACAGATACTCAAAAGTTTAACCAATGAAGTATTCTTTACATTAGATCTTGAAAATGGCAATGCTACCAGTAAAAGATTAGTATTCATAAAAACAGAGTAATTATTTACTTCTTAACACATTTGAAACTGAAAAATCTGGATTTCTTTTTTTATTTTACTATAAATACAAATATATTCTGAACAGGTCCCATTAAAGTCTGATGTCCTTAAAGTTCCTAGCAGATGTTTTCTGCTTCCTTCTTATTTATTTTTTCCTTTTCTTTATATTAGCCCCCTTACTTTTCCACTTCTCAGCTTATAGAATTGTTTTTCCAGAGAAGTAATATGGGTGAATAAAAATATATTATAGAGCCTGACAACACTTCATAACATTTTTTATTTCCAAAATTCTTTGAAAATCATCATTACTTCTATTATTTGATAGGTCAGTAAAATGTGACTGTATTTTATTAAAAGAATCATGTTACCTGCACTGGCCACATTATTTTTTAATTTCTACTTTCCAATGGCAAATACTGTGTAGAAGTTGCTATTTTATTTAAGCCATACCAAGTAGATATGGTAGAGGCCTATTAGGCTCCTAGTCAACTCAACCACTGTATAAAATTACTCCCAAGGATATATTTTTTAATGCTGTTTCCAGGCTGGTTTTGAATAGCTGAAGTGTTCACACTTCCCATGGGAAGATATTTCATAGCATGATTTTGGTATTGGAACATTTTTCCTGAAACTATATTTATTTAAAACTTCTGTTCTTGTATTACAATACTGTTTCTCTTCAGTTCTCAAACATATTCTGCTTTGATTTTTATGAATTCCTCATTCAATTATCTCATGACCAACTCATGAGGGTTTTATCACTAATATTTCCCACAAAATAATTTGTATTGCCTTAGTTATTCAAATAAATGGAAAAAAGCCTAAGCATATACTATTCAGAACCACAGATAATTGACCAAATATATGATTTTTAAATATCTACTTAAATGATATCTCTTAAGCTGACTCATTTTGCAGACTCTAAGAAAAGAAAAAGTACATTATAAATGTAGCTTAAACATCATGTTTCTACTTGATCCATACAACAAGCCAGCCCTGGACATTAGCTCAATCTTAAACTATCTGAAACCAATTGTTCTATATTTTTTTTCTAAGTTAACCAACAAATGAATACAAACTTTCAGTCTTTAAGATTTTGATGACTATAACTGGTACAAATATGCAAGACCAATACATTTGTAAATAGATAAAACTCTAGGTGTTAACACTGTGCTATGTAAAATTTGATGCAAGCACATTGGATTTGGTAGAAATAATGGTTACCAAAGAAAATTCTAGTAGCATAAATCATAAATGATAATATGTTATATAGGAAAAAACAATCAATGGATCCAATGTTAGTTAAAAACTTAATAAGAAAATATCATATTAATGAAAACAATGTCAGTAAATTTAAAATGAAAATGGCAAAACTGTGAACTGTGGAGAAAAAATTGATCAACAGATTAAACTGATACAATGGCATCTAGTCCCCCAAATATATATTTTTTATTTTCCCCCAGATATTTTCACACAGAAAAATAATCAGTTTTGTAATAATTTTGATTAAAATATTTAATATGCATGAGGACACCTGGGTGGCTCAGATGGTTAAGCATCTGCCTTTGGCTCAGGTCATGATCCCAGGGTTCTGGGATCGAGCCCCGCATCAGGCTCCCTGCTCAGCGGGGAGCCTGCTTCTCCCTCTCCCTTTTCCTACCGCTCCCCCTGCTTGTGCTCTCTCTCTCTATCAAATGAATAAATAAAATCTTCAAAAAAATCTTTAAAAGAATAATAAAATAAAATATTTAATATGTGTGAACAAAAGGCAAAATGATTTTAGGATCAAAATCTAAAGTTCAATACTCATTGGTGAAAAATAGATCAAAATATTCTGTATCTATATTTAAGACATGTAATTAAGACTTTCTGATTTTATTTTATTTTTTTTTAATTTTTTTTTAAGATTTTATTTATTTATTTGAGAGAGAGAGAATGAGAGAGAGCACATGAGAGGGGGGAGGGTCAGAGGGAGAAGCAGACTCCCCGCTGAGCAGGGAGCCCGATGCGGGACTCGATCCAGGGACTCCAGGATCATGATCTGAGCCGAAGGCAGTCGCTCAACCAACTGAGCCACCCAGGCGCCCCAAGACTTTCTGATTTTAAAACCAAAAATAAATTATTTT
The DNA here is from genome assembly GCF_011800145.1 of Mirounga leonina. Classification (NCBI taxonomy): domain Eukaryota; kingdom Metazoa; phylum Chordata; class Mammalia; order Carnivora; family Phocidae; genus Mirounga; species Mirounga leonina. The sequence goes on from NW_023270387.1 coordinate 41,223,845, forward strand.
AAAGGGACTCACGATAGGGCCAATTATTCACTATTACTTCATTTAACAAAAGCATTTGCTAAGGAAATCTTTTTTTTTTTTTTAAAGATTTTATTTATTTGACAGAGAGACACAAAAAGAGAGGGAACACAAGCAGGGGGAGTGGGAGAGGGAGAAGCAGGCTTCCCGCTGAGCGGGGAGCCCGATGTAGGGCTTGATCCCAGGACCCTGGGATCATGACCTGAGCCGAAGGCAGACACTTAATGACTGAGCCACCCAGGCGCCCCAGGAAATCTTTTTTAAAGACTTATTTATTTATTAGGGAAAGAGAGAGAGAGCACAAGTATGGGGGGGGATGGGCAGAGGGAAAGGGAGAGAGAGTCCCAAGTGGACTCCACCCTGAACCTGAGATTACCACCCTAGCCAAAACCAGTAGTTTGCTGCATAACCAGCTGCACCATCCAGGTGCCCCTGCTGAGGAACTCTTTTTTTCTTACATTTTCTTTAAGATTTTATTTATTTATTTGTCAGAGAGCAATAGTGAGAGAGAGAGAGGTAGGTAGACGGAGATGCAGGCTCCCTGCTGAGCAAGGAGCCCAATGTGGGACTCAATCCCAGGACCCTGGGATCATGACTGAAAAGGCAGATGCTTAACTGACTGAGCCACCCTGCTGAGGAACTCTAATTGTCAACTTGTGCTTGTCAACTTAGCTCCAGTAGGAAGTATAATTTGTTTTGGACCTTAAGGAATGTATAAGCTTTAAACAAGAAGAGATTGGAGAAGAGAGAATGAAGTAAACAAAGCAATAAGGAAATCATGGGGTGGAAATATCAGGACAAGAGGAAATAATTCAGTTGATTCATGTGTAAGCCACATGAAATGTATCAATAAAGGATTGAGACCGTAGTGTAAATATTCCTGAATGTGAATTTCCACTTCTGCACCTAAAAACTTAACCATACTCAAAAGGAAAACAAAAACAAAAACAGGGGCACCGGGTGGCTCAGTCAGTTAAATGTCCGACTCTTGATTTTGGCTCAGGTCATGATCTCAGGGTCATGAGATTGAGCCCCAAGTGGGGCTCTCCACTCAGTGGGGAGTCTGCTTGAGATTCTCTCTCTCTCAAATAAGTTAAAAAAACAAAATCTTAAAAAAAAAACCCTGTCTTTATGTATAAACAGATACTTCACCTAGTTTTTGTTTTAAACCACATCTGACCATTTCCAGAATCTTGTTCTATTAGTTATTTCCTATTTGTCTTATATTTTAGAACTTTCTTTGTCCACCAGGTTATTTCTTCACAAATTATACTTATGCTTTAATCTCTTCCATTTCAAGGGGATCTTCTCACAGGGAAAGTTCACAACAACTGCCACCCCTTCCTTGCTTCTCATTCCTCATTGTCACAAAGCAGTCAGGCTAAAACTATTCTGGCAGAGGTCACCATCCAGGATACTAATTGCCAAATCCAATCGATTGTTCTTTGTTCTCTTCTCAGTTAATCACTCTGTAGAACTTGACACTAAATTATTCCATTCCTAAAAGTCATTCATTTCTTGTCATACGTGGTACTATTCTCCGGATTCTTACACAGCTTGCCTTTCCTTTTATGCAGCCAGTCTTCTTCAGTCTCATTTTCTGCCCACCCCCCCCCCAGCTTCCCCACCTCGACTTACTATGAAGTGAATTGCAGTTACAAAAACAAGATGTGTTTTATGACCCTATTTATGATCTGTTTTATATACATAGACAAATATACAGAGTATGCACAGATAAGTTGTGTTTATGTGTAAGATAAGTCTCTCTCTCTCACATATTCATATATATATTCTGGGTGAATTTCACATTAATTCTAGATGAATTTCACATTAGTCATTTCTATTGTTCTTAAGTATTTTTTGTAATTATAATGTATACATTTTTTAAAAGGGGACTCAATGAAAAAATTAACCAGTTATATTTATATGCCCTTCAATTATACTTGTATGTTGATTCTCAAACTGCTCTCTCGGCCCAGACATTTTCCCTGAATTCCAGACCTCGATGCCCCACAGTCAAACTCATCTCTCACCTTCTTCCCTTTTTGTGCCTCATCAGTCCCCCAATCAAACTTTCTCCAGGTAAGTGCTTTGTGGCAGCTGTATCTACATGTTTGTAATTCCCAAAATGAAAAGCTCCAAGCATTATTCACATTTCTACTCCTAGTGCCTATCATGGCAACTTGTACATAGAATATAGTTACTGAATAGGCTGAGTGAATAAACTAAAAAGATTGGGGTGCCTGGGTGGCTCAGTTGGTTAAGCGGCTGCCTTCGGCTCAGGTCATGATCCCAGAGTCCTGGGATCAAACCCCACATCGGGCTCCCTGCTCAGCGGGGAGCCTGCTTCTCCCTCTCCCTCTGCCTGCCTCTCTGCCTACTTGGGCTCTTTCTCTCTGTCAAATAAATAAATAAAATCTTTAAAAAATAAATAAATAAATAAAACTATTATTCTTTATTCCATATAGCTTAGGAAATTATTGAAGTTTTCTTTTTTTTTTAGTTAAGTAACATGTTCACATTTGTAATTTAAGATTAATCTGGAAGGACGTAAAGAAAATGAAATTGAAGTGGAGAGTATAAAAAAGAGGGGGCATGTGTAAAGAGGCACAGAAACTCTAGGTACCAGTGATACAACCTTTCTAATGAAGAGGTACCTCCCAGGAATAATAAAAATGTATCCCCCACTTTCCTTACACATTGTAACTTTTAAAGATGTACATCATTTGGTCTGCCAGTGATTCTAAAATAAATCTTTGCTGCCATCTTGTGGCAAAATATTTATATCATAACAATGCATAAGTTTTGGGAGACTTGAGTCCATAATTAACCATAGTAAAGCTGTTTTTTAGAAATAGATTCCAACTTAAAGGTTTCCTTCTGCTGCTTTCATGCAAACTAACTTTTCAGTCTACATGGACTTCGTATGTTTTTAAATATTGTTTTGTTTATTGTAATATAAATATCTCCAAATTAATTTCTATATTTACATTTTTGTTCACTTTTCTCCAAATTCTACAAGCTAAAGAAAAAATTTGGTTGTAGTTGACCATCTTTTGAATTTGATTTGATTGTCTTTTCTTTTCCTATTAAGCACATACAAATTCATTCCTTCAGTTTATTCAACAAATACTTATTGAGTGCCTACCTTATGTCAGTCATTGTTTTAAGCATTCAGGATATAATAGTGAATAAAGAGACAAAAATCCCTGCCTTCAAGGATCTTACACGTTACTTGGATATATAAAGTGGATTTGTATGTCTTAATGTTCTTTAAAAACAATCTTTGTAATCCACTTTGACAAACTGCATAAGTTTATAGTTTGGAAGGAAAGAAGATATACAAGAAACTATCACAAAAATGGGCTTTCTCTTTAAAAAAAAATGTAGAATATTCCAAAATCAGGACCATGCATATAAAATTTTGTAGAAACTGGAAGTCCTAGTGATTATTTCTTTATTTATAGGATGACAGAAAAGTGGGCTACAAATAAGAGTCAGCAACATTTTAAATTTTGCTTATTCAAATCTGAACAAGTCATTTGGCACCCATATGCACCAACTGAAGAGCTGAAGTTTAATGGAAGTTGAAATTGTTTGGAAAAGCCAGCATTGTAGACAGTAAAGGAAATGTAATGTTATGGAAATGCCAGCAATTATTGTACAAGGAAATCAATTCTTCCTAATTGACGATAGCTTCAAACTTAGTCTTTGAAGTTGTCTTTTCTTTTTTCTGTTAATAGAATTTAGGCAATAAAATTCTGAGCTATGATGAATTTCATTTTTTGTAGTTTTAATTTTAAAAAAGATATTCAGTAAGAAGGCACATATTTCAGTTTTGTTCAGCCTAGGTCCTCTCCAAAAGCAGAGCTGAAGACAAAAGCTTGTAGTTTATTTTAGAAAATAGTTTATTTTAGGAAATTATTCCAAAGAAGAGGAGTGGGAAACTGGGAAGACAAGAGAGGGAAGAAAAATTGACTCCTAGGGTAAATTATTGAGCAGCATTATTACTGCAATAAGTAGCTGGCAGTCAATTCCTCTAAGAAGCCTTGTAGAACACACTTCAGAATTCTTTGTTGTTGTTTTCTCTTCCTCCTTTTTTTTATTATTAACATATGATGTATTATTTGTTTCAGGGGTACAGGTCTGTGATTCATCAGTCTTTTTTTTTTTTTTTACTTAGGTAGTTATCTTTTTTAATTTAATTTTATTATGTTATGTTAATCACCATACATTACATCATTAGTTTTTGATATGGTGTTCCATGATTTATTGTTTGCGTATAACACCCAGTGCTCCATTCAATACCTGCCCTCTTTAATACCCATCACCAGGCTAACCCATTCCCCCGCCCCCCTCCCCTCTAGAACCCTCAGTTTGTTTCTCAGAGTCCATAGTCTCTCATGGTTCATCTCCCCCTCTGATTCCACCCCTTCATTGTTCCCTTCCTAATACCTTCTCTCTCTCTCATTTTTTTAACATATAATGTATTATTTGTTACAGAGGTACAGGTCTGTGATTCAAAAGTCTTACACAATTCACAGCACTCACCATAGCACATACCCTCCCAGTGTCCATCACCCAGCTACCTCATCCCCCCACCCCCCTCCCCTCCAGCAACCCTCAGTTTGTTTCCTGAGATTAAGAGTCTCTTATGGTTTGTCTCCCTCTCTGGTTTCATCTTGTTTCATATTTTCCTCTCTGCCTACCCGAGACACAGAATCAGAAGCATTAATCTACCAGTCCCAGCCAAGAATTGGTCAAGGGTTGCACCATGCATGTTTACTCCCCCACTTCTAAGTTTGGTAGGTATCAGGATGGCTAACAGGCATCTTACACATCGGCACCAGAGAAGCCTGGGACTGGACAGAGGGAAGGTATGTGATGCAGATGAAATGAGATGTCTGGTTACATCCACAATGACTGGAGTAAAATGGTGGGCCATGAGAATGTGAGGTGGGATACAAAATGTGTATGATTCTTACCTCCTGTTTTTTTAGGTTATTAAAACTAATAAGGACACTATCTTAGATTGGAATTAAAAGTTAAAAACATAAATAAATGAGAATTTATCAGAAGAAAATGCACTTCACAATTTACTAAATTACTTCCATTGGGACTGCTGCCTATAGCAAAAAATCAAACGGGGTAACATAAGAAAAGTTGTACTCTTCAAATAACTGTGTGCATGCATGCTAGAGTATAAACATCAATGTGTGTTTTTTAACATACAAAATTATCATCTCTAGTCTCTCTTATTATTATTTCCTCCCTTGCTTTATAGGCATAAATTTTAATGTAATTCTTGTTTGTAATCTTTTTTAATCTTTGGGGGGTTTTTTTAGTTGCAATAGTCTAAGGACTTCAAAAGCTGAAGGGTTTTCGGCAATCCAAATTTATTAACTATTTCAACTAAAGATGTTCAGTTTATCTTGAAAAAAATGTAAACAATTTTTGGAAGAATCATTTACAAAATATGCAGTACTGTTGTAGGACATTTATATGGATTTACAGAGTAGTGAAATAAGTTCAGGACATTTTTTTTTTCTTTTTAAGAACTTTATTTTCTTAGAGAGAGCACACACGAGGGAGGGGAGGGGCAGACGGAGAGAAAGAATCTCAAGCAGACTCCACGCAGATCGCAGACCCCCATGGAGGAGGACCCTAAGATCATCACCTGAGCAGAAATCAAGAGTCAGACACTCAACCGACTGAGCTGTCCAGGTGCCCCAAGTTCAGGACATTTCTAAAAGTTTGATTGTTGCAGGGAAGCAACAAGAAAAACATGTACTGCTATGATGAGGTTTTCCCCTTTTATTCCGTTTTACATTGATTCAACATAGGCTTGGTCACAAAAAAAGAAATTCAATTCAGTTATATATAAAAAATATTTGTAAATTCTGAACTTAGTATGAACTAAGCAAATTCTGAACTCTTAGTATGAAATAAGGATTTTATAGCCATTCAAGTCTTCCTTCAAGTTTCAGGTCTCTAGAAGAAGCTGTTTTAAACATGTAAAAGATCAGGGAATATTGTTTTCATAAATGATTCCTATCAACTCTACTAGAAAATAAGCTTCATCTGACAAGAATTCCAGGAAACTTAAGCTGAAAGACTAGTAGTAACCAGTGAAAATATTTCTTAATATATTTAAGTAAATACATTTAGATAGATTTGAAGTATACATTTATATATTAACATATATGTTAATAATAAATACATTTATATAATAAATAATAAAGCTAGGATTCAGGGTGGAAGACTCTTATGCAAATGCTACATTTTCTAACAAAGTAGAAAAAAACAAAATGAGAGGAGAAGAAAGAGTAGTAATCTCATTGATTGCCCTATAGGAAAAAACTGAAAGTCAAAATCAATTAAATCTGACAGAGTAGGAAAGCCTAAGAAAAAAGCAAGAGGTAATTAGGTATTAGTATACAGGAAACAAATTGAACAAAAACACAAATATTCCTAAATACCAAAAAAAGAGAAAATTAAAGAAAACAAAATTTGTTGATTAATATGTCTGTTGCAATACCCTATTCAAGTTTGTCCTTGTGGGTTTATATATTATTTAATTTTAGTTGTTTATTCCACAATTTTAGTGGGATCTGAAAAGGGAGATAAATGCATATGTTCAATATTACATGACTAATCAAAATAACTAATATCACTTTTTAAGCCCTGAGATTGGACTTCCTACTGTAGATGGATAGCCAGGTCAAGGATATAATGGAAGCCCAGAGATTTCCTGAAATGATTATTAGCTACTACATTGCAGAGCTAGAATCTGAATCCTGGTTTGAGTCCAAAGCTCCACATTTAACTATTCTATACCATTGTTTTCATAACATGGGAAAAATCTGAAGATTCTGTGTAACAGTATGTGTGTGTTGGGGAGGGGGAATGGGACCTGGATTTAAAGGCTATATAAATTGTGCAATGTTACCACCACAGAATTTCTCAGTTTGTGGTAGTCAGCACTGGAATGTGGGGATGGAGTAGAAGTGTGGCTAGGAATGGAGTGTAATGTATTGTCTCTGTTTTCTTAATAAGAATGATTTAGGAGTGCCCTGTTGGCTCAGTCAAGCGCCTACCTTCAGCTCAGCTCATGATCCTGGGGTCCTGGGATCAGCACCGCATTGGACGCCCTGCTCCGCGGGAAGCCTGCTTCTCCCTCTCCTCCCTGCTCCTGCTCTGTCTCTATCTCTGTCTCTCTCTCAGATAAATAAATAAATCTTAAAAAAAAAGAATGATCTAATTTTGTAGTTTATTAAAATACCCAAAAGAGGAACATAAACTTCCATATACATTACGACTCCAATTCTTTGGGGGTTTTTTGTTGCTGTTTTTTTGTTTTGTTTAACATTCATACCAATAAATAATGCCCACGGGGGAGAAAAAACCCTGGAAATAAATTTATCCAAGAGTTATTTTAGTGATTCAGTACTTATAGCTGGGTGGTAGAATTATTTTGTTCTTAATATATTTCTGCATTTTCAAATTATCTCCAAAAGTATTTATTAATTTGATTATAAAATGCTGTAGCTGGAAAAAATGACAAACATTAAAAGCATTTGAAAGAGTTTACTAATAATCCTGGTAATGCTGCAGTGATAGTAGGACATTCAGACCATGAATTTAACCACAACCTAAACTTTCTAAACGTCTTCATCAATCCATTTCTAATTGTGTAAAATTAATTTCCATGGTCTGTTCCTCCAATCCATGGCTGGTGAAACTGAAAATTGGTACCACCTATTGGAAACAACTGGCTATATTTATCCTTAAAATCTTAAATTTATTTTAAAAGACTACGCCCTTTACTCCAGTACTGCCATTTATCAAAACTTATCCAGGAGGTAAATCTAAAACAAGAAAAACAACGTACAATAAGTTGACGATTGAAGCTTATGTATAATAAAGTTGATGAGATTAAAGGAAGAATCGTCATAGTGCTAATTTATTCAACAGAATATTACTTCATTTATGATTATGAAACAAAAATAATCAGGTTAGGTTAAGCGAAGAATAATATATTGCATATATCCATGTTGAGATTACTACATAAAACGGTAATACTTCTAGGTATAAAAAGAGGAAGGGAATACGGAAAAATGACAAGTCTTTTTTATTGGGGTGGGAAGATTTTGAGACCCTCTCTCACTGACAGACTTGGTATCACTAGAAACATTGTATAGCTTTTTACTTTAAGTACTGATAATTACTATTTTAAGACTGTCTCTATACCTGCTATTAAGAAGTGTTTGCTTTTATTTCAAATGTCCCGAGTTTGGGAAATACACAAGTTGCAGCTGGTATCCTTAGCGTGTGCCCGTCAGTGTATTACCACGCTGTTTATAATGCACTCGATGAAATGTGATTAGCGCTTCCAGGACTGAAGAATTAAGTACCGGCAAACCGATCAAACGGAGGCTATCATGAAACAGCACCAACTTACCCTCGGGTCTTAGAGCAACAGTGGCCATTTCTAGCACTGTATTTCATCAATATTAAGGATACCTTGATTTTAAGTGCTTTGTATTTTCAAAGTGCTTTGGCCTCATTCAGTTATCACAATTGCTCCCGATGCCTACATTTCTCCAGCGCTCCGGAGATCAGGACCAACGGAGGCATAGCCACCCAGGGAGATTTCGTCCCGTCCCTCAGCTCTAGCGAGTGACCAAGTTCTAGGCAGAAGATTCGCAAATATTGTGCGGTTCTGCACCTCCCCTCGAGCAGCTAAGAGGCGAACTAACAATGCCGTGTTTATAGTGAAGTCTCAAAAGCAAGGCGAAGGCTGCAGTGCTGGGGCCCAGCCGGCAGGGCGGCCGCTGGGCTGCAAGAGCTACCCAGTGACGAATTCTGGACAGAGCACGTCAGTCCCTCGGATATGCCATGGCTTTCTGCTTTTAGGGTCTCTCCTCTTCAAATATCCCGCGCCACCGCCAGGCCTTGCCGCCAGCCTCAGGAGCCCGACCCACAGCTGCCTCCCTGCCGCCGGGCCTCCTGCCGCTCCCTCCGCCTCTTCCCATCTGCTCTGCGCCTGCGCGACCGGAAAATTCGCGAAGGTTCCTGAGGCTGAACCGGCCGTTTCCGGAAGCCGGCAGCCGCCTCAGCCAGCAGACCGGTGGTTGCGGAACTGGGGTTGTACGCGCAGCCTCTAGCTCTTCACTGGCTTTGGACCCGACCTTTACCGGTGCGGAAAGAAAATGGCCTTGCTGTGCTACAACCGGGGCTGCGGGCAGCGCTTCGATCCCGAGACCAACTCCGACGGTAAGAAAAACGCGCCGCCAGCCCTTCCTCCCCTTTCCACCTCAGCCGGGGGACGCCCTTGGGCCGCCCGCGAGCCGTCACCGCGCTGCCCCGGTCTGGGTCCCTCCGGGCCGCCCGAGCGCTCGGCACAGGCGTCCGACCCTCGCCCCGCAGCCGCGCAGCCCGACGGACCCACGCTCCGGTCCCACGTGTCTCCCGGCCGCCCGCTCACTCGCCGATTGGCCTGGAATTTAGAACCTCTTTCTCCCTTCCCTGCCCCCCTCCGCTCCGTCCCTTTGCGGGAGCAAAAGTTAGCCGGGAGCTGCAGGGCTCGCTTAGCGGCGGGTGTGCGCGTGTCTGTGAGTGAGGGGGACGAAGAGGGATGGGAGGGTTGGGCAGCGGGCGAGTTATTTGGGCGTTTAAGTTCGGCTCGTCGAATTAGAAGAGAAGTTTATTTTTCTGGAAGTCTTGTTTTTCGCGTGTTCAGTCCCCCAACTGTTAGAAAGTTACTTTTTTTTTTTAAGTGTCCTGGGTTAGGAAAATTACTCTGTGTCTTTACACTAAGTTCTGATGTTATCTGGCGGGATGGATGGTGCATTTGTTACCCTTGTCTTACTTAGTAACGTTATTTGTTGCGTAGCTTTGCTGTGGTCCTCCCGTTTTTACAACGTGCCATGTTCAGGATAAAGTCATTGTTCCTACGTGTACAGTTAGGATGTAAAGTGAAAGTGACTGGACTAGGTGAACAGTCAGTTTGAATTCTGAATGGTGAATGGGGTAGAGGGAGTTGGTTTCTTGAATATTGTGGGAAATGACACCACTTTGTCAAATTCAGCTAGCAATCACTGAGTTTTCTATACGCCAGACATTGATCTATCACTTACTACATCATCTATTTAATCTTCACAGCACCTCTGTGAAGTAGGTATTATTAGACGTCGTTTATAGAGAAGCCGGGTTCAACATGGTAGCGGCATGTTCCTGCATTGTGAAGGAAATTAAAATTTGTGCCTTTTAAAATCTTTTCCACCCCTGAGTTGTCTGAAGTACTTACTTAGTGCGCAGGTATTGAATTGGTGACATAATTTAAAATGATAAGACTTGGCAGGATTCAATGGATAAAGTAGAATCCAGTCTTTCAGTCTTTGTACAATATTCATGTTTCTGTCCTTGACATTTTTATGATAATACGAAGTTACTCAGAGAGAAAATTGTGATGTCAGTGGATGACAGAATCGAAGAAAAGAGGTTTTAAAGCCTTTGCTTTTGGTAACCTATGCAAAAAGTAAATTGCCTTAGTGTCTGCTGTATTTTACTTTAATATTAAATAAAGGGGAAGACTGAGGCTTTGTTGCCTACGACAGTTAATGCCCCAAAGTAAATATGTTTGTTTATAGAATGTTCTGTACCAGCCTGAAATTATGAGGGAGATACAGCCAGTTTCTGGAAGTCAGCAGCGAGTGTGTGTGTGTGTGTGTGTGTGTGAGTGAGATGGTATAATGCCTAGGAAAGAGATGGGAGTGGGGGCAGTGGGAAAGTGAGAGGAGTAGACATTCAAGGATTGTGTTATCAGTACTAAATTCAGCAGGGAGCTTCAATAAGGTGGTAGAAAGTTTAGTTGCTTTAGCAAAATGGGGGTTAGAGACTTAACTCCAAGTAAGTTGTTTCAATGGTAAGTTAAGAAAATGGAGATAGGAAGTAGAAAATAAGGGCTAATAGTAAACTGTGAACTTGGTTAGGAGAAAGTTTTTTGGAATGGGAGAGGTTTGACCTTTGTATGGACAAAAATAAGCCTTCCTTCTAAGCTGATACCAGGTTTTAGTTTGAAACACAAGCTAACAATGTTTATGGAAGACACAGTTGGTATCTTTCACATATTAAATAGTTATTCTGGAAAAAACACTTCTTCAGTTTTTTATTTAATCCATGTGTGTGTGTGTGTGTATATATATATACATATATATATAGTATATAGAAACTGAATCAGTTACTAAGAGGCAGAGCCAGAATTTGAGCCAGGGTCACACCCAGTATGACAAGCCCTTGGCTCTTAACTGCTACAGTGTTACCCATAAAATACAACTTTGAGCTAAACTGGTAAACCTGAAAAAGGCTAGAGAGGAAAATAACCATCTGCTTGTTATTTACATTTGAAAGCAGTGATTTTCAAATTTTGTTGCTACTAGTTGTAGGGTTAAGACCTGACTCATTCCTACCGCCATTCTGCCCAAACTGACCATTATGATGATTATGCCTCTTAGTGTGTTATGCTTTATGTATTTTATGCCTCTGACTATATGTAAGTTTGATGTTTGAAAATACTCTATTTGTTCTCTTTTTAATTCTGTTCTCAACTTCATAGCCCTCTGCATATTCATTTCTACTTTGAATCTCCTTTTTCAGCCCTTAATTCCATTACTTCCCTGAATTAATAGGTTCTTCTTATTCCATGGGTTTACTTACTGTACCATGAAAATACCCGACACTTTCTTGCTCTATTAGCCTAACATAGTATCTGTGTAACACCTGGTTGCTAAGGAAACCATACTAGCTATTAATATGGGGTAGGAAGATTTCTGTAAGAACCAGGAATTAATCATTTTAAGGCAACACCAAGAATCAGAGGTTGTGGCCAATTAAAAGCTAAACAGACAATAAAAGGTGGGGCAAAGTAGCCTTATAAGAAAATTGCACAGATGTGGAGCCGACCAGTTTTTTTCTAAGCTCATGGTTGTGTCTAGTCAGAAAATAATTTTTTATTATCTGATTTTTTAAAATGTAATACTTCATATTTCAAACTGTATTAAGCTCATTTTCATAAGAGTTAGTGAAAATTGATGGTGTAATGGGGAGTGGCAGAGAAATACAGAGTAACAATCAGTGGCAACCCTGAAAATAGACTGTAGAACTTAAACATCTATTTAATGAGGTTTGTATCTAGCTATTGACACCTGTCTAGGAAAGTTAAATTAGCAATTAGATATTAACATCAGTTTTTAAAATTTTGAACCTGTCCTTCTAAAAAGTGTTCTTATGTGCATCGATCCACAGATTGCCCAAGAGATTCTCTAAAAAGATATTTTAGAAGTTTGATAGTATTTTTGTAAATAGAATTGGAAGGTGATAAAATCATGGAGCTTGAAGTTTTGGTACTAAACAGGTTTAACTACAAAGATTAAAGGAATAGAATACAATTTGTTATACTTGCAGTATTCTGTATTATTCTTATCTACAGCTATCATACTCTTGAATTAGAATCTTAACTATTGATATTGTAATGCAATACTATATTAAGCACTGTGTGCCATGCATCAGATGCTAGCATTTGTGAGTTTTTAAGGAAAAGCAGAGTATTACCTGCATTTGGAGAAGGGATTAAATGTTAACACCTGAAAAAAATGATTTTTTTCCTTCATAATAAAGTGTATTTTTTTCCCTTTCTTTGTTTTTGACCAGATGCTTGCACATATCACCCAGGTGTTCCAGTCTTTCATGATGCCTTAAAGGTAAGAACTGGGTATATTTCAGTCTCATCATATTTGTACATAAAATTTAGAGGTGTAATATTGAATCTTTATTTTCTCATCTTTTTTTCTCAGCCTGTGACTTTTTGCTTTCTTAATGACCACTTTGGGGTGCTTTAAGCAAGTACTCCATTAAAGGCAAAGGCAGTAGATGGTGATCTTAAGGTCTTTTTCAGTTATAAAATTATGTTATTTCCATTCCAACTCCCATTTTTTGTACTCTTCATTTCTTTTTAATCTTGAGGGGAATTGAAAGCAGTGTATTGAATCTTAGTTTCTTAATCTATCAGGCAGCTACTGTATAATAAGAGCGGCTCTGAATTTTAGGAAAGATTGTTATAAACAGTAAAGAGTGCCAAACTGTTTGAGACACCACCTGTTTTCCACCTGTACTTCCTTGGTGTTCTGGAGAGTTAGAGAAATAATAAAATGTTGTTTGACCAGGTTTTTCTTGGTGTGTTTATTGATCTTTTACAATTTATGATAATATGGTAACATTTATCTCAAAAGATAATGTGTATCTCTTTTTCTTTTATTATGTTATGTTAGTCACTGTACAGTACATCATTAGTTTTTGATGTAGTGATCCACGATCCATTGTTTTTATATAACACCCAGTGCTCCATGCAGTACGTGCCCTCCTTAATACCCATCCCCGGGCTAACCCATCCCCGAACCCAGTCCCCTCTAGAACCCTCAGTTTGTTTTTCAGAGTCCATCGTCTCTCATGGTTCATCTCCCCCTCCGATTTCCCCCCCTTCAATTTCCCCTCCGTCTCCTAATGTCCTCCATTCTATTCCTTATGTTCCACAAATAAGTGAAACCGTGTGATAATTGACTTTCTCTGCTTGACTTTCACTTAGCATAATCTCTTCCAGCCCCATCCATGTTGATGCAAAACTTGGGTATTCATCCTTTCTGATGGTTGAGTAATATTCCATTGTATATATGGACCACATCTTCTTTATCCATTCGTCTGTTCAAGGGCATCTCAGCTCTTTCCACAGTTTGGCTATTGTGGACATTGCTGCTATGAACACTGGGGTGCATATGGCCCTTCTTTTCACTACATCTGTGTCTTTGGGGTAAATACCCAGTAGTGCAATTGCTGGGTCATAGGGTAGCTCTATTTTTAACTTTTTGAGGAACCTCCACACTGTTTTCCAAAGTGGCTGTACCAACTTGCATTCCCACCAACAGTGTAAGAGGGTTCCCCTTTCTCCACAACTTCTCCAACATTTGTGGTTTCTTGCCTTGTCAATTTTTGCCATTCTATCTGGTGTAAGGTGGTATCTAATTGTGGTTTTGATTTTAATTTCCCTGATGGCTAATGATGATGAACATTTTTTCATGTGTCTGTTAGCCATTTGTATGTCTTCTTTGGAGAAGTGTCAGTTCATGTCTTCTGCCCATTTTTCGACTTGATTATTTGTTTAATGTGTATCTCAAAAGAAAATTGCGGTGTGGCTGCCATGGTTTTAGGTGTTGGTACTTTGTTTTTAGGAACATAAGCAGTCTTACATGTTTAAGTATTGTTGATGCCTTATGAATTTCTAATTATACCTTCCAAGGAGTAGTTGTGGACCCTTTTTGGTATTTAACTGTTAGATGGCCAAGTGTTAATAAAGATGTGTAAGCAGATAACAAGTTTGTGTTAGTCTGGTTAGTTCTAAGTGAGGAAAACAGAACAACCATTTGATAGGGCAAGTTGAGAGATGACTCTTCTCACATCTTTTTAGCTGCTTTACAAACTTTTTGGGGCGTGGAAACTGTGGTTCTGTGGGTATATTTACTTTTGCAGAAGAGTGAGGGGATTTTATCTTTCCTGGATTGCCATTTATTCTATGTTTATTTTTCTTACGTATGTTTTTCTTCTTCTTCTCCTATGATATGTTTCTATCTCCTAACCATAGACGTATTTCACCTTTGTCTTTAGCTTCCTATTTTCTCTCATTTAGTTCATGCATTTCTGTCCTTAAACGTCATCTCTGTGCTCGTGGCTTCTGCAGAATATTTCCATTTTATTTGCGACTGCAAACCAGTTTTTAAAGTGAACTCGTACTCCAAAAATAGCCTGCATTTCAACTTTGCTGCTGCTAGTAATGATACCACAAACTTTCTAGTCATTCAGTCCATTGCTTTTTTTTTTTTTTTTTTTTACTACCCAACTGTTAATCACCCTGTTGAATTAATCTTAAGGATTTCACTCTGAAGTATTTCTGTTTCTCTTTTCCAATTCTGTTTATTATTGTCTCTATAAACATTTCTTGAAGACCTGTACTTTTTAAGACTATTGGATTTCACACCACAAATATGTAGACAGACAAAATAGGTAAATCAGTGTAATGTCTACTGTTGCTGGTTTAATTGGCAAATAAGAAGTTAAACATTGCGTATACAAAAGAAAGAACATTTTAATATTCAAATTAGAAGTGGCATAGACAGAGAAGAGAGACAATCCTTCTTAAGAAATGACAACCTTATACTCACATACTTAAATTTATCTTTCATTTTTTAAAAAGATTTTGAGAGAGAGAGAGACCCGCATGCATGCGCACAGGCGGGGGGGGGGGGGGCAGAGGGGCAGAGGGACTCCCCATTGAGCAGGGAGCCTGATGTGGGACTAGATCCCAGGATCCTGGGATCATGACCTGAGCCAAAGGCAGACACTTAACTGACTAAGCCACCTAGGTGCTCTTTCATTTTTTTATTTTACTGAGGACTGCCATAGATCCCAGATTGGCATTTGGGAACAACTAGTATATATCATGTATGTATCCCAGTATCCCCAGAATATCTGCCGTAATTATTTATATATGATTAAGATGATAAAGCTTTTTCTTGTACAGAATAACTTTTCTGACTGTATTATCAATGCTAACTAAATATTATATTTTAAGGTTATAGTAGGTTTTCATCTATACATCTCAATTCAGAATAAAAGAATTCAGTTTCAAAATAAAGGAAAATTTAAATTATAGCGTATTTAACATTTTCTTTAAAATAATTTTGTAAGAAAGTAGTGTGAAAACAATCACTACCAAATTCTTCATATAGTGTATTGAGAAAAGCAGTGAGGCCCAGATGGATATGTGCAAATCCTAGCCTTTAGTCTAATTTAGGACATTCCAAGTCTTGAAACTGCTGCATTTTTATTTTCTTATTCTTTATACTACATTGAAATTACAGATGACAGCTAAAAGCCATTTTTTGGTAAGCCACTTGATATTTTGTTTAGAAATCACACACAGCATTGCAATTTCTATATTTTTATGCTTGTCGCTAAAAAGATCATTTAACCTTCAAAGATCTAACAGTCCTTAGGCTACTATGCTAATCAATCTATGTTGGTCTGAAAATAGAATGCTTATTGTTGGGGAACACCTATAGTGAGTTCTTTAGAAGCTGAATTATAATTAATGTCTCTGACTTAACTGGATTTTTAAAGTAAAGCACTTCACTTACCCCCCAGATCCTTTAAAATATATGATATTTTTAGAAATTAGAAAATGTTTCTCTTCTAAAAATCAAGTACTAGTCTTGAAAAAATGAGCGATTTTTATTTCCCATTTTAAGGTACTTCCTTTTGTGATCAGTCACAATACAAATCACCTTTAACATTGATTAATTAGCTTTTTTTAAATCAAAAACTAAAGATCATTTGATTTGATGAATCATTTATAACACTTCACAACTGTGAAATCTATATATGTGCAAGTCACTGCCAGATTCAAGGATATATGCAAGTAGACTCTTAGTGGGCTGTGGTTCTATGCAAATTCAATTTTCAATTTTTTTTCTGTTTCATAGGGTTGGTCTTGCTGTAAGAGAAGAACGACCGATTTTTCTGATTTTTTAAGCATTGCAGTAAGTATTAATTTTTTTCCTAGGTTATCTCCTGAGAAAGTACAAATAATGGGAAGCTCCAGATTTGAGGAGTCTGATTTGGGACATCTGTTGAATGGTCTGTTAATTTGCACATAGAGCCTTTCTTTGCAAGTGAAGTTCACCTCTCTTGACAGCCTTTAATATAAGGAATTTATCCGTTTTAGAGATAAAAGTTTCACGATATTAATTAGCCACCTGTCAATACAGGTTTGTCTTTGATATGAGTAGTCTTTAAAGTACATCAAGAAGGAAGTAGTAGGTAGCTATTTAAGGCCTTTATATAGTGAGGAACAATAGATATTTATCAAATCTAAGATACTACCACAATGTACCATTTATTCTGTATACCCTTAAGAAAGAAAACAAAAACTGTTAAGGAAATGACATGCCATTGAAGTTATGATTTCAGAAATGTTACAATGCATGTTTGACTCACCTGCCAGTTTTGACAAATACTCTTATTTTACTTAATCTTCTCAGAAAATATCTTAAGTGCCCTTACCTCCATTTTGAGGAAACTGAAGTTTAAAAAGATTCCCTTGCTCAAGGTGAAATAGTTAATAAGTAGAAGAAGTAGGGCTTAAATCAAGGTCCTTTTGTGTTAATAATTTGTAGACTTCCATGTGAGAGTTCCAGAATTTTACTGTAAAAAAAAGTTTATGCTGCGTTTATAGTATAAGCTGATATTTATGAAGTGTAATTCAAAGACTTCTTTTAAAATACATTAAGATATAAGAACTTATTTACAAATATTGCAAATTTAGAGTTCTGTTTTTAGTTTCTTAAAATAAGTCTGTGTGGAGAAAGCGAACAGTAGAATTTATTAATAAAGAAAACTAATTTTTCTATCATGGCATGTGAAACAGATGCTAGGATAACTCTTATCTTTCCTAACAGGGCTGTACAAAAGGCAGGCATAATAGTGAGAAGCCACCTGAGCCAGTCAAACCTGAAGTCAAGACTACTGAGAAGAAAGAACTTTCTGAATTGAAACCCAGGTTTCAGGAGCACATCATTCAAGCCCCTAAACCAGTAGAAGCAATAAAAAGGCCAAGGTACACTTTATACAGTTGTATATTTTTGTCACAAGTGAATAATAGCATTTATTCTTGGTATTTTATGATTTTACATAATACCATTTATAGCTATTATGTAGGTCACCAACTTTTTATCTATTTGATTTTCTCTTAAGTATACATTCCATTTTTATTCCCCCTTCAACTTGAGGGCATGTACACAGTAAACTTCCATTGCATATTTGTTCATATATCATCATAATATGTCAAAAGCAGAAAAGCCTCCATCTGTCTTGTGACTTGACATGTCTTTTTCACTGTGGCATAGTGAAATTCTAGAAAGGAATTGTTGTCATAGAATCAGTTTGAGTTGAAAAAGAACTTTAGACACCTGCCTCTTCATTCCTCTGCTGTTTTCTTGAATATTTTCTAGGACATTCCTGACAGAAGGATATTTAGTTTCCTTTCAAATAATTCTAGTGAAGAGGAATTTACTTTTATTTTAAATTAGTCCATTTTATTGTTACTAAGTGTATATTTTTTTGCTCATATTGAGCCAAATTCTGTCTCCTTCATTTGCATATTTTGTCACTAGAACAAGCCTAGTCACTCCTTTTACTTTCAGATAACTGAAAACTGATAATTTTATTATTACTATTAAACTTTTTTATTTATTTGATTTAGATGGCAGATCTGTTAAAGTACTTTTAAAATACCTTTTGCTCATTATGCAGTAGAATTACCCAGATTCTTTGTACTTACCTTCTGGTCAACTAAACTCTGTTTTACGTTCTCACACATGCATGTTGGCTGCCACTGTTAAAGCAGGCCTCCTTC
Source organism: Mirounga leonina (assembly GCF_011800145.1). Classification (NCBI taxonomy): domain Eukaryota; kingdom Metazoa; phylum Chordata; class Mammalia; order Carnivora; family Phocidae; genus Mirounga; species Mirounga leonina. The sequence continues at coordinate 41,242,383 of NW_023270387.1, forward strand.
ATTTTGCCCTTGAGTATTGTTTTAGAACCAGGATATAAGACTTAGAAAACAGATGGTTTTTGGTCTCAAATATGGCCCAAGTTGTTTTTTTTTTTTTTTTTTTTTAAGATTTTATTTATTCATTTGGGAGAGACAGAGCACAAGCAGGGGGAGAGGCAGAGGCAGAGGGAGAAGCAGGCTCCCTGCTGAGCTGGGAGTACACTTGGGGCTCTGTCCCAGGACCCTGGGATCGTGATCTGAGCCAAAGGCCGATGCTTAACCATATTTATTTATTTATTTATTTATTTATTTATTTATTTATTTATTTATTTATTTATTTATTTTTTAAAGATTTTATTTATTTGAGAGCGAGAATGAGAGACAGCATGAGAGGGAGGAGGGTTAGAGGGAGAAGCAGACCCCCCACCGAGCAGGGAGCCTGATGCGGGACTCGATCCCGGGACTCCAGGATCATGACCTGAGCCGAAGGCAGTCGCTTAACCAACTGAGCCACCCAGGCGCCCGATGCTTAACCATCTGAGCCACCCAGGTGCCCCCTGAGTTGATGTTATTCCCATAATGGACTTAATGGTTTTCATGATTTTTTCTCTTTATTGATCTTAAATAAATTTATAGCATATTGAATAATACTGGACCAATATAAGAAGCCTGAGAGACTTTTTGACATTTGTTCATTTAACCAAACTACTTACACTGATTTTTATTCCATCTCCACCTTATTCATAATCATGAGAGACTTTATCAGATGCCTTGCTGGCTGATTTGCCAGTTACAAAAAAAAATTAAGAGGAAAAGACAACTTTGGCATGGCTCATTCTTAAGTATTACAATGGTGTCTACTGTAATTAGCAGTATGAGTTAATAATTTACTTTAAATAATGGACTACTAATTGAGAGAAATTTAAGTACTTTTCCATAAATTCATTTGGTAGTATTGTAGAGATTATGGGAATATAGGTTTTTATGTACTGTTGTTAATGCTTCCTATATCTTCCTACAATAGTTGTTTTCATTAAGGATGTGGAATGAATAATTTGTTTTTATTGTTGCATTTATTAATATGCTTAATACTTATTGAATGGCTTTAAATAAATTGTACGCATAACACTTAATCATTATGAAGTGTTGGGGCGTGTTAATGATTTTTAACCCTACTGAAATTGCCTTGTGATAAAATTTTATCTGAATGTATGGATGCATATAACCAGTGTCCACACAAAGTGAATTATCTCCACTGGTAGGAATATGGATTCACTTAGTACATATTTGTTGTCAATTGTATGCTCAGCATTTTGCTTAGGTGTAGAATGTAAAAGTACTTCATGGTTCCTTCTTGGCAAATGTGGATTCCTATTCTTTACTTCCTTCCCATTAGACCTACTGATTAGTAATTTACCATGTTGGCAATAGCATGATTATTTGAGACTTAATATGTTTATTTACTTATGTATTTATGTATGTATGTATGTATGTATGTATTTATGGAGGGTGCAGAGGGAGAGAAAGTCCCAAACAGGCTCCACACCTAGTGTGGAGTCCGACTCAGGGCTCAATCTCACAACCCTGAGATCGTGACCTAATCCAAAATCAAGAGTCGGATGCTTAACTGAGTGAGCCATCCAGGTGCCTGAGTTTTAATATTTTAATATCAGAATTTTTCTGTTAAAACTTGAAAGTATAGATACATATTACAGTTATTTGTAAAATACTATTTAATAGGAAAAACTTGATTCACAAAGCATTTGGCTTTTTATAGATTCTTAGTGTATTTATTTTTACTAATATATATATATATATATATATATATGTATTTTTTTTTGGTATATCAATAATGGTAATAAAATTTAAAAATTCTCCAGCCCAGATGAACCAATGACAAAATTGGAATTAAAAATATCTGCTTCCCTAAAACAAGCACTTGATAAACTTAAACTATCCTCGGGGAATGAAGAAAATAAGAAAGGTAAGATTTTATTTTGTATTTTTTTTTCTGTACAATTAACCAATTATCTAAAAGAGACCACAGTGTGGTTCACTGAATATAAATATGAAAAGGTAGCACATTATAGTAAAGAATTTATTTTTGTTTTCTAAATACCAGTAGTACCACAAAATGAATTAGTGGTTTATTCCATAATGTCTTTGTTAAAATGTCTTTATTAAATGTTCATTGTGCGTAATATAAAATATTCTCAGTATATTCTGACCTACACTCAATACCATGGAGAAAAGTAGTTATCCCTTTCGTGATTTCTCTTTTATAGGGTTAAGATGTTGGATATTGTATTGCATTATAGAATAGAAATGTGTCATATACCATTTGGGGACATGGGCAAAACTTAATCACAATAATTCTTACCAGCTTTTTAAATATATTCCCTGAAAGGTCACATAGAAAACTTAGTAACTTAAAATTGTTCTCAAATATCAGTGTTTTTTAGATTTAGTATTTTTTCAAATACTTGTTTTATGAAAGAGGTTATTTAAGAATGACACTAAAGTATTTATTTTAATGTTTCTAATTTGATTTTCTTTTCTTGTTTTAGAAGAGGACAGTGATGAAATTAAGATTGGGACCGCATGTAAAAATGGAGGGTGTTCAAAGGTATATATTGTAAAATTTGTGTTGTGTCATGGAAGTAGAAATGTAATTTTTGAAGAAGAGGGTGCAATTTACTGATTCAGTTCAACAAACATTTGGGTGCCTGTTATGTGTTGGTCAGTGTGCTATGGACTAGGGCTGTGAACATGGATAAGAGACTCTGTCTCTGACGAACATCATATCTGACAGAATCATGGAATAAATAATTCTAATTCAGTCAGTATTTACTGAGCACTTACTGTATGCCAGACAGTGTCTGGGGGGCTGGAAACACAGTATCAAGGAAGCAAAAATTTCTGCTGTTGTGGAGCTGATAGTTTAATTTAGGGAGAAGGATAACACATAGGCAATTAAATATTATGAATTTAGGTAGATACGAAGAAAATATAGTAAACAAGGAGATAAAGCTATTAAAAATAAGGCTGTCAGGAAAGCCCTTTGGGAAGTGACACTAAATCAGAAATCTAAATAATGTAGCAGGTGAGTTATGTAAACCTCCAATCGATAGGGGAGCAGTATGTGTAGGGCCTTTAAAGCTTGGCTTTTCAAGAAATTATGAGAAAAGTCCATGGGGCTTGGTCATGGGTGTGAAATATGAAAGGTAGGGGTAAGTGAGGTAGACAAGATTATGGTGGTCCTTACAGGGCACATTGAGGGGTTTGGGCTTTTTTTCGTGTAATGGGAAGACATTCTCTGTTTTAAGGAGGGGTTCTAAAAACCTCTTTGACTGATAGATAACCTGGCAAATATAATGGGGCACTGGGGATTTGGAGGAAGGAAAACCAGCTAGGATGCAATTGTGGAAGAGCAGGCAGTGGGATTGGAGCTTATTTTTTAGAAGTGGTTAAATATGGGATCTACGCGAACATCTGAGGATTTTCCTACCCCTCTGTGTGAAATTGCATGCCCTCCAGCATCTCCACTCCCAACTGTCCTTTTTTCTTCAGGACACTAATCCCCTTATAACATGCTACTTCTTTTGCATATGTATTTTGCTTATGATCTAATTTTCCTTCCCTTCCTCCACTCATACGAGGTTTACAAGGACAGAATTTTTTTTGTTGTTCTTTGCTGTATCTTAAATGCTCAGAACAGTGCCTGGCTCCTGACAAACCATGCAGAATGAATACTATTTGGAAGTATTAGCAGAACTTGCTAATGAACTTTAAGTGGAGGGGACTTGGGGCTCCAGCAGCTAGGTGACTGGTGACACCATTAACCAAGAAGGAAAAAACAGGGTTTGGGGAGCAAGGTTTGTAATTTTCCCTCATGTTAAGTTTGAGATCACCTTGCTTATTTAGGGATGGAAATGGAAATGGATTTACATGTATGTAAGGTAGAAGTAGTAGATAGAAGAGAGTGACTGAGTACTGGGGTGGAGGTGCAGGAAGATCAGAGAGAGACAGTTTCAGATCGATTTTGAAACATGAATGTCAATTCCATAAATGGACAAAAAGGGAAAGGATTCCTCAAGCAGAGGTGATAGCCGTATACAGCAAACAAGAAACGGTTAATAATGTATAAAATTTGTTGGTGTGGAGATTAAAAGAGAGAAGTAGGGACCAGATCTTTAAAGGCTTTTATAGTGCTTGAAAGTTAGATCTCACTTGATGTAGTTTAGAGAGGCCATTATTTGATCTTTTTCATTGAAATATAACATCAAAAAGTATACAGATGTAAGTAAATTTATAGCTCAAGGGATTTTCACAAAGCAGAGCCCTCCTTATGCCTTCTCCCATTTATTATTTCCTCCCAAAAGTAACCATGTTTTTCTATCAAGATAGAGTAGTTTTGCCTATTTTTGAGCTTAATGTGAATAGAATCGTAGACCAGGTATTCTTGCACCTGTCTTCCTTGGCTTAACGAAATGTGTGTTAGAGTTATCTTTGTTGCATGTAGCCATAGTTTGTTCATTTTCATTGTTTTAAAATGTGCTGCTGTGTGAATGTTGCCAGTCAGCTTACCTTTTTATTATCCTTTAACTTTTTTTGTTTAATGCTACTATTGAACATTTTTGTGCCTGACTTTTGGGACACGTGGATACATTTCTATTAGGTATATGACTAGAAATGGAATTGCCAGATCATTGTGTGTCTGTGTCCAGCTTTAACAGATACTTCCTCATAGTTTTTGAAGATGGTTGTATTTACACATCTGCCAGCAGTATATGAGGCTTTCCATTTGTTCTACACCTTGGTAACATTTTGTAATATCAGTCTTCTATATTTTAGCCATTCTGGTTAGCGTGTAGTGTTCCATTTTAATTTGCACATTCCTGATGATGAGGTTGAGTACCTTTCTGTATGTTTATTGGTCCCTTGGATATTCTCTTTTGTGAAATGTCCGAAATCTTTTATGTATTTTTCTATCAGTTGGCTTTTTCTTACTGATTTTAGGAATTCTTGTTTATTTTTTAACCAGAGAGAGACACTATACATTTTCACTGTCTTAATAACGACTTGTGATAAACAGAGGCTGTTTAATTTTAATGAAACCCAATTTGTCTATTTTGTTTGGCTACTGTTCTTCGTATTCTTTTTAAGAAGTTTGCCTACTTGAAGGCCATGAATATTTTCTATTATGTGGAGGCACGTTTAAAATACACAAACCACCTGGAACTGATAACTGTAAGGTGTGAGGTAGATGTAATTAAAGAACTATTACAAGAGAGTGATAGATGTTTTAGAGAGTAGAGTACAGAAATGGAAGGTAGAGAAAAGAGTTAGAATCTGTTAGTATAGTCTTATTGTCTAAAATCTGCTAGTGATCATGAGGAAGGTGAGCAAATTAAACTGGTATTTTCAAACTAAATTGACAGGATTTCATGATAGAAAACATGGATATGGTGCCATCAAATAAGGTAGGAAGAAGAGTAGGAGTTGAGGGGGCAATAGTGATAAAAAATCAGAATCTAACATAACTGATTTTTACGAGCTTATGGAATCTTTTTAGGAGATGTACACAGGCAGTACTTTGGATTTACCAAAAGTAAATACACAGAATTTTATTTTCTATACTTGTAGGTGGTTGCTATAAATACCAAAGTAAAAAATATACTACTGGCTGCATCTGTGTTTTATTAACATAACTTTTTGTGAATTCATCTGTAGAGCCTTCACCTACAGCAGCAATGGGGCCCGGATCTTCCAGACAAACCCTGGATATATTTATAGGTCTGCAGCTCATTTTACCCTTCCTAGGGATAAGAAGTCAACAGCACTGTAGAACTTCCAGAATTGCTTTATTAATTTGTAATACCCACACAGAGTTTCCTGTACACATAAATCATGCTGTAACTGTATTTCCATTGAGAATACTAATCCCTTGGTTTCAGTATTGTCCTATAAATTTAAATACCTGAATATGCTTGAATTGTGACCTCGTACCTGAAAGTCTGAAAGCATCTTAATAGATCCCATTGCCTACTTTTCTATTTGCCTTTTTCACAGGGAACTAAAACTTAAGCGTATCTAAAAAGGAATCATTTTTCATTCCTTATTGGAATGGCCTGGGGTGAATTTATGAATATTCTAGGTAATTGCTATTTCTTGAGCATTTTCATAGTTCTTAGAGGTCACCAGTTCTACAAATGTTTATGAAATATGACATTGAGATGTGAAGCTAATTTTTTCTTCTTTTTTCTCTTTTAGACATTTCAGGGTCCACAGAGTCTAGAAGAAGTCTGTGTATATCATTCTGGAGTACCTATTTTTCATGAAGGGTAACTTATACATGTAATTAAAACTTCATGGTAGAGGTTAGAAAAGTTAATATGCCTATAAACATTATTTGCCATGCAGTATTATTAGGTATTTTACTTACATTGTCATATAATCTTTAGAATAACCTAGAATATGGGCTTTGTCTTTTTACATATGAGAAAACTGAAACAATTATTACAGTGGAGTGGCCATTGTGATTCAAACCTCATGTTTTTCCTTATTCCCTTATTTTTCCAATGGGTTACCCTTATTTAGTTTGAAGGACTGTTCTGTGCATTGCTGGACAGTTAGAATTTTTGGCCCTGGGGCACTAAGAAACCAATATTGTGTCATCCAAGAAAATCCACACTTTCTGCAGCCCTCACTGAGATCTAGCCCCTCTTCCGTACTGTGCTGTGGTTTATAGAAATGCAGTACCATGTTAAAATCTTCCAGTCTGTATCACTTTTTGGGAGCTTTATGAGGAAACTGGAATTATTAGTGAAAATAGTGAAAATTATTAGTGAAAAAAACTATTAGTGAAAAGTGGATTTGGAATTTTGTGATGGTTTTAAGCATCTTTACTGAGGAGCTCCAGAATTGCTACAATAAATGCCATTCTGGTTTTAAAATGATTAGTCTTCTGAAAGTTTTAACTGTTTAGTAACTTAGACACTTTGTAGAATACTAACGTTGCACACATTTATCTTTTAAAATCACACTGTCACTGTACTTTTGGACTTAAGTGGTTGTAAGATTTTATTTCTGAAGTTTTTCTATGATAATTTAAAGGATGAAATACTGGAGCTGTTGTAGAAAAAAAACTTCTGATTTCAATACATTCTTAGCCCAAGAGGGCTGTACAACAGGGAAACACATGTGGACTAAAAAGGATGCTGTAAGTAACATTTTCATAACAACATATTGGGATATATTTATCTGTCATTTTTTTTTTAAGATTTAAAATTATTGTCTTAAGAAATTAAAAAAAAAAAAAAAGTTTTTCTGTCTCTCATACAGTAAAAAGGTTTGATGTGCCTAAAAATTAAAATTGAGTCAAGCTCCCAGAGCACTGTCTTTGATCCCAGGTAGCCATTGTGTATGATGATGCAAATATACAGGCTTTTGTGAAATACTAAAGCCTCTGCCAAATTTGAAGCATGTGTTTCTGTAATTCCATAGGCTCTTCCCACTTTTTGTTTTTTTAAAATCAATTTTCTACTCCTTCAATGATACTAATCACTTAGACCTTGGATTCTCTTCTGGCCACTTAAAACTTCATGCAACCATTTACAATGCAAAATCACTCCACCTAGCGGCCAAAGAGAAGGATGGCAAACTTGTTCCAATTGTCTTGAATGCCTCTGCTTGCTTCGGGGTAGTTTATCAAAACAACCAAAAAAGCTTTGGTTCCAGCTTCACTGGATAGCTTTTTAAAAAGACATAGGCTATGCAAATAAGTATCCAGAATCCCATTAAATTGTAAGAAGGCAAGCAATTTATTGCTCAGTAAGTGCACCTTAGCTATTGTAATGTATTTTATAATGTATTAGTTTTATGTGCTATATTGGCAATAACAACCCCACTAACAACAAACCTTTTCACTATATGTGTCTTTTAACTTATAAAATAATCGTAGATTTTCAGATTGCTTTAGGGATTCATTCTACATTTAAGTATTCTATAGTTTCTGATTTTTAACATAGTTTCTGATTTTTAATAACGTGCTTTGGTATTATAAATATGTCCTTCAAGTTATAATTCATCTGCCACAAAACTTGCACGAATGTTTTATTAACAAAAAGACTTAGTAAAGTCTCCCTGTATTTTCTCCAGGGACCAAAACTTTGGAAGTTTTAGCTTAAAATGTTGTTTTCTATTATATGCAGAAGTTTTCAGAGTATAACCCTTGATGAAGTAATGTTTTGTTATATTTTAATGTGTGCGCCTATCAAGTATTAAGTGTCTGAGCTAGCAGCTAAGGGCAAAAAATGTAAGTGATGTAAGTAATTTAAATTCTATTAGCATATTTATACCAAAATGTAAATACTGCATTTTCAACAGTAGTGTCTCACAGTTTCCTGCATTATGTAACTAAGTTGCTCTCGTAAATTTACAAAACAAATCAGAATTTGTCTCTTTTTTAAATAGTCCTTGATAAAGCGATGTTCCACTGGTAGGTAATAGTTATTTCTATAATAATAACCAAAACATTACTTCCACAAATTACCACTTTTTTCTTCATTTTATTATTAGAGGAAAATAAACTATTCTCTAACAGATAGCAGATAGCTGTAAGTAGTCACTTAGTTCCAATTTGTAGAAATTGGAAATTTCAATTTGTAGTCAGATTCCAACTTACAGAAAATAAATGGAAGATTTCTATGCATGAGGTTAAGATGTTTTCTGGATTATTTCACTAAGCAAATGTCTTATTTTAGTCTTCATAGAACGTTTTTATGACTGTGCTTAGTGGATTTCAGAAACGTTAAAATAGGATAAAATTTAGTAGGAGTTCTTTCAGTGTATATTAATGCTATGGCCCTTAAAGAAAAAAATCAAATGGAAGAATAAGCGTGTTCTCCAGCCATAAGACTATAAAGGTTATCTTTATTGTGATACAGTTTATTGTTTAAACCTTCATTAGCTGGGAATTTTTGAAGTTGTTTGCCCTTAAAAACATTAAGGGCTCAGTTGCACACGGTAATTTTTTTTCTTTTTTTAATTATTTGGCTCAGATTCCTCTTTTTTTGAGGGGTTATGTGGCACTTGGTAAATTCATAAGGTTTTTCTTTCATAGGGGAAAAAAGTTGTTCCATGTAGACATGACTGGCATCAGACTGGGGGTGAGGTCACCATTTCAGTATATGCTAAAAATTCACTTCCAGAACTTAGCCAAGTAGAAGCAAATAGTACATTGGTAAGTACACTAAATATCTTTGAGAAAAAATTGTCTTCATACATTATTCTCTATATTAATGTATTATAAATACTGTGTTTGGATTGATTTTAAGATTTTTTAATCTTTTCCATTTGGAAAAAATGCTTGAAATTACTGTCAGAAACTATTTTAAATGAAAATTTCTGCATAATGAATTATTTCTGAAGCATTCTGGAGATACTATGGTAGCTTAGATTTATCAAATAATACAATACCTCGTTCTCAATATGAAATGGCAAGTTAAATTTTCTGTTAATGGTTTCCTCAAAAAAAATACACAATATTGGAAGTTTGTTGAAATAGCTTAAATGATTTATATCAGTATCTTATTTTTATAATCATTGTTTTAAATCCTATTCAATTTGGATCTGATCGGTTTCTGTGTTTTTCAGTTAAATGTGCACATTGTATTTGAAGGAGAAAAGGAATTTCATCAAAATGTGAAATTATGGGGTGTAAGTATCAATGAATCCAGAATTTTTTCTAATACTTTTTTAAAAAACCCAATTTGTACAGTAAAAAGACCATACTTTAGAAACCAATGATGCAAAGTAGGAATATAACTTACCATTAATTCTTTTAAAAACTTTAAATCTGGGTATAAAAATGGCCTTAGAAGCTCGGAGTTGTGATTATTAGCATAGACAAGACCAATATTTTCCCCTAAGACTTAAAAAACAACATCAGGGTTTACTGTCATTCTCTGCTACGTTGCAGGTGATTGATGTAACAAGAAGTTATGTAAGTATGACTGCAACAAAGATTGAGATCACCATGAGAAAAGCTGAAGCTATGCAATGGGCAAGCCTTGAACTGCCTGTTACCAAAAAGCAGGAAGAACAAAAAGAAGAAACAACAGAATGAGATGACAGGGAAAGAAAGTTATTGCCTATTTCAGAATTCCTGCTATGTGGTAAATGGTGGCTTGCTGCTGTCCTCTTTTGTTGTCGTTGTTGTTGCTGTTGTTGAATCTGGCAGTTCAGGGTCAACGGTAGGCTCTTAAAAGCCAAAGGCAGTTTATCTTTTCGTGCCTCCCGTCTTCTTTTTGAGTTACCTAAGTTTGATTATTCATTTCTCCTCACTTGGCGGAACTGTAGTTATGTCCTATACTTGAAAAGCTAGAAAGTAGCTCATAAACAGTTACAGTATTTCTTGGTATAATATTATGTTTAGCAGAGAAGGGTAAAAAAAACATTTGTTCACATCTCTTCTATTATCCCATAATTAGTAAAACAAGATGGAATGTCAGATTTTTAATTAGTTTTTTCATTAGTTTGTGTTCCTATAATACTTGAAAATCTTTAAGAAGGAGATGAAGCTCTGCATTGTTTTTTCCTAGGGAAGGTTACTTTTTCTAGGAGGAATAATTCTGAGGTAGTGTAGTAGCTAGTTAAAGGGGAGTATATGCATTGAATAACAAATTGGAATTTGTTTACAGCTAATTAAATTAAAACATATCAGCACCTATATTACTTGCCAAGTGCTATGATTTAAATGTATAGAAAACATTATAAATAAGAGTAGAGAGGTATCAATTTGGTTAAAATTTGCCGTTTTATTAAGACTAAGCAATAATGTTAAATATCTGTTTCCTGATTATTTTATAAGGTCTTTGTATGGTGTTATGACTAAATTGTACCTGATTCTCATAACCTACACCCTCTTAAAATCTTTAATTAGTTACATGTAAAGAGAAATTTATATATATGTTATAATTTTATATATATATATGTTATATATATATATAAATATCTGGCCTCCCTGATGGAAAACTGTATGTATAAAACCATAGATTTAAAGGCTTATGGAAATACATTACGGTATCAAAAAATGAAATATTTAAGCTTTGCTTTATGAGAAATATCTATTACATGTTAAATAAAATAGCTGAATTCTTTTGGAGTTTTGTTTTAGGCTTTCATGAACAGCTTGACAATGTTGATTATATATTACACTTCATTAGATACAGGTATCAGAGACTTAGATTGTTTATGCTAATTGAACCCATTAAAGACAGTTTACTTTTTGAGGCAATGCAGAGCTCACCAAGAAAACTAAAATTAAGAAATGTTTTGAAGGCCAAAGCTTTGGCAGGACTTAAGAAATTTGGGTATGAATTATGCTAATGTAGATTAAAATAATTATTTCCCAAGCCCCTTGAGTGTTTTTTTTATTCTTATAACAAAAATTTGCATAAGTACAGTTTTAGAAGTATAGGTTAATAAAGAGTGTGTCTCACTCAACTATCCTTTTAGCAAATAACTACTAAAGGTAGTTAAGTAATTATTAAATGATTTAGCTCTGTTACAAATAAAGACATAAAAAATCTGGCAACTGGGCTTGCATGACACATGGTATTTTAATGACATGCCATGTAAACATTTTGGTACAATTGGGCCAAATAGAGTATGTAAGTTTCTAGTACTTGGGGTTGTATTTAAATTTTTAAAAATTATCTTTCATAATTTAAAGACCTGGGTTCATTTGGAGACATAAAATCTTGTTTATTGTTTAGGGGAGAGGTTGATACTTGATTTGATTTGAAGTAATGATTAATACACCTTTTTTAATGTTTTCTTCTTGAGACTTTTTTTCCCCTAAGCAGTGTCTTAATGTGTTACATGCAGTTGAACTATTATTTAAAGCAAGTGGATTTTTCACCTGAGAGTTAGTTACAAAGCATTAACTGTGTGTGTGTGTGTGTGTGTGTGCCTGTGTGAAAGATGTAGCTTATATAGTTACATTAGTGATTAGTGACCATTCTGTTTTCTCTCTACTCTTAATGATCCTCTGATTTGTTGCCCAAATAAATATCTAAATATTTTTATCTTAGATTCGTACATAAAGGGACAGAGTTATTATTCAGTAGAATATGTGTTACTTTAACTGTCAAGAAAATTAAAAACGTTAAGTTTGTATCTCTAGAAATACGCTTTGTCTTTCTCAGCATTCAGAGTACTTACTTGTAGCAAAGCAGTCAAAACTAAGTTTATTATACACTTGGTAACTAATCTGACAGCTTAAACTCAACATGGGAAATAGAAAATACTATTTTTTTCTTGTTCAGTACCTTTGCTAGTATAAAGGTAGTAAGGTCCTAAGAGTTGAGCTTTTATTTTTTTTAAACTCTTGAGATAATTTTAGATTTATAAGAGTTGCAAAAAAAGTACTTAGAGAAGTCTTATTTTCTATAGTAATCTTTGCCTTGTATTAAAATCTTATGTGACCATAGAACACGTACAAAACTAAGAATTAGTACAGTAGGTACAATACTACTACCTAAAGCAGAACATTGATTTTGACCATCTTTTTTTAGTGGAACACTTGAAGGGTAGTTCTTAAAACCTACCCTAGTTTTCTTGTAATAATTTCAGATAGTAACTTGTAAACCATTAAAAATATAAATTGAAATCAGCCTATCTTAGAGAGCCATGTTTATATAGGTCAGTGATGTAACTTCTTGTGACCATATACTGGCAAAGGACTAATGATCTATTTTATCATTTTATGCTAGAGATTTTAATTCTTATTAAGTGTAACTTGTTTGGTTTTCTTTAGACAATTCTTTAACCATTTAAGGGTGAAGAAAACCTTAAAGACTTGTTGAAAATATTTTAAGATGACTTTGGGGTATTGCTCTGCCACTCCTTGCTTTTTTCAAAAAAAAGTCAGCCATTCCCCAATCTGACACCCACAGTACATTTTTAAAAGCTCATTTATGAGTTCTGTTACCAGTTTTAAGGCATTTGATTATATATTCTTTTTTTGTTTTTATAATTACCAGGTATTTGTAAGTTGTCAGAACATTAACAGGGTTTTGTTTTATTGCATATTAATTTTGATTAGGCATTCATATTTGGTATTGTTTTTATTCTTTTGCCTATATCATAATTCTGTGGCCTCAGATCTGAAATGCAAGCTAAGTCTAGCTTGTTTTTAGGTTTTGTTAATATTTCCTTTCATTTATTTAAATTGTTGAGTTGATAGGCAGTTGATTTTTTACCTGATTACTTCCTTCCTGCCTAAGTATCTTAGAACTTAAACTCATCTGGAGTTGTTGCATGACTTGCCTTTTTTATTTAGGTGTAGATGCCTGGGGCTTTATACACATAGTATTATCTCTGAAGTACTGAGCTTGCAGTGTTTTTCTTCTGCATAGTTACTATTTGATTTTAAGTTTTTATATAATTCTTAGTTTTGAAGAATTCCTTCAAGAACAGTTTCTCTAAAGGGCATGTTTTAATTAAATGTTAATTAATGACCTTTCTTAATTTTCTAATGTAGAAACTTACTTACCCTGCTCTGCAGGGAGCCTGCTTCTCCCTCTCCCACTCCCCCTGCTTGTGTTCCCTCTCTCGCTGTGTCTCTCTCTGTCAAATAAATAAATAAAATCTTTAATTTAGTAGGCCACCTTTAATGTCCATTAAAGTGAAATAAAACTTCCAGCCTTAAACATTTTTTTTTTTTTAAGATTTTTATTTATTTATTTATTTGAAAGAGAAAGAGCACATGAGATGGGGGAGGGTCAGAGGGAGAAGCAGACTCCCTGCCGAGTAGGGAGCCTGATGCGGGACTCGATCCAGGGACTCCAGGATCATGACCTGAGCCAAAGGCAGTCGCTTAACCAACTGAGCCACCCAGGCGCCCAGCCTTAAACATTTTTATGTTGATTAAAAATTGTGTCAAAATAACTTGGTTTCCATTTCTTTTTGATCAAGCAGGTATACTGCTCAAATGATTGGATTGTTAAATTATCTTTAAGACTTTGCTAATTGAAGTAAGATTACTATTAAGCCTGGAAGAGGGAAACATCCACGAACCTGTAGTACTTTCCTGTCACCCTCCACAAATGAGACTAGATGAGTGTAGTAGTGTTAATGCTTTTAAAACAGTGTGATCTTTTCGTTCAAATGCTTATTACAGTTTACAGTTCCATATTCATATTTTATTTGTATGATTGATTTGTTAATGTCTGTATACTCTTATAGACGGACAATAACCTTGACTGTGTTTTGGCCAACCATAGTATCTCCATTTTCTAGTATAGTGCTTGGCATATTGATTGGCTCTTGTAAATATCAAGATCCACAGCCCTTCTTATGGGCCAGTCACTGTTCTAAGGACTTTAATGAATATGAACTTAATCCTAATGATAACTCTATGAGGTAGGTTCTATCATTATATTATAGGTGGGGAAAGTGATACATTGCATAGGTTAAATAACTTGCCTAAGTCAAAGCTCATGAGTTTATAGAGAGTAGAGATTTCAAGCTCAAGCAGCCTTGCTTTGCGTTCTGTGCTCTTAACTTCTCTGTGCTGCTTTTGTCTGTCAGTTAATAGGTTCCATAAAACGTTGGCACATAGCATGGAAAATTGGTAACACTGTGTTTGGTTACCAGGAACAAATTTTTAGTTTCATATGTTTTGTTAGAAAATAAGTTTATAAAATAAAATATGTAGTCCTTTTGTCTGAGTGGTTTTAGTTATAATAATAGCTCGATTACAAACTCATCATTTGTGATTTGACAACTCTTAGATCTCTAGTTTCTCTCAACAGCCTCCAAAGAAGTTTCAGAATCCTCAGTTTCAAAAACAAGTTTCCATTGTCTTTTTGATAATGGTATGTATCCTGTATGTAGCTTTACAGATAGGAATTCATATCTGCATATTAGGAAAATGTGTAATGAAACAGCATCAGATTTGTCTTTGTTTTCCCCATTAGTATGAGACCTGCTTAAAGCAATTACATAATTTAAAGTGTCTGCAACATAAAATGCCTGCATAGGAAAGACAGATAATACTGTAAGTATAGGACAGATAGCAAGGGATCATTTCATCTTCTAGGCTAGGCCAGTGGCTATCAAAATACCATTTCTAGACTAGCAGGATCAACGTCTCAGAATTTATTAGAAATGTAAATTCTGGGTCCCCAACCTCAGACCTACTAAATCAGAAACTCTGGGAATGGGGCCCAAAAATTTGCAGAAAAATGTTGATGTACAAGAAAGTTTGTACTAGCAGCATGGAAGTGTGATTAGGCTTGCAGTTTTTTTCTTATCAACTTAATTTCTTTTAAATTTACTCTGTTTTAGAACAGTTTTGGATTTAAAGAAAAACTGAAGATAGTACAGAAGAGTTTCCATATATTCCACATCCAATTTCTCCTATAATTAACATCTTACATTAGTATGATACATTTGTTAGAATTAATGAACCAGTAATGATACATTTTATTAACAAAAGTCCATACTTTATTCAGATTTCCTTAATTTTTACCAAATGTCGTTTTCTGTCCCAGGATCCTATCTAGGACACCACATTACATTTAGTCATCATGTCTTCTTGGGCTCCTCTAGGTTTTGACAGTTTCTCAGACTTCCTTCAAAACCCTAACAGTTTTGAGGAGTACTGACTGGCCAGGTATTTTGTAGAATGACCCTCACTTGGGATTTGTCTGGTGATTTTCTTAGGGTTGTATTGAGAAAACCACAGATGTCAAGTGTCATTCTCATTGGTGGTATTTGGGGTACATACTGTCCAATAAAAGATTGTTCAGACTTACACCCTGAATATGCAGTGTGTGCCACCCAAACCACCTGTACTGAGTCCCCTGTAGGAAAGAAAAGTTCTTTGCTGGCAGAATGGGGAAAGAAAGCTGCTGGGTGACAAAACAACATAAATTCACCACAGACTATCTCTTGCTTGATTGTCGGTTCAGTGATTAAACAATTTAGTTAGGCATGGTATATTCTTAAGGTGGAGGAAAATGTAAAGATTATGTGTGTCACCAAATAAAATCCACAAATTATAAACGTTTGCTACATTGGGCTTATTAGAATTAATGGGTTTCTTGGAATTAACAACTGTGTGTAAAACTTTAAAAGGCTCCCTACTAATGAGAGCTAGATTCTAATAGACTGATCTCAGACTGCACACTTCATATTAGAGGCCAACTTGGACTGGTTTTGATACCTTAAGGATTCCTTCCAGGACACGCCCCCACCTCCATAAAATTCCCTAAATTATTAGCAGGAAAAGCCTGAGTTGGAGGCAGAGGGGAGGAACAAATTTAAGGAAGCAGAAAGCCAATATCAGGATAAGGAATATTAGAACTGAAATGTATTCAGTTAGGTGGAATTCTAGTTCAGTTTTTCAGGCAGGTAATTTAAAACCGTCAGGAAAAGTGTCTAATAACAGGACCTTATAATTCACTTGTGATTAGGTTAGATTACAAAAATTTTGCAGTTGAGGCTTAGGAATTTAGGTATCAGTTACAAGTAATTCAAAACTGTAGACCAAACTATAGCTAATTTTTTTTTTTTTTTAACATTTTATTTATTTGACAGAGAGAGACACAGTGAGAGAGGGAACACAAGCAGGGGGAGTGAGAGAGGGAGAAGCAGGCTTCCCGCCGAGCAGGGAGCCCGACGCGGGGCTTGATGCCAGGACTCCGGGATCATGACCTGAGCCGAAGGCAGATGCTTAACAACTGAGCCACCCACACGCCCCTATAGCTAATTTTTTATTCTTCAAGAGTTTGGCACCTAGAGGTTGTCAAGCACTTCAAGTGTTTTTAGTAGCTTTTCATTTAATTTTAGAACACCTCTATATGATTATATACTATTACTTCTATTTTACTGATAGAAAAGCAGAGGCAAAGGAAAACTACATACATTGCCTCAGGTCACATAAGTAGCAAATGGTGAGATTAGATTTTAAATTGAGGAACTTTGATTCCTAAGTCCTTAAACCCTTTAGCATGAGTTTAAGTCATCTAAAGACATCTAAGTCACCATGCGAAACCTAAAATTGTAACTGCCCTTTGCTTATTAGTCTTTTCTTAGTATCAGATGACCAAATTATCATGGAAAGATAGTAGGTTTTCAGTTTTTTATTCAGTGGAGCCACTAACATACTTGGTAAGGACCTTTAAAGGGCATGTGGGCGATTGAGAATTAGGGAGGGAGTCTGCAGGACTGAATGAAAGTAATAGGCTCATGGCAGTGAATTTGTCTTGTAAAGTCTTGTGCATGTAAGTTGGCCTTACTATCATCTGAACTTTGGAACAATTTTGTGCATCTCTGTGTACTTAGATATGGATGATTGAAAGGCTAAGTACATAGGCAAGTAACGTCACTGTAACGGGGTGAAAGAAGCATTAAAATTATTGGTGTGTTATGCAAACCAACTCTTTCAATTATGTGAAACTGGATGGGTTCTCATTTGTGAAAAGTTAGGGAAGATGTTCCATCAAATTACAAAGGAAAGACTTTTTTAAAACCTGAACCCTAAGAGTATTTAATGAATCAAGAACCACATGTAAAATTATGTTATAAATAATAGGGCCCTTCTTCCAAAGGGAGATCTCTAGCATACATGGGTGATTTACTTTTCATGTATTATGCTTTGCCAGATAATCTTGAGACTAGCTGAGTTTTAGCTTTCTTGAGTTTTTCTCCAAAAAGTTCTGAGTTTGGTAGGTATGAAATTTACAAGTTTTATTAACATTTTTAATATCTAAAAGTTGGTAAACATCTTCAGTATTGTGTAGCCATCCCTTTGCTTAATTATTTCATTTAACAAAAACACTTTTTAGTGACTTCTTTGTGCTGATAATTGGCCAACCACACAGGCCTCTGCTTTTAAGGAAAGTTAAAGTCTATAACATGTTAAGTTGATACATTTATATATCATAATACGGTTGCCATTGAAGCAATAATTAGCACCTCTATCGCATAATTATTATATTTGGTAATTATTTTTGGAAGTCAGAATAATTAAGTTTTAATCTCTTAGCAAGTTGGATGAATTTAATAACACAATTTGCTGTTTTTATTCATTGTACTGGGCATTATATTTCTAGGGCATATTAACTACTACTTATAAATTTGTACCCTGAAACTACATCTGTTCTTGACCCCACAATCTCTGTACCCTGCTAACCACCATTTTATTTTCTGTTTCTACAACTTTGGCCTTTCTAAATTCCACATATAAGTGACAGCATATAGCACTTGTCTTTCTCTATCTGACTTCTATAATGTGCCTTAAGTCCATCTATGTTGTCACAAATGACAGGATATCTCCTCCTTTCTCATGAGTGAATATTTCCGTGTGTGTGTGTGTCTGTGTGTATACATAACCTCATTTTTTTATCCATTCATCTGTCAGTGGACACAGGTTCTTTCCATATCTTGGCTGTTGTAAATAGTGCTGCAGTGAACCACAGGGACACATTTATCATTTTGAATTAGTGGTTTCATTTTCTTTGGATATATACCCAGAAGTAGAATTACTAGATCATGTGATAGTTCTTTAATTTTTTTAAGGAACTTCCATACTGTTATCCATAGTAGCTGAACCAATTTATATTCCTACCAACAGTGCACAAGGGCTCCCTTTTCTCCACATCCTTGCTGCACTTGTCTTTTTGTTGATAGCCATTTGAATAGATAGAAGGTGATGTCTCCTTGTGTTTTTTTGTGTTTTTAAAGATTTTATTTGTCAGAGAGCATGCGCACAAGCAGGGGGAGCTGCAGGCAGAGGGAGAAGTAGGCTCCCCACTGAGTAGGGAGCCCGATGAGGGACTCGATCCCAGGACCCCAATCCCAGGATTGTGACCTGAGCTGAAGGCAGACTGAGCCACCCAGGCATCCCTCCTTGTGGTTTTAATTTGCATTCTCCTGCTGATTATTGAAGTTGAGCATCTTTTCATGTACCTGTTGACCATGTGGATGGACATCTTTAGAAAATGTCTGTTTAGTTCTGCCCATTTTTTGGATTCTTTCATTTTTTTGTATCCAGTTGTAGGAGTTCTTTATATGTCTTGGATATTAACATTTTATCAGATATATAATTAGCAAATATTTTCTCCCATTCTGTAGCTTGCTTTTTCTTTTTTTTTTTAAAGATTTTATTTATTTATTTGACAGAGAATGAGAGGGAGAGCACATGAGAGGGGGGAGGGTCAGAGGGAGAAGCAGACTCCCTGCCGAGCAGGGAGCCCGGGAGCCTGATGCGGGACTCGATCCAGGGACTCCAGGATCATGACCTGAGCCTAAGGCAGTCGCTTAACCAACTGAGCCACCCAGGCACCCGCTTGCTTTTTCATTTTGTTACTTCTTTTGCTGTGTGAAAAACTTTTAACTTTGATGTTCCATTTGTTGATTTTTTTGCTTTTGTTTGTGCTTTGGGGGTCATATCTCAAACATTACTATGATCATTGTTGAAGAGCTTCTTCCCCATGTTTTCTTCTAGTTTTATTGTATCAGGTCTTATGTTTATAAGTCTTTGATCCATTTTAAGTTAATTTTTGTGAGTGGTAAAAGGAGTCTAATTTCATTGCTCTGTGTTTGTTATCCATAGTAAGTTTTCCCAACCCATCTGTTGAATTGTCCTTTCCCCATTGGGTGTTCTTTGCTCCCTTGTCAAATATTAGTTGACTTACATACTCGGGTTTAGTTTTTGGCTCCCTGTTCTGTTGACCTGTATGTCTGTTTTAGTGTTGGCACCATGCTGTTTTTAATTACTGTAGCTTTGTGGTATAGTTTGAAATCAGCAAGTGGGATACCTCCAGCATTGTTCTTTTCCCTCAAGATTGCTTTGGCTATTTGGGGGTTCCATACAAATTTTAGGATTGTTTTTCTGTTTCTGTAAAGAATGCCATTGATATTTTGATGGAGATTGCATTTAATCTGTAGATGGCTTTAGGTAGTAGAGACTTGTTAATACTAACTCTTTTGATCCATGAACACAGGATGTCTTTCCATTTGTTTGTGTCTTTAATTTCTTTCAGCTAAGTCTTACAGTTTTCATTGTACAGATCCTTCACTTCCTTGATTAAATTTATTCCTAAATAGATTGTTTCTGATGCTGTGAATGGGATAATTTTCTTTTTCAGATATTTCATCATTAGGGTATAGGAATGTAACTTATTTTTGTACATTGATCACTTGTCCTGCAGCTTTACTGAAATCACTGATTAGTTCCAGCAGTTTTTTGGTTTTGTCTTTGGGATTTTGCATATACAAAATTATGTAACTGCAAATGGGACAGTTTGACTTCTTCCTTCCTGATTTGGATGTTGAGGGAACACTTTCAGTTCTTTTTTTTTTTTTTTTTTTTTTAAGATTTTATTTATTTATTTGACAGAGAGAGAGCACAAGTAGGCAGAGCGGCAGGGGGAGGGAGAAGCAGCCTCCCCGCCAAGCAGAGAGCTCGATGCGGGGCTCAATCCCAGGACCCTGTGATCATGACCTGAGCCGAAGGCAAATGCTTAACCAACTGAGCCACCCAGGCGCCCCTCAGTTCTTGTCAATTGAGTATCATGTTAGCTGTGGGTTTGTCGTACATGGCCTTTATTATGTTGGGGTATGTTACTTCTATACTCAGTCTGCCAAAAGTTTTCATCATGAAAGGATGTTGCATTCTGTCAAATGTATAGATGATCATGTCATTACATTAATGTCATGTATCACATGTATTGATTTGTGTATGTTGAACCATCCTTGCATCCCAGGGAAAAATCCATTTAGCCCCAGTGTGTAATCTTTTTTATGTGTTCTTGAATTCAGTTTGCTAATATTTTGTTGAGAATTTTTATATCTGTGTTTATCAGGGATATTGGTCTATAGTTCTTTTTTTGTGTTTTGTTTGTTTTTTAGAGAGGGAAAGCGTGCATGTGAGCAGGGGCTGGGGAAAGGTGAGGGAGAGGGAGAGAATCTTAGGCAGGCTCTATGCCCAGCGTCTGTGCGGGGCTCGATCTCACAGCCCTGAGATCATGACCTGAGCTGAAATCAAGAGTTGAATGCTTAACTGACTGAGCCACCCAGACACCTCCTTTTTGTTGTGTTATCTTGCTTTGGTGCCAGGATAATGCTGGCCTGTTAAGCACAGTTTGGAAGTATTCCCTACACCTCAAGTAAACCTCAAGTTTTTGGAAGAGTTTGAGAAAGATTGGTATTTGAGTGTTTATTAGAATTTGCCAATGAAGCCATCTGGTCCTAGATTATTTTTTGTACTGGGAGGTTTTAAATTATTGATTCAATCTCTTGCTCATTATGGGTCTATCACATTTTCTCTTTGCATTTGATTCGGTCTTGGTGGGTTGTTTCTAGAAATTTCTCCATTTCTTCTAGGTTATCTAATTTTGGGCGTAGAGTTCATAATAGTCTCTTACAGTCCTGTGTATTTTTGTAGTACCAGTTGTATGGTCTTTCTCATTTCTAATTTTAGGTCTTTTTCTAAGTCTGGCTAATAAAGTTTTGTCAGTTTTATCTTTTTGATGAACCAGCTTTTAGTTTTACAGATAGTTTTTTTCTGAAAGAGATTTTTTTTCTGCTTTGGTTTTATTTCCTTCCTTCTCCTACCTCTACACTTGTTCTTTTTATACTTCTTAGAGGTACAGTTAGGTTGCTTGAGATCTTTGTAATTTCTTAATAGATGCATTTAATACTGTTAACTTGCCTCTTGACTGCTTTGCTCTATACCATATTTGATGTGTTTCGATATAATTTATTCCCATTTTTATTTTTTGACTCATTGTTTAGAAGTGTGTTATTTAGTTTCCATGTACTGGTAGATTATCCTAGCTTCCTCTTGCTGATTTCTAATTTAAACCATTGTGGTCAGAAAAGATAGTTGGAATGATTTCAATCTTAAGTTTGCTGAGATTTGTTTTGTGCCCGGTCATAGGATCTGCCCTGGAAAACATTCATATGTGCATGAGAAAAATGTGTACTATACTGCTCTTGGATGAAATGTTCTATATATGACCTTTAAGTCATTTTGTTTTAGAATATGTTTTGGTTCAGTTCCAATATTTCCTTTTTGCTTTTCTGTCTGCATGATTTATGTTCTAATAGTATTAAAGTCCCCTATTAATGTATTGTTTATTTCTCCATTTAAATCTGTTAGAATTCTTTTAATCATGGTGCTCTGATGTTGGAGGTATATATATTTATGATCATTCTCTCTTCTTGATGTCTTTGTTTTTTTATCATTATATAATGACTTCTTTATCACTTGTTAATGTTTTTGGCTTGAAGTGTATTTTTTCTGGCATAAGTATGGCTACACCCACTTTTTTTGGTATCCACCTGCATGGAATATCCTCTTCTGTACCTATGCTTTGAGCCTGTGTATGTCTTTAGAGCTAAAATGAATTTCCTTTAGACAGAGTGGAGTGAAGGTTTTTTTTTTTTTTTTTCATCCAGTCACTCTACCCTTTGGTGAATTCAGTCCATTCATAATTACTTACTACTACCATCTTATTGTTGTTTGCCTTCTAGTTTTTATCTTCTGTGTTTCCTTTCCCTGTTTCTACTTTTGTAAAGTGGATTTCCATGGTGATTTGTGCAGTCTCCCCATTTTTTATGTTTCATTACTATATTTTTGCTTTGTGGTTACGAAGTGGCTTACATAAAACATCTCATAGGTAAAGTACTCCTAGGGGAAGGCGTTTTTAAGAAATAGTTCAAGCACATTCTGTAACATCCTTGATTACACTGTTATGCCACAAAATCACTTGTTCTGTTCTGATGATCATGTTGATTAAAGATGATGAAAACAAAATAACTTGTGAAACAATAACTTGCGAAGGTTACTGTAGTTGACCCTTGAACAATGTGAGGGTTAGGGGTGCCAACCCATCATGCAGTCAAAAATCTGCATATAACTTCACTCCCTAAAAATTTAACAGCCTTACTGATAACAGTTTGACCCATTTTTGTATATTATATGCTGTATTCTTACAATAAAACTAGAGAAAATGTTAAAATCAAGAAGAGAAAATGCATATTTATGAGAAAAAAAGCCACGTATAAGTGGATGTGTGCTGTTCAGACCCATGTTGTTCCAGGGTCAATTATATTTTTAACTGTGTAAGAAACTAACAAATTCTTTTTCAAAGTGTTTGTACTGTTTTACATTTCTACCAGCAATGTCTGAGAGTTCCAGGTTCCTTGCCATATTTTACTTAAGGGAATTTTCAGATACTTTGTGTTTCTGCCCCATGACTGGAGGTTTTTTGTTTTGTTTTAACACTTCGGTGATTAAGTTAAGAATTTTTAAAGAGCCAAAACACCTCTTTACAGATGGACAGGATGGAAGTCTAAAATCAAAACATGACATGAAAAGCAAGATTATAGAATACTCTGGCATCATAAGTTATCAAAATACAAGGAAGAATTTTATCCTCAGACTTTCAGTAACACTTTAAATGGTTAGCCACTTGGCTGAGACCTTACTATAATACTTCTGTCAGAGTCCCTGCTGCTGCTTGAATTGTAAAGGCTGCAATAGAAATGTGTTTTTTTACTTCTGTCCAGGCTGAACGAGGGTCTTCTTTATTTTCAATATCAAACATAGCATCGTAGATCCCAGGAAATGATTCTCCAGCATATTTGTTGTGGCTACTTGGAGCGAAGATGATGTGCCTAACAGAAGACAACAGATGGCAGGTTGAGCTAAAGAGTATACATAACATTACATTTTATACGCTTCTCGAATTCATTCCCTTTTGTTAGACCCCATCTTAAGAATACTGTCTCCTCCTGGCATTCACTTTTTTTAATTCCAAAATGAAGACCTATAATTGGTTTAAGATACTTAATGTAACAGTATAATTTTAAGCAAAGAAATCTGACTACGCATTCACTAAGACTTAGTCTCATAAATCCTGTTGCCAAACCCATACAAATGGAAGAAAGTGTGTTCTTGTAAGCTGTGTACATCAGTTGTCTGATTGCCAGCAGATACCCAAACAGTGGTAACAAGTATGCTTTATGGATATATTTACTGAGAGAAGTGTGTTGCCTTTTTTAGAGATTCAATAAGAATAACACTTGTTCCCAATACTCTTTAAAAAATCAATAAATAAGGTTGTATTCCCAAAATATAGATGAGGATAATGAAGTTCATTCCACAAAGATAAAGCTGTTATATATGAATTGCCTGCCGTCACATTTAATTTCTGATCTAGAAGAAAAGTTTTGCATTTGATTCCCTATTTTATAAGTACCTGGAGAAATCAAACTACTTCTCTTTCCAAAAATTGGAATTCTGCCTTCCAGAAAGGGACGTACGTATTTTATTCAACACTATTATCAGGAATTAAGCCCAAGAGTCAAATCCTGCAGCTTCTTCAGGATGTAAATCTGTCTCTGAGACAATGTGAAACTATGTAAGTATTAATGATTAAGTAGAAATGTATAATGCAAATCATTTAAATTATCCAAAGTACATCAGGATTTATTATTTTTTTAGGTTTTTTTATTTGACAGAGCAAGAGAGCAAAGCAGGGGGAAGGACAGAGGGAGAGGGAGAAGGAGAAGCAGGCTCCCTGCTGAGGGCTCCTGTCCCTGACATGGGCTCTCCCAGGACCCCTGGATCATGGCCTGAAAGGAAGGCAGATGCTTAGCCAACTGAGCCACCCAGGTGCCCCAGTACATCAGGATTTATTGCTCTTGGCTTTTAAATTTTAATATGGCCTTAAATGAATCTTCCTCATTAAAGCCAGTATATGTGCTGAACTGTTTATAAACACTGATATTCTGACCTATACATGAGTTATTACAAATAAAGTTTGTAGCTATTCATTAGTATACTTGTCCTTTACTGGAGAATTGTAAAAGCAGAGTATAGTAAAAATATAGATAGATACAAGGATTATACAAACCTGGTTTGAATCCATGAACTGGCATCTAATAGTCCTGTGGTCTTTCACCTTGGTTAAATTCTTAGGTATTTTATTCTTTTTGATGCAACTGTAAATGGAATTATTTTCTTTATTCTTCTTCTTGATAGGCCATTAGTAGATTTCTGTATATTGATTTTGTGTCTTCACCTTACACTGAATTTGTTCATTCTAACAGTTTTTTGGTGGATTCCTTAGGTTTATCTATATATAATGTCATCTGCAAATAATAATGGTTTTACTTCCTTCCAATATGGATGCCTTTTTCTTGCCTAATTGCTCTGGCTATGACTACCCATACTGTGTTGAAAAGAAACAGCAAGAATAAGCATCCTGGTCTTGTTCCTATCTTAGAGGAAAAGCTTTCAGCCTTTTACCATTAAATATGATATTATCTGTAGGTTTGTCTTATTGGCCCTTTATTATGTTGAGTTACATTTCTTCTACTGACTTTGTTGAGTTTTAATAAAAATGGATGTTGAATTTTGTCAAATGCTTTTTCTGCATCTATTAAAGACTTTTATCCTTCATTTTGTTAATGTGGTATATAACATTGATTTGTGGATATTGAGCCATCTTTGTATCCCTGAAATAAATCCCATTTTGGTACCGTGATCTTTTTAATAAGTTGCTGAATTCGGTTTCTTAAGTTTTATAGAGGATTTTTGCTTTTATGTTCATCATATTGGCTGGTAATTTTCTTTTGGCATCCTTGTTTGATTTTCCTAGCAAGGTAATGCTGGCCTTTTAAAATGAGTTTAGAAGTGTTCCCTCTTCTCTTTTTTGGAAGAATTTGAAAAGGATTGATACTGATTATTTTTTCAGTGTTTCATAGAATTCATTGGTGAAGCCATCTGGTCCTGGACTTTTGTTTGTTGGGAGGTTTACGATTACTGATTCAATTTTCTCACTAATAACTGTTCTATTCAAATTTTGTTTCCACGTTCCTTTCTTCATGATTCAGTTCTGGAAGGTTATATGTTCCTAGAAGTTTGTCTCTATCTTCTA
Source organism: Mirounga leonina (assembly GCF_011800145.1). Lineage (NCBI taxonomy): Eukaryota > Metazoa > Chordata > Mammalia > Carnivora > Phocidae > Mirounga > Mirounga leonina. The sequence continues at coordinate 41,268,329 of NW_023270387.1, forward strand.
GGTTGTCCAATTTGTAGGCATATGATTGTTGATACTAGTCTCTTATTTATTTCCATGGTATTAGTTGTAATGTCTCCTCTATTTATTTGAGCCCGTTCTCTTCTTGGTGAATCCAGTGTATGGTTTATAAATTTCATCTTTTCAAACAATCAGCTCATCTTATTGAGCTTTTCTGTTGGCTTTTTAGTTTCTATTTCCTTGATTTCCTCTTTGTAATTGCCTTCCTTCTACTAACTTTGGGCTTTATTTGTCGTTCTACTTCCTTGAGGGGTGATGTTAGGTTGCTTGAGAGTTTTACTTTTTTCTGAGATGTAGGGTATTCATTGCTGGTGACCATCAATCTTAGAACTGCTTTTATGCATCTCATAAATTTTGCCATGTTGTATTTCCATTTTCATTTTTCTCAAGGTATTTTTTTGTCTTTTGATTTCATTGACCTATTAGCTGTTTAGTAGAATGTTAGTTTCCACCTATTTGTGAATATTCCACTTTTCTTGTAATTGATTTCTAGTTTCCTACCACTGTGGTCAAAAGAAAAAAGATGCTGGATGTTTCATTCTTCTTAAATTCATTAAGACTTGTTTTTTTTGGCATAACATATGACCTCTCCTGGAGAATATTCCACGTGCACTTGCAAGAATGAGTGTTTTGCTATTGGATGGAATTTTCTGTATATATCTTTTCATTTCATATGGTCTAATACGTGATTTTTTTGTTTGGAAGCTAGCCTATTCCTCCTATTGAACTGCTGTTTCTCTGTCGGTCTCTTAATAATTTATATGTTTAGGTGCTTTTATGATGGGTACATAAATACTTAGAAATGTTATATCCTCTTGTTTGACCCTGTTATTATTGTGTAATTTCTTTCTTTGTCTCTTACTGCAGTCTTCATTTGAAGTATTTTGTCTGATACTAGCATAGCTATCCCTGCTTTCTTCGGCTTCCATTTGCATTCTATATCTTTTTCCATGCCTTCAGATTTAGTCTGTGTGGGTCTTTACATTTGAAGTGAGTCTCTTCTAGGCATGATATAGATAGGTCTTGTTTTTTTATTCATTCAGCCACTTTGTCTTTTCATTGAAGCATTTATTCCATTTACATTTAAAATAATCCGTATATACGTACATATTGATATTTTGTCAGTTGTTTTCTTGCTGTTTTGTACTTCTCCTGTTCCTTATTTTCTTGCTCTCACCATTTGTGGTTTGTTGGTACAGTATGCTTAAATTTTGTATTTCTTGTATCTAATACAGGCTTACTTCATTGTGCTTGAAAGCTACATTTTTGGTTTTGTTTTTTTAATTGAAGGTTTGTGGCAAACCTGCATCAAGCAGGTCTTTTGACACCATTTTTCCAACTACAATCCAGTTATTCTTGTGTAGTATTTCAAACTATTTTATTGGAATACATTTGGTAATACAGTGTTACTAGTTTCGGGTGTATAGTAGTAATTTGACAGTTACATACATTAAATGCTCGCCGAAGTAAGTGTAGTCACCATCTGTCACCAAAGTTATACTATTATTGACTATATTCGCTGTGGTGTACTTTTCATCCCCATGGCTTATTTATAACTGCAAATCTGTACCACTTAATCCCCTATTTTGCCCATACGCCTGCCACCTTCCTTCCCTTCTATCAACCACCAATTTTTTTCTTGGTTCATTTGTTTTGAAGTGAAATAGTATGGTATTTGTCTTTCTCTGACTTATTTCACTTAGCATAATACCCTCTAGTTGGGTGCATCCGTGTTGCAGATGGCAAGATTTCATCCTTTTTTAGGTTAATATTCCATTGTATATATACCACATCTTTATTTCATCTGTCAATGGACACTTGGTTTGCATCCCTATGTTGGCTGTTATAAATAACACCGGTAAAATAAGGACACATATATTTGTACTTAGGTAAGTATATATACATTTAATGTTTTCAGGGTTTTTTGGGTAAATAGCCAGTAATGGAATTACTGGATCATGTAGTATTTCAATTTTTAAATTTTTTTTTTTTAAGATTTTATTTATTTGGGAGAGAGAGAAAGAACACATGAGAGGGGATAGGGTCAGAGCGCGAAGCAGACTACCTGCCAAGCAGGGAGCCTGATGCGGGACTCGATCCAGGGACTCCAGGATCATGACCTGAGCCAAAGGCAGTTGCTTAACCAACTGAGCCACCCAGGCGCCCCTTTAATTTTTTTTTTTTAAAGATTTTAGTCATTTATTTGACAGACAGAGAGAGAGGGAACACAAGCAGGGGGAGTGGGAGAGGGAGAAGCAGGCTTCCCGCGGAGCGGGGAGCCCTATGCGGGGCTCGATCCTAGGACCCTGGGATCATGACCTGAGCCAAAGGCAGACGCCCAACGACTGAGCCACCCAGGCGCCCCAATTTAAATTTTTTGAGGAACCTCCATAATGTTTTCTCTAGTGGCCGCACCAATTTGCATTCCCACCAACATGGACGAGGGTACCTTTTTTCCACATCGTCCCACATTGTTGCCAGCACTTGTCTTTTTGATGCCAACTGTTCTGACAGTTGTGAGGTGATACCTCAGTTTTGATTTGCATTTCCCTAATGATTAGTGATGGGGACCACATTTTTCATGTTTCTTGGCCATGTGTACTCTTTGGAAAGATACATATTCGGGTTCTCTGCCCATTAATCGATTATTGGGAGCTTTTTGTTGAGTTGTATCAATTATGTATTTCAGATATGAACCCCTCATTGGATAGATCATTTGCAAATATCTTCTCCCATTCAGTAGGTTGCTTGTCATTTTGTTGGTTTCCTCTGCTGCACAAAAGCTTTTTAGTTTGATACTCCCAATAGTTCCTTTTTGCTTTTGTTTCCCCTGCCCAAGGAGGCCTATATGGAAAAACATTGCCAAGGCCAGTGTATTAGAGATTGCTGCCTAGGTTGTTGGGTTTTTTGTTTTTGGAGTTTTATGGTTCTAGCTCTCACATTTATTTAGGCATTTAATCCATTTTGAGTTGATTTTTGTTTGATGTACGTGGTTCATTTCATGTTCCTGTCCTATTTTCCCAGCACCGTTTATTGAAGAGACTCCATTGCACAGTCTTGCCTCCTTTTTTGTACATTATTAATCATATAAGCATGGATTTATTTCTGAGTTCTCTATTCCATTCCATTAATCTGTGTGTCAGTTTTTCTGCCTGTATCATACTGATTACTATAGCTTTGTAGTAGATCTTGAAATCTGGGATTGTATATACCCTCCAGCTCTGTTCTTTCACAAGAATTGCTTTGGCTATCTGGGATGTTTTTTGTTGTGGTACAAATTTGAGGAGTATTTATTCTGATTTTGTGGAAAATGCTGTTGATATTTTGATTGGGATTGCATTTGTTTTTATTATGTTCCGTTTTAGAAATATCTAATACTTTTCAGAGTACAGATCTTTCACCTCTTTGGTTAAATTTACACACAGGTATTTTATACTTTTTGAATCAATTGTAAAGGAGTTTGCTTAATTTCTTTTTCTGCTACTTTGCTAATAGTATATAGAAATGTAATAGATTTCTGTGCATTGGGTTTGTATTGAATTCATTGGTTCTCATTTTTTGGTGTGTTTAGGTTTTCTGTATGTATTACCGTGTCATCTGCAAATAGTGACAGTTTTATTTCTTCCTTACCAATTTGAGTGCCTTTTATTTCTTTTTCCTGTCTGCTGCAGCTAGAACTTCTAAGACTATGGTGAATAAAAGTAGCAAGAGTAGGCATTCTTGTCTTGTTCCTAATCTTAGAGGAAAAGTTTTCAGTATATCTCACCATGAGTATTAGGGTATGTGGTGGTAGGTCTTATATGGCCTTGCTCTAAACCCACTTTACTGACAATTTTTTATCATGAACAGATTGCCACAGCCACTCTACATAATCAGTCAGCAGCCATCAACGTCAAGGCAAGACCCTCAACCAGCAAAAAGATTGCAGCTAGCTGAAAGCTAGCAGCTGCAGCTAGCTGATGGTTAGCATTTTTTAGCAATAAATTAAGGTAAGTCCATTTTTTTAGAAATGCTCTGCACACTTTACAGTATATTATAAACCTATCTTTTATATATACTAGGAAATCAGGAATTTCCTTTGACTTGCTTCATTGAAGATACCTGTGACCTACCGTGCAGTATATCAGAGGTATACCTATGTGGCTTTTGGTTTGTGGTTACCGTGAGCCTTACATATAACAATCTATTGATTTAAAGCGGACTTTCATGAATATTACGTTTAACTTTGAAGGCATTCTAAAGCTCTCCCTACTTACTCTTATCCACCCCATCACCAAGTTTTGTTTTCAATGTCACATTTTACTTCCTCTTAATTTTGTGCATCCCTTATTGCAACTCTTGCCTCAACCTTCATACTATTTAATACATTACCTTTACTATAATGTTTATCAGTAAAATTTTCACTGTTTTCTTGTTACTAATTAGCACCTTTTCTTTGCAGCTTTTAAAGAACTTCCTTTATCATTTCTTATAAGACCAGTTTAGTGGTGATGAATCCCTTTAGCTTTTGTCTGGAATACTCTTTTCCCTTCAGTTCTGAATGATAATGTTGCAGAATGCCAGTCCTTTCTGGTCTGCAAAGTTTCTTCTGAAAAATCTGCTAGATATCTTATGGGGGTTCTTCTGTACATAACAAGTAGTTCTTCTCTTGCTGCTTTTAAGATTCCTTGTCCTTGACATTTTAATGATAATGTGTTTTGGTGTGGATCTCTTTTGGTTCCCTGGATCTGGATGTTTCTTTCTCCAGATTAGGGAAGTTTTTAGCCCCCTTCTCTCCCTACACTGGGAATGATGTTTTCTAGAAGTCCCTTAAGCTTTTTGGTTTTTTGTTTTCTTTTTTGTTTTTCCTTGTTCTGTTAGCGTGAACTCCAGTGCCCTGTCTTTGAGTTCAGCGATCCTCTCTTCTGCTTCATCTCGTTTGCTGTAAACCCCCCTAGTGTATTTTTCAGTTCAGTTGTTGTATCCTTCAGTTCTGTGACTTCTATTTGGTACTTTTCTCTTTTTTCAGTTTCTCACTGTGTTCATCCATTCTTCCAAATTTAGTTAGCATCTTTATGGCCATATTTTTAATTCTTTATCAGGTAGATTATCTCTGTTTCACAAACTATTTTTCTGAGGTTTTACCTACTTTCATTGGAATATATTCCTGTTAATTCATTTTTTTTTTTAAGCTATGTGTTGGTTTCTATATGCATCAGATGAAACAGCTACCTCTCCCAGTGTTGAAGTAGAGGAACCTTTTCATTTAACCTTGCTGTATCTCGTTTGTTTCTCAAATTTTGTGATTGTCCCAGCAGCCTGTTTTTACTAGCTCCTGATAGTTGAGGGTTTGGCTTCCACAGTATGCAAATATGTATCATCTTGTGGGAGCCAGGTGATAGGGAGGTGTCCCTTAGACACAGTAGTAAAAATTGGGGCTCCAGTTGATTAGATAAGTTGCTTACTGGAATATACCAGCAAGCTGTAATAAGGAAGAACACAAAGATGGTATTGCCCCACCTTACATGGTTTGAGAGCATTTCCATAGGTCTCTAGAAGAGTGCCAGATCTGAGGCCTGCCCTAGAGCAGGTTGAAGCTCCAGGGTAAGTAAATAGGCTCTTTTACAAAAAGAAGAGGATAGGTGTTTCAGTCTGCCAGGCAGAGTGAGAGCACAAAAGATAGCGCCTGCCCTCCAATGTCCCTGGTAAGGTTTACAGTTAATCCTTATGTATGTTTAAGTAGAAGCCTGCCCCTCAGGCTGCAGCTGTGATGATAAACTTATAGACCTCTTTCGCTGGAAGACTGAGCTGCTTGGGTCTGTTGCCTGTTTAAGACCTTTTTCTCCATTGGTTCCAGTCTTACGGGACCTGTGAGGAGCCAGGCAATGTACAGGTGTGCCCTGGCAGCAGCTGCAAAAATCAGGGTGCCCGGGGCACCTGGGTGGCTCAGTTGGTTAAGCGACTGCCTTCGGCTTAGGTCATGATCCTGGAGTCCCTGGATCGAGTCCCGCATCGGGCTCCCTGCTCGGCAGGGAGCCTGCTTCTCCCTCTGACCCTCCCCCCTCTCATGCTCTCTGTCTCTCATTCTCTCTCTCTCAAATAAATAAAATCTTAAAAAAAATAAATCAGGGTGCCCGACAAAGGTACAACCTCCTTTTTTGGGATATGCCATCAAACTGGGGCAGGGCCGGGGGGCGGGGGGAGTGTAAAAGACTCTTTCCATCCTAGATGTATGCCAGACCAGAAGCTTTCTCCTTAGGCTAAAGCTCCTGTACAACCAAATAGGTGTTGTTCTTAGAAAAAACTCAGCCTGCTATCTGTACAGTACCTTGGTACAGTCTCATGGCACTCAGGAATGCAAGCCCCACAAAGGGCATCCCTGGGCAGCAGCTGTAAACACTTAAGTACAAGACACAGGTAGGGGCGCCTGGGTGGCTCAGGTGGTTAAGCGACTGCCTTTGGCTCAGGTCATGATCCTGGAGTCCCAGGATCGAGTCCCGCATCAGGCTCCCTGCTCGTCGGGGAGTCTGCTTCTCCCTCTGACCCTCCCAACCCTCCCCCCTCTCATGCTCTCTCTCTATCTCATTCTCTCTCTCTCTCAAATAAATAAATAAAATCTTTAAAAAAAAAAAAAAGACACAGGTAAAAAAAGCTGCCTTCCAGGAGATACTGGTGCTCTGGAGCTCAGGAGAGGAAGAACACAAAGATGGCACCCACCAGCCTCCTCCAGGTGATGCATTAAGATTAGCAAATGAATCTTTCACATGAAGTCTGCTTTTCAGAGGGCTGCTTCTGCACTGGACCCTGTGGCAAATGAGTCCATGCAAGCCCTTTAGGAGCTGTTTGTTCACTGTAGCCCTTTGGGTCTCTTGAATGTGAGCACTGTTGGCTTCCATAGCCAGATGTTTTGGAGGCTCATCACTCAGGTGCAAGTCTTAAAAGCTGGTTGTACCCTGTTTGAGGTATGAACCCTTCACTCCTCAAGGGAGAAATTCTGGGTTTGTAAATTCCCTCCTCATTGTGGGTTGTGTCCCTAGAGATGGGTGTATGGCATGATTAGTTCTTGGTATGGCCTTTTTCTTCTTTGATATGAAGGAGTTGTTCATCTTTCAGTTGTTCAGTTCTTCAGGTCTTTCTTTTTCAGAGGAAATTGTTCCATATGTAGTTTCAGCTTTGAAGTGTGTCCATGGGAGGAGTGGAGTTCAGGATCTTCAGACATTGCCATTTTGTACTGCCCTAGCTTTAGAATATAGCCTTAATATTCAGTTAATAATTCCAAATATATTTTTAAAATATACTGCAGTCTTTTTGGCAGTTACTTACATTTAGAATGCATTTAACTCTTTGACCCTGAAATCCACATACTGATTATATAGATATTAAAACAAAAGTTCAAAAGGACACAGGCAGTATTTTTACTAAAAGTAAATGAGGGAAAAAGCAAATTGAATTAAAAAGTCAACAAAGAGTTTAAAAATTATACATGCATGCCAAACAGTGGAACACTATACACCAGATAAGAAGAGCTAAAACTGTATATACTGACATGGGAAGATCTCTTAAGATAAATTGTTATGCAAGTCAGGAAACGACAGATGTTGGCGGGGATGCGGAGAAAGGGGAACCCTCCTACACTGTTGGTGGGAATGCAAGCTGGTGCAGCCACTCTGGAAAACAGTATGGAGGTTCCTCAAAAAGTTAAAAATAGAGCTACCATATGACCCAGCAATTGCACTACTGGGTTTTTACCCCAAAGATACAAATGTAGGGATCCAAAGGGGTACGTGCACCTCAATGTTTATAGCAGCAATGTCCACAATAGCCAAACTATGGAAAGAGCCAAGATGTCCATCAACAGATGAATGGATAAAGATGTGGTATATGGATACAATGGAATATTATGCAGCCATCAGAAGGAATGAGATCTTGCCATTTGCAATGACGTGGATGGAACTGGAAGGTATTATGCTGAGTGAAATAAGTCAATGAGAGAAAGACATGTATCATATGACCTCACTGATATGAGGAATTCTTAATCTCAGGAAACAAACTGAGGGTTGCTGGAGTGGTGGGGGGTGTGAGGGATGGGGTGGCTGGGTGATAGACATTGGGGAGGGTATGTGCTATGGTGAGCTCTGTGAATTGTGTAAGACTGTTGAATCACAGACCTGTACCTCTGAAACAAATAATACATTATGTTAAAAAAGAAGATAGCAGGAAGGGGAAAATGAATGGGGAGACAAACCATGAGAGACTATGGACTCTGAGAAACAAACTGAGGGTTCTAGAGGGGAGGGGAGTGGGGGGATGGGTTAGCCTGGTGATGGGTATTAAGAGGGCACGTACTGCATGGAGCACTGGGTGTTACACACAAACAATGAATCATGGAGTGCTACATCAAAAACTAATGATGTATAGTGATTAAAATAACAAAAAAGATAAATTGTTATGAAAAAAAAGCAAGATGCAAAATATATGGTCCCATTTATGTAGCTATAGATGAATAAATATATAGATATATACACGTGTATATGAAACATTGATTTTCTTTAAATAGAATAGCAAATGACTGGGTGTGGGTTATAGAAGGGAATGCTGAAGGAGCATGGCCCCTTTTTATCCTACAAGCTTCTATAAGAGTCTGCATTCATTTTGAGAAAAAGAGGTTTTGCTTATGAATAGACTAATAAAGGCAAGAGATAACCCTCTCTTGCCTGTATTATAAATCTAATATGTAGATTTACTTTCAACTTTTTATTTGACATGTAAATACTTAACTGATGGCTATTTTACTTGTATCAATAAATAATTATATTTGTATTATTTTTAAAAATAGCAGCCATTTACTGAGGTTTAGGTAAGTATTTTGCCCAGGTTACTTAGTATGAGCCAGAGCTGGACTCTAAACGCCTGTGCTTATAATTAAACGTTAATACTAGTCACTAATACTTAAAGCTAACGTACAGAACTGTCTCTGGTACATGTCATCTGATGATAAACAGCCTCTCAAATTTTCACCAAGGAACTGCAGCTTAAGAGGTAGCTTAAAAAACTGGAGACTGTGCAAGCACACAGTCAAGATAGCGAAAGAAAACAACATAGAGGTACAGATACAAAAAGAGGATATTGCTTCAGCAGAACGTGGCAGCCATCTTCAAAAACCTAAAATGTTCTATGGAAATAGATCTAGATTTACCCTATATGATTTTGGAGAGCTGAACAGGGTCAGAGGGAGGAAATTACAGGGAAAACGATCTTTATGAAGAAAACTTCTGTTAACATAGACATTTCTTAAAATGAAATAGACTTCCTCATAAGGTAGTAAGCTTCCTATCGCTGGAAGATTCAGAGGCTAAATAGCTACTTACCTCAAATGCTATAAAAAAGATTAATGTAGAACTTTGAACTACATGAGCTCTAGGATTCCCTTTAAGAGTCTATAGCTTTTAGATTTTCTTAGAGTTTTCAACTACATTTATCATTTACATTTGCAGCAAAGCAATAAACACGAAGTTAACTTTTCTGATACTACAACTTCACTACTATACATAATCTTACCCATATTCCCCATAGCATATATACTCATCTTCGGTTCACCTGATGAGAGCAGTTTAAAACAGACTTTGGACATGCTGGTTTTGGTCACAGTGAAGTATTTAATGTCCTTTAGTGAAAGGTGTTGCTTCCTTACCTATAGAACGGCCTCCCTGGTAAACCAAGGGGATCGATGAATGCTCTCTCCAGGAGCATCAGTTGGTCATTCATGATTCTCACTGCAATGGGACTTCAAAAATAAGAGTTATAGTTACCATGGAGCTCTATTTTATTTTTTTTAATTTTATTATGTTAATCACCATACATTACATCATTAGTTTTTGTGTATTTTTAAATAATACAGGATAAAGCATGGAAAAATAAACTTCTAAAATCAACAGATTTTTAAGAAAATGCAGATTAACAGTAATGCTTTATATGTAAACTACATATAACAATGGAGGCATCTTTCTAATATTCATAATGAGAGAGACCTATTGGAAATGGTTCTTTTGTCAAGACCATAGAAAGAACAGAAAGACATTTTTAATTCTTTCTAGGAGGAGAGCCTGGCCTCCTGCAGAGGCAGATTGGGTGTACTATCAAGTTAATGCCACTGAGTAAAGGCTGAACAACAACAAATGAAGGGAAGTCGCAACAGTCTGCAAGAAGAGTTGGGGAGGGGGTAGTTGCACATCATGGGCAGGGAATCCCCTTTCATATTTGGAATCTGCCAGCTCTTTGGGGTGCTACACAGGTTCTCTGGGCTTTCCTACAACCCGAGGGAGAGAGAGAAGCCCCTCAAAATGAAGGATACATCTTGTTGCCAATATGGGTGGTGAAAAAGCTTATTCTAATTGGATCTGAACAAATAAATGTGACCTGGACTACAGTGTGGAACAATTTATGCTTGTTAGATAATGCTTTAAATACAACTTTTTCATTATATTTCAATCTAAAAGTGGCAAGCGGTTAAATGAAATGCAAAAAAAAAAACTTCTGCACTTGGTCAGGGAAGTATTGGGACTGTAGTGAAATTCATACTACAAATGCACTTAAACCATGGAATTGTGAATTACCGGCTGTCCTCCTTGGCCCTTGTCTTGGAATGAGTTTTTAGTCTACCATAGAATAATGCTTCTCAAACTTCAATGTGAATACAAACCATTCTGGAGAGTCTTGTTAAAAAGCACGGAATTCTAATTTAGTAGGTCTTGGATGGCATTTGATACTCTTTCTAACTAGGTAATGCTGATGCTGCTGGTTTACAGACCGTAGAGCATTGATGTAGAGTTGAATGCTTACAAAGTGTACACAATTCATTCTAGTAATTAAATCACTTTTCAAAATGATGGGGAGCTTTACATTTGAAACTTACTTATTAAGATCAACTTGTGTAAGTCTTCTATGAAAATCTGAAGCAGCATCTGAGAAGTTCTTCACAGCAGAAAATAAAGAATCTTTTAAAAATGCAAAAGTGGAAAGTCAGTAAGAGGAGCTTATTTCACATGTTTACTTCCCTGCCCACCCCATTCCAGGCTGATATGAGTGAATAGATACTGAAACAATGTTGAGCCTTCCTGCAGATCCATGGAAATTATCAGAAAATTTGTAACAAAGAAACAGTATATAAAATAGAAAATGATTAAATTAGTTCTTCAGGAAATAACTTCCAAGAGTCTAGGACATAATTCTTTTAACTCCTAATTTACCAGAAATGCATCATTTATGTATGTACTCCTTCAATACATATTTATTGGTACAACATCTATATGCTAGATACAGCTCTAGATGAGTTATGTTCCTGCAATTATTATAGACAAACAATATTAATCCCTCTTTGTAAAGAGTGCATTTAAGGTCTTGTTTAAAGGCCACCTGTGACAAGCTGACATATGTGGACACAAATAGGATCGGGTTTTGTCTGGTCAAGCTTTTCTAGTTTACAAAAATTCTAAGGGAAGTGAGAAGGTTCTCAGTATATTTTTTATTACAACCACCTATTAATCATTTTGCATCTTTTCTAAACCGAACATTAACAGAAATTGATTCCTTCCTTCCTTAATCCTGTGAAGCAGGGGATACATTTTACAGATAGAGCGCTTACTATTCCAGACACAGGATAAGGCCTTTTTTTTTTTTTGTCCTAAATATGCTTTAAGCTCTAATTAGTATTGCTGTTTTAAAAACCATGTACCAAATAATCTAATAATAGGTATTATCGAAGCTAAAGAAAAGTATTGAAGGAATTTTAGGTTTCCAATGAACCACAAGAGTCTAGATGGGTAAGAAATGAAATGTATCCCTGATATTTAGTAATAGGTGAATGATAACTTCGGCATAAGCAATTTCAGTAGAGTAGGAAGACAGTTCAGTGGATTGGTAGAAGGAAGTAAAGAAATGGAGACTGGGAGTGCAGATTATGATCCATCCCATCCATCATTCCTTCATTAAAACATTTTCTGAGGGTCTGTTGTTGCCTGGCAGTAAATGACGGATTTTGACTGGGAAGGGAGTAGGGCACATTAGGTAGAAGAAACGTTTATAATGAATGTTTAATGCAGATGGAGTGTTACCAGTGAGATGGCGAGTTGGACAATATGGGGGGTATTAACATACATTAGGCTAATTAACCGGTGTCAACAGAGTCCTTCCACTTTAACTCTGTGCTCTCCCTGTAGGATCCTGACTTCAGTTGATAAAAAGTAATTCAAAAGAAAAGCAGGGCATCTAGGAAAAGAAATGGATGCTGGATAGCCAAAGAACTATGAGTGTCCATCTTGCTGTGGGCTCTGCTTATTCATTTCATTTGCCTCATTATTCTCCAATCGCTCATGTAAACACAATTTCCTAAATTTTCTTCGCATCATTTTATCTAGATCTTAGTACCTGCTGCTCATCATAACTTTGAAGATGACTAATTTGGATGTAGTAATATTCAAAAGCCACTGCTGACTACTCTGTACTTACTCTCTGTGTACTCCTACAACAACTTGTCCCTGGCACTTTGGTCTTCTCCCTCACATGAGATTCTGTGCTCTTTGAGGGCAATGATTATTTTTCACACATCCTTATGTCTCCCAGGAAATAACACAGAACTTGTAGATGGTAGACACTGAATACAAATTTGACAATTTTGGTATATACTAAGAATATGTACTCCCAGATTAAAAGAAAATGGTTACAATAAAACCCTACTAGTAGGTAACATTCATGAGCATTAAGTGTCCGGCACCATTGTTTCTATATATTAACCAACTGAATCAGGCACAGCAGTCTTGGAAACATGTTGTATTCTTTACTGTTTCACTCCTAAGAAAACGGACACACAGAGAGGGGCCACGGCCCTCTCCCAACATCACACAGTGATTTAAATATTAGAGCCAGGATTTGAACTGGGTAACTGCTTCTAGACCCAGTACTCAGTGCCACTGAGTACTATATTTCATCCCTGCTTTGTAGGGAGTATGTAGTATAGAACAGTAACTGCAAAATGGCTATGAAAGAATGCTTAAAACCATGTAAAAAAAATCCTCCATGTAGACAAATACATGCAATAATAGTAATTACCTATGTAGTGGAATAGGTTTTCTCTGTTTTCCCATCTTTGTGTAGTAGTATTTATTTTACTAGTATTTTTCTTTTAACAGTAAAAATATTTTTAAAGGCAGCAACACAGGGAAAATATTTACAAACCCAATGTTTATAGCACAAACTTAGCAAGATGGATTCATCCTACAAATATCAGATGAAATTACGTTCTTTAAAAGTGTTTAGTTTTTTTTCCAGAAGTCGGAATTAAGTGATGCAGGTATACTGGGATCAAAGAGTGCACTGGTGACAAAAGGAGACAGTATCTTAAAGCTCCAACTTAAAGATTATAAAATACCCAGCCATTCTTACCAAATGATACTCCGTGGTCTCTCAATTGTTGGTCATGTTTCTTAGATAAATTGTAGATACTTGTTGCATAGTTTTTCAAAGCTTTTGCATAGTCTTCAATATTGAACGGAATGATTTCAGAGTCTGCAAGCTCATAAACCAGTGCTCCTCGTAACTGAGCCACAGAAAGCTGTTTTTTAAATGTTGGATCATAAAAATTCTCTACTAATTCAAACGTCTCATAAATCGTATGGTATACTGGGTAGCTGCTGTATTTATCTGTTTTCTGGGGGAGAAAAAAAAGCAGGTACTAAATACAAACATTAAATATTCACATTACAGGATTCATGTAATCATAAAAATGATTGCAGAAGAAAATACAACCATATGGCACCCTGAGTTTTATCACAATGAAGCAGAAAAAAGTTCAAATCTAACTATAACACTATCACCATACGTTCACTAGTTTAAAATTTTACTGTTGTTTTATAATTCACGTAATCTTCACTCAGGATACTTCTGGAAAGTTGTCTTTATTGTATTTCTGATAACTGAAATTAAGGAGTACATACTCAAACTGCGTATTAGCACAGTTTAAAATTATTTATCAATTGATTGGAAATGAAAGGTTCTAGGTGGCCAAGAACCATATAGTTGAGGAATTCGATATTTAAGCACCTTGTCTGCCTTTCCAAAGTGTATAACCAAATACCATTTACCCTTTTTTATATAATTAATGGGCTACCATGATAAATTACTACATAGTGGTATTTTATGTAAATATTTTTTGACTTCCTAGGGCCACCTTTCCTAAGTTTAGTTTTTGTTTATCTGCTCCTTTGGTTAATATTTTTATTGCTTTTAGTATCACTAAAAGGAATCCATGTGTCAGTCTCTAATACTCTGCTTTTAATCCACAACGTCTTAGAAACTAGATAGCTTTGTTCAGATTGATGACAGAATATAAAAGTGAATAGGCCTTGAAAGAGTTTAATGAGTATTAGTATACAGATTTATGCATTTATTTTGGGTTATTTTAGAGCTGTTTTTGCTTCCATCTCTGTTCTCAGTCACATTCTGGATAGCCAGATTTGCAAGAGGTATGTATTCTAGACAAGCAAGATGTTGGTGTACTGCAATTATGATCTGAAAATTATTAAAGTGTGACAAATCTGAATTTGGTTTGGTTTATCACATAATTTATAACATAATCAAGCAGACATGGTATATGTTGGCATATCCTAGGACTTGTATATTATCAATGTGTTTGAGTAACAATGGTGTACACTAGTCAGTGCAGAACTGAAACGAGAATCAACTAAATATCAGGAGGAACTTGTTTTATACCCTCATCAAGAGCCCTGGCCTCAAAAGACACATGAAAAAGTGCTCAACATCGCTTGGCATCAGGGAAATCCAAATCAAAACCTCAATGAGATACCATCTCACACTGGTCAGAATGGCTAAAATTAACAAGTCAGGAAACGACAGATGTTGGCGGGGATGCGGAGAAAGGGGAACCCTCCTACACTGTTGGTGGGAATGCAGGCTGGTGCAGCCACTCTGGAAAACAGTATGGAGGTTCTTCAAAAAGTTGAAAATAGAGCTACCATATGACCCAGCAATTGCACTACTGGGTATTTACCCCAAAGATACAAATGTAGGGATCCGAAGGGGTACATGCACCCCGATGTTTATAGCAGCAGTGTCCACAATAGCCAAACTGTGGATAGAGCCAAGATGTCCATCGACAGATGAATGGATAAAGAAGAGGTGGTATATATATACAATGGAATATTATGCAGCCATCAAAAGGAATGAGATCTTGCCATTTGCAATGATGTGGACGGAACTGGAGGGTGTTATGCTGAGCGAAATAAGTCAATCAGAGAAAGATATATGACCTCACTGATATGAGGAATTCTTAATCTCAGGAAACAAACTGAGTGTTGCTGGAGTGGGGGGTGGGGAGGGATGGGGTGGCTGGGTGATAGACACTGGGGAGGGTATGTGCTATGGTGAGTGCTGTGAATTGTGCAAGACTGTTGAATCACAGATCTGTACCTCTGAAACATAATGCAATATATGTTAAGAAAAAAAATGATAGCAGGAGGGGAAAAATGAAGGGGGGGGGAATCGGAGGGGGAGACAAACCATGAGAGACTATGGACTCTGAGAAACAAACTGGGGGTTTTTGTAAGAGAGGGGGATGGGGGGATGGGTTAGCCCAGTTGATGGGTATTAAGGAGGGCACATATTGTGTGGAGCACTGGGTGTTACACACAAACAATGAATCATGGAACACTACATCAAAAACTAATGATGTATGGTGATTAACATAACAATAAATTTTTTTTTTTAAAAAGAGCCCTGGCCTCAGATGACAGGCAGGAGTGGGAATGTGAAGAGGGGCTACTGACAATAAAGCCTCTTGACCTGGTATGCCCTTAACCAACACAGGTTCTTCACCTGCATATTTTCCTCAGGAAAAGATGAGAAGAATGAGGCTTTCCAACAAAACCTGTGCCAAAAACGGATATGAACTACTTGGTTCTGATAACCAGCTAAGTACCTGGCATTACTCTGATAACTACCACTTCACCGAATAATCCTGCAGGGAAAATTGACAGAATAACCCAAATTAATTCCGAGTCCATCTATAAAGGGAGTCAGCCTTTGCCCCTGGAATTCTTCTTGGGCCATGTGACCTGGTGCCCTGGTGCCAAAAAAGTAAACTGTTTAAAATTCCTAACAAAAAGTTGGATAAAGTGCTGGGTATCCAAAATAATAAGATGGCTTACCCTATTCTTAGTGTAACGGGCTCTGCCTGAAGCAATTCCAAGTCTCTGAAAATAAGCTTCAAAATCACTTCCAGATCCCAGTTTGTTGATTCTAGATGTAGAATATGAATATATATATACACACAGGGAGAAATAAATACATAAATTTAAAAAATTATGAAATAAATGGGACAGTGAATCCAAGCAAGGAATTGCATAGCGTATTTACAAGAATTAGAAGGTACACCATTACACAATACTTTACTATCATGTGCTAGAAACTGGTGTGATAAAAATATATTCTGCATTGACTGACTACAGCCAGAGTTGAACAGTGCCAACAAAGACAGCAGCCTAGTGACTACAGTCTGTTTTGTTTTTTTTTTTAAAGATTTTATTTATTTATTTGACAGCACAAGCAGGGGGAGCGTCAGGCAGAGGGAGCAGCAGACTCCCACTGAGCAGGAAGCCCGAGACTATAGTCTATTTTCAGCATTTTATGGTATTTATTTAGAGGGGAAAATAAGATTTGGTCACTCTCAGAGAACTATAATCTGGTAAGAAAACTGCCATGAGGGACACCTGGGTGGCTCAGGTCATGATCCAGGGTCCTGAGATTGAGGCCCACATCAGGCTCCTTGCTCAACGGGGAGTCTGCTTCTGCCTCTGCCTCTCTTCCTACTCGTGTTTTGTTTTGTTTTTTTTCTCTCTCTCTACCAAATAAAATCTTAAAAAAAAAAAAAAAAAGAAAAGAAAACTGCCATGATAAAGTATATTTAAAATAAAAATTAAGAATAAAAATATTTAAGATCATTAAGAATCTCAATGTGCCTTATTTAGAAATTTAATCAAAATACATTTCTTTGCATATAGTAAAGAAAACCAGTGCATACATATTTAATATATATTATATATATATAATAACAAAAATTCTTTTTTTTTTTTTAAAGATTTTATTTATTTGACAGAGAGAGACACAGCGAGAGAGGGAACACAAGCAGGGGGAGTGGGAGAGGGAGAAGCAGGCTCCCCGCAGAGCAGGGAGCCCGATGCGGGACTCAATCCCAGGACCCCGGGATCATGACCTGAGCTGAAGGCAGTCGCTTAACCAACTGAGCCACCCAGGCGCCCAATAACAAAAATTCTTAATAAAATGGTGAGTAAAGCAGAATATGCATTAGGAACATAACTATATACTTCCAACCTATTATGTGTTGAGATTTAGACCTTGGATTTTTTTTTTTAAGATTTTATTTATCCCAGGACCCTGGGATCATGACCTGAGCCAAAGGTGGATGCTTAACAATAGAACCACCCAGGAGCCCCTGACCTTGGATCTTTTTAAAACCTTTTTTTCTACTCCAGTAATTTTTTTTTAATAAGCATGTGAAACTTTTATAGTGGAAATGCAAACTTCCACAAGACTTATTTGGAATATGGAATGAAGCTATACACTCTTACTAGTTTTTAGAAATAGTATTGCAGGAGAAACAAAAAATTCAAGAAAGCTGCTGTTGTAACTCATTTGGAGTTACGTGATTTATTAATTATCTAACACATATTTGAAATTTAATGCAAGAATGCAAAATAATACCTGATAATGTGACAAAATAATTTTGACTAAAAGTCTGCAAAACTAGAATCTATTATAGATTGAATGATGGCTATTCTGTCTGATTAGCAAATCAAACACTACAAGAGGGATTCTCTGGGATTATCTTTCCTCTACTCAAATTGTTGACACATCTAAGAATTGCATGTCTGGAGAAACAAAGGGCAAAGGGGAATTCATAATTTATAATTATAATTTATCCTAGTAATTTACCTAGGAAAATTTATATTTTCAGATGAAGGGTCCTTTTCCAACCAGCTTTCATAAAGAGATTTACTCTCAAAACCATCATCTGGGCTGGAGATCTGGAATGAAAAAATCAAATATTGTGAATTAGAGGCAGAAGCAACTAAAATCTGACCATATGTTATCAACTTCTTACTATATGGATATGTGTTATGTTCTTTATAGAAAAACAAAAGCAAATGGCAAGAAAAAAAATCGAATCAAATTCTTGTTCATTTTTGTTGTCTGCCTAATGGTAATTTTGCCAGGGACCTGGGATAAAATTTCCTGCTTTTTTTGGTAAGCTTTTTACTAGAGTTCCAGATTTTTTAAAAATGTCATCACTTTGATTTTTGGGAGCTTAGATCTCTTTTAGTGGCAAGTTACTGGGGGAAACTTTAGAAAGATTTACTTTAGTAAATTGCTTTTGTCCAAGAAGACCTATAAAAAATGGCTTAGGGCAACAGATATGCCTGAACAAGCTAAGCTTGAAATTGGCAATGTAAGTCCTGGCTTTGTAGGGCAGGTGGGATAAGGAGGAAATGCCATTTTAAGAAAGTCAAATTATATTTAAACAAAGTTGGAATTTGATGGGTTTTAAAAGCTCTGTGCAACCTCAGATTTCTCTTTGGAAATTCTAAGAGCTTCTGTAATTCATGAACCTTTTTTACTACCCTCATTAAAAGTATGCCCATAAACATAACTTTTCTTTCTCCACTTGAAGAAAAGCAGGGCCACGTGGTGGAAAAATTGCAGACTTCAAAGGCTAAAGTCTATTTTAAATCCATATTATCACACATACCCACCTGAAATTTGGTTATAGCTCTACTTTAAAAAAAAAAAAAGGCATACCCTACTTATGCAGCTCTGAGCATTATAACCTTTGGTGTACTCCCCTCTTGAAGCCCTAGTTTTGTGGAAGTGGGGATAATGGTCCCCATCTTAACATAAAGATCAATTCCTCTGATATTTTCTCTGGCCTTATACAGAGTTGGTTGTTTACCTCATCATTGCATATGCAGCCCTGAGCTTAGAAACAGTCCTGGCACTCCACAGTCATCCCTTTGCATGTTGCAGCTGCAGAGATGTTCTGTTCATTTCTAGCCAATTCACTGGGTTCTACTCTACTCTGCTCCTGCCAACTTGCAATAGCTAAGAACCTGTTCCATCTCCCACATCCTGCTTAGATTGAATTCCCGAAAAATCCTTTCATTTTCTGGAATCATCATCTCAGTCTAGCACTAACCAGAATGGTGTCCCTTCAGCCTGGTCTCCCTGGATCATACTTTCTGTCTCTGATATACACATCTTCATAGATGCTGACCCTCCTCCATTATTCCAACACCCTGTCCCATTTCTTTCTTTTATCAGGCAGCTGCCCTTCTCTCTAAGCTCTGCCCTCTACAACTCTTGTCCTATCCTCACGTTGCCAGCATGGTTTCACTGTGCCAACACACACTAGGGGTTGGTAAAATTGTAATAATCAGTTCATGGGAGAATACAAGTCTTTTTCTACTGGGTTTTGGTATGGCCATAGATAAGCATCTGCTTCTGTACAAAGGGGCATAGACCTAAACATATCCCTGTTGGCCCTAACATTCATACTCTTTTTTTTTTATTATTATTTTGAAAGAGCACAAGCATGGGGGGAGGAGCAGAGGGAAAGAGCATCTCAAGCAGGCTCCATGCTGACACGGCTCGATCTCATGACCCTGAGATCATGACCTGAGTCAAAATCAAGAGTCAGACGCTTAACTGACCAAGCCACCCAGGCACCCCTAAAATTCTTCTTATTCTTGACATTAAAGGCAGGAGCCATCTCTAGGACAGCACAAAGCATAAATGTATATGCTGAGAAGGATTTTCTCAGGCTTTTAGATAAGATTATTTTATAGGACGTTCCAATAAAAGGATCAAGAACACAAGCTACCCAATATGTTGAGAGTTGGGATGGGAATAATAAAAAGACTCTCATTTGAGAAAACTAGTTTTTAAAGACACTAACAGGAAAAAGGAAAGGGCAATAATAAGGGAAAGTGGGAAACAGTACCTTCAGAAAAGTGACACTACTTCACATTGTAATGTAAAGTGATACAGAAGTATTTCTGTAAATTCTACAGTGAACTATTTAAATAAAGTACACAGATGTCAAGTGAATAGATTATATAATTTTTAGAGTACATTAGAGTTCAGAGTACTTTTTTACCAATATTTACAAAATTCCTATATGATAAGAATTATTTTCATTTTGCTGTTAGAGTTGCTACAGCTTAATCTATTCACTACGCTGATACAGAGTGATCTTTCTAATGAACAAATATGATAATGTATAACCTTGTTAAAGATCTTTAATTTCTCTATCGCCAGATTTCTGAACTTGGCCTATTTGTCAGCCCCATTTCTTACCATCTTTCCACCGAAACCTTATGCTCATGTCACACTGATCCACCTAGAGGTCAGGAAATATTCTCTTTCATATCTCCACATCTGTTTTAGGTACTGTGTTCTATGCTGAGAATGCCTTCTCTCTTACTTTCACATCCTTCCATTTTACAGGCCAAGCACTAATTATTCTATAAACCTCTTCTGATGCTTCCCCAGCTACCCCAGGATTTCAGATTCTCTATTCCATAATTGTTCTCCATTGTTGGTAGTCCCCAATATTCTACTGAAGTATAAATCCTCATTTACGAGAGTGTATCCTCTCTGGATTACTAAGTATTTGGATTCAGTGACCATGTCTTTTTATTGTTGCTGCTGCTAGAATTCACTTTATAGAGTCTGACCCAAGGCCTTTTCCATTTTCAGCTCAGTGTTCTGTTCTATCAAAATGCCTCTACCACATGAAATTACGTACCTAATACTTGACAACAGTGCACACAATTATTAATAGCTACTATTAGAAGAGACCAGCAATACTATTTTTATAGTTGGGTCATTTAAATACTGTATTAAAGATTTTGTTCTGACTTGATATATACACAAATCAGCTATATCTCTCACCAGTTTAAAAATCAGTACCACTAATTAAGAAAACAGGTGTCATTCACTTATCCATTCATCAGAAAACATTAAGACAGATTTACTTACCTCTTTTGTTAGTTTATACACCAATTGGTAAAGAAGAGGTGTACAGTCAACTCTGAGAGTATAATTGCCTGAAAAAAATAGAGTGTATTTTAATACTTCCAAATGAAATTCCAACAGAAGTCTAATTCTATTTCTAATTGTAAACAAGGTATAATAGACTTGAAATTGAAGGCATCATTCTCAAGGAATTAGAATGGAGTGGAAATAGTTCTTCAGGAGCAGGAGAGGCTGCAGTGTATAGGAGGGCTTTGGATGCTAAGGCAGCAAGTCCCACAGTAATCCTAGCATCATTTTTTTTTTTAATGTTTTATTTATTTATTCATGAAAGTCAGAGAGAGAGAGAGAGGCAGAGGGAGAAGCAGGCTCCCCGCCTAGCAGGGAGCCCGATGCGGGACTCGATCCCAGAACCCTGGGATCATGACCTGAGCTGAAGGCAGACGCTTAACCATCTGAACCACCCAGGCGCCCCACCTAGCATCATTTTTAAGGTGCTATCTCTTAGGGGGACTTTGGCAAAGGAAGTGATAAAGCTATACCATCCATTCTTTATTTACTCAATTCAACAGTATCAAGACATAAGACTAGAGCATTTCAGTAACTCATAAGTATGCTCTAACATTACCTAGACATCATCATACAATGAAAGCCTAGAGACACAAATGTCACATGTTGAGTTCCAAGGGAAGTCTGTAGTTTGTGTTTACTTCAAATTGTTCTAATACATACAGGAGGTATTTCTATATGGAATATTCTGTAAAATATTCTTCTGAAATATTTTAGCCAAATTCGTCTAATATCTCCACAGGAAGAATATGATTAATATTAATACTGGAGTTTTAAGTAGTAATTCAAGATAGGCAAATATACTGAAGAAATTACGATCAGTAGCTTAATTATGAATCATACACTCATTCATTTGAATCATGATTTTCCCAGTGGTAAAATGGAAAATGAAGGTATCATTGAAGAATCTCATAGGAAGAAAATAACCTTAGTTTATAAGTTAGTTACAATTTGCAGACTTAAAAGATGATACGTTGTTTCATAATCTGAAATAAAATATACCTTCTATAGATGAATCTGAGTTGATATAAGCAACGCTTCTCTCCTGGAGTGTTTTTGCATTCTCCTACAGTTGAAGCAAAGTTGTTAATTCACAATATTTATAATTGTGGAAATGTAAAATAAAAATAAGCAAATTAGTATAAAAGTGGTCTACAGATATCTTTATGAATCAAATACCTATGCCTTTGAACATAATTTCTAAGAAAATGCAGATAACTGGCTGGTTGACAACATTAATGCAATTAAAATCAGTAGGGAAAATATCACACATAGCTACTATTTATAGCAATAGCAGGAATTGTCACAGAAAAAGTATTTTCAAAGTGTGGTTCCTTGATTCCTTGCATTAGAATATGAAGGGGTGAGGCTCCCAGAATCTGGGCCCCACTGCAGACCTAATGAAAAAGAATTTCTGAAAGGCCTGGAAATCTGTATTTTCTACAAGGTATCCCTGGAAATCCTTACATATACTGAAGTTTGAGAGATATACTGAGACTGGATACCCAAGTAAAGTATAAGTGAGAAATAGAGAATTTCCATTTATCTATTTTTGAAAGAGGAGATATAAAGAAAAAATAATTTTAAAAAAAGGATAGAAAAAAACTACAGGGAGAGAAAGAAAGACATTAGGACAGTCTCTCTTTTTCCCCCTTCCCCTCGCTCTCACTCCTAACACACACACACACACACACACACAAGATGAAGTAGAAAATACTATCACGTAGACGGGAATATGCTGAGAGAGCCTTTTACTTCCATCTAGTTTGCTACCTTATAAGAACATGCTATAACAGGAGGCAGTCCAAGATAGAAGCATAGAAATACCCTGAACTCAGTTCCCAGACACACCAAATCTATACCTACATATAGACCAATTCCTCCTGAAGAACTAAGGGCTGACTGAACAGCTTCTACACAAGAATAGAGGGACATTAAAGGAGGGTAGAACAGCAGAGACACAGTAACATTGAGAACAACCACCCTCAATGTGGCAAACTATAGTAGGGAGAGATAGTTCTGAGGGGCCCATGTGCAGACTTGCCCACCCTGGGGCACAGAAAATCAAAACAAACCACAGTAGTTTAAAGGGAAAATAAACTATTAAGTGAAGGATATTCATTTACTAACCTTAGAACGACTGCCAAATGGGCTTAACTACTGAAACTCTTTCCAGGGTCGGAGGTACTCAGTCCCCAACCCAAATCAGCTCCAGCTGTCCCACCAAGGCGACCCAGGCACAAAGCACCCGCATCATACCCAGCCTGCTCCCATGCCATCTCCAGCCATCCCACCAAAGCAGCCCCAATGTGGAGCACTCCAAAAACCCCTGGCCTGAGCCTGCTCCCTTTCAGCTGTCCCGCAAGGGTGACCACGGTGCAAAGCACTCCAGGAACCCCTGGATTACACTTGCTTCAGCTCCAGCTGACCTGACAAGGGTGTCTCCTGTGCAGAGTGCCCCAGCCAACACCTATCAAGCACCAATCAGCTAGCCAAAGCCACTAAGCACACAGTCTACACAGGGGACACTCTTAAGTAAGGCTACTTCTTCAACACTGGGAGAGGTACCAGATCCACCTAATTCAAAGAAACAAACACAAACTCAGACAAAAATCAGGAGACAGAGGAAGATGTTCCAAACAAAACATGACCTCAGAAAAAGAACTAATGTTCATAAAGATGCTCACCAGACTTGAGAGAAGAGTGGATGAATTCAGTAAGAACTTCAACAAAGAGACAGAAAATATAAAAAGAAACCCGCCAGAACTAAAGTACAACAACTAAAATGAAAACACTAAAGGGAATCCACATCAGAGTAGAGGAACCAGAAGAACAGATCAGTAAGCTGGAAGACAGGGTATTGGAAAGCAACTAAGTTGAACAGCAAAAGAAACTTTTTAAATGAGGACAAGTTAAAGGACCTCTGCAACGACATTAAACATAACTTTTGCAATACAGAGTTCCCAGGAGAAAGAGAGAGAAGGGAGCAGAAAACTTATTTGAAGAAATAACAGCTGAAAACTTCCCTAATTTGGGTAAGAAAACAGATATCCAGGAACCCCAAAAAAGATGAATCCATGAGATTAGATCACATGGTATGTCACAAAGCAAATCTCGGGGCGCCTGGGTGGCTCAGTCATTAAGCGTCTGCCTTCGGCTCAGGTCATGATCCCAGAGTCCTGGGATTGAGCCCCACATCGGGCTTCTCCCTCTCCCGCTCCCCCTGCTTGTGTTCCCTCTCTCGCTGGGTCTCTCTCTGTCAAATAAATAAATAAAATCTTAAAAAAAGCAAATCTCAATAAGTTTAAGACTTAAATTATATTAAGCATCTTTTCTTTTTTGAATTTTATTATGTTAATCACCATACATTACATCATTAGTTTTTGATGTAGTGTTCCATGATTCATTGTTTGCATATAACATCCAGTGCTCCATTCAGTACGTGCCTTCTTTAATACCCATCAACAGGCTAACCCCATACCTTCACACCCCTCCCCTCTAAAACCCTCAGTATGTTTTTCAGAGTCCAAAGTCTCTCATGGTTTGTCTCCCCTTCCAATTTCCCCCCTTCATTTTACCCTTCCTAATATATTCTTTTTTTTTTTTTTAACATATAGTGTATTATTTGTTTCAGAGGTACAGGTCTGTGATTCAACAGTCTTACACAATTCACAGTGCTCACCATAGCACATGCCCTCCCCAATGTCTATCACCCAGCCAATCCATCCCTCCCACCCCCCACCACTCCAGCAACCCTCAGTTTCCTGAGATTAAGAATTCCTCATATCAGTGAGATCGTATGATATATGTCTTTCTCTGACTGACTTATTTCGCTCAGCATAATACCCTCCAGTTCCATCCATGTTGTTGCAAATGGCAAGATTTCATTCCTTTTGATGGCTGCATAATATATATACCTCATCTTCTTTATCCATTCCTCTGTCGATGGACATCTTGGCTCTTTCCATAGTTTGGCTATTGTGGACATTGCTGCTATAAACATCGGGATACACATACCCCTTCGGATCACTACATTTGTATCTTTGGGGTAAATACCCAGTAGTGCAATTGCTGGGTCGTATGGTAGCTCTATTTTCAACTTTTTGAGGAACCTCCATACTGTTTTCCAGAGTGGCTGCACCAGGTTGCATTCCCACCAACAGTGTAGGAGGGTTTCCCTTTCTCTGCATCCCCGCCAACATTTCTCATTTCCTGACTTGTTAATTTTAGCCATTCTGACTGGTGTGAGGTGTTATCTCATTGAGGTTTTGATTTGGATTTCCCTGATGCTGAGCGATATTGAGCACTTTTTCTGTGTCTGTTGGCCATTTGGATGTCTTCTTTGGAAAAATGTCTGTTCATGTCTTCTGCCTATTTCTTGATTGGATCATTTGTTCTTTGGGTGTTGAGTTTCATAAGTTCTTTATAGATTTTGGATACTAGCCCTTTATCTGATATGTCATTTGCAAATATCTTCTCCCATTCTGTCGCTTGTCTTTTGTTTTTGTTGACTGTTTCTTGTGCTGTGCAAAAGCTTTTTATCTTGCTGAAGTCCCAATAGTTCATTTTTGCCCTTGCTTCCCTTGCCTTTGACGATGGTTCTAGGAAGAAGCTGTTGCAGCTGAGGTCGAAGAGGTTGCAGCCTGTGTTCTCCTTTAGGATTTTGATGGATTCCTGTCTCACATTGAGGTCTTTCAACCATTTGGAGTCTATTTTTGTGTGTGGTGCAAGGAAATGGTCCAGTTTCGCTCTTCTGCATGTGGCTGCCCAATTTTCCCAACACCATTTGTCGAAGAGACTGTCTTTTTTCCATTGGACATTCTTTCCTGCTTTGTCAAAGATAAGTTGACCATAGAGTTGAGGGTCCATTTCTGGGCTCTCTATTCTGTTCCATTGATCTATGTGTCTGTTTTAGAAACAGCACCATACTGTCTTGATGATGACAGCTTTGTAATAGAGCTGGAAGTCCGGACTTGTGATGCCGCCAGCATTGCTTTTCTTTTTCAACATTCCTCTGGCTATGCAGGGTCTTTTCTGGTTCCATACAAGTTTTAGGATTATATGTTCCATTTCTTTGAAAAAAGTGGATAGTATTTTGATAGGGATTGCATTAAATGTGTAGATTGCTCTAGGTAGCATTGACATTTTCAGAATTTTTGTTCTTCCAATCTATGAGCATGGAACGTTTCTCCATTTCTTTGTGTCTTCCTCAGTTTCTTTCATGACTATTTTATAATTTTCTGAGTACAGATTCTTTGCCTCTTTGGTTAGATTTATTCCTAGGTATCTTATGGTTTTGGGTGCAACTGTAAATGGGATCGACTCCTTAACTTCTCTTTCTTCTGTCTTGTTGTTGGTGTATAGGAATGCCACTGATTTCTGTGCATTGATTTTATATCCTGCCACTTTACTGAATTCCTGTATGAGTTCTAACAGTTTTGGGGTGGAGTCTTTTGGGTTTTCCACATAAAGTATCATATCATCTGCAAAGAGTGAGAGTTTGACTTCTTTGCCGATTTGGATGCATTTCTTTTTGTTGTCTCATTACTGTGGCTAGGACTTCTAGTACTATGTTGAATAGCAGTGGTGACAGTGGACATCCCTGCCGTGTTCCTGACCTTAGGGGGAAAGCTCTCAGTTTTTCCCCATTGAGAATGATATTTGCTGTGGGTTTTTCATCGATGGCTTTTATGATATTGAGGTATGTACCCTCTATCCCCATACTCTGAAGAGTTTTGATCAAGAAAGGATGCTGTACTTTGTCAAATGCTTTGTCGGCATCTATTGAGAGGATTATATGGTTCTTGTTCTTTCTTTTATTAACGTATTGTATCACATTGATTTGATTTGCGGATGTTGAACCAACCCCGCAGCCCAGGGATAAATCCCACTTGGTCGTGGTGGATAATCCATGTAATGTACTATTAGATCCTACTGGCTAGTATTTTGGTGAGAATTTTTGCATCCATGTTTATCAAGGATATTGGTCTGTAATTCTCCTTTTTGATGGGGTCTTTGTCTGGTTTGGGGATCAAGGTAATTATAGCAGAGAACTTTCCTAATTTGGGGAAGGAAACAGGCATCAAAATCCAGGAGGCACAGAGAACCCCCCCTCAAAATCAATAAAAATAGGTAAACATCCCGACATCTAACAGTAGAATTTACGAGTCTCAGAGACAAAGAGAAAATCCTGAAAGCAGCTCGGGAGAGGAGATCTGTAACCTACAATGGTAGAAATATTAGATTGGCAACAAACCTATCCACAGAGACCTAGAAGGCCAGAAAGGACTGGCATGATAGATTCAGACCACTAAATGAGAAAAATATGCAGCCAAGAATACTATATCCAGCTAGGCTGTCATTGAAAATACAAGGAGAGATAAAAACCTTCCAGGACAAACAAAAACTAAAGGAATTTGCAAACACGAAACCAGACCCACAGGAAATATTGAAAGGGGTCCTCTAAGCAAAGAGAGACTAAAAGTAACATAGACCAGAAAGGAACACAGACAATATACAGTAACAGTCACTTTACAGGCAATACAATGGCACTAAATTCATATCTTTCAATAGTTACCCTCAATGTAAATGGGCTAAATGCCCCAATCAAAAGACACAGGCTATCAGATTGGATAAAAAAACAAGACCCATCGATATGCTATCTGCAAGAGACTCATTTTAGACCCAAAGACACCCCCAGATTGAACATGAGGGGGTGGAAAACCATTTACCATGCTAATGGACACCAAAAGAAAGCTGGGGTGGCAATCCTTCTATCAGACAAATTAGATTTTAAACCAAAGACTGTAATAAGTGATGAGGAAGGACACTATATCATATTTAAAGAGTCTATCCAACAAGAAGATCTAACAATTGTAACTATCTCTGCCCCTAACGTGGGAGCAGCCAATTATATAAGCCAGTTAATAACAAAAGCAAAGAAACACATCGACAACAATACAATAATAGTAGAGGACTTTAACACCCCCATCATGGAAATGGACAGATCATCTAAGCAAAAGATCAACAAGGAAATAAAGACTTTAAATGACACACTGGACCAAATGGACTTCACAGACATACTCAAAACATTCCATCCCAAAGCAACAGAATACACATTCTTCTCTAGTGCCCATGGAACCTTCTCCAGAATAGATCACATCCTAGGTCACAAATCAGTCTCAACCAGTACCAAAAGACTGGGATCATTCCCTGCATATTTTTGGACCACAATGCTTTGAAACTAGAACTCAATCCAAAAGAGGAAAGTCGGAAAGAACTCAAATACGTGGAGGCTAAAGAGCATTCTACTAAAGAATGAATGGGTCAACCAGGAAATTAAAGAACAATTAAAAAAATCATGAAACAAATGAAAATGAAAACACAACTGTTCAAAATCTTTGGAATGCAGCAAAGGCAGTCCTAAGAGGAAAGTATATAGCAATACAATCCTTTCTCAAGAAACAAGAAGGGTCTCAAATACACAACCTAACCCTACACCTAAAGGAGCTGGAGAAAGAACAGCAAATAAAGCCTAAACCCAGCAGGAGAAGAGAAATAATGAAGATCAGAGCAGAAATCAACGAAGTAGAAACCAAAAGAACAGTAGAACAGATCAACGAGACTAGAAACTGGTTCTTTGAAAGAATTAATACAATTGATAAACCCCTGGCCAGAATGATCAAAAAGAAAAGAGAAATGACCCAAATCAACAAAATCATGAATGAAAGAGGAGAGATCACAACCAACACCGAAGAAATACAAACAATTATAAGAACATATTATGAGCAACTCTATGCCAGCAAATTAGATAACCTGGAAGAAATGGATGCATTCCTAGAGATGTATCAACTACCAAAACTGAACCAGGAAGAAATAGAAAGCCTGAACAGACCCATAACCACTAAGGAAACTGAAGCAGTCATCAAAAATCTCCCAACAAACAAAAGCCCAGGGCCAGAAGGCTTCCCAGGGCAATTCTATCAAACATTTAAAGAAAATACCTATTCTTCTGAAACTGTTCCAAAAAATAGAAATGGAAGGAAAACTTTCAAACTCGTTTTATAAGCATCTTTTCTAACCACAATGGTATAAAATTAGAAATCAATTACAAGAACTGGCAAAAACACAAATATGTTGAGGTTAAAACAATATGCTACCATACAGCCAAAGAGTCCATGAAATAAAGTGGAAATAAAAAAATACCTGGAGACAAATGAAAATGGAAATAATTTTTTGGGACATAGCAAAAGCAGTCCTAAGAAGAAATTTTATAGCAATACATTATGGCCTACCTCACTAAACAAGAAAAATCTGAAACAATCTAACCTTATACTTAAAGGAACTAGGAAAAGAACAACCAAAACCCATAATTAGTAAAAGGAAAGAAATAATAATAAAGATCAGAGTAGAAATAAATAGAATAGAAACTTAGAGAAAATATCAATGAAAATAAGAGCTGGTTCTTTGAAAAGATAAAATTAATAAACCAGTAGCCAGATTCATCACGAAAAAGAAGACTCAAGTAAAATCAGAAAAAAAAAAAAAAAGAAGTTAAAACTAACACCACAGAAATACAAAAGATTATAAAACACTATTATAAAAAATTATACACCAACAAACTGGACAAGCTAGAAGAATGCAAGCTGGTGCAGCCACTCTGGAAAATAGTATGCAGTTTCCTCAGAAAGTTGAAACAGAGCTACCCTATGACCCAGCAACTGCACTACTGGGTATTTACCCCAAAGATACAAATGTAGTCATGAGAAGGGGCACCTGGGGCGCCTGGGTGGCTCAGTTGGTTAAGCGACTGCCTTCGGCTCAGGTCATGATCCTGGAGTCCCTGGATCGAGTCCCGCATCGGGCTCCCTGTTCAGCAGGGAGTCTGCTTCTCCCTCTCACCCTCCCCCCTCTCATGCTCTATCTCATTCTCTCTCTCAAATAAATAAATAAAATCTTTAAAAAAAAAAAAAAAAGAGAAGGGGCACCTGCACCCCAATGTTTATAGCAGCAATGTCCACAATAGCCAAACTGTGGAAAGAGCCCAGATATCCATCGACAGATGAATGGATAAAGAAGATGTGGTGTATATATATACAATGGAATATTATACAGCCATCAGAGAAATGAAATCTTGCCATTTGCAATGACGTGGATGGAACTAGAGGGTATTATGCCAAGTAAAATAAGTCAAATCAGAGGAAGAATTATATGATCTCACTGATATGTGAAATTTGAGAAACAAGGCAGAGGATCATAGGGCAAGGGAGGGAAAAATGAAACAAGATGAAACCAGAGAGGGAGACAAACCACAAGAGACTCTTAATCTCAGGAAACAAATGGAGGGTTGCTGGAGTGGAGGGGAGGTGGGCAGGATGAGGTGGCTGGGTGATGGACACTGGGGAGGGTATGTGTTGTGGTGAGCGCTGTATATTGTGTAAGACCGATGAATCACAGACCTGTACCCCTGAAACAAATAATAAATTATATGTTAATAATAAAAAAAAATTATACACCAACAAACTTGACAACCTAGAAGAAACAAAATTCTAGAAATGTACATCTTCTAAAACTGAATTAGGAAGAAATAGAAAATCTGAGCAGACCAATTACTTGTAACAAAATTGGACCCATAACCAAAAAACCCCCAACAAACAGAAGTCCAGGCCCAGTGGCTTCACAGATGACTTTTACCAAACATTTATGAAGAGTTAAAGCTCTCTTTCTCAAACTATTCCAAAAAATAAAAGAGGAAATAAAACCTCCAATTCATTCTATGAGGCCAGCATTACCCTGATACCAAAACCAGATAAAGACACTCAAAAAAAAAAAAAAAGAAAGAAAGAAAGAAAGAGAAAATGAAAATTATAGGACACTCAAAAAAAGAAAATGAAAATTACAGGCTAATATCCCTGAGGAACACAGACTCAGAAATTCTCAACAGAATATGAGGAAACCAAATCCAACAATACATTAAAAGGACCATTTATCATGATCAAGTGGGATTTATTCCAGGGGTGTAAGGATCTTAAGATCAGCAACAAGACAAGGATGTTCATCTTGCCACCTTTTCCAACATTGTATTGAAAGTCCTAGCTGTAGCAGTCAGACAAGAAAAAGAAAAGGCATCCAAATTGGTATGGAAAAAGTAAAACTGTCACTACTTGTAGATGACATGATACTATATATAGAAAACCCTAGAGACTCCACCAAAACACTAAGAGAAGTAATAAATGATAAAGTTGCTAGATGCAAAATTAACATACAGAAATATGTTGATTCTATATGCTAATAACAAAGTAGCACAAAGAGATTTTAAGAAAAGAATCCCATTTATAATTGCACAAAAAAGAATAAAATACCTAGGAATAAATTTAACCTAGGAGGTGAAAGACCTGTACTCTAAAAGTACAAAACATCGTTGGAGGAAACTGAAGATAACACCACCAAATGGAAAGATGCACCATGCTGTAGAACGGATTAATATTTTTAAATATCCATAGTACCCAAAGCCATCTATGGATTCACTGCAATCCCTATCAAAATACCAGTAACAGTATTTTTCATTAGGGAACTAGAACAAATAATCCTAATATTTGTATGGAACTACAATGGACCATAAAAAAACAAGGTAATCTTAAGATAACAAAGCTGGAGGCATCATAATCCCACATTTCAAACTATAGTAAGAAGCTATATTAATCAAAACAGTATGGTACTGGCACAAAAATGAGTCACATTGATCAATGGACCCGAATAAGAGCCAGAAATATACCCATTTATGGCAATTAATCTATGACAAAGGAGGCAAGAACATGCAATGGGGAAAAGACAGTCTCTTCAATAAATGGTGCTGGGGAAACTGGGCAGATGAATGCCAAAGAATGAAAGTGGATCACTTTCTTACATCGGACACAAAAATAAACTCAAAATGTATTAAAGACCTAAATGTAAGACCTGAAACCATAACATTCCTAAAAGAAAACATAAGCAGTAATGTCTTGGACATCAGGCTTAGTAATATTTTTCTGGATCTATCTCCTCAGGCAAGGGAAACAAAGGCAAAAATAAACAACTGAGACTACATCAAAATAGAAAGCTTTTGCACAGCAAAAAACAACAAAACAAAACAAAACACAACAAACCAAAAAGGCAACCTACTGAATGACAGAAGGTATTTACAAATGATGTACTGATAATTAATATCCAAAATATATAATGAACTGATATAACTCAAAACCAAAAAGATCTCTAATATCCACTTAAAAAATGGGCAGAGGACCTGAAGAGACATTTTTTTCAAAGATGATATACAGATGGCCAACAGACACATAAAAAGATGCTCAACGTCACTACTCGGAGAAATGCAAATCAAAACCACAATGAGGTATCATTTCATACCTATCAGAATGGCTAGTATCAAAAAATAAGTAACAAGTGTTGATGAGGATGTGGATAAAAGGGAGCCCTCATACACTGTTGGTGGGAATGTAAATTGGTGTGGCCATCAGAGAAAACAGTATGTGGATTTCTTGAAAAACTAAAATTAGAACTACCATATGATCCAGCAATTCCTCTCCTGGGTATTTACCCAAAGAATGTGAAAACACTAATTCAAAAAGATACATGCAACCCCTATATTTATATCATTATTTACAATAGCCAAGATATGGAGGTAATCTAATGTGTTCATCAATGGATGAATAAAGAAGATGTGGGGTGTGTGTGTGTGTGTGTGTGTACACACTGGAATATGACTCAGCCATAAAAAAGACTGAAATTTTGCCATCTGTGACAACACAAATGAACCTAGAGGGTTATTATGCTAACTGAATTAAGTCAGACAGAGAAAGACAAATACCACATTATTTTACTTCTATGTGGAATCTAAGAAAAAAACAAATGAACAAATAAACAAAAGCTAATACAGAGACCTGGTGGTTGCCAGAAGGGAGGGGAGTGGGAAGATGGGCAAAATAGGTGAAGGGATTAATAAGTACAAACTTACAGTTATAAATAATAAGTCATGAAGATGCAAAGTACAGCACAGTCAATAATATAATAACTTTATATGATGATAGATGGTAACTACACTTATTGTGGTGAGCACTGCATAATGTATAAAACTGTCAATCCACAATTTGTACACCTAATATAATATTGTCTGTCAACTATACTTAAATTTTAAAAAGATTACAATAAAAAATTAAAGCTGTGAGTGGTTATGGCACAAATGAGAACTATTGCCTATCTTCACTTGCCTACAGTGGCCAGATGGTAGGTGTCTCTGTTATAGATACATACAGAGTCAGAGTTTCCATTACAACACATTTTTAGTAGAAATAAAGAAGATTCCTTAACTATATTTAAAGAAAATATGCTGCTGAATATGATCAAGAATTGGAAAATGTTGAAACTGTCCCTAACCCAGATTTATCTGAATTAATGCATAGTATATTTATTACTTTATATCTTAGATTTTTTGTTCTTTAAGCTGCTAAAATTAGAGAAACAGAGACATGTATTTATATATACACGTATTCACAAGAATTTACATTTCTAAAAGTAAAGGAAATTTGATTCATCTAAACAGTCTACTTCCAAAATGCATATTCATAATTACCAATGTGATAATAAAACTTTGCAATGTCAATTGAATATAAGCATAAGCGACAGAGACAAGTAAGTGTGTGTGATTTTACTCCCATACTTATTTCATTCACACGATCATTTAAAGTAACGTAAGAGGAAATGAGTCAGGGGAAAGTATTTTAAAAACTAGATAATAACAACAAGTATATAACATGCTTTAAAATAATGCAAAAAATCTCAACTCATAAAAGATAAATACATCGTGCTGGGAGAGTAAGTGCTTATATAGTGCACCTGTCTTTACAAAATGTGTGTCCTCACCTTGTACATTAAAGAACTTAGTTACTTGATAGGGAGGCTAAAGGAAGAAGATGAAACAAGGGGGCCTAGGAGAGATACTTAAAGCATTAGGAGCCAGTGTAACATGAAAATCAATCGTATCTGAAGAAAAAGTAAATATCTGAAATTATACATGCAATTTACTAAAGTAATTCCATTTACAAAATTATCTTCTACTCATCAATCAAGCACTTATCTTTTGTAGAATGGTAAAATATACCTATGGCTGTAATTGATATGGAATCTACAAATGTAAAGTTATAATCAAAGTACAGTTACCTTAGGTTTTCTTAGGTAAGAACATCATAGGTTTTCTTAAATAGAACTCCAAGGAAACTTCAAAAACTTGAAAATTAATGCCAAGGATCTGCATCCATTTTTACATAGGCCAACCCTCTTGTCAGAAAAGCTTGCTAGTTTTGATTATTCTCTGCGCTTACAAATTTTACTTATTCACAAAACAAATCAAATGGAAACCAAAATGTTTTAACAAGAATAAACCTGGTTTTGGTCCAGTAATTAAGAAGTTATTCTGCTTTGCCAAACTAATGTGAAAGTAAAAACAAACTTTATTTCTTAAATTCTTGAGTCTTTCTCCAAATTAAAACCATTTTAGCTAATGGAATGTATATGTGCTCATCCTGAGATACATGTATTTGTTTCCCTGTTGACCAAGAAAATAACAAGAACCTCTGGTCATATTTACCTCAGCCCATTCTGTGGACCCCAGCAGACCAAACTCTTCTGCGTCCCAGCTGGCAAAAATGATAGTTCTTCTAGGTCTCCAGCCTGCAATCATTGTTAACATACATTAATTAGGTACGCCTGCCTAAAAATAGATGACAATTAAGTGAGTCACTTTTTGTCATCACCTACTAAGAAAACATTATTTACCTCCGCTCATCAGTTTTCCAAAACTCTGGACAATTTCTTGCAAAACAGCAGCCCCACTGGTTGGGTCAATAGCTCCAAACACCCAGGAGTCCCGATGACCTCCTAGAACAACATACCTGTCTGGAAAATAAGGTGTTCAAAAGAACTACAACTTTCAATACATTACAAGTAGTTGTGATTTAGGTTTTTAAATTAAGCTTCCTTTTTGGTTGAGTTTCCTCCATAGGGGGAAAAAAAAATCAACACTGTAAGGTAGAGGTTTCTCTTAGGGTTGTACAATTAGTTGTTTCACATCAGTCAGAGAAAAAAAGAATCAGTTATCGACTGAAGTTTATTTTCTCTTACTCTTCTAATCTTTGTAAAAATGAAGTGTTTAAAAACACTCAGACTCACCAGGTTCCACAGATCCTCTGATCGTTCCAATTACATTGTAAATCCTTGTAATTTTGTTGGTGTTATGAACGTGCATTCTTACCTTCCTAGGATTTCAAAGGGAATAAATTATTTCATATAGATTATTACATCTAACAGTTTTGTTCCACCATTTTATTATGAAAAATCTCAAAATTACAGAAAACTGTATAATAGGACAATGAATTCCCATATATCCACAAACTAATTCAATGATCATTAACACTGTTGATGTGTGCAATGTGTAAATGGTTAATGCATTTTACTCCTAAGTACTTCAGCATGCTTAAAGTCAGATTTTAAAACTGAATGTCAATATTTTTATTCCTCCCTCACAGCTATATTATTGATATTTATTTAAAGTCCAAAATACTCTTATTCAAAATGTCTTGGGTATTCATTCTAAAAATTTTAAATACACTGTATAAATTACAAAAATAAGGAAGGCAGCCAATTATGTTTTAAAGGACCAGTAAGCATTTTTAAAATGTCTTTGTATTTACATTAATTCCTGCTGGTGCGAGGTTGTTGAAGCAGAATGTCAGTACATTGTTAAATAGCTGGCTGAGTGCTGCCAAAAAGAAACATGGGAAACGTGGGAAGGAAATGGGAATTTGGGAAGCACCTGCTAAAATGTACCAGACAACTATATAAAGAAACTTTCCTAGCCCATCACTGTTGATTCTGATTTAGGCCAGCCTTTTAAATATCCATTCATGAAATATAATTAACCAAATTATAATTCAAGGGAAAATACAGTCAGGCTCAAATAGTCAGGAAAAAAAAAAGCCATTCACATTCTGTGAATTCAAATGACATGGGAAAATGCTTAGTCTCTTTTTCACAAGGAAACAAAATGAATCTTTATCTATGGGAGGGG
Organism: Mirounga leonina; assembly: GCF_011800145.1. NCBI lineage: Eukaryota > Metazoa > Chordata > Mammalia > Carnivora > Phocidae > Mirounga > Mirounga leonina. The sequence continues at coordinate 41,304,627 of NW_023270387.1, forward strand.
GAGGGGTGGATAGAGAGGACTCCCAGCAGGGGGGGAGGGGTGGATAGAGAGGACTCCCAGCAGTTTCTAATTTGTGGTTATTTATCTAAGAGGTTGTCAAAACCTGTACATTGCTAAGTGCAGATTCTGATTTTTCCCTCTATATGTATATTGTGCTTCTGAATGCATATTTAAATCATGTGCAATATTCAACTAAAGTGCCTTTGGGGAAAAAAACCAATGGGTATTTTTTACATTTTAAGACATTAAGGATTTATTTTGCTACTGAGAGATAAAAATTAAAAGAAGCAGAAACATTTTTAGCATGTGTTTCTAAAAATATAAGCCTACGATCTATTAGTAAGAAACCCTGAACCATTGATATTATGTCATTAAATGAAAAAACTAAGAATGTTACAAATAAGGAATGAGGGAAAAAATCTATTTTAATCAAAACCTGAAAATAAACATAGAATTATCTGTTCAGATCCTCAGTGGAGCTCATCCACGTATTTAAAACTTATGTCTTTCTTAGTTTTTAGAATCATTGACTCCAGAAGTTTGGTTTTGGGTTTTTTTTTAAGATTTTATTTATTTGACAGAGACACAGTGAGAGAGGAAACACAAGCAGGTGGAGTGGGAGAGGGAGAAGCAGGCTTCCCGCCGAGCAGGGAGCCCAATGCGGGGCTTGATCCCAGGACCCTGGGACCATGACTTGAACCAAAGGCAGACACTTAACGACTGAGCCACCCAGGGGCCCCAACTCCAGAAGTTTTTAAGAGGATCTATTTGTTTGTCCTATTATCACTTCAAACTCATCATGTTCCAAATAACATGAACTCTATAATGTAAGCTCCACAGGGAAAGGAATTTTGTCTGTTTTGTTCACTGCTGAATCCCCAGTACACAGAATAATGCCTGGGTTATAGTAAATGCTCAATAAGTATTTGTGAAATGAATGAATATACAATAAGTATTTGTGAAATGAATGAAAGGAAAATGTGAGAAAGGCCTTAGCTCATCCATCAGTTACCTCTGCCTATCACTGTCTTTGACTAGAATATTTCACAACTCTGTAGAGATCAAAGTTAACTTACAGAAATACCACATCCACTGAAATGTACAATCTGTCTAGTGAATGTTCAACTGATTCCTTCAGGTAGAAAAAACAAGTTTTTTTCTATTAAGTACTTCCATTTCAGCATTTTTGATGCGCTGATTTTTTTGGTATCATCATCGAATTCTCCTTTGAACCAATTTTAATTCCTTTGTGGTTCCCTTATTAATTAATGAATTAAATGAAATATTTGACACATGTTCATTTTATATTTGTAGGAGAAACATGGTTTTACTTAAAAAAAAAATCCTTTATCATTTTTGGAAGTTCCACGGAGATGTATAATGGATTCACCTTGTAGAACCAGGTATGGGTAGCTTAAACCCAGACATGTCTTCTTTTGGCTTTGAGGTAAAACACAAGCAGTGACAGAATTTTCACTCTGCTGACTCTAGATCTCTTTTTAATTAAGTGTTTAATTTTAACACCAGTATAGGTAGAGTGTTGTATTAGTTTTAGGTGTACAATATAGTGATTCAACAGTTCTATACATTACTCAGGGTTCATCATGATAAGTATACTCTTAATCCCCCCTCATCATCTATTTTACCCATCCCCCCCACCCACCTCCCCTCTGGTAGCCATCAGTTTGTTCTCTATAGTTAACAGTCTATTTCTTGGTCTTTCTATGAACTTCTAACTTTATACTATCTTCCCTATGGATTTTGTGTTTTGTATTTCTAGTTTGCTTATGGCAGGTAAATTATTCCCTACTGGTGGCAGCAATGATTAAGAATTTGGTTTTATGTCTTGTCACTTGGTAATCTCTGTAAAAGGATTAATTATCAAGAGTTCTTCTGGGTGAGAAATGACACAATCTGGACAGCTCATATGGGTGAAAAATGACAAAATCTCTGTAAATCAATTAATAAATTATCAAAAGGTCTTTTTGGTGAGAAAGAACAAAGATTTTTATTTGTGTATTTGTCCATTTTGCACTCAAATCAATTAAGAATTCTGTGCCCATGATGAAGGAGAACAACTTTTTGATATCTAGACCAGGGATTTTATGTTTCTGAATTTAATCTTGAACTGAAATTGTAGAACTGAAGCTATAAGTTTTCTCTGTTCTCTGTGTCATTATATTTCTGTTTCTAAATCAGAAAGGCCTTTTCTTTCATTGTATATGTTAGATTTTCCTGCTGCTATAAATAATAAACTCTTATATTAAAGTAACTCTCTGTTCTGAGTTATAGAGATAAATAAGCATTTACATAAAGTATTTCTAAAATTCCTTTAAAATAAAACATTGAACTTCTAATACTTTAAAAGTGCTGAAGAAACATTCTTACACAAACTAAAAAAACCCTAAGAATCCAAGTTTGCCTTGTTAATGTAAAGTGTTAGCAAATAAGACTGATCTACTAATTTCGGTTTAATCAAAAGAGCTATATATTCTGATTTAATTTTGTTAAATTTCCCTTTCTCCCTCAGACAAATCAAACAACTTAAAGTTCTAAATAATGCTATGGCTGTTTCACAACTCTACACAAGTTGATCTCTCCAGCCAGCATTTCCTGCCTGCCTTGATGCAGTGGGAAACTTAATCTTTCTGTAATACTAAGCTCAGTGAACAAATTCTATGATCACTCCTCTACAACAATACTAATGCTAATGCACTGAGCCTTAGTGTAGTTATGTGCTTGCCCATTTTAACTCATTTAACCCACCTGCACAGTAAATGATCAATAAATGTTAGCTACTTTCTCTCTTCTCTTGTACTCCTTCCCTTAAGGTAACTTTGAAAATGCTATGCATTTGAACTACTGGGTTATCTGAAATATTGTTTTAAAATCTTGACCTGTACTTCTGAAACAAATAATACATTATATGTTAAAAAAAAGAAGAAGAAGAAGATAGTAGGAAGGGAAAAATGAAGGAGGGGAATTCTGAGGGGGAGACAAACCATGAGAGACTATGGACTCTGAGAAACAAACTGAGGGTTCTAGAGGGGAGGGGAGTGGGGGCATGGGTTAGCCTGGTGATGGGTATTAAACAGGGCACATACTGAATGGAGCACTGGGTCTTATACGCAAACAATGAATCATGGAACACTACATCAAAACCTAATGATGTAGATGGGGTGCCTGGGTGGCTCAGTCATTAAGCGTCTGCCCTTGGCTCAGGTCATGATCCCAAGGTCTTGGGATCAAGTCCCACATCAGGCTCCTTGCTCAGCGCGGAGTCTGCTTCTCTCTGCTGCTCCCCCTGCTTGTGCTCTCTCTCTCTCTCTCTCTGTCAAATAAATAAATATAATCTTAAAAAACAAAAACAAAAACAAAAAACTAATGATGTAGGGAGGAGCAAGGTGGCAGAGGAGTAGGAGACCTAAATTTCATCTGGTCCCAGGAATTCACCTAGATACGGATCAGACCATCATGAACACCTACGAACTCAACAGGAGATCAAAGAAAAGAATAGCAGCAACTCTCTGAACAGAAAAGCAACCACTTTCTGGAAAGTAGGAGATGCAGAGAAGTGAATCCAAGGTGATATTTGGGAGGATAGACGGCGGGGGAGGGGGCCTCAATCAGCCGCTACTGGCAAGTGATAGAGCAGCAGAGCACAAAATCGGAAATTTTAGAAGCCTGCTCCGCTGAGGGATGTCGCTCCAGTGGCTAAGCAGGGGGTGGAACACTTGCTGGGACAGTGCGGTCTCAGGACCCTTGGGGGTCACAGAAAGACCAGGGTGCTTGAGTGTGGCAGAGCTCCCAGGTATCAGAGCGGGGAAGCCGACTGCAGAGAAGGAGTGGAGGAGTGGGCTCTCGGTTCAGGGTTGCCATATAACCGTGATCCGCTGCACAGTCGGGCCACTGCTGCTCCAGCATGGACTCAACAAGCGGCAGATCCGGGGAGACTCCCCTTCCTCCCCAGAAGGAGCAGCGCAGGAGTGTACCGCAGGAATCTGCTGGGTTTGGAGACTCCACACAGGATTGTGTGCCAGAGATAGAAATGCTGGGGAACAGACCGGGTAAGCACAGAGTGTGGCCAGAGACCAGGGAGACAGGAGTTACTGACTGCTTTTCTCTGGGGGCTCACTGAGGAGCGGGGCCCCGAGTTCTCGGCTCCTATGGGGTGGAGATTGGGAGGTCACCATTTTCACTCTCGTCCTCCAAAGCTGTATGGAGAACTTGCAGGGAATAAAAGGTCCCAGAGCAAACCTGAGCAGATTACTTAGCCAAGCCCCCGCAAGGGCAGGGCAATTCAACCTCCCAGCAAAGACATTTGAGAACCATGGCAACATGCCCCTCCCCCAGAAGATCATCAAGAACAGCCAGCCAAGACCAAGTTTACCCATCAATGAGAACGGCAGAACTCCAGTGCTAGGGCAATACTGCACATAGAATTGATGGCTTTTTTCCCCATGATTCTTTAGTCTTTCGAAGTTAGTTTTTTTAATTTTCTTTTCTTTTTTTTGAATTTTTCTTTTTCCCTTTTCAACCAACATCTTATCAATCCCTTCTTTAAAAAATCTTTTTTATTTTTCATTTTTAGAGTCATATTCTATCCCTTCATAGTAGTTAACCTTACTTTTGGTATATATCTATATATATATATATATATAAGTTGTTCTCTCTTTAAAATTTTGGGATTGAGTTTCTTCTAACAGACAAAATATACCCTAAATCTCTAGTGTGTGGCTTTGTTCTAGTCTCCTGCCTAATCACATTCTCTCCCTTTTTCTTTTTTATCCTCTTCTTTTTTGACCAACTTCTTATCAATTCCTTCTACAAAATCTTTTACAATTTTCATCTTTACATTCATAACCCATCCATTCATTGTATTTACCCTTATTTTTGTACATATATAAGCTTTTCTTTCTTTAAACTTTTGGGAGGCACTTTCTTCTAACAGACCAAAATACACCCAAAATCTAGTGTGTGGCACTGATCTATGCACCAGACTGATCATATTTCATCATATTCTGTTTTTATTTTGTTTTGTTTTTTATCTTTCTCTTTTTCTTTTTTTTTTTTTTTTCTTTCTTTCCCTTTCTTTTCCCCTGGTTTCAGGTCTCTTCTGATTTGTTTAGTGTATATTTTTCTGGGGACGTTGTTACCCTGTTAGCATTTTGTTCTCTCATTCATCTATTCTCTTCTAGACAAAATGAAAAGATGGAAAAAATCGCCTCAAAAAAAAGAACAAGAGGCAGTACCGACTGCTAGGGACCTAATCAATACGGACATTGGTAAGATGTCAGAACTAGAGTTCAGAATGATGATTTTAAAGATACTAGCTGCAGAGGCACCTGGGTGGCTCAGTCGTTAAGTGTCTGCCTTTGGCTCAGGTCGTGATCCCAGAGTCCTGGGATCAAGCCCCACATCAGGCTCCCTGCTCAGCAGGAAGCCTGCTTCTCCCTCTCCCTCTCCCCCTGCTTGTGTTCCTTCTCTCGCTATCTCTCTCTGTCAAATAAATAAAACCTTAAAAAAAAAAACCAATAAAATAAAATTTAAAAAAAATAAAGATACTAGCCAAGCTTCAAAAAAGCATGGAAGATATTAGAGAAACCCTTTCTGGAGAAATAAAAGAATTAAAATCTAACCAAGTCAAAATCAAAAAGGCTGTTAATGAGGTACAATAAAAAATGGAGGCTCTAGAGGTGCCTGGGTGGCTCAGTCATTAAGCGTCTGCCTTCAGCTCAGGTCATGATCCCAGCGTCCTGGGATCAAGCCCCGCATCAGGCTCCCCGCTCGGCGGGGAGTCTGCTTCTCCCTCTCCTACGCCACCTTCTTGTGTTCCCTCTCTAGTTCTCTCTCTCTGTCAAATAAATAAATAAAATCTTTAAAAAAAAATGGAGGCTCTAACTGCTAGGATGAGGCAGAAAAGAGAATTAGTGATAAAGAAGACCAAATGATGGAAAATAAAGAAGCTGAGAAAAAGAGAGATAAACAACTACTGGATCACAAGGGCAGAATTCAAGAGATAAGTGATACCATAAGACAAAACAATATTAGAATAATTGGGATCCGAGAAGAAGAAGACAGAAAGAGAGGGGCAGAAGATATACTGGAGCAAATTATAGCAGAGAACTTCCCTAATTTGGGGAAGGAAATAGGCATCAAAATCCAGGAGGCACAAAGAACCCCACTCAAAATCAGTAAAAATAGGTCAACACCCTGACATCTAATAGTAAAACTTACGAGTCTCAGAGACAAAGAGAAAATCCTGAGGGAGCTCAGGAGAGGAGATATGTAACCTACAATGGTAGAAACATTAGATTGGCAACAGACCTATCCACAGAGACCTGGAGGCCAGAAAGGACTGGCACGATAGATTCAGACCACTAAATGAGAAAAATATGCAGCCAAGAATACTATATCCAGTTGGCTGTCATTGAAAATACAAGGAGAGATAAAAACCTTCCAGGACAAACAAAAACTAAAGGAATTTGCAAACACAAAACCAGGCCCACCGGAAATATTGAAAGGGGTCCTCTAAGCAAAGAGAGAGCCTAAAAGCAACATAGACCAGAAAGGAACACAGACAATATACAGTAACAGTCACTTTACAGGCAATACAATGGCACTAAATTCATATCTTTCAATAGTTACCCTCAATGTAAATGGGCTAAATGCCCCAATCAAAAGACACAGGCTATTAGGTTGGATAAAGAAACAAGATCCATCGATATGCTGTCTGCAAGAGACTCATTTTAGACCCGAAGACACCTCCAGATTGAATGTAAGGGGGTAGAAAACCATTTACCATGCAAATGGACACCAAAATCCTTATATCAAACAAATTAGATTTTAACCCAAAGACTATACTAAGAGGAAGGACACTATATCATATTTAAAGGGTCTATCCAATAAGAACATCTAACAGTTGTAAATATCTATGCCCCTAACATGTGAGCAGCCAATTATATCAGCCAGTTAATAATAAAAGCAAAGGAACACATTGACAACAATACAATAATAGCAGAGGACTTTAACACCCCCCTCATGGAAATGGACAGATCATCTAAGCAAAAGATCAACAAGGAAATAAAGACTTTAAATGACACACTGGACCAAATGGACTTCACAGATATATTCAGAACATTCCATCCCAAAGCAACGGAATACACATTCTCCTCTAGTGCCCATGGAACCTTCTCCAGAATAGATGACATCCTAGGTCACAAATAAGGTCTCAAACAGTACCAAAAGATTGGAATCATTCCCAGCATATTTTCAGACCACAATGCTTTGAAACTAGAACTCAATCACAACAGAAAAGTCAGAAAGAACTCAAATACAAGGAGGCTAAAGAGCATCCTACTAAAGAATGAATGGGTCAACCAGGAAATTAAAGAAAAATTAAAAAAATTCATGAAACAAATGAAAATGAAAACACAACTGTTCAAAATCTTTGGGATGCAGCAAAAGCAGTCCTAAGAGGAAAGTATATAGCAATACAAGCCTTTCTCAAGAAACAAGAAAGGTCTCAAATACACAACCTAACCCTAAACCAAAAGGAGCTGGAGAAAGAACAGCAAATAAAGCCTAAACCCAGCAAGAGAAGAGAAATAATGAAGATCAGAGGAGAAATCAATGAAATAGAAACCAAAAGAACAGTAGAACAGATCAATGAGACTAGAAACTGGTTCTTTGAAAGAATTAATACAATTGATAAACCCCTGGCCAGAATGATCAAAAAGAGAAGAGAAATGACCCAAATCAACAAAATCATGAATGAAAGAGGAGAGATCACAACCAACACCAAAGAAATACAAACAATTATAAGAACATATTATGAGCAACCCTATGCCAGCAAATTAGATAATCTGGAAGAAATGGATGCATACCTAGAGATGTATAAACTACCAAAACTGAACCAGGAAGAAACAGAAAACCTGAACAGACCTCTAACCACTAAGGAAATTGAAGCAGTCATCAAAAATCTCCCAACAAACAAGAGCGCAGGGCCAGATGGCTTCCCAGGGGAATTCTACCAAACATTTCAAGAAGAATTAATACCTATTCTTCTGAAAATGTTCCAAAAAATAGAAACGGAAGGAAAACTTCCAAACTCATTTTATGAGGCCACCATTACCTTGATCCCCAAACCAGACAAAGACCCCATCAAAAAGGAGAATTACAGACCAATATCCCTGATGAACATGGATGCAAAAATTCTCACCAAAATACTAGCCAGTAGGATCCAACAGTACATTAAAAGGATTATTCACCTCGACCAAGTGGGATTTGTCCCTGGGCTGCAAGTTTGGTTCAACATCCGCAAATTAATCAATGTGATACAATACATTAATAAAAGAAAGAACAAGAACCATATGATTCTCTCACTAGATGCAGAAAAAGCGTTTGACAAAGTACAGCAACTTTCTTGATCAAAACTCTTCAGAGTATAGGGATAGAGGGTACATACCTCAATATCATAAAAGCCATCGATGAAAAACCCACAGCAAATATCATTCTCAATGGGGAAAAACTGAGAGCTTTCCCCCTAAGGTCAGGAACACGGCAGGGATGTCCACTGTCACCACTGCTATTCAACATAGTATTGGAAGTCCTAGCCATAGCAATCAGACAACAAAAAGAAATCAAAGGCATCCAAATTGGCAAAGAAGAAGTCAAACTCTCACTCTTTGCAGATGATATGATACTTTATGTGGAAAACCCAAAAGACTCCACCCCAAAACTGTTAGAACTCATACAGGAATTCAGTAAAGTGGCAGGATATAAAATCAATGCACAGAAATCAGTGGCATTCCTATACACCAACAACAAGACAGAAGAAAGAGAAATTAAGGAATCGATCCCATTTACAGTTGCACCCAAAACCATAAGATACCTAGGAATAAATCTAACCAAAGAGGCAAAGAATCTGTACTCAGAAAATTATAAAATAGTCATGAAAGAAACTGAGGAAGACACAAAGAAATGGAGAAACGTTTCATGCTCATAGATTGGAAGAACAAAAATTCTGAAAATGTCAAAGCTACCTAGAGCAATCTACACATTTAATGCAATCCCTATCAAAATACCATCCACTTTTTTCAAAGAAATGGAACATATAATCCTAAAACTTGTATGGAACCAGAAAAGACCCCAAATAGCCAGAGGAATGTTGAAAAAGCAAAGCAAAGCTGGCGGCATCTCAATTCCGGACTTCAAGCTCTATTACAAAGCTGTCATCATCAAGACAGTATGGTGCTGTTCCTAAAACAGACACATAGATCAATGGAACAGAATAGAGAGCCCAGAAATGGACCCTCAACTCTATGGTCAACTCACCTTCGACAAAGCAGGAAAGAATGTCCAGTGGAAAAAAGACAGTCTCTTCAACAAATGGGGTTGGAAAAATTGGACAGCCACATGCAGAAGAATGAAACTGGACATTTCCTTGCACCACACACAAAAATAGACTCCAAATGGTTGAAAGACCTCAATGTGAGATAGGAGTCCATCAAAATCCTAAAAGAGAACACACTCTGCAACCTCTTCAACCTCAGCCACAGCAACTTCCTCCTAGAAACATCACCAAAAGCAAGGGAAGCAAGGGCAAAAATGAACTATTGGGACTTCAGCAAGATAAAAAGCTTTTGCACAGCACAAGAAACAGTCAACAAAACCAAAAGACAAGCGACAGAATGGGAGAAGATATTTGCAAATGACATATCAGATAAAGGGCTAGTATCCAAAATCTATAAAGAACTTATCAAACTCAACACCCAAAGAACAAATGATCCATCAAGAAATAGGCAGAAGACATGAACAGACATTTTTCCAAAGAAGACATCCAAATGGCCAATAGACACATGAGAAAGTGTTCAACATTGCTCCGCAAAAGGGAAATCCAAATGAAAACCTCAATGCAATACCACCTCACATGAGTCAGAATGGTTAAAATTAACAAGTTAGGAAATGACAGATATTGGCAGGGATGCAGAGAAAGGGGAACCCTCCTACACTGTTGGTGGGAATGCAACCTGGTGCAGCCACTCTGGAAAACAGTATGGAGGTTCCTCAAAAAGTTGAAAATAGAGCTACCATATGACCCAGCAATTGCACTACTGGGTATTTACCCCAAAGATACAAATGTAGTGATCCGAAGGGGTATGTGCACCCCAATGTTTATAGCAGCAATGTCCACAATAGCCAAACTGTGGAAAGAGCCAAGATGTCCATCGACAGATGAATGGCTAAAGAAGATGTGGTATATATATACAATGGAATATTATGCAGCCATCAAAAGGAATGAGATCTTGCTATTTGCAATGACGTGGATGGAACTGGAGGGTATTATGCTGAGTGAAATAAGTCAATCAGAGAAAGACATGTATCATATGATCTCACTGATATGAGTATTCTTAATCTCAGGAAACAAACTGAGGGTTGCTGGAGTGGTGGGCGGTTGGAGGGATGGGGTGGCTGGGTGATAGGCACTGGGGAGTGTATGTGCTATGGTGAGCACTGTGAATTGTACAAGACTGTTGAATCACAGACCTCTACCTGTGAAACAAATAATATATGTTAAAAAAAAAAAAAGAAGAAGAAGATAGCAGGAAGAGGAAAATGAAGGGGGGGAAATTGGATGGGGAGATGAACCATGAGAGACTATGGACTCTGAGAAACAAACTGAGGGTTCTGGAGGGGTGGGGGGTGGGGGGGATGGGTTAGCCTGGTGAGGGTATTAAAGAGGTCACGTACTGAAATGAGCACTGTGTGTTACACGCAAACAATGAATCATGGATCACTACATCAAAAACTAATGATGTAATGTATGATGATTAATATAAAAAATCTAATGATGAATATGGTGATTAACATAACAATAAAATTTAAAAAAAATTAAAAAGGGGGAAAAACACAAAAAAATAAAATAAAACTTTAGGTGAAATAGGAAGTTAAAATGTTAAATTTAAACGCAAATGTAGTCATGTTTAAGACTTTATAAAACAAATGTGATATCTCTACCAGAAGAAGAATTCAGTACATCATTGTATAAGTACATCCTAAGTGATATAAAATGATCAATTGTTCACCATGAAAAATGAGAAAAAGACAAGCAAAATATACCTGGCAGAACAGTTATCTTGACATTTTTCCATTAAACATATAAAACTTTTCCAGTCTATTAAAGTAATATTAAATTACCTGAAGGAATCATGCCCTGCGAAGCCAGGCCCAATGTTATAATGCACATTAAGACTTCCCTTCCAGCTGTCATCTGGTGGAGCAGTTCCTCCCATGTGACTGTTGAGAGAAAATGAAAATGACAGAAAAAGGCTGAGAATCACAATTTCTTAGAAGAAATCATGAAGTCTGATAATGAGATATTTCATTCATACATTTAACAAATATTTATTGAGCCCAGTACTGTCAATATGCCCTTTCTTTGTGCAACTTACATTTTAGCAAGAGAGCCAAACTTGAAATATATGAAGTACTTACTATGTTTGTGGAAAGAGGGCTTAGGAAAAAAAAAAAAAAATAGGGAGAGGAAATGAGAAGCATCAGCCTCCTTACTTTTGACTTTATGTAGGGAAGCATTAGATCTAAGAAATAGTGAAAATAGCAAACTCATGACTGTGTTAAGGAGAAGAAACTAATTTCTAGAGAAGCTGCTGGTTACCTAGTGGGCACTCATAAAACAATTATTAAATTGTATTGGTACAGACATCTAAAAAAAATAAAAGTGGGAGATTTATGAAAGAACATCAATAATAGAATGCAAGAATAGCAAACATTAATTAAATGTTTACTATATTCTAGATACTTTACACACTTGCATTGATCTCATCTCCTCCTCATAATAACCTTACTAGGGAGAAAAAATTACTATCCTCATTTCACAGATAAGGAAACTGAATCAGAGAAAGATTAAGTAATTGGTCCAAGTTCACACATCTAATAAGTGGTGGGCACTGTAATATTTTTAAAATACAGGTCAAGTACAAACATCAAATGAATATCAAAGAAAATCCAACTATTTGAAAAATCTCCAATCAGCATTTTTATCCTGGACACAGTTTTGCACTTGAGACTTTCATTTGTAGCAGACTAAAGGTTTCTTGCCATTTCTTGGTGTACTCTGTTATTCCTACTTCAGGAACTATTTTGAAATAAGACTTTTTTAAAAACTCATTTTCCTACTTTGTTTCCTTATTTTTTTTTTTAATTTTTTGAGGTGTAAGTGACCTATAACACTGGTTTCAGGTATACAACCAGACTTTATCCTAACGTAATTAGATTACAATGGTTTTAGACAAGAAAATGGACACATTAGTGTAAAATATCTTAAATCTCATATCCAATTAGAAAATCATACCGTAGTAATATTTCTGCATCATTATACCCAATAGGATGTACAGGGATCTTGGGGATTCCCACTCCTTCTTTGACATCAAGTCTAAAGGTGTACTCTGCAGAAATTAATTGCATAAAATGAAAACAGCTGAAAAATCTGAGCAAGGGGCATAAAGAAATTTCTTTTATTACTATCTCAGATCTATTACACGTTTGAAATTATATCAAAATTCAAAGTTCCCCCAAAACCAATGATTGTTTTACCTAATATAGCCTATTTAATTCAACAGTAAGAAATTAAATCATTCAAATTTTAATAAAATCTATGGGGATTATAAATTTCCAAATTTGTTTTGACATTTCATGTAATTCTCCTAAATTTTACAAGAATATTTTATTTCCTCAAGGAGATCTTGAATCCTTCTTAGGGAAGCTTCAGTTAACTAGTTGCCTGGAAAATGTGTCCCAAATTCTGAAACTAGATATATAACTGAAAAAAAATTAAAGGGAATTTATGAGACCTTGGGAATAATAAAGATCTTATTCAAATAGTAATACAATATTCTCTTTAAAGGAAGACTAAAAGTACTGTCAGAATTAAAACCTCATTGGGACTTTGGCTTTCAGCCAAAATAGTTGTATAAGCACTAAAACACCTATCTTAGAAACAAAGGAAGATTTCGATCAAATGACATCAGATTCCACCTCAAGAAAATAGGAAAGTATAAATAAGGCAAAAATAAACAGGGAAAGAACATTATAAAGGTCAGAGCAGAAATGCAAGAAATAGGAGACAGAAAAATGGTAGCAATTATGAATAAAATCCAAAGCTGGTTTTTTGAGATCAATAAAACTGATAAATCTCTAGCAAGACAATTCAGGAAAAAAAGAAAAAAAGAAAAAGAAAAAAAGAGAGAGAGAGAGAAACTGCCATGATCAGGAATAAAGAACAGAGTATCACTCTAGTACCCTGCACATGCACACACGGACACACACACGCATACAGAATGAGAATATTATGAACAACTCTATTAAATCTAACTTAGAGAAAATGGACAAAATCTGTGGAAGACATAAACTACCAAAGCTCAATCAACAGTAAATGGACAACCTAAATAGCCACATACCTATTTTAAAAATTGAATTTGTAGTTAAAAACATGCCTACAAACAAAACTTCAGGCCCAGATTTGCTAGGGAATTCTACCAAATGTTTATAGGCAAAAATGACTCATTCTATGTAAACTCTTACAAAACAACAAAGATAAAATAGTTCCCAACTTACCCCATAAGGCCAACATTACTCTGATACCAAAATGAGAACAAAATACTACAAGAAAATAAATCTGTAGGCCAATATCCCTCATGACTAAAAAGAGATATGCTTAACAAAATTTTAAATTCAGTGATATACCAACAACATATAAAAGGATAACGTATTGTGACTAAGAGTTTATCCTAGGATGGGAGGGTTGGTTTAACATTCAAAATTCTATTAGTATAATTTAACGAAAGTAATATAACAACTTATCATCTCAAGACTCAGTAAAAGCATTTGACAAAATTCATTATACATTCCTAGATAAATGTGCTAAGATAAAATCTCTTAGCCTATTAGAAGTAAACTCCCCCAGCTTGACAAAAAGAATCTAAAATAAAACCTACAGATGTATCATACTTAACAGAGAAAGACTGGATTTTTTCTTCTTGAGGCAGGAACAAGGTAAGGACATCTCCTCTAACACCTTTCTCCAGAAATGTATGAGAGGTACTAGCCAGTATACTAAGGCAAACACATTTTAAAAAGTAAAGGGCATCCAGATTGGAAAAAAAGAAAACCGTATTTACAGAAAACATGATCGTCTATGTAAAAACTGACGGTATCTATAGAAACCTACTAGAACTATTTAGTAAGTTTAACAAGCTTGCAGGATACAAGACTGACGTATTTCTTCTACAAAGTATTTCTACTTACTAGCATTGGACATATGGAAATTGAAATTTAAAATGTATTATTAAAAAGCATACAACTAGGAAATGCATATGGGTAAATGAGAAAGATGTGCACAAGCCATACAGTAAAACTGCAAACATGTGGAGTTAATTAAAGAATACCTAAGTAAATGGAGAGTTGTGCCATGTGTATGAATCAAAATATTCATTATTTTTTAAGATGTCAGTTCTCCCCAAATTGACCTATAGATTTAATTCAAACTCAATCAAATTCCCAGGACACTTCTCAATGGAAATTAATAAGCTGGATCTAAAATTCACATGGAAAGGACCTAGAATAGCCCCAAAAACTTTGAAAAAAAAATGTTAATTTGGAGGATTTACATATCTATTCCAATGTAAAATTAAAAAGACTGACCAAACTAAAGGTAGTAAGGATATAGAATCTGGAACACTCATGCACTGCTGCTAGAATGTAAAATGGTACAAACACTTTGGAAAACAATTTGAAAATTTCTCCAAAAGTTAAATATGCATCTATCATATTATCCAGTTGTTCGATTACTATATATTTACCCAAGAGAAATAAAAGCATATGTACAAAGACTTGTATACAACTGTTCATAGCAGCTTTATGTATAAGAGTCCCCAAACTAAAAACGATCTGAATGTCCATCCAACTAAATGAATAAACAAACTGTAGTGTATCCATTCAATGAAATACTACTCAGCATAAAAAGGAATGAACCATTGACACAGACATCAACATGGATGGATCTCGAAATAATTATGCTGACTGAAAGCAGATCAGTGGTTTAGGGACTGGCAGAGAGTGGGCAGGAAGGGTTTGGAGGAAAGTATTATAAGAGAGGAGTGAAAACTTTTTGGGTAATGGATATGTTCATTATCTTAATTGTGGAGGCAGTTACACAGATGTTCAACATGTAAAATGTGAAAAGTTTTGACAACACCCAAAAACTCACTGATATGAAAAAAAATACAAATGTATGATATCTAGAGAAGGCTAAAATCACCAATCAATTCAGAAAACCAAAGTTCTAGTTTGGTAAAAGCAGTATTACTTAGGGTTTGGGGATCTATGTTTCTGCACCTCTGCTAAAACTAGAGAAAAATTCAACGGGCCCTTCCCTCTCCATGTCCACACCTCACGAAAATTTGAAACGAAAGTAATATATGGGAAATGTTTTTTAATTCTTAGCAATAGTAATCCAAAATATTGTAATTGTATACAATTTTAAGGTTATCTTGTAGATGTTTGCTGTTATGTCTTCTGTAAGGGCAGGTAGTATTTTTGCAAAAATGGGTGAACCAGGACAGGCCCATCCATTACCTTTAGCTGGATAGCCTGGAGTGAGCGGGTCCCCAGCACCATTCAAATTTAATACATTCCCTCTCTGTGCTGCAGTTCCAGGAAGGTTCCATCCTTTAGGATATGGCTGTACTGCAGGGGCAAAGTAATCCGCTGGATCGGAGTACAAGATGATTCCTATGGCTCCTGCTAACATGGCATTTTTAACCTGCAGGGGCAATATGCAATCCATAATGTAGAACTGGCAGATGATTAATTCATCTAAGAGAAAATCAATTTAATAATGTAAGGAACTTGAGGGCGCCTGGGTGGCTCAGTTGGTTAAGCGACTGCCTTCGGCTCAGGTCATGATCCTGGAGCTCCTGGATCGAGTCCCGCATCGGGCTCCCTGCTCGGCAGGGAGTCTGCTTTGCCCTCTGACCCTATCCCCTCTCATGTGTTCTCTCTCATTCTCTCTCTCTCTCAAATAAATAAATAAAATCTTTAAAAAAAAAAAAATAAAATAAAATAATGTAAGGAACTTGAGACACTGCTTTTTATCATGCTGCTAGACATTCAGTTCTTTATGCCTTGAATACAATTTCTCTCCTGGGGGGAGCTAACAACTCTCATTTATTCTATACAACTCCAAACAAGTTATTGTCTCTTCTGTGAAACAGTCCTATTGTGGCTAGAACTGCAAAATTAATGTCTCCCTTCTTTCTACCTCTTCTAATTTGTACATATTTCTGTTATAGGATGGGTCATAGTATTTTAAAATATCTTTAAAATATCTTTCTCCCTTGCTAGACTGAGGGTGTTCTTAGAAAAGGGACCATGTCTTGTTTACTTTTAACTATCCACCCTCCAAAGTCTGGCACATCACAGAAATACCTGTGGAACTAAAATAATTTAAAGGTCTATACAGAGTGTGTGAAAAATTGCCTACTGTATTTTGTAAATATTTTCTAACAATCCAAATTGACCACATAGGAAAATCTTTCCTGCAAGATTCTTAATTCATTACCAGAAATACTGTAGCAAAAGATAGCTTACAATAAGTCTTGATTAACTAAAACACACTGCAATATTCAGAAAGCATTCTTACAGTATGAATGGGAGTACAATCTGTCACAACTTTTTTTGAAGGGCAATTTGATGCCTGCCAAAATTTTGAAAGAATATACATGTTGACTCAGCCATTAAATTTCTAGGAATCCATACTATAAAAATCTTCACATAAATGTTCAAGTATATGGACTAAGATGTTCACAATGGAATTATTTTTAATAGTAATAAATTCAAGCCAAGCATCTGTCAATGCAGGAATGGTTAAACTGCTTATCACTTCTACAAAGTATTATGTACCCATCAAAATAACAAGGTATTTACTTAATAAGCAGCTATATAGAATTAACTAAGTACCAGGCACTATCATAAGTGTTTTCAAACATAAAGTTATTTAATCTTCATAAGGATTCTAGGAGATTAATGCTATTATTAGCATTCTCACTTTATGTATGAGGAAACACTGGCAGAGAAAGATTAAATAACTTGCTCACAGTAAAAGATTGAGAGAACAGGGAGCCTAGACTAGACCAGAATCTATGTTGTAAGAATCTAGAGCCCTATACTCGTAACGACACATTATACAACTCTCAGTGTTTTGACATAGAGGAATACCTATATATTATTGCTGAGTGAGAAAATAAAGTTATATATAGTATATGATGCCATCTTCATAAAAAAGCTGTATAATATTTGTAAAATTAGTATCTAGAAAAAGATATTTATATTCATATGTCACAGAATTAGGTCCAAGAAAAGCTGGGAAGTTTGATCATGTCCGGGCAAATAAAATGGGCAATGTAGGGGATCTTTCAGTTTTCAGTTTACAAAAAATTTCCCTCAAAAAATTTTAAAAAGCAAATTTTGTTTCTGTTATAAAAGTAATTTCCTTTTCTAGATAGGTGAGGTAAAATAAAAACAGGATTTCCTGTGCAACCGTGGCAAATAGGAAGATTTTTTAAATACATATATTGAGGTAATTCTGAAAAAAAAAGTGCAAGCTGATCATTTACATTTAGAGGATATACACTATCCTCTTCTCTCTAGAAAAGGAGGTGATACAATACTTTATTTCCTCTGAAGATTTTTCCGTATCTTGCAATAACAATCTTTCCACTACAGTTGATGTTCATCTCTCTTTCCAGTTTGAAAAAATCTTCAGTACGAGCATAGTTCACATACATAAGATCTCCCTGTAAGGAAAAGAAAAAATTTAAAAATACATAGAATACTGCTACAATTAAAGGGAAAACCAATGAGTAAGTTTGCTCCACAATACCACATCATCAAAAGTTATCTTTCCTGGATTGGGCTTGAAAAACAGATCCGTGCTAATTCTGTATGTTTTTGGAAAATAATTCAATATTTTGAAAGGTTGAAAAAAATGCCAATATGTAACACTTTAAACAGTGTGTTCTGTTTTGAAGAGATTATTGGCATATACTGAACCAGAGGAAATAGAGATCATTTAAAAAAATCCCAACTATGTTTTTGTTGTTGTTGTTGTTGTTGTTGTTTTTTTTTTTTCTTTTGCAGGCTTCCCCACGAAGCAGGGAGCCCAATGTGGGGCTCGATCCCAGGACCCTGGGATCACAACCTGAGCCGAAGGCAGACGCTTAACGACTGAGCCACCCAGGCGCCCCCCAACTATGTTTTAAACAACCCACTGCACCAAAAATAATAAAATACCTAGGAATAAACTTAACCAAGGAGTTGAAAGAACCTGTACTCTGAAAACTATAAAATACTGATAAAAGAAATTGAAGAAGACACAAATAAATGGAAAGATACTCCATGCTCACAGATTGGAATATCATTTAATATCATTAAAATGTCCATACTACCAATGCAATCTACAGATTCCACGCAACCCCTATCAAAATACACAGCCTTTGTCACAGGACTATGAAAAATAATACTAAAATGTGTATGGAACCACAGAATACTTGAATTAGCCAAAGCAAGCATGAGAAAGAACAAAGCTGGCGGTATCACAATCCCAAATTTCAAGATAGATTACAAAGCTGTAGTAATCAAAACAGCATAGTACTGGCATGACGACAGACACATAGATCAATGGACCAGAATAAAGTCCAGAAGTAAATCCACACTTATACAATCAAATAATCTATGACAAAGGAGGTGAGAATATACAGTGAGGAAAAGACAGTGTCTTCAATAAATGGTACTAGGAAAACTGAACAGCTTTATGCAAAAGAATGAAACCAAGATACTTTCTTACACCATCCACAAAAATAAACATGGATTAAACCCCTAAATATGAGACCTGAAACCATAAACACCTAAAAGAAAACACAGGGGAGTAATTTCTTTGACATCAGCCTTAACAACATTTTTCTAGATATGTCTCCTTGGGCACAGGAAACAAAAGCAAAAATAAACCATTGGGACTAGAGCAAAATAAAAGCTTTTGCACAGCAAAGAAAACCATAAACCTAACTAAAGAGGGGAAAGATAGTTGTAAATGATATATCCAGTAAGGGGTTAATATCCAAACTATATAAAGACCTTATACAACCCAATACCAAAAAATATGTACATACATACATAATCAGATTAAAATGGGCAAAAGAGCACTTTTTCATGTGTCTGTTGGGCATTTGGATATCTTCTTTGGAAAAAGGTCTGTTCATGTCTTCTACCCATTTCTTGATTGGATTATTCTTTGGGTGTTGAGTTTGGTAAGTTCTTTATAGATTTTGGATACTAGCCCTTTATCTGATATGTCATTTGCAAACATCTTCTCCCATTCTGTCCCTTGTCTTTTGGTTTTGTTGACTGTTTCTTTTGCTGTGCAAAAGCTTTTTATCTTGATGAAGTCCCAATAGTTTATTTTTTCCCTTGCTTCCCTTGACTTTGGCGATGTTTCTAGGAAGAAGTTGTTGCGGCTGAGGTCGAAGACGTTGCTGCCTGTGTTCTCCTTTAGGATGTTGATGGACTCCTGTCTCACACTGAGGTCTTTCAACCATTTGGAGTCTATTTTTGTGGCGGTGTAAGGAAATGGTCCAGTTTCATTCTTCTGCATGTGGCTGTCCAATTTTCCCAACACCATTTGTTGAAGAGACTGTCTTTTTTCCACTGGACATTCTTTCCTGCTTTGTCGAAGATGAGTTGACCACAGAGTTGAGGGTCCATTTCTGGGCTCTCTATTCTGTTCCATTGATCTCAACATCACTCGGCATCAGGGAAATCCAAATCAAAACCTCAATGAGATACCACCTCACACCAGTCAGAATGGCTAAAATTAACAAGTCAGGAAATGACAGATGTTGGCAGGGATGCAGAGAAAGGGGAACCCTCCTACACTGTTGGTGGGAATGCAACCTGGTGCAGCCACTCTGGAAAACAGTATGGAGGTTCCTCAAAAAGTTGAAAATAGAGCTACCATATGACCCAGCAATTGCACTACTGGGTATTTACCCCAAAGATACAAATGTAGGGTTCCGAAGGGGCACGTGCATCTCAATGTTTATAGCAGCAATGTCCACAATAGCCAAACTATGGAAAGAGCCAAGATGTCCATCGACAGATGAATGGCTAAAGAAGATGTGGTATATATATACAATTATGCCGCCATCAAAAGGAATGAAATCTTGCCATTTGCAACAACATGGATGGAACTGGAGGGTATTATGCTGAGCGAAATAAGTCAATCAGAGAACGACATGTATCATATGACCTCACTGATATGAGGAATTCTTAATCTCAGGAAACAAACTGAGGGTTGCTGGATTGGGGGGTGGAGTGGGAGGGATGGGGTGGCTGGGTGATAGACATTGGGGAGGGTATGTGCTATGGTGAGCACTGTGAATTGTGTAAGACTGTTGAATCACAGACCTGTACCTCTGAAACAAATAATACATTATATGTTAAAAAAAAAAAAAAAAAGATAGTAGGAAGGGAAAAATGAAGGGGGGGAGATTGGAGGGAGAGACAAACCATGAGAGACTATGGACTCTGAAAAACAAACCAAGGGTTCTAGAGGGGAGGGTGTTGGGAGGATGGGTTAGCCTGGTGATGGGTATTAAAGAGGGCACATACTGCATGGAGCACTGGGTGTTATACGCAAACAATGAATCATGGAACACTATATCAAAAACTAATGATGTAATATATGGTGATTAACATAACAAAATAAAATAAAATTTAAAAAAATGGGCAAAAGACCCAAATAGACAATTTTCCAAAGAACATATACAGATGGGCAACAGACACATGAAAACATTCTCAACATAACCAATCATCAGGGAAATGCAAATCAAAACCACAATGAGGTATCACTTCACATGGGTCAGAATGGCTAGCATCAAATAGACAAGAAATAACAGGTGTTGGCAAGGATGTAGAGAAAAAAAAAAATCCTTACATACTGTTGGTGGGAATATAAACTGGTGCAACCACTGTGGAAAACAGTATGGAAGTTCCTCAAAAAATTAAAAATAGAAATACCATATGATCCAGTAATTCTACTACTGGGCACTTACCCACAGAAAGCAAAAACACTAATTAAGAAAAATACAGGCACCCTTATATTTACTGCATCATTATTTACCCAAGTGTCCGTTGATGGATGAATGGATAAGGAAGTGGGGTGTGTGAGTGTGTGTGTGTGTGTGTGTACATACTCAGCCATAAAAAAAAAAAAAATGAGATCTTACTATTTGCAACAACATGGATAGACCTAAAGTGTATTATGCTAAGAGAAATAAGTCAGAGACAGACAAATACCATATGATTTTACTTACATGCAGAATCTAAACAAAAATGAACAAACAGACTTTAAAATACAGATAACAAACGGAGGGTTGCCAGAGGGGAGAAAGGTGGGGAATAGGTGAAACAAAGGAGATTTTTAAAAGAAAAAAGAAATCCCAACCATGTTTAATTTTCAAGCATAGTATTAAGTAATTAATTAATTAAATACCACTTCTGTGGCATGATCTATAAATCTATAACAAAAATCAGACTCTGAACAAAGGAAAAGAGCTTGTAAAGACATCTACTGATGTTGGGGCGCCTGAGTGGCTCAGTTGGTTAAGCGGCTGCCTTCAGCTCAGGTCATGATCCCAGGGTCCTGGGATTGAGCCCCGCATCAGGCTCCCTGCTCGGCGGAGAGCCTGCTTCTCCCTCTCCCTCTGTCTGCCACTCTGCCTACTTGTGCTCTCTCTATCTCTGTTAAATAAATAAATAAAAATCTTTATAAAAAAAAAAAAGACATCTACTGATGTTACTGAATTAAAGATGTGTTCAGCAGGTTCTCTGTTATTTCAGAGTGGCATCTGCTTCACCAGGCTATGATTTTTACGTATTTCTATTTTTTTCTTTTTCTTAAATTATTTTTAGAAAGGGTGTTCATCGCACTGAATCTCAAAGTATGGATCAGCATGTATGGTTTACCTAATCTCCTTGGTTTTAGTCCTTTATATAGGCTTTAAATAACAAAGGAAGGTTCAAAAAGTTGAGTAAAAAAGTCTTGTTTTACCTCTGGCATGCCTTGGGCTGAGAAAGCGTTATATGGTGGAACAATATTTGTAACATTCTCATATCCATCTGGTGGCGGCTCAAGGTAGGAGGTATTGAAAATCTAGGAAGAATTGACATACATAAATTGGAGAGTATTCCTGATTGTTATTAAAGAATAACGCCCCCAAGTATACACTTAAGATTAAGCATTCTGAAACTAGGTTCAGTAATTAATCAGGTAAATTCCACTGGCAACAATGAGGAAGAGCTTTATCATTCTTACTGCCTTCAAAATAGTAGCAACTTCTACAAATGCATGTAATCTGAGGTGACTAGAAGTTCCCATATAAAAACAGGGCTTTGAAGGTGGCACCCATGATTCTCCTCCTCCTTTTCTAATGATTCCTTTTCAACTTTCATTGTTGGACTCCTTTTCTTTCAAATGCATTTAAATGTTTCCTGTGTTTTATCCCCAGTCTATGGTCTGCCTCATTTTATACTCCCTTCCTGTCAGACTTCATTTACTCCCAAAATTTTATCCATAGCTCATATGCTTATAAGGCCACCTTTCCAGACATGTATATTTAAGGGCCTTATGGTTATTTCAGCTTGGATGTCCAAACTCAACATGTCCTACTTTGAATTTCTCATCCCTCACCCCAGGCCTGCTTCTTGTTTGGCATTCCTTGCTATTACTAGCAGTATCACTAGCCAGCCACCCATACCAGACACCTAGGAATCATCCTCAATTCTGTCTTCACCACCTTGCTCCAGTCAATCACTAATCAATTGCCACTAATATTGCTTCCTAACTATTTCTTAGATCATCCCTCTTCCTCATTCCTACTAACATCCTGATTCAGGGCTTCATCATCTTTTACCTGGACTATTGTAAGACTCCAACTTGCACTCCTTGCCGAGTCAAGGTCTAACCTGTAGATGGCCCAAACTATCTAAAAAATGCCTCTCTAGCCACATCCTTCCATTGCTTAGGACTTGTCAGTAGTTTCCATTGACTGAAGTTGAATTCTAAGCCCCTTAGGACATATAAGCTGTTCTATGACCTGTCCCCAAAACATATATACTGGCTTATCTCTTTTTGTGGCCCACTTTGTACATGACATTTTTGAAACACAGAAAATGTTTAAGGTCCCCAATAATACTAAGATAGTTATGGGTCTCCAAACCTTTGCCAGTATTTTCTCTTCTACCTGGATTCTTTTACTTTGTTTTTTCACGTGGTTAACTCCTTAGCATTGCTCATGACTCACACATCAGAAAGGTTTTCTTTCAGGAAAGCTTCTCTAAGTCCCAGGCTAGACTAAGTGAACCTTTTCTGTATAAAGAACCCAAAACATACTCTTTATAACACTCACCATACTGATTTAAAATGACGTGTTCTAACACCTACCTTGCCTTACTTAAGGCAAAAAGAATCCTGTTCCTAAGCTTCATTCTGGCTTTAAGACTAAGCACTGTGCCTAACACACAGTAGACACTGAATAATTAGTTTACAACGTATCAACTTTTCTAAAAAATAGGAGTTGCACTGCACCATTAACCAATTTCTATTCTTACTTGACCCTACATCCCAATTCACATAAACAAGTGGGGTTATAAAATACAAAAAGTACCAACAATTCCACATCACCTCAATTCCATGTTCATCCATGATTGATATATAGTTGGCATTTGTCTCATTAGGGTAGGATAGGAGAACATCATAATGAACCAACTTGGCTGAATCCAGTCCAAATTTCTTCCACTGGGTTTGGATTTTCTTGGCAAGAAGTAAATTTTGTTCTGTTCCTGCCAGATGAGGGAGCTTTGTAAAAGAACTACAATGAAAGTAAGATACAAGTGGGAGTTAAAGACTATATTCAGACAATATGCCTAAGGACTATTCTAGATGCATCACTCATCCTTTAGGTATTATCATCTCTACATCAATGATAAAAAAAACAGCTAGTAGTACCAATTTCTAGGGATGCCAATTTAAAATTTATTCGTGTGTAACTATACTATTCACATTATGCTCCCCCAGAAAAGAACATATACCATGGTAAAAACACATGCAATCAGCAGGTATGAGAAGACACCGTGGAAGAACGTCAGGCCTTTATGCCAATAGTGCTCCTTTTGGTGATCATTAGTAAGGGAGGATATTTGGGGCGGTGCGGGGGCAGTTCATAATGTTTGCCAGAGACTAGTTAGGCAGTCTAACGCATACTTCCACTGTTGTCAGATTTATTCAGTTGTTTATTGATCTCATTGAAGTTAAAAGTCCATGCATTTTTATTTTTATATTGCCTACTGCTTAGTTCCTGCCTGTTGTGTAGAAATTATACAATGGGTTTGTTGACTTGAATTTGGGCAATGTTCTTTGGTTTGGAGTATAAATGGGTTGTAGCATTTAAGTGACCTCACAAAAATAGTTTTTCTAAAGATTCATTTTACATGAGGGAAAAAAATATTTTAAAAATATTTTCTCACCTTTCTCCACCCCACCACCCCTTCAGATAATAATACTTTTGTAAATTGGTGTTTTTAGCCAACCATGACAAAACCAAAGTAAGACAGGCAGTAAAGGAAAACTGGCATTTGCCAAAACCTTACTATATGCCAGGCATGTGACCAGGCACTCTCACCTGGGTTGCCTCACTGAGTTTTCACCATCTTTCTCCCATTGTCCTCATTTTGCAAATAAGGAAACTGAGAGAATAGTTAAATAATTTGTTCATAATTTCAGCCATTAAATGATGGGACTAAAATATGAAAGTCATAGTTGTCTGACCTTGAGAAATAGTGATAATGTGAAATTATTCATCTGATATTATTCAATTGCCTGAACTTCTTGTAAGGCTCCCTATACTGTGCATTTTTATGAAGTTCACATTCAAACATGGCATATTGGGCCCTTTTTCATCTGACCCACCCTTCCATCTTTTCATTTTCATTTCCCATTACTCTCCATATAAAATTCTCCACCCTACGGCATTTGGTAGACTCCTTTTCCTCATGCAGTGACCACCTATAACCTTTGCACAAGGTCTTTGAGATGTAAATACTGTCCCATCTACATGTGTCTCCCTGTCACCACTTCTTTCATTCTCCTTTCCCACCTGCAAGCTACTCATCATCCATGAGGACTCCTCCAGCATCTTCTCCTGTGAAGCTTTCCCTTTCTATATCATTAAATTAAATCTACAGGTTATGGATATTTAATATCTTAGAATATTTGTTTTAAAAAAGTATTATAGTGTTTATAGACAGAAGTTATTTTGTATGCATTAAAAAACAGTAGGGCTTGGGATATTTAATTTCTACTTTATATAATTATTGTTTTATTTTCTACAATGAACAGATAACATTCTTATAATTAAGGAAAAAAAAGTATTTCCTTAAATTAAGATGGAGGATTAACCATGAGCTTTTGTCATCCATCTTTTAAAGAAGCCACTGAAGGGTGCTTGGGTGCCTCAATCCATTAGGCATCCAGCTCTTGATTTGGGTTCAGGTCATGATTTCAGGATTGTGAGATTGAGCCCCATGTCAGGCTCCCTGTTGGTCATTGAGCCTGCTTAAGATTCTCTTTCTCCTTTTTCCTCTGCCCCTCCTCCCAACCCACGTACACACACGTGTGCGTGCGCTCTCTCTCTAAAAAAATAAAGAACCCACTGAAATGGAATACAGAAGCAAAAAAAAAAAAAAAAAGCAGCAGTGTGTAACATCCTTTAGTTCATTTCTAAATTTCTCCTTCTGGTCCCAAGGTGGGTACAGTTCCAGGCATCATATATTCACACTGTAATGCTCAGAAGAAACAAGTACAAACAAGAACATGTTTCCTCTTCAGTATTTCTTTTAACAGAGGAAAACTTACAGTAGAAGATCACAGCTACACTTTCCTTTCATTTCATTGGACATAATAGGGTATATACCTCTTTTTAAATGAATCATTGCCAGAGGGAAGAGTTATAATGAATGGATTATGGACCAATCAAGATACTCCTGGGCTGGAAGGAATGTAACCCTTACTGAATACATGAAGGAGGATGAACACTGAAGAGTTGAGGCACTACCAACAAGAAAGTGGCTGGGGAGAAATCAAATTCTTCCCACTACATTAGAACCATTAACCCAATCTTGAACTCCTCTCCCTCCGAGGCTCTTTCACTGATCATAAACCTTCTACATCTATGATCAACAATTCTTTAATCCTCAGCCACTTCTCCAAATGCTTGCATGACTTCCTTGCCTTAACTGGTTTCCTCAGAGGATCCTGCTCACCTGCAAGCTTTTTTATTTCCCATGCCCCCACATATCCTCAAGGCTTGAAGATCTACTGGGAGTTCTTATTCTCCCTTGGTTCTTTCAAATATTTTTCCTTTTTCTTCTTTCAAAAATAACAACTCTTTTAAAGCTCATACCAAAAGTCACCACCTTCTGGGGGCTGTCAAAATTGTGGGTCACTCCTCAGTCATTAAAGTCTCAAGTTTCTAATTCAATTTATTTCACTCTACTTCTATTCTTGTCATTCTTGATGTGCAATTTTTTTTTTAAGATTTTATTTATTTGACAGAGACAGGGTGAGCACAAGCAGGGGGAGTGGCAGGCAGAGAGAGAGAGAGAGAGAAGCAGGCTCCCCACTGAGCAGGGAGCCCGATGCAGGGCTTGATCCCAGGACCCTGGGATCACGACCTCAGCTCAAGGCCTACACTTAACTGACTGAGCCACCCAGGCACCCCTGAACACAATTTCTGTATTGCACTCCAAAAATATAATCATCATATAAACTATTTGTACATAACTTATCACCTTATGTTATATACACATTAAAGGAAAATAGTGATAAACAAATTTTAATGGTCAAGAACATTATTAAGTTTTGCTTCTGACATCTGATTTTCTAGGTGACTTCTTTTGGACACTTCATGATGTGCTGCAGACAGAATTCAATAGTGTTAACATTATACTTGGTCTTTTAACTTACACAATTTAAAATATAAGCATTCTATCTTAACAAGATATTCTGCCATTTTACTGTATCGCAGGAAAAATAAAGACTGAGTCTCTCTTTAAGTGACATGCATCTTAGCTGCCTGATTATTTTCCTTTATCTCTAAACAAGCACCTCAAAACAGACATTTTGTATTTGCTTCCTAATATCTAATGTTATAAATCAGCTCAATTTCACAAGAACAGTATAGCTGTTTTCATACCTCATTACTATAGTTTGCTATAGTTCATCCATGGAAACTAAGATGGAACTTCATGACCTCATTATATCACAGGATAGATGGGAGGGAAACACACCATACTGTATTCACTTTGTTTATTTGATTCTAGGGTTTAAGTGGAGTCTCAGAAGGGGTAAAGAGAATGCTGCAGAAAATTTTAAGAAATAATGAACAAAACCTTCCTAAATTAGTGAAAGACATAAGTTTACAAAGTCAAGAATCTCAGAGAGCCATAAACAGAATAAATTTGAGGAAAACGATACCTAGGCACATAGTAAAACTACTCAAAATTAAAGATAGAATGACATGTTCTGTAACTTAAAGGACTGTAAACTTCTCATCAGATGCCAATACTAGACAGAAGACAATGAAAAAACATTTAAAGTTCTGAAAGGAGAAGAAAACAAAGTCATCTTAGAAGTCTATATCCAGGAAAAGTATGCTTCAAGAATTATAATAAAGTAAGGATTTTATAGAGAGAGAAAAACTAAGAGTATTTGTCACAACCAGACCCCACATTACAGGAAATGCTTAAGAAAGTTACTCAGACTAAATAGAAATACCATGGGATAACCCAAATTTTCAGAAACAAATGAATAACATTGGAAATAAGATATAAAATACTATTTTAACTCTTAATGGGCTTTCAATACATATGTGTTCAAAGAAAAATTGTTTTGCAAGGTTTATATTGCATTGCATATGATACTTTTGACAGCTCTAGTATCAAGGATGATAGAGGAGAGGATAAATGGCAATATAGAAATGTGAGTTATCTGTATTGTATGTTAAGTTGCAAAAAAATAACTAAGAATTGAGTGAAGATTTATAAGTTATAGATGTATGGTGTAATCACTAGAGCATCTACTAAAAAAAAAATTACAAGGATGTAAAAAAAAAAAGATAAACAAATGAAATAAAGTTTTACCAAAAAAGGCGCAAAAAATGAGAACAAACAAAAATAAACAGAGTAAACAGAAAACAATAAATTAGTAGACTTAAGTTTAACTATATCAATAGTTACATTATTTGTTAATGGACTAAATATTCAAATTAAAAGGCATAGATTACCTGAAGGAATATAATAGCAAACTGCTACTATCTGCTATTTACAAGGCATACACTTTAAGATTACCAAAATTTATTGAATACCACGTGGCAATTAAATGCTCTCTATTGAAGGTACATTTTAATTCTAAAAAAAATAATAGATTAAAAGTAGATGAAGGGGCGCCTGGGTGGCTCAGTCGTTAAGCGTC
Organism: Mirounga leonina; assembly: GCF_011800145.1. Classification (NCBI taxonomy): domain Eukaryota; kingdom Metazoa; phylum Chordata; class Mammalia; order Carnivora; family Phocidae; genus Mirounga; species Mirounga leonina. The sequence continues at coordinate 41,333,287 of NW_023270387.1, forward strand.
TGCCTTCAGCTTGGGTCATGATCCCAGGGTCCTGGGATAGAGCCCCACATCGGGCTCCCTGCTCAGTGGGAAGCCTGCTTCTCCCTCTCCCACTCCCCTTGTTTGTGTTCCCTCTCTCGCTGTCTCTCTCTCTCTGTCAAATAAATATTTAAAAAAAATTTTTAAAAAGTAGATGGAAGAAGATATGCCATGTAAATGTAAGTGTAAGGAAACTGATGTGGCAATATTTATACCAAATAAAATAGACTCAAAGATAGAGATTACAGAAGATAAAGAAGGACGTTTCATAAAGATAACAGGGTAGTCTGTCTTAAAGACTTAACAACATTAACATGTATATGCCTAATCAATAGTCTTAATATATAAAGCAAAAATTTACATAATTAATGGGGGAAAATATACATTTTCACATTCCTGGAGATTGTGACCCCCTTCTTGATATAATTTGACCCCCATGTCCCCAAAATCAGTAAAGGAATCACTAGATTCCTAACCAGATAAAGAAAAAAAAAATCATGATCATAGAAATTGATGCAGAAAAATAACCTTTTGACAATATCAATATCCATTCATGATAAAAAAAAAAAAAACTATTAGCAATCTTGGAATAGAGGGGAGTTTCCTTAACTTGATAAAGAGCATCTACAACAAATCTTTAATTTTTTTTTAAGATTTTTATTTATTTGAGAGAGAGAGAGAACATGAGTGGGGAGAGGGGAAGAGGGAGGGAGAGAAAGAGAGGGAGAATCCCATGCAGATTCCCTGCTGAGCGCGGAGCCCCATTGCACTGGGGCTCAACCCCAGGACCCCAAGATCATGACCTGAGCCAAAATCAAGAGTCGGATGCTCAATCAACTGAGCTACATAGGCGCCCCTACAACAAATCTATAGACAGTATCACACTTAATTATGAAATTCTGAATGCTTTCCCCCTAAGGTTAGAAACAACAACAAAAGATGTTCGCTCTCACTCCTATTCAACATACTACTGGAATTTCAGTCAGCACAATAAGAACAAAACAAAAACCAAACAGACAAACAAAAACCCCAAATGTAAAACACATACAGTTTGGAAAGGTAGAAATAAAAGTGTCCCTATTTGAATATGGCATGATTGTTTACATAGAAAATCCCAATGAATCTACCAAAAACTCCTAGAGACATGAGTTTAGACAGGCCACAGGATACAAGATCAACACAAAAATCAACAGTATTTCTATATATTAACAACAAACATGTGGAAACTGAAATTAAACACAATATGACTTACAATTGCTCCAAAGAAAATGAAATACTTGGATATAAATCGAACAGTACATATCCAGGATCTGCATCTTAAAAATTACAAAATGTTATAAAAGCAAACAAAGAAGATCTAAATAATTGGAGAGGCTATGTTTATGGATTAGAAGACTGGATATAGGAAAAATGTCAAGTACCCCGAATTGTTCTATAAGATTAGTGTGATTACTATCAAAATCCTAGCATAGACATAAGTATGTTTATTCTATATTTTATATGAAAAGGAAAAGGATATGGAATAGCTAAAACAATTGTTTAGAAAAATAAGATGGGAGGAATCACTCTACACATTGCTGAGGCTTACTAAATAGCTTCTGTAATCAAGACCATGTGGGACTGGCAGAGAGTAGACTCACAGATTAATAGAGCAGAATAGAGAACCCAGAAACAGACTCACACAAATATGACCAACTGATCTTTGACAAAGGTGAAAAGCAATTAAATGGAAGAATGACCTTTCAACAAATGGTGCCAGAGCAATGGGACATCCATAGGCAAAATAATGTACCCCAGCCAAACATTATGTCTTATGCAAAAATTAATCACAAAATTAATGTAAAATATAAAGTATAAAATTTCGGGGTGGAGGGAAGAGAGGGGAAAAGAGATCTAGTCTAAGAGTTCTTAGATATGAACCCAAATGCATGATCCATAAAAGGAAAAAGCAATAAATTGGACCTCATTAAAATTTAAAACTTCTACTCTACAAATAACTCTGTTAAGACATGAAGAGACAAATAACAAAGAGGGAAAAATATATGAATACCACAAAGCCGACAAAAGACTTATCTAGAAAATATAAAGAACTCTCAAAGCTCAATAGCAAAAAAACAAAAGACAAACAAAACTATCCAAATAGAAAATAGGTCAAAGACATGAACAGACATTTCACTGAAGAGAATACAAATGATGAATAAGCACATAAAAAGATGTTCAATATCATTAATCATTAGGGGACTGCAGTTTAAAAATCACAATGAGGTATCACTATGCACCTATCAGAATGGGTAAAATTAGAAATAATGATAATATCAATGGAAAACATTAAATAATACAGCTATACTGGAAAGCAGGCAAATTCTTCTAAAACTAAAAATGTATCTACCATACAACTTAGCAATTTTTACCCTTAGGCATTTATGCCAGAGAAATGAAAACCTATGATCATGTAAAACCTGTATACAAATGTTAATAGCAACATTATTATTCAAAAACTGATCATAAATGCCCCTCCATGGGTGAAAAGTTAAACTATACTACCTCCTTATGACAAATGAAAAAAAAGAGACTGAGAGACTCCATATTTTAAAGATGTTACTTCTCTTCCAAATTCATCTATAGAGTTGATGCAACTTTAATAAAAATTCCAGGTTTTTTGTAGGAATTCAGAAGGTTATCCTAAACTTGGAAATGCAAATGGCTTAAAATAGTCAAAGCAATTTTTAAGAAGAAAAATTTGTAGGATTAATGCTACCTGATTCTCAGACTTATTATTAAGCTACACTAACTAGCAGAGTGTAGTGTTGAGATCTACAGATCAATAAAAGAAAATGTAAAAATCCAAAACCAGGTCACACATTTTGGACAAAGATGCCAAGGCAATTCAATGTGGAAATAAATGTTTTTAAAACAAATGTTGCAGGAGTAATTGAATCTGTATTTAAAAAATAATCAACTCTTACATCATACCATACACAAAAATTAACTTGAAGTGACCAATGACCTAAATATATAAGCTACAGTTAAAAAACTTCTAAAAGAAAACATAGAAGAAAATCTTCATACTTCTAATAGGCAAAGTTAGATAGAACACAGAATATGAAACAGAAAACCAAAAACTGGTCAACCAGACTTTACCAAAATTAAAAATTTCTGCCTTTCAAAACTCCACTAACAAAAAAAAGGCCAGCCATAGAACAGAAGACAATATTCACAATACATGTCTGACAAAGGAATTGTACCCAGAATACATAAAGAACTCCTATAATTCAATAAGAAAACAAAACAGTTTAAAATAGGAAAATATGTGAATAGATGCTTTATGAAAGAAAATATGCAAATGTCCAATACACATAGATAATGTTTAACATCACTTATTATAAGGAAGAGGCAAATTGAAACCACAATAAGATACCACTATATACTCATTAGCATAGTTAAAATTAAAACAACAGACAAAACTAAGTGTTTACCAGGATGTACAACAGCTGGTGCACTCATGCATAATGGGTAGGAATGTAAAAATGTTCCCACTTTTGAAATCTATTTTCTTAAAAAGTTAAACATATGCTCCAATAGAGCCATTCCAAGAGAAACGAAAATATATGTCCACACAAAAACTTGTAAACACATGTTCATAGCAGCTTTGTTAATAATCAAAAACTAGAAACAACCCAAGCGCCCAACAACTACACATTACAAGATATTCATACAATGGAATACAACAACTCAGCAATAAAAAACAATAAACTGGTATGTGCAACCTGGATGAATTCCAAAATTATTATACTGAATGAAAGAAGACACAAAAGTGTACATACTGTGTGATTCCATTTATATAAAATTCTCAGAAATGCAAAGGAACTCAGTGACCTAAAACTGATGGGTCACTGTGTAGGGCTAAAGGTGAAGATAGGAATAAACTGTAAAGGGCATGACATAAAATTTCTGTATCTTGTTGATCTATTATACATCCATCAATACTGTCAAATTTTAGGCTTTAAAAGATGCAGTTCATTTTATGTAAATTATACTTCAATAAATCTGGTTGGGGTTTTTGTTGTTTTTGTTTATTTTAATGACACTCCTTTGAGAGAGTCTGAATATAGAAACACATATGGTGACTGCCTTCATGGAGTTCATTATCATTTCCCTGAATGTCATGCTTTTTCACACTTAGAGGCTGGTGGATTTGCACTGATCCTTTTGCTCTTATTTTGTCCAGTTTGTGTTACTTATATTTGCAAGTGGGACAAAGGTTTAATTTGTGGCAGTCTGAAACTTTAATCTCTCCTCCTTTAAATCTGAGTTTACAACCATCTAAGTCTTCCTGACAGAATGTGACCTTCAAATAAAATTGCTAATTAAACCCAGGCATAAGGAAGAACTAACATTCAGTTGCAGTCTAAAGTTACATGAAGTTGAAACATCTCTTAATAAAGCAACCAGATACTTTTTCTGTAGATTAAGGTAGAGAAGAAAGACCCCATCCTGCAACATTCAAATACATTTTACACTGAGTGGTTTAAAGGGACATTTAAACTACCATAAATTAATGAGATCATATAATTTCACATGAGTACCCATATGAATATAACCAGTTGTAATACACTTCTCACTCTGCAATATTTTCAACATTTTTAAGACCAAACATCAAAACAAACTTACCGAAGAAATGATTTAATATTTTCAGCTTTCATCTCAGATATAAGTTTCCACCGTATACTTTGATGATAGGGTGGTGAAGTGGTCGTTTCTTTGAAAGGCTTAACAAACCAGCCTAGGGGAGAGAATACATATACCTATACTTACCATATACGTATATAATTGCTTTTGACTTTTACAAAAATTAGAAGCCAAAAAAAATAGTCCTTACTTCAGAAATAGCTCAAAGTGAGCTTTATAAAAATGTTCATATTAAATGCAGAAGTCCTTCAAATTCTGCTATGCAGTGTAATTTTGAGTTGGTTAAAACTAGTTTTAGGAGATATTCTTTTCATTTTCCTACATGTTACACATCAAGGCATGGGCCTCTATCTTTCTTGTTCTCCTTGGGGTGATCTAGTTCGTAGCACAGCGCCTGACACACAAGAAACATTCCACAAATATTTATTTAGTAAATGATGAAGGAAGGGCAGTTTTTGCAGTGCTGTCCATATTAGTTGCTAGTTTTGACAAATGAAACCACCTTTTTCATGCCTGTGGAGAATGGCAGCTCTGACCTAACAGCTCTTGACAAGTATCTTGAGCTCACTGAACCTTTAATAAATCTGAATTTCAGTCACACTTCATTAAGAAGGTCAAAAGGCATTCCATTCGGTTTCCAGTTGGGCTGAAATTCACGGAACTGACCACACGCAGGGAGCTCAGGGAGCCCGCACAGCCTCCAGGCTTGTTTTCTCTCGCTTCTCCCCAGCCTGGCAGGGAGAAGCACCAGCCCTGCACTGGGGAGAAGGGGTTCATACTTACCCACCATAAATCCTGCCAGGAAAGATGCCAGCGCGGCAGCCAAGTACATCCAAAAGTAGAGACGGCCCCTGGACTTCGCCATGGCTCCCTGGGGACGAAGCTTGGGGCTCCGGAAAGAGCCACCCTCTAGCCTGCAGACCAACAGAGAGCACGCCCGGGGAGGCGGTGAACGCTGGCCCACCCTCAGGTTTCCTACAAAGCCGGGCTGCCACCCCCGCCCTCCAAACCCACCGCAAACAACTCCCACCGCCTCTGGTTCTCAGTGGGCCTTAAGGGGGAAAAGGAAATCCGGCAAGGGGAGGAGACAGAGCCTTCCTGTTGGCCGGCAACTCCCATAATGTTGATTCTGCAGTAACCAGGACAGTCCGCCGTGGGGAATGGGGAGGGGGTGGCTAAGGAAAAATGTCCCTAATGGTTTCCTAAAGAACTCAACTGTTAACCTTAAAAATAAAACTATGTTGTTTTACCGACAAAAATGGATCAAGAATAGCAGAAAATTATAATTCCAAACATGCACGCTCCAGCAGAACCACAGGCAAGGGTGAGAACAAAGGAGAGGGTTGGTCCTTCATAGCTGAAAGCTGGGGGTATTTGCTAAGACTGTTGTAAACATAAAGTCCATTGGAGTGAACTAAAGTATAGTGGCTTTTCATTAGCTGAGTTATGACCGTCTCTCTTTGGCTGAGCTGTTGCTGGGTGGGGGGAGAAAACCTTTCTTCCTCCTGCTGGGGAGTAAAGCGGTACCTACTTGCAAGGTATATCTCTTCCTGTTGGCATCTGCAATTGGTGGTGAGTAGTAGGATGAGAGAACTTCCTTCTTCCGGCTTCCCCACTCCATTTTAGTGAAGTTTACCTTTATTAATATTTACATTTCCTCCCTTTGATCAAGACATTTCCTCAAAAGCATCACTGATCAAAAGTCAGGTTTTCCATATTTTGTGGTTTTGTCCCTTTTGTCCAGGAAGGACCTTTCCTAGTTGTCATGTCCCATGTTCCACTTAAGGCCACATTACAGTAACAGGGAAGGTTTGGAGAGAGGTTTGGAGAGAGAACCACCAGGTTCTCCTTTCTGAGCATCACCTTTCTGAGTACATTGTTTTCACAAAAGTTTGACACGGAACAAAATACAACACTTGAAATAATTATACAAAGCATGACAATTTCAAATTGTGGTAGAATAGAGGTCAACTGGTACCCTAGGTCATAAAGTAGCCAACTAACATGTTTATTGGCACTTATTCCAACAAAGGGGAGAAAGGTTCTCCTTATGAAAACAAGCCTGCAGTCATGTATGTTTCCTGGAAGTCTCCCCTTAAAGCAACCATGAAAGATGAGCAACATCACATAGAAAGAATTAGTGGAGTACATCTGGGAAGATACAGTACAGTTATAAACATGAAGCAGTAGCTGACGAACTTGTTGCAAAACAGCAACACTTCAAAGATGGTTTAAAATGGTATTATCTCAAAAGAACGGCTTGGAAGCAAATGTGTTAATATCAATGAAAAGTTGTAAATTTAGAAACCATGAATTTAGGTAAGACTCAGGAGTCAGGTCGTAGTTCAGATGAAAGACTTCTTTGAATTCTGACCTTCTCACCCTTCAGAGAAATCTCACAGGATCATGCGAAGGTTGTTTCCAAAAGGCCATAGTCAAAAAAAGATGTTTCCCCCTTTTGCAAGAGTTTGGGAAATATAGAGCATTTTCTTTCCATAAAAGAGAAAGCACCAGTGAACAGGGAGAAAAAGGGATACAGTCCTGGTCCAGACATCGTGGGAAAGTGGTCTCATTAGATGTCATCTGCTTCAGTTCCAGGAAATCTTCACTTTGAGGTCACCAGCTGGTGTGCGGACCCAGTCAGGGTTTCCAGCTTTCTTTAATGTGTCACGTGAACCCAAGAATCTATTCCTTGAGGTTGGTGGCCCAAGGGTTGGTTAGCAGTTCCTGATAAGGGCCTTCCAGTGAGGTTGAGTCTCTCTGGAAGTGTCTATTCCAACAGATGAAATCTCCAGGTTGCAGAGTACTTGAAGTCTGTCTCCCATGTACTTGAGTACATGGTGAAAAGATTGCTCTACCAAAGCACGGTTATTTTCAGTAGAAGCATCTAGGTCTTTACAATGTTAAAGTAGATCCCCTTCTATCAACTCCAAGTCAGAGAAGGGAGGGGCCAAGCGCTTAGGACATCCTGTGACCATCTCAAAGGATGAGAGTCCAGGAATCCCAGAGAGTGGATCTAAAATTTAGAAGACCAACAGCAATGCTTTCAGCTAAGGTATTTGGAGGGTCTGTACAAATTTTGTCAGTGCTGTTAGTGCAACTAACTATCTCTGAAGATTGAAAATGGTATGCACAATGAAAGTTGTACAACTGGCCAAACAGAACACACTTGTTGAAACACCTGCCTGGTAAAATGAGTTCCCCAAGCCCTATGAAGTTCAAGAGGGGTTCCCCAGGGAGGGATAATCTTTTCTGTTTGACTCTTTTTGGGGGGATTTTATTTATTTATTTGAGAGAGACAGAGAGAGCACAAGCAGGGGAGAGGTAGCGGAGAGGGAGAAGCAGGCTCCCCTCTAAGCAGGGAGAGCGACATGGAGCTCAATCCCAGGACCCTGGGATCATGACCTGAGCCAAAGGCAGACGCTTAATGACTGAGCCACCCAGGCGCCCCAGGGATCTTTTCTAGCAGAATTTAAGCCACAGAATAAGCATTGGTCTGTCTACAAGGAAAAAACTTTGGTCCAGTGAGAAAACAAACCATAATAATTAAAACATACTTATTTCCATGAGACAGGGTAGCTATATGAAGTCCATTTGTGTGAACAGGCTTTTCTGGATACTTTGGACAGGTGGGACAAGAAAGGTAGGCACTTTTTGCAGCCTTTATATTTCCCCACCTACATTCCCAAAGATTATTATTTTGTCATAGGTCAATGGCTTAATGATGGTAAAATAGTAAACAATGATTGGATAATTCTTGTCATTTTTTCCAATTCATCATTTGAGAGAACATCCCTTTCAGCCATGACAGGTTTGGGTCTTGGTTTCCTTGAGAACAGCGTTTTGTTGGAAATATCAGTGAGGTGGTTTCCTTTAGACGCTAGGAGTTGAGTCTGGAAGGCCCAGGAAGCTTAGTAATAGCCAGACCTGCCTGCAAAAAGTATGGCATCTAATAAATGTGGGACATTGGAGCCATTTTTTATTTTATTCCCATTGTAGGTAAAGAAACTTCATTGTTTCTGTAACACTTCTAAAGTCATGAGCTACTCCAAAGGCAAACCGACTACTGATATAAATGTTTGTACATTTGGCTAAGGTACAAGCCCAAGTATGGAATATAACTAAACCTGCTAGGCCAAAATAGCCACAGGTAAAGGTATGGACTCAATGACTTCCAAAGGAGTTGTGATAGCATACCCAACACAATAGTTACCATTTTCATCTTTTAAATAAGAACCATTATTAAACCATGAAAAATCTGCATTGCTTAGAGGAGTTTCCTACAAATTGTCAAAGGGAGTCAAAAGTTATCTGTCAGCATTAAGCAGTCATGAGGGATTTCATCCATGAAGGAGAGGATAATAGCAGAGCTAAGGTTACTGCAGCAAGAAGAGTTATATGAGGAGCAGTCAGCAGCAGGATGTCCTAGGAGGCAAGGCAACTGACTTAAGTGTAATGAAAATTGGGGGGGGGGGGCTTCTGCTACATGGGACACAGGATGGTTAAAGAGGATCCTGTGATTATTTCTCCAGAGTGGCTTCGACCAAAAGGGCAGTAGCAGGAATGACTCTAAGGAAAGGGGGTTATCCCCATGCTAAACAGTCCAATTGTTGGTTATAATGCCCTATTGGCTGATGATGTTCCCCTGTTTTTAGGTGAGTACTCCAAGGGCATTCCCTTCCCCCTCACACACAATGAGGAAAAGGGGAAGTTGATAATTAGGATGTCTGAGGACAAAGAGTTTTATTAGGTTTTTCTTTAAGGTCCCCAAATCTATGTCATCGCGATCTTTCCAAATAGAGTCATTTTTAAATAAAACATGTGGGAGTTGAGCCTTAAGAGAGAAGTTTGGAATTCAATTTCAACAGTAGATAGCCAGTCCAAGAAAACTTCATAAATGGCACTTAGTTTTAGGTTTTGGGAAGTTCAGGATGCCATGAAGCCTACCTGGATCCAAATGTAGTTCTTGTTCTGAGATCAGATACTCTAAGTATCAAACCTGAGTTTGAGCAAACTGCATTTTTTCTTTGGAATCTTTCTGCCCCTTTAAGGCCAGAAGTTTTAACAGGCAGATGCAGTCTTCCTGTGAAGAGGTTTGAGAAGGGGAGCAGAAAAGCAAATTATCTATGTACTATAACAAATAGAGCCTGCAGGAAGCTTTCTATCACCCAAATAGCTTTTGAGTTTTGTGAAAGGAAAAAACTGGGTGTAACCCTGGGGCATTACTGTCCAGGTGCATTTCCACTCTTCCCAAATGAAAGCAAAAAGATATTGGCTATCCTTATTAACAGGAATACTAAAAAAATATACTGCAATTAGAGTGAAAAGTTTGCTTTCAGTGGGAATGGGTATCAGTAGGGTATGGGGGTTAGGAATAACAGGGTGCCAAGGTATAAAATGTTATTTATTGTTCAGAGGTCCCGGACAAACCCCCATCCTCTGCCATTGGGTGCTCTCACAAGTAAAATAGGGGTATTATAGGGACTAGTGCAGGGGATATGAGCCTTGCAATCTCATTATGGGACTGATGCCTTAGAGGGCTTCTTTATATATAGGTTAATTTATTAATTAAAGTTGATTAGTAAAGCTTTATTAATTCTGAGGAGAAGTTCTAATGGATTTGAATCTTGATGGGAAATGCACTGTAAATTCTGCAATATAATTTGAAGAGTTTACCCATAAAGAGGATGGTAGCTGATCCAATAAGAACAAATGATTACTGTCTCCAGACTCAGCTATAGTGATATCAGAAACAAGAGCAAATAAGAGCTATCAAAGAGTTATTTAATTTCCCTGGTTGACTATTTAGGTTACTACTATCAAATTCCAGAATTATTTCCTCCTTTTGGGAGGAAAATTCCAGTATGAGTATTTTCTAAGAAATCTTGGCCCAATAAATGAATACGGGTGGAGGAACTAAGCAGAAGAATGTGTATCTCACAAAGGGCCTAGATAAAAGAGAGACAGACAGACAGATAGGAACCTGTTGAGGTTTATTAAAGACCCTCACTATTTGAACTGTTTTAGTACTCTGAGACAGGAGCTCCTTTAGAGCAGTGGGGTTAGTACTGGGAATGTTGCCCCAGGGTCAGTAAGGACAAATAGATTCATCCCCAATCTGGAGAGTGGTTTCTCCAAGCAGATTAAGAGGGAGGACTGGGAAGAGCCCCTGTAGTTCCTCCAAGCACCATTATTGGGAATTAGGAAGATATTGGAAAGGCTGGCTAGGGGGCTGATGGCACCTGGAATGCTTAAATTTGTAACAATTATATTTTCCAATGTCCTGGCCCTTTGCAATAATGGCAGAAACTAGGTTTCTTGGTTCCATAGAGGAGACTTCATTTTCCAGAACTGAAAATTGAGAATTGTGGCCATCTTTCTTATAGGTGACTTATCTGGAATATGAGGATGCTAGTTTGCCAAGCTGACTAAATCTGGAGTGGCCATAGTTCCCCATTCTGTCATGGTCCTTTTAACTAAAAGAGGAAGAGGCTCCTTCAGTCCACTAATAAACAGAAGTAAATACCATCCAGGTGGATTCAACATCTAAACAAACACCAGAATTTTCTTTAAAGACAATTTGCACTTGACTGTAATAGATACAGTTTCACCAGGCCTTTGTGTACAAACATGAATTCTGTTCCAATTAACAGGCTTAGGAAAAGCTACTCTAATTGCTTGGTGGACATTTCCAGTGAGTGTTCAAGCATTTTGCCAAAAGTTAAGGTTTATTTCTCCAAATCCCTTTCAGGATGTTTCTGTTGAGCTAATTTTATCCAGTATTTGACCTGGCCCTCACCAACAGGCATGTGGACAGATAAATATCCTAGAAGCCAGGTCGTACATTTGAATAACTATGCTAAATTCTTCAGCAAACCTAAAGGGGTCCTCGGTCACTTAAGGAAAATATGGCTCAAAATTCAGCCTTAGTGCAGGGAACCTAAGACATCTGAGGTTTATTTAGATCCTCACAAGACTTAACTTTATGGAGTAGATTTTAATACACTCAGAAGAGCAAGTTCTGGGAAGAGATTCAGAGGAAAAATGAAGTTCAACAAAAGGATTAGAAAGGGGAGGAAGCATATACAGGAGGAAAGGCCGGCACAAAGGATCAGAAGAAAATAGCTCTGGAGGAAGGGCCTGTGCACAGGGTGGAGGCCACGTGTCTGGAGACAAAATGGGGGGGGGGGGTCCTCAGAAGCCATTTTGATTCCTTTCAATAGTTTGCCTCAGTTAATTTAGAAATAGTATTTCACAAAGAAGCAAACTTAGAATCCTAAAAACACTTAGAAGCCTCAAGTTACCAATTATAGAGGCATCCCATTCAGTTTGTTTTGTTTTTTAGCTGGGGCTTTCTAACTGAGGAAGTCAAAAGTTCCCTATAAAGGCCATTAATGTTCTAAATAACTTGTGATTAAGTTGGCCCATTTAATTAGAATTGCACATGAGGAGGGACTTCTGTTTTTAAACATAAACCAATGGGGGATGCCAGAAGGAAGGATCCCCTCAAGGCATTTTGATGACTAAGATTCCATTTTTTTGGAGGTATTCTCTAGAGCAAAAAGAAAAACCTCCTGAACAGCACAGTTCCAATAGGAACATCCTGGTTCCAAAAAGGAGTCTCACCCAAAGCCAGCACAGTTCCAAAAGGCACAGTCTGGTTCCAAAGAGTCAGACCAAAAGCTGAACAAGTACTCTCAGAAAGGGCAAGGCCTTAAAATAGATTCCAAATAAAGCCTATAAAGATCGACACAAACACAAAGAGAGCAGAGATCCAATGCAGGAGCAAACTTACCCTCAAACTCCAGGGTCGGCAAGAAAGCAGTGAGCTCAATTGGCTCTTTGAGGTCTGGAACCTGTTTGCTCACCAGCCTTGGAGTTATTGGGGTCTTCTCGCGATCCCATATCTGCCCACCAAGTAATGTTAACCTTAAAAATTAAGCTGTCGGTTATTTCACTAGCAAAAATGGGTTGATTCGGGAGTTGCAGAGAATTCCAATTCAGGACAGGCAAGCTACCAGAGAACAAAGGAGAAGAATGTTCTTTTATGGGGGCGGGCAAAGGGGGAGGGAGAAGAACTGTTGTTACAAACAAAAAGTCTGTTGGAGTAAACTGGGAGTTTGAAGTATAGTGGCGTTTCATTGGCCGACTGTGACAGTGTCTCATTGGCTGGGCTGTTGGGGCGGGTTATGAGCTTTCTCATTCCTGCTGGGACAGTAAAGCAGTAGAACTAGGAAGGTACCTCTATTCCTGTTAAGGTCAGCAATGGGCAATGAGTGGTACAGTAGGAGAGCTCCCCCTGCCGTCCTTCCTACTCCATTCTAGGGAGATTTCCCTTTATTAATTTTCACACTATTTGTCTCTTTGCCACCCCCATTCCAGTAATTGCTGAATTTCAGCAGCAAGGTGCATTTAAGTACTGCTTTTCCTTCCCTGTTGACAAATTCCCTGTTGCCAAATTCTGTCCTAATTCCAACTGGTCCCACTTGGGAAGCATTTCTGATCCTGGCTGCTCCACCAGGATGCATTAGTTCCCTAACCATACATCAACAAAATTTTATGGGATTGAGTTGTTTTGTCAATCACTACCTGAACAACACTCCAAATTTCTGTAATTCTCAATTTCTTCTGTACTGGAGTTTTTCCATGACCTGACTGAATTATTGTAGGTTTAAATTAATAAGATTAACCACTTTAAATGTCTAGCACCATAATGGACAGTAGGTTCTCAACAAACATCATCCTCCCTGACCTCCCCTACTTATCAGTTATAGAGCATTCTTTTTAAAAGTGTTTAGAAAGGGGGCGCCTGGGTGGCTCAGTTGGTTAAGCATCTGACTCTTGATTTTGGCTCAGGTCACAATCTCAGGGCTGTGAGATCAAGCCCCGCAGCAGGCTCTACACTCAGTGTAGATTCTGCTTGAGATTCTCTCCCTCTCCCTCTGCCCCTTCCCCTGTTTGTGCATGCACAGGATCTAAAATAAATAAAATAAAATCTTAAAAAAAAAAGTGTTTAGAAGATTTGCAAAATGGTGGTCTTTGTTAATAGGACTCCTGCATCCATCTATTTCATCCTAAAGAATATCTTTAGCAATTCATGACTGAATTCCTTGTATCCAACTAAAAGCAGTTTGCAGCCAGAACAAACATGCCTAGTAAGTAAATTTTGAAGGGGATAGTACATCTATGGTATTGCTCCCAATCTTTATTGCATTGTCGAGGCCTTGATGATCTTAGTTAAGGCACCTCTCTTTGGTCCTAACAAGTTGCCAGAGGAGTTTATAAATTCATTTTTAGTGAACTGCAATTGCTGATAGATATGATATATCTTATAGATTTTTCCCTTGGAACTTTTGTAGAATCCCTGAGAGTTAACTTTGAGCTAAATTATCTTTAGTCAACTAATTGATCTCAAAATATATGTAATTCAATGCCAAAAACCCACAAATAATCTGATTTTTTAAAATGGGCAGAGGACCTGAATAGACATTTTTCTAAAGACAACATACAGATGGCCAACAGGCACATGAAAAGATGCTCAACATCACTTATCATCAGGGAAATGCAGATCAAAACTGTAATGATACACATTTGTCAGCATGGCTAAAATAAAAAACACAGAAAATACAAATGTTGGCGAGGATGTCGAGAAAAGGGAACCCTTGTGCACTGTTGGTGGAAATGTAAATTGGTGCAGCCAGTATGGAAAACAGTATAGGGGTTTCCCAAAAAATTAAAAACATAAATACCATATGACCCAGTAATTTCACTGCTGGGTATTTGCCCAAAGAAAACTCAAATACTAATTTGAAAAGATACATGCACCGCTATGTTTATTGTAGCATTATTTACAATGGCCAACATATATAAGCAACCCAAGTGTCCATCCATAGATGAATGGATAAAAATGTGGTATTTTTACACCATGAAATATTACTTGGCTGTAGAAAGAATTTGTCATTTGTGACGACATGGATGTATCTAGAGGGTATCATGTTAAGTGAAATAAGTCAGAGAAAGACAAATACCATATGATTTCACTTACATGTGAAACCTAAAAAACAAAACAAATAAACAGATTCTTAAATACAGAGAACAAACTGATGGTTGCCAGAGAGGAGGTGGGTAGGTACATGGGCAAAATAAGTGAAGGAGATTAAGAGATACAAATTTCCAGCTATACAATAAGTCAGAGACATGAAAAGTGCAGCAGAGGGAATCTGGTCAACATTGTAATAACACTGTATGGTAGCAGATGGTGGCTACACTTCCTGTCGTGAACACCGAGTAATGTAGAGAATCACTGAATAAATATATTGCTTACCTGTAACTACTATAACACTGTATGTCAATTATTCTTCAACAATAAATATTTTAAAAATACTTCTATATTGCTAAAAAGCCCTAACTTGAAAGAGCTCAGCTCTTGCAATCCTTTACCATACCTTAACTGATGACTCCAGCATTTTCTATTTTAGAGATGAACACCTTCAAAAAGATACTTTCATAACAAAGCAAGTCCCCCCACCACAGCAGCTGCATATATAGAATGAAGTTATTCAAACAGAAGCAAAAGCCAATCAAGTAACTATACTCCTCAGGGTTTAAGAAACATTTTTCCTAGAGCATCCATAATTGTTTTTATTTTAAAAAGTTGGAATTTTAATAAATATCCAGTTTTTACTTTAACAGTAGGGTGACAAGTGTCTTCTCTAGGTCACAAACAATATCAAACATTCTTTGTATCAGTATACACAAAAACATGCTACACATATACCTTTTGAGGACCTATTATATCATTTATCTCTAAGCCCTTAGCCTTTTCTATCTGCCACCCATGGGACACTGGCTATTGACTACATCTCTCTCATCTCTAGATGGAGAAAGAGAAGGTAGGAACTAATGATTAAAATGATTTATTTGAGGGGTGCCTGAATGGCTTAGTTGATTAAGTGTCCAACTTTTGATCTCAGCTCAGGTTTTAATCTCAGGGTTGTGAGTTCAAGCCCTGTGCTGGGCTGAATGCTGAGCATGGAGCCTACCAAAAAAAAAAAAAAAAAAAAAAAGGACTTATTTGAGAAATTTGTTTTAATATTCCTATCTCAATTTTTAAGTAACTGAAGTTTGACTACTAGAAGACATCAGCATATTAATCAGCACAATTTCCCAACTTGATTAATCTCCCCAAATTAAAATTATTTATTCAACCAATATTTACTGAAAGGTTATAGCATGCCAGACATTTGTTATTGGCAGCAAAGAAAGTTTACTGAATGATAGCAAAGTGACAGTACAAAGCTCCTGAGGAGGGAGGGGACCCAAGAAGGTTGCCCTAGCATGCCAGACATTGTGAAAAATCCCGACGATATGATCCTTGCCTTTAGAAAGCCTACGATATAAGGAGAAGGCAAATATTGAATATGTAACTAAATGTGAAGATTTATAAGAAAAAGCAGTATTACCTTAACTCTGAAGGTCGTCGCTGCCTCAATAGGTGGCATCTGCAATCTTTATCTTGCCAATCCATTGTAAAAAAAGTCTGGTTAGCTGGTTCACCAAGTCTTTGGCTTTTTGTTAATACAGATACAAACTCATTAGTAGGTTAAATTGCTCTTATACAATCTTTTCTCCCCTCCCTCTTCTCACATCCTAAAAGAACCAATCTTACAACTTCAAAGTTCAAACCCATCAAATGGGTCACAGTAGGATTTGAAAATAAAGTGTGGGGTGCCTGGGTGGCTCAGTTGGTTAAGCGACTGCCTTCGGCTCAGGTCATGATCCTGGAGTCCCGGGATCGAGTCCCGCATCGGGAGTGTGATATGTACTAATAAGGTGGTAGATACACCACCATACGTGCCCATGTATGTGTACATACCAATGATTAAGATCTAATAAAGGAACAGCGTTCAGCTGTGCCACACATTTCATGTTTTGTCTGAAGATGTTGCCTTATCTTTCACATGAGAGGGATCACCTAGATATTCACTGTGCAGGTATGGACATTATGCCATTAATGAGGTCACAAGGTGACAGGATGATCTGGTTATCCAGATAGCAAGGTTCATTTTCAAAAAAAAGTGAAGAGTTGATATCATGATGGCTGTGATTCGTGACAAGAGCTATATCCCAGTTGAACATTTTTAAAATCCTGGGTGCAAAAACTGTCAAAAATCAGTTTCAAACTTAAAATAAGATGGTAGAATGTTAGTATATTATACAGTATGCTATAGCCCATAAGGCAAGTAAGAAGTTAGAGGAAGTATAGATAGTGAGAAAAGGGTAAAAGACTGATAAAAGTGGGAAGAAATTTTAGAAGAAAAGCAGAAAACCACGATTGGATGAGTTTCTTCTGATGTCACAATTACTCTACTCAACAGTATATGTAGACATGAGAAAAGGCCCACCAAGTGAAAGTGTAAAACAGGGACAGGGCCCCCACCCAGACCCTCCCATCAACACAGGACGTGTGTAACCACGATGCTAACATTCCAGACAGAAGCTTGGCCCTGGTAAGTATATTATTTGGCCTTTAAAGCAAAATTTCCTGCTCAGCATTTCCCACCCCTCATCATTAACATGTGCTTTCAGCTTGTTTTCCATGACAGCTTTTACCTAATAATGCTAAGATCGGGGGACTCCTCGTGCTTTTTCTTGCAGCACTCTTATCATCCAGCCTCATTTATAGCCTCTATCCTCATGTAATTTCAGTATCATTCAATTATGAATAAATCTCTCTAGATTTTGGATCTCCCTTCTAACCCTTTCTCTATTCCATCTTACCTGACCCCTGTTTTCACTTGATGATACCCCTCCCTAAAATCAGACAGCTTTCCACTTCATGGGGAAGTGGAAGTGAGTTCCATGGTGACTCATGGGGTCAGAGAGAAAGGACGAATCTTTGCTCTGCACCATTGGCTTTTTTGAAGTTGCTACCTTCTGATTTTATCATTTGCTTCCTATTCTCATCCTTAAACCCAGTTTAATGCCAAGATGTTCTCCCACCTTTGGCAGTGGTTTTAATGGCTTCCTTGTAGATTAGATTCTGGGTGTACCTCTGGGCCTTCACGCTTTGTTTTCTTTCACACCTACATCCAATCCACCAGTAAATTCTACTGGCTCTGCAATCAAAATATAGCTTGACTCCAGCTGCTTCACCAGTGTTCTAATCTTAGCTGCAATCATCTCTCATCTAGACTTCTGTATCAGCCCCCCAACTGGCCTCTGCCTCCACTATTACTCCTGTATAGACCATCTCTGACTTAGCTGAGTTTTCTTCCTAAAGTAGCAATTGGATTTTGTTATTATTCTTCAAAGGTTTCTCATTAAACTTAAAAATAAATTCAGACCTCTTAGAGTAGCAGCCAAACCCACTTGATCTAGCTTTTAAATCTCACCTCCCTTCAGGGTAAGACAACACTAAGGAAACATATCCAAGACAAATTCATAGAGACCAGGAAACTACCACATCAGCAGAGATCACCAGCATCACAAAGAACCAGACAATCCCAAAGGGAGACCTGTGGTACTATACCATCCTAGTGATAGTGTAGCATGCCCATATGTCTACAGATGAAGGAGGCTTGGTAAACAGTAAATGGCCAAGAAAGTTCCTGGCCTTCTTCCACACTATTGTCCAAGGGTCCCTAACAAGGCAAAACAGCAAGAAAGGAGAACCCACTATTTTAGAATTGGAGACAGTTCTTGGAAAAACTAAAATGTTTTTATTCCATTTATTAAATGGTAACTCCTCTTGACCACCCAAACTGACCAAGGACAATATAATTCATTACAATGACAATATAATCACTATTCTACAAGCCTTAGTCATAATGAAGCTCAACCTACAGTTTCCTAACTTCATTGCCAGTATTTGAGACTCAGTGCTTATCTCTGCTAAATCTCAAACTATCCCGAGAAAGGCTTCCAGACATTTGCCAGGCTTCTCACTGCTCTTAGCTTTCATGTAGAATGCCTCCTTTTTCTTAGATCCAGACAAACAAGGCTATTCATGAGTAAGTGAAAGAGGTTTTCAGATAACTAAGAAGTGAAGTTATTACAGACTTTGGTTCATAGAAAGAAGGTGGAAAAAAATCCAGGAGAGAAGAGACAAAAGGGTAAAAGAACCATGGTGTGGTCTAAGAGGATATGAAATAACTTGTTCAATGAATGCTCTCTGGCTTTCACAAAGACCAACATTTTAACAACCTATCTATCCTAACTTTTAAAACACAGGTCATTCTTTCACAACAACACTAAATTTTTAACCAACATAGACATTTTATTTACTTTTCCTTAAAGTCTCTTTTCACAAATAAGAATGCTATTTGAATATTTTATAAAAGTTACTTTATGTTGGAACAAAATATCTGAGGGTAGCTTACATCTTGCAGAATAGAGTAAAAGTCCCTAAAACTAAATACATAAAACTGGACCTAAGATACCTAAAAAAAGCAAAAGCCATTCCCAGGACTTTGACTTCCAAAAGATTTAAGGAGCACTAAACTGCAACAAACTTGGAACGATCGACAGACCGCAGGACCATTATCCTGGTCATTCTCGTTGTCATCTTTTGAGGAAAAAGGGTGTGGCGAGCAGGCTTACTATACTTACTTACTTACTTACTTACTACAACATCTTAGGATCAAAACATTGTGTTTTCTGTACTGCTTAGAGAAGACTGTCCTTGCAATTTATTGGCCTCAAGAGACACATTATCCCTTCTCTTCTCCAAGCAAAATACATCCAAGGAGAGATACTCTATCCTAGTAGAAAATCAGCTTTAATGAATTTTATACCATTTCTTACTTAGTTTAGGTGAAACCAAATTTAAAACTAATCTGTAAATACAGAATTTGGAGTGAGATAATTACTATTTACCTTCCACTTTAAAAATTGCTTTGGATACTTGCTCTGTAGGCATTGGGAAACAGCATCTCACCCAGATGAAAGGGTGTTGACTATACTTAAAACAACTCCAAAATTAAAAATGTAATTACCATATGATCCAGTAATTCCACTTCTGAGTAGTTGATGTAGATGAAAATACCAATTCAAAAAGATATCTGCACCCCCATATTTATTGCAGCATTATTAACAATAGCCAAGAAATAGAAACAACATACATGTCCATTGATGGATGAATTAATGGGTATTAAGGAGACCATGTGTTGCACTGGGTGTTATACGCAACTAATGAAATCGTTGAACACTACATCAAAAACTAATGATGTACTATATGCTGCCTAACTGAACCAAATAAAAAAAGAAATAAAGAAAATGTGGGAGAAGGAAGATGGCAGAGTATTATGATCCTGAGTCACCACCTCCCATGGACACACCTTGGCAGGGGACCCAGCACAGAAGCAGCAGTTTGAAAATCACCTGAGTTATACATGAGGAAAATTTATTGACTAATTTTAGGACACATGCCAGAGAGTCAGGAATCTGTGGGAGCTTTCTCTGGAAGCAGGAGTGCTGGCAGGTGCCATTTTTCTTGCCCTCCTTCAGCCTAGATAACCAATGGTTGCAGCATCAGTTCTGACACTCTCCATTTACCTTGTTTGCACCGCTTGCCTGCCCTGGCATTTCCCTATAGACCTGCCCCACTCAATGTGCTTACCTCAGCAGGCAGCCCCTCCAAAGAGCTCCTGCCCTGCCTCACCTAGGAGGCAGCTTCAGTCAGGACTGGTGTCCCTCCAAAGTGATTACTGCCCTGCAACACTGGGCAGGTGACCTCAGCTGGGACTGCCACCCCTTCAAAGGGATAGGAAAGCTAATCCTACACACTAGTGTGCCCAGCTGCAGCTGGGCCTCTCAGCTAGCTGTGCAGGAACAAACCTTGCTCCACCAGTGCATAGCAGCAGATGCAGCTGATTACTGCTGACAGATGGGATGAGCGCTGGCGCCACCCACCAGCACACCTACTGTGGTTGCAGTAGGCCATGCAGGGGATAAGCTTTATCTACCAGTGCACCTAAAGAGCTGAGGCTGAATCATAATAGGGGGCATACACAGGGGACACCCTTGGAACTTCTGTTTTGGTGACCAGGGGGACTTGTGTTACAAGGCATCATAGGGACACCTTCTACATAAGGTCACTACTTCTAAAACCAAGAGATGTAGCTGACTTATAAAATACATAGAAATAAAAAAAACACAGAAAGTCAGACAAAATAAGGGGACAGAGAATATGTTCCAAATAAAAGAATAAGATAAAAACCACAGAAAAAGGACTAATTTAAATGGAGATAAGCAATCTACCTGATAAAGATTTCAAAGTAATGGTCACAAAGATGCTCACTGGACTTGGGAGAAGAGAGGATGAACCTAGTGAGAACTTCAAAGAGATAGAAAATAAAACAAATAACCAATCAGAACTGAAGAATAGCTGAAAATTTAAAATATATTAGAGAAAATCAACAGCAGATTAAAGGATGCAGAAGAACGGAGTAGCAATCTGGAAGACTTGGTAGTAGAAAGCACCTAAGCTGAACAGCACAAAGAAAAAAAGAATTTAAAAATGAGGATAGACTAGGACATCTACAACAAAATCAATCATAACAACATTCATATTATAGGTGTTCCAGAGAAAGTGGGAGAAAAAAAACTTATTTAAAGAAACAATAGCTAGATAAATAGCTAGGATCAATTCCTAGAAACAATCTTCTGACACTGAATCAGGAAGAAATAGAAAATTTGAACAGTCCAGTTACTAGTAACAAAATTGAATCAGTAATAAAAATAAAATAAAATAAAACCAACAAACAAAGCTCCAGGGCCAGATGACTTCACAGGTGAATTCTACCAATATTTAAGAATAGTCCCTATTCTTCTCAAAATATTACAAAAAAATAGAAGAGAAAGGAAAATTTCCTAATTCCTATGTTCTGATACCAAAACAGGACAAATACACTACAAAAAAAAATTATAGACAAATATCTCTGATAAACATAGATGTAAAATCCTTAACAAAATATTAGCAAACTGAATTCAACAATACATTAAACTGATAATTTACCACAATCAAGTGGGCCTTATTCCAGGGATGCAATGGTGTTTCATCATCCTCGAATCAGCCAGTGTGAGGCATCATGTTAATAAGAGGAAGGATAAAAACCATATGATCATCTCAATAGATGCAAAAAACACATTCGACAAAATACAACACCAATTTGTGATAAAAACTCAACAAAATGGGTTTAGAGGGCACATATCTCAACATAATAAAGGCCATATATGAAAAACCCACAGCTAACACTGTACTCAATGATGAAAAGCTGAAAACTTTTCCTCTTAGATTAGGAACAAGGCAAGAATGTTCACTCTCACCACTTTAATTCATCATAGCTCTGGAAGTCCTAGTCACAGCAGTAAGATAATAAAAAGAAATAAAACATATCCAAATTGGTAAGGGAGAAGTAAAATTTTCACTATTTGCTGATGACATGATACTGTATAGAAAACCCTGAAGTTCCACCAAAAAACTATTAGAACTGAAATGAATTCAGTAAAGTTACAGGATTCAAAATCAATAAACAGAAAATTTGTTATTTCTGAAGGTTGATAACAAAGTAGCAGAAAGAGAAATTAAGAAAACAATCCCATTTACAATTGCACCAACAATAAAATACCTAGAAATAAATTTAACCAAGAAGCTGAAAAATCTGTGCTCTGAAAACTAAGACATTGATGAAAGAAATGAAGACAATACAAACTTTGAAAGATACTATGCTTATGGATTGGAAGAATAAATACTATAAAAAATGCCCATACTATCTAAAGCAATCTACAGATTCAATGTAATCCCCATCAAAATACCTAGAGTGAAGCATTTTTCACAGACTAGAATAATCCTAAAATTTATATGGAATCATAAAAGAACCTAAATAAGGAAAGTAATTTCCTGAAAGAACAAAACTGAAGGTATCACAATCCTAAATTTCAAAGCTGTAACAATCCAAACAGGCTGGTACTGGTGCAAATATAGACACATAGATCAATGGAACAGGATAGAGAGCCCAGAAATAAACCCACACTTATATAGACAATTAATCACAAGAAAGGAGGCAAGAATATACAATGGGGGAAAGCTCAACTTGTTAGTAAACCATGCTGGGAAAAATGCAAAGCTACATGCCAAAGAATAAAACTAGACCACTTTCTTACACCATATGCAAAAATAAACTTAAAATAGACTAAAGACCTAAATGTGAGAACTAAAGCCATAAAACTCCTAAAATGAAATGTGGACAGTAATCCCTTGGATATCACCCTTATAACAGTTTTCTGGATATGTCTCCTTAGGCAAGGGAAACAAAAGCAAAAATAAACTATTGGGACTACACCAAAATAAAAAGCATTTGTACAGCAAAGGAAACCATCAACAAAACAAAAAGGGAACGTACTGAGTGGGAGAAGATATTCACAAATGATATATTCAACAAGGGGTTAATATCCAAAATATATAAAGAACTGATGCAACCCATCATTAAAAAAAAAAAAAAAATCTGCTTAAAAAATGGGCAGAAGAGCCTGGATGGCTCAGTTGATTAAGCATCCAACTCTTGATTTTGGCTCAGGTCATGATCTGAGGGTCATGAAATTGAACCCTTGTTGGGCTCCTCACGGAGCATAAGATTCTCTCTTCCTCTCCCTCTGCCCCTCCCCCACCTGAAAAAAAAAGGGCAGAGTACCTGAATAGACATTTTTCCAAAGATGATATACAAATGGACAGCAGACACATGAAAGGATGCTTTACATCACTCATCCTCAGGGAAATGAAATCAAAACCACAATGAGATATCACCTCACTTGTCTGAATGGCTAATATCAAAAAGACAACAAATAACAAGTATTAGTGAGGATGTGGAGTAAAGGGAACCCTCATGCACTGGTGGGTGGGAATGTAAATTGGTGCAACTACTTTGGAAAAGAGTATGGAGTTTCCTCAAAAAGTTAAAAATAAAAATGCCATGCAATCTAGTAATTCCACTACTGGATATTTGTCCAAAATATATGCATCTCTATGTTTATTGCAGCATTATTTACAATAGCCAAGATATGGAGGCAACACATGTGTCCACTGATAGATGAGTGGATAAAGAAAATGTGGTATGTATGTACAATGAAATATCACTCAACCATAAAAATGAATGAGATCTTGTCATTCATGACAACATGAATGTACTTAGTAGGTAATATGCTAAGTGAAATAAGTCAGAAAAACAAATACCATATGATTTCATTTATATGTGAAATCTAAAAAAATAAAACAACAAAAAACAAGACAAAAAAACCCAAATAGACTCATAAGTACAGAGAACAAACTGGTGGTTGTTGGAAGGGAAGTGGTTGGGGGAATAGGTGAAATAGGTAAAGGAGATTAAGAGGTACAAACTTCCAGTTAGAAGATAAGTCACAGGGATGAAAAGTACAGCATAAGGAATACAGTTAATATTATAATAATGTCATATGGTAATAGATGGTGACGACACTTACCATGATGAGCAATGAGTAAGGTATAAACTTGTCAAACCACTATGTTGCATACCTGAAACTAATATAACATTGTATGCCAACTATGCTTCAATAATAAATTTCAAAATATGTATATACAAAGTGGGTAATTAATCTTAAATATGTAAGTACTTACATTAAAATGTGAACATAATATTTCAACTAAAAAAATATTGTCAGAAATAAGAAAGAATATCTGAAAACTCCCCTAATCTCAGGAAGGAAACAGACACTCACCAAGTCCAGGAAGCAGAGAAGTCCCTAAATAAGATGAACAAAAGAAGCTCTACACCAAGAAGCATAATAATTAAAATGGAAAAATCGGGGCACCTGGGGAGCTTAGTGGGTTAAGCCTCTACCTTTGCCTCAGGTCATGATCTTTGGGTCCTGGGATCAAGCCCCTCCATTGGGCTCTCTGCTCAGTGGGGAGACTGCTTCTCCCTCTCTCTGTGTTCCTCCCCCCCATCCTCCCCCTCCCTAATAAATATTAAAAAAAATTTAGAATAAAATGGAAAAATTAAAAATAAAGAGAAAATCCTCAAAACAGCAAAAGAAAAGCAAATCGTTATGTACAAGGAAAACCACATAAAGCCTTCAGCTGATTTTTCAGCAGAAACTTGGCAGGTCAGAAGAGAGTAGCATGATATATTCAATGTGCAGAAAGAAAAAAAATCCTTCAACCAAGAATACCCTGCCCAACAAGTTTATCATTCAGAATTAAAGGAAAGAAAGAGTTTCTCAGATAAACAAAAGTTAAAGGAATTCATCACCACTAAATGGGCCTTTTAAGAAATGTTAAATTACAAAAGAAAAGGCTATAAGTGGAAGAAAATTATGCAAAGAAAAATATTTCACTGGTAAAAGCCAACACACAGAAGTAGCGGATCAATTGTTTATAAAGCAAGTATGACTGTTAAAACACAAAAGTAGTATTACTAGTTATATCTAAAAAAAATTAGGTAAGGGATACATGAAATAAATTATGTAAAATATGATATCCTATATGTAAAAGGTAGAGGGGGGCATAAACACATAGTTCCTTTAGAATGTGTTCAAACTTAAGCAACCATTAACTTAATATAGACTGATATATATATAGGATGTTATATATGAATCTCATGGTAACCACAAACCAAAAATTTATAATAGATACAGAAACACACCCACACACCCACAAAGGGAAAGCAATAAAGAAAGTCATCAAACTACAAGGAAAGATAAGGAACAGAGAAGAACTACAAAAACAGCCAGAAAATAACAAAATGGCAATAAGTACATAGCTATCAATAATTATTTAAATGTAAATGGACTAAGTGCTCCAGTCAAAAGACCGAAGGTGACTGAGTGGATTAAAATTAAAAGACCCATCTATATGTTGCCTACAAGAATTGATTCAGACCTAAAGACATATATAGACTGCAAGTGAAGAGATGGAAAAAGATATTTCATGCAAACAGAAGCAGAAAAATGCCAGGGTAGCAATACTTACAAAACAGATTTGAAAACAAAGGCGGCCGGGGGGGGGGGGGGGGGGGGGCGGCGCCTGGGTGGCTCAGTTGGTTAAGCAACTGCCTTCGGCTCAGGTCATGATCCTGGAGTCCCGGGATCGAGTCCCGCATCGGGCTCCCTGCTCGGCGAGGAGTCTGCTTCTCCCTCTGATCCTCCCCCCTCTCATGTACTCTCTCTCATTCTCGCTCTCTCAAATGAATAAATAAATCTTAAAAAAAAACCCAAAAAACAAAAACAAAGGCGGGGGTGGGAGGATGGGTTAGCCTGGTGATGGGTATTAAAGAGGGCACGTATTGCATGGAGCACTGGGTGTTATACACAAACAATGAATCATGGAACACTACATCAAAAACTAATGATGTAATTAATGTATGGTGATTAACATAACAATAAAAAATTTAAAAAATAACTAAATAAAGGTTGTAACAAGAGACAAAGAGGAGCACTACATAAGGGGATCAATCTAACAAGAGGATATAACAATTGTAAATATCTATGCACCTCTATTGGAGCACCTCAACAGATAAACAAATATTAACAGACATAAAGGGAGAAATTGACAGTAATACAATAATAGTAGGGGACTTTAACACCCCCACTTACATCAATGTAGAGATCATCCAGACAGAAAATCAGTAAGGAAACAGTATCTTTGAATGACACATTAGACTTAACAGATACATACAAAACGTTCCATCCCAAAACAGCAGAGTACACATTCTTTTCAAGTTTCTTTTCAATGTTCCCATAGAACATTCTCTAGGATAGGTCACAAGATAGGCCACAAAACAAGTATCAATAAATCTAAGAAGACTGAAATCATATTAATCATCTATTCCAACCACAATAGTATGAAACAAGGAATCAGTTACAAGAAAAGAACCGGAAGAAACACAAACATGTCAAGGCTAAACAACATGCTACTAAACAACTAATGGGTCAATGAAGAAATTAAAGAGGAAATAAAAAAACCTGGAGACAAATGAAAATGGAAACACTACAGTTTAAAATCTTTGGGACACAGCAAAAATAGCATTAAGAAGACAGTTTATAGCTCTACAGTCCTACCTCAAGAAACAAAAATCTCAAACAATCTAACCTTACACCTAAAGGAACTAGGAAAAGAACAAAGTCCAAAGTTGTTAGAAAGAAGTAATACTATCAGAGCAGAAATAAATGAAATAGAAACTTAAAAAAAATAGAAAAGATGAATGATCCTAAGGGCTGGTTCTTGTAAAAATAAACAAAATTGATAAATCTTTAGCCAGAATCATCAAGAAAAATTGAGAGGACTCAAAATCAGAAATGAAAGAGAAGTTACAACCAACATGACATAATGGGAGAAAACTATGAAAAATTGCATGCCAACAAATTAGACAACCTAGCAGAAATGGCTACAT
Organism: Mirounga leonina; assembly: GCF_011800145.1. Classification (NCBI taxonomy): domain Eukaryota; kingdom Metazoa; phylum Chordata; class Mammalia; order Carnivora; family Phocidae; genus Mirounga; species Mirounga leonina. The sequence goes on from NW_023270387.1 coordinate 41,360,418, forward strand.
TTCTAGAAACATACTATCTCCAAGACTGAATCAGGAGAAATAGAAAATTTAAAGACTGATTACTAATAGTAAAACTGAGTTGGTTAAAAAAACCTGAATTGGTTAAAAACAAAACAAACAAAAAGAAAAACAAACAAAAAACTCCCAACAAACAAAAAGTCCAGGCCCAATGGCTTCACGGGTACATTCTACCAAACATTTTTAAAAAGAATTATTACCTATCCTTTTCAAACTATTTAAAAACTAGAAGAGAAAGGAATGCTTCCAAATTGATTCTATGAGGCCACTATTACCCTAATACCAAAATCATACAAAGACTTTACAAAAAAACTAACCAAAGAAACAAAACTATAGGCCAATATTCCTGTGAATATAGAGGCAAAAATCTTCAACAAGATACTAGCAAACCAAATTCAACAATACACAAAAATTCATCATAATTAGGTGAGATTTATTCCAGGGGTGTAAGGATGGCTCAGTACCTGCAAATCAATCAACATGATACACCACATTAACAAAATGAAGGATAAAAATTGTATGATCAATCTCAATAAATGCAGAAAGATAATTGGACAAAATTTGAAATCCTTTCATGATCAAAACTCTCAACAAAGTAACTACAGTGGGAATATATCTCAAATAATAAAGGCCGTATATGACAAGCCTACAGCTAACATCATACTCAATGGTGAAAAGCTGATAACTTTTCTTGTAATTTCAGGAATAAGACAAGGATGCCCACTCTTTTTTTTTTTTTAATAAAGATTTTATTTTTATTTATTTGACAGAGAGAGAGTGCACACAAGTAGGGAGAACAGCAGAGGGAGAGGGAGAAGCAGGCTCCCTCTCGGGGAGGGGCTTGATGAGGGGCTCAATCCCAGGACCCTGGGATCATGACCTGAGCTGAAGGCAGTTGCTTAACTGACTGAGCCACCCAGGCGCCCAAGGATGCCTGCCCACTCTTGTAGCTTTTATTCAACAGAGTTGGAAATCATGGCCAGAACAGTTACGCAAGCAAAAGAGCTAAAAGACCTATCAGAAAACAAGAACTAGAACTGAAACAGATAATCTGCAACCTACATCATTACTGGCCTATATCTTTGGTACTAATCATGTTCCATTTTGCAAGCAATATGCACTGACTAACTAACTTGAGCAGAAGAGTAATCGTAGCTCACAATCTCTGAAAGATAAGAAAATCAAAAAAATTTCAAAATGGGCAGAAATCACGGCAGCCAGGCACCTTTAACTATGGCAAAAATTATGTCACAGGAACAATATGGCGAAGATAGTAGGGCTGTAGCAGCAGAACACCAGATCACACTAACCATGCTGCTGTGTAGCACTTCATGTAGGAGACCACCCTTACTCACACCATGGAAACACCTAGAGCATGTATCTGTGCCCTAGTTTTCAGGGTCAGGGAACAGAAATGTCTAGACTTTAGAGCTTCTCTAGTAGAAAAGAATTCTGGAACCATGAATTATCACAGAGTGGAATAGTCCACAAACATAGATAAGGGTTTCAAATACTAGACAACCAAAAACATGCCAGCAAATAATCACATACTCCATTCTTTGCCTGCCCAACATCCATATACGTCATTCTTCCTATAGCTATATTTCCAAAAAAAATTCCCTATAGTCTTATGATTTTCACACTTAATAAGAGTCCACTCATTCCTTCTCTAAACAGAAAAAATATGTTAGAGTACTATCTAAGGAAATGATTCCCAAAGTGAGGTCACCAGACTAGCAACATTGTTGTCACTTGGCAACTTACAAGAAGAGCAAATCCTCAGGCCAAATCTAGAATTCTTGAATCAGAAACTAAGCAATCTGTGTTAAACAAATCCCTTAAGTGTATTCTGGCCATGCTAAAGTTTGAGAATCACTGGTCTAGAGAGATTGACCTCGACAGCAAAGAGAAAGAGAGGTACTTTTACAGATTTACAGAATGGGAGGAGTCAACTCCAAGTCTCCCAGGTACTGCAACCAGCTGCAAGTCTAGTATTTCTGGTTGATGTTCATTCTTTGTCTATTTTCATCATGGGCCCATCTCAATGTTCTCATCCTGTGACCAAAACTGGAAAGATAACCACCAACATTATACCCTGCTTACATTTTATATGCAATGGGGAGTGAGAAAATATTAGATATAAAATATATACCTAATGCAATAAAGTAGGAGACAGAGGGATTAGAGTTCTTGTGTCCCCAAAGGATAATTTTTCATGCTCAAATCTCTTTAAAAGGTATTTGATGGTTTTGAGAAAAAATACCAGTGTAATATAGGATTTATACTATATATAAAAGTAAAATGTATAAAAATAGTAAAAAAAAAAAAAAAGTCTGGTCTGTATGTGTCCTTTAAGAAATGTACTTTAAGTATAAGGACAAAATGGTTAAGAGTGAAAGGATGCAAAAATATATAACTTGATAATACTAAGCAAAAAAAAAAAAAATAGCAAGATCGGCTTTTACTATATCAGAGAAAGTATGCTTAAGAACAAAGAATATTGGGGCACCTGGGTGGCTCAGTTGTTAAGCGTCTGCCTTCAGTTCAGGTCATGATCCCGGAGTCCTGGGATTGAGCCCTGCATCGGGCTCCCTGCTCAGCAGGAAGCCTGCTTCTTCCTCTCCCACTCCCCCTGCTTGTGTTCCCTCTCTCTCTGTGTCTCTATCAAAAAAGAAAAAAAAAAAAAAAAGAACAAAGAATATTAGGGATAGGTAGATAATTTTTTTAAAAGATTTTATTTATTTGACAGAGAAACACAGCGAGAGAGGAAACAGATGCAGGGGGAGTGGGAGAGGGAGAAGCAGGTTTCCCCACAAAGCAGGGAGCCTAATGCGGGGCTCAATCCCAGGACCCTGGGATCATGACCTGAGCCGAAGGCAGACGCTTAACGACTGAGCCACCAAGGTGCCCCCATAATTTTTTTTTTAGTATATATTATATTTTGCCATTTGGTAAAAAATTTAAACTTGTTATTTTCTTTTTATTGCCTTTTCTGCCATTTCAATAAAAAATTTTCCCAATTATTTTACTGTAGTAAATAGGTTATTTTAGAAGGATAAAATGGTCAATTCACCAAGGGGATTTAATGATCCTAAATATTTAGGCACCTACTAACAGACCTTCAAAATTCATGAGGCAAATACGGATAGAACTGCAAGAAGAAATAAGAAATCCACAATTATAGTAAGAGATTTTGATACTCCTCTGTCAATATTTGACAGAACAAATAGATGTGAAATCAACAGATATAGAAGATGGTGACTATACTGAACTGTGGTGAGCATTGTGTAATGTATAAAATTGTCAAATTTCTATGTTGTACACCTGAAACTAATAACATTATATATTAACTATACTTTAAAAAGTATATAGAAGATGAACGCTATCAGTGAACTTGAGCTCATTAACATTTATGAAACACAGCACCCAATAACAGCAGACTATGCATTCTTTTCAATTGTGCACAGACATTTAACAGGTAGTTCATATTCTAGGCCATAAAATGAATCTAAATAACTTTGAAGTGATGAAAACCCACACAGTATGTTTTCTGAGCATAATGGAATTAAATTAGAAATCAATAACAAAGATTTGGATAAATTCCCAATTATTTGGAAACTAAGTAACATTTGTAAACAACTTATAATTCAAAAAAGAAATATAAAGAAAAATTGGAAGTGTTTTAAATTCAATTAAAATAAAAATGCTGCATACCAAAATCTGTGGGATTTAGCAGCACTTAAGAAATAAATGTCTAGCACTAATAGCCTCTGAAATTAGGACAAAAGTTCTCAAATCAGTGACTTCAGATTTAAGAAAAAAAAAAAAGAAAGAAATTAAACCCAAAGTAAGGAGAAGCATGGAAATAATATGAGCAGATACCAATGATATAAAGAAAAACAACTGAGAAAAATCAACAAAACCAAAACGTACTGATCTTGGAGAAGATCATTAACTTGGTAAATTTGATAACATCACTGTTGATTGTACAGATATTAAATGAATAGTAAGAAAATATTTTGAACAACTTTCTGCCAATAAATTAGGCAATTTAGGTGACACAGAAAAAATCCTAGAAAGGAATGTTAGCTAAAGACCACCAAGAACACACTTGTAATTGAACAAGATGTGTTTATAACTCCTTTCAATGAAGGAAAACATATACCAAGGGGAACCATGAAGGGAACTGAGGAATAGAGTATTAGACAGAACCTAGTATAGGATTTGAGCTTTGGCTGATGGATTTGAACGAGAATCTAAGGAAAAAGATGTTTGCTCTAATTGGATGCTGTCAGCAAGCAGAGACATGGGGTTCAACCATTTTATTCTTAGGTATCACTCAAACTGAAAACAATATTTGCATTAAAAAGTCAATGGTTACACTATGTTGCATCTATTCATTCAAATAATATTCAGCAATAAAATCATGCACATAACAGATGAATCTCAAAATAAATGTTAAGTGAAAGCAACTAGGTAAAACAACTATATAGTATACAGTGCATGTATACACAATTCTAGAAAATGCAAGCTCGTCTCTATGACAAAAGGCAGATCAGTGGTTGTCTAGAAAGGGGCAACCTGGAGGGTCAGGGTAGGGAGATTAAAAAGTGGGAGGTGGAAACTTTCGGGTATGGTTGTTCATTATCTTAAATGTGGTGGTGGTTTTAGACATGTATACATAGATCAGAACTTATCAAACTGTGCAGTTTATTATATGTCAATTATATTTCAATAAGGTGGTCCAAAAAAAGATAGTCATTGTTTTCCTAAGTTTCAGACACAGTCACTTGCATCAGAGACACTCAACCAATATCTTTTTAAAAATTTTATTATGTTATGCTAATCACCATACATTATATCATTAGTTTTTGATGTAGTGTTCCATGATTCATTGTTTGCATATAACACCCAGTGCTCCATGCAGAACGTGCCCTCTTTAATATCCATCACCAGGCTAACCCATCCCTCCACCCCTCTCCCCTCTGGAACTCTCAGTTTGTTTCTCAGAGTTCATAGTCTCTCATGGTTCGTCTCCCCCTTCGATTTCCCCCCCCCCTTCATTTTTCCCTTCCTGCTGTCTTTTTTTTTTTTTTAACATATAATGTATTATTTGTTTCAGAGGTACGGGTCTGTGATTCAACAGTCTTACACAATTCACAGTGCTCACCATAGCACATATCCTCCCCAATGTCTATCACCCAGCCACTCCATCCCTCCCACCCCCCACCACTCCAGCAACCCTCAGTTTGTTTCCTGAGATTAAGAATTCCTCATATCAGTGAGGTCATGTGATACATGTCTTTCTCTGATTGACTTATTTCGCTCAGTATAACACCCTCCAGTTCCATCCACATTGCTGCAAATGGCAAGATTTCATTCCTTTTGATGGCTACATAATATTCCATTGTATCTATCCACATCTTCTTTATCCATTCATCTGTTGATGGACATCTTGGCTCTTTCCACAGTTTGGCTATTGTGGACATGGCTGCTATAAACATCTGGGTGCACGTACCCCTTCGGATCCCTACTTTTGTATCTTTGAGGTAAATACCCAGTAGCGCAATTGCTGGGTCATACGGTAGCTCTATTTTCAACTTTTTGAAGAACCTCCATACTGTTTTCCAGAGTGGTTGCACCAGCTTGCATTCCCACCAACAGTGTAGGAGGGTTCCCCTTTCTCCGCATCCTCGCCAACATCTGCTGTTTCCTGACTTGTTAATTTTAGCCATTCTGACTGGTGTGAGGTGTTATCTCACTGAGGTTTTGGTTTGGATTTCCCTGATGCCAGCGATGTTGAGCACTTTGTCATGTGTCTGTTGGCCATTTGGATGTCTTCTTTGGAAAAATGTCTGTTCATGTCTTCTGCCCATTTCTTGATGGATCATTTGTTCTTTGGGTGTTGAGTTTGATAAGCTCTTTATAGATTTTGGATACTAGCCCTTTATCTGATATGTCATTTGCAAATATCTTCTCCCATTCTGTCGGTTGTCTTTTCGTTTTGTTGACTGTTTCTTTTGCTGTGCAAAAGCTTTATATCCTCTTTCTTCCTCTATGGACATTAGAAGTTGTATCTCAGTTAGCATACACACAGTTTTTAATGGAATGCATTTGAGGGGTGCCTGGGTGGCTCAGTTATGGGGTGTCTGCCTTCGGCTCAGGTCGTGATCCCGGGGTCCTGGCATCGAGCCCCGCATTGGGCTCCCTACTCTGCAGGAAGCCTGCTTCTCCCTCTTCCACTCCCCCTGCTTGTGTGTTTCCTCTCTTGCTGTGTCTTTCTCTGTCAAATGAATAAAATCTTTAAAAAAAAAAAGTTAATGGAATGCATTTGAAAGTAACCTGAAAGATTAATTGAAAGCCAAGGCTTATACACGAGTCTCTATTTACCCATATGTATCCTTGGTAAAACAGCATTTTATCCATTTTATATGTTGGCAATATTGACTCCCTACTATGTTAACATTTATTACATTTATATATAATGTTATAATAAATTACAGGCTTGAGTTTACAGAATCCAAGTGGGAAAATTCAGAGAACATTTTTGTTCTTAGACCAACAGTGACTTTTTTTCTGCTTCTCTACCCAGAAATCTTGATTCCTACTCAGTACAAGATGTTCAGAAATTTCTTATCTGTCCTATACACAAAACCACTTCATCAATTATATACTCTCTGAGGATGGGGTTTATGGGCCCCATCCATACGGGCTGAGAAGTTTTCGCTTTACTCAAAAGGTAGACTATTTTTACAGAAAAGCATTTTTAACAATCAGAAAATACATCATGTACATCATGTTGAAGAATCAGTGAGCACAAAACTGAGTTTTTAAAAAGATTTCAAAACAGGTTTACATAACCTTTTGTCCTTTGCTACCACTCCCTAGTTTTATTGAGATATAATTGACATACATCACCATATAAGGTATACAGCATGATGGTTTGACTTACATGTTTCACGAAATGATTACTGCAATAAGTTTACCTAGCAACCATCACCTCACATAGATACAATAAAAAGCAAAAAAAAGAGGAAAAAGGCTTTTCTTTGGAATGAGAACTCTCAGGACCTTCTCTCTTAACTTCACTATATATCATACAGCAGTGTTAACTGTAGTCATCCCGTTGTACAACATACTCCTAGTGTTTATCTTATAACCCCAAGTTTATACATTTTGATCACCTTCCTTCAATTCCTCCTCCATCCACCTCCTGCCTCTGGTAATCACAAATCTCTTTTTCCCAGGAGTTTTTAGATTCCACGTGTAAGTGAGATCACACAGTATTTGCTTTTCTCGGACTTATTTTATTCAACATAATGCCCTCAAGGTCCATCCATCTCGTGGCAGGACTTCCTCATTTTTTAACATTACATTGTATACCACAGCTTCTTTATCCATTCACTTGTTGATGGACACTTAGATCATTTCCATGTCTTAGTTATTACAAATAATGCTGCTATGAACATGGGGATGCAGATACCTTTTTGAGTGATTTTGTTTTCTTTGGATATATTCCCAGAAGTGGAATTGTTGGGTCATAGGATAGTTCTGTTTTTAATTTTCTGAGCATCTTCCATTCTGTTTTCCATAGTGGCTGCACCAGTTCACAAATCCATCAACAATGCAAAAGAGTTCCTTTTCCTCTACATGTGCACCTGCATTTGTTAGCTCTTGTCTTTTTGATGATGGCTACTCTAACAGGTGTAAGATAATAGCTCATTGTGGTTTTGGTTTGCATTTCCCTTAGGACTAGTGACATTGAGCATCTTTTCGTGTACCTGCCCCCCTTCTGTATATGTATTCTCTTTGGGAAAATGTCCATTGAGGTCTTTTGCCCATTTTAATTAGATTTTTTACTGTTGAATTGTAGGAATTCTTTATATATCTTGGATATTAACCCCTTATCAAATAAATGGTTTGCAAATATTTTCCTCATTCCATAGGTTGTCTTCTCATTTTGTTAATGGTTTTGCTGAGCAGAAGCTTTTTAGTTTGAGATAGTCCCATGGGTTTAATTGTTGCTTGTGCTTTAGATGTTATCCAAAAAAATCCATGTCAAGGAGCTCTTTGCCTAGGTCTCCTTCCAGAAGTTTTATCATTTCAGGTCTTACATTTAAGTCATTAATCCATTTCCAGCTAGTTTTTGTGAGTGGTGAAAGATACAGGTCCAGTTTCATTCTTTTACATGTGAACATACAATTTCCCTAGCACCATTTAAGAGATGGTCTCATGTCCACTGAGTATTCTTAGCTCTCTTGTCATATTAGTTAAATGTATATCCTTGGATTTATTTCTGTACTCTTGATTCTGTTCCATTGATTTATTTTTATGCCAGTACTATATACTGTTTTGAGGATGATAATTATGTAATCTAGCTTGAAATCTGGAAGGATAATGCCTACTGCTTTGTTCTTTTTCAGGATTACTTCAGCTTTCAGGATTTTTTGTGGTTTCATTTAAGTTTTAGGATTTTTTCTACTTTTGTAACAAATGCCATTGAAATCTTCATAGGGATTGCATTAAATCTATTAGATGGCTTTTGATAGTATTGACATTTTATCAATATCAATATTTCCAATCCCTAAACACATGATACCTTTTCATTTATTGGTTAGACTTAATTCTTAATGGTTTACAGAAACTGACCTCATGCCATATGCATCAGGTTGTATGCAAATGTCTATCAATGTCCTTTCGTGTTAGGTATTTTCAGGATCACTTTTGCATTTCTCTGTCCCAACTTTGACATTCATTTGAGATTTCCAGGAAGATAGGGCCCATGCTACTCCTTGTAATTTTTAATTTTCAGAGGTCTGCTTCTCCCTGTATATTGTATTTCTTAGGTTTAATACATAATGTCTTCACATTAGAATCACCAGGGAGCTTTGAACATGCTGATGATTAAAGCCCAATCCCAGAGGTTTTAACTTAATTGATCTGATCCAGGTATTGGTAAAATTAAGAGCTCCCCAGGTGAATATGCAGGTAAGTTATAGACTCGTGGTTCACAGCCCTGTTACTCAAAGTTTGGTCAAAGATCAGCAGCCTCAGTTTCATGTGGGAGCCTTCTCAGTCTTCATTTGACTCGTCAAATTTACTCTTTTTGACAAGATACTCATGTCAACTGGAAAAAAGAAAGCCAACCTCAAAATAGGTTAGTAAATGCCTTTTTGTCTTACTCAGGATGATAGCCTGAGAGACAGTATTTCAGATTGCTCTGAAGAACTGCTCCAAAACTTGTTAGTTTACAGGGAATTTTATGCAAAGAGGGGAAGGGATATACATGCTTGCAAGCAGTTCTCCAAATACCTGTGCATTAGAAGGTATAATTTGCCTGGTTGTAGATCAGGTTTACTGATTTCCATAGAGACCCATGAAAGACCCTTAGGTAATCTTAATACATTATGTTCCTATCATATCTGATTTTTCAAAGTTACTGTCTGCATGACTCTGCCTAACTGGTTTTCCAGTTCTTGTGTTTGCTATCTCCTTGAGGTCACCTGAGATAGTCACCTACTGCAAGTTTAGCGCACACCCAACTGACTTAAGTGCACTTTAATTTCGAGAAGCTTTGGTCTAGAAAACATACAACCTCCAACGGGACTCATGTTCTTAAAATAAGTTGTTATCTTGAGTACAAGTCCTTCAAAATGTGTTCTTCAAGAGACTTAAATTTTTACAACTTTTAGAATCAACTTTCATTTTTCACAGAAAAAAAAAAACCTCACCCTTCTTGGTTTGAAGTTTAAATTTTAATCAGATTATCTGACACCATTTAACAGATTAAACTCTTAAAATATATTACAACAAATGAAGTTCCTTGAGGCAAATACCTACAAACTAATTTTAAGAAAGGAAAAAAAAGCCCTCTCTAGAGTTGCATCGTGTTTGAGAAATGAGAAAGCAGAAAATGGCTCTTGCAAGGATCACACATCATTACTTTTTATAATAGCCTGTAATGGAAGAGAATTTCCACAAGGTGGCAGTAGAACATCAATTCCAGTCTCTCAAATTAAAGCGCTAAGCCTTTGCTTATTTAAGGATAAAATGGGCTTTTCCAAACTCATTCTACTGTATGGAAAAAACCTATTAATTCAAATTGCATTCATTACTTACAGTCTGATATAATTTCAGTTGCTTGATTAGTTTCCATTTTCATGTTTTTAAGGGAAGTAGTACTATGCATATTGACCAATTTGACCTATGAAGGTGGTTTTATTCTATTTTCAGAAGTAGGTCTTCTAAAAAAAAAACATTAAACTTCTATAACTGATGAATATTAAATTTTTATTTTATTAAAAAGTAATGGATCTGCACAAATATGCCCAACTGATTTTTTCAAAGAGTGCATAAGCAATTCAAAGGTAGGATAGAACCGTGCTGAAGCTATTGAATCTCCACGGGCACAGAAATGAACTTTGACCTAAATTTACACCTTATATAGAAATAAACGTATATCATAAAAGTAAAACGGACATAAAAGTAAAACTATAAAACTTTTAGAAAGAAACACGAGAAGAAACCTTGGGACTTGGGGTTAAGTAAAGAATTTTTAGGCTTGACAACAAAAGCACAATCCACAAAAAGAAAATTTATAAAACTGGACTTCCTTAAAATTAGAACTTCTCCCTGGGAAAGATTCTGTGCCCAAAAAGACAAATCGCATCCTGCAAGAGATCATTTGCATACCACATATCTGAAAAAAGGACTTATATCTACAAGAATCCTCAGAAGTTTTTAAAAACCTATCCAATTAGAAAATAGGCAGAAGACATGAATAGACATTTTGCTGAAAATGATATACAGATGGTAAATAAGGAAAATATATTCAATATATTTAGCCCTTAGGTAAATGCACATTGAAACCACAATGAAAAAAATCACTGTTCTTTCAGAATGGCTAAAATAAAATGTCAACACAAAATACTGGCAAGAATGCAAAGGAACAAAATCACACATACATTGCTAATGGGAATGTACAATGATAGAGTAACTCTGGAAAAGAGCATGGCAGTTTCTTACCAAACTATGTGCTAACCATAGGACCCATCAACTGAGCTCTTGGGCCATTATCCCAGAGATATGAAATAGACTTATGTTCACACAGTAACATACACATGAATGTGTATAGGTTGTATTCCTATTAGAACTAAACTGAAAACAACCAAATGTCAGTCAATGGTTGAATGGTCAATCAAACTATGGTACATCCATACCATGAAATACTACTCAGCAGGGGCGCCTGGGTGGCTCTGTCGTTAAGCATCTGCCTTCGGCTCAGGTCATGATCCCAGGGTCCTGGGATTGAGCCCCGCATCGGGCTCCCTGCTCAGTGGGAAGCCTGCTTCTACCTCTCTCACTCCCCCCTGCTTGTGTTCCCTCTCTCGCTGTGTCTCTCTCTGTCAAATAAATAAATAAATAAAATCTTAAAAAAAAGAGAAAGAAATACTACTCAGCGATAAACAAGCTATAGACATAAACTATGAACACATGCAAAAACCTGAAGTGATCCCGAGGGAATTCGGTTGATTTTAAAAGTCAATCTCAGAAGGTTTTGAAACCCATGATCCCATCTATTAAGTTCTTGAAATCGCAAAATTGTAGAGATGGAGAACACATAGTCGTTGGTAGGGGTTAAGGACAGGAAGAATGAGGGAGTTGGCTGGGGCTATAAAGGATAGGGCAAGATCCTTGTGTAGCATGTTCTGTATCTTGATTGTGTTGGTGGTTACATGAATCTATATGTATAATGAGAAAACTCACAAATGAGTAAATATAAAATTTGTGAAATCTTTTTTTTTTAAAGATTTATTTATTTATTTATTTGAGAGAGAGAGAATGAGAGAGAGCATATGAGAGGGGGGAGGGTCAGAGGGAGAAGCAGACTCCCTGCCGAGCAGGGAGCCCGATGCGGGACTCAATCCAGGGACTCCAGGATCACGACCTGAGCCAAAGGCAGTCGCCCAACCAACTGAGCCACCCAGGCACCCTAAAATTTGTGAAATCTTTTCTTTTTTTTAAGATTTTATTTTTTTATTTTATTTTTTAGAGAGCGAGCGAGAAACAGCATGAGAGGGGAGAGGGTCAGAGGGAGAAGCAGGCTCCCCGCTGAGCCGGGAGCTCAATGTGGGACTCGATCCCAGGACCCTGGGATCATGACCTGAGCCGAAGGCAGACACTCAACCATCTGAGCCACCCAGGCGCCCTGTGAAATCTTAATAAGTCCTGTGAATTGCATCAATTTCAATTCCCACATTGTGGTAATGTACCATAGTCATGCAAGATGCTACAGCTGGGGGGCAAATGGGCAAAGGTCATAAGGAACCTCTGTGTATCAATAGTTTACAACTGTCTGTGAATCTACAGCTCAAAATCAAAGTTAAAAGTAAAATAAAAACATTAATGCCTGCTTCTAGCATACAAAATATTCACAGAACATAAAATTACATAAAGTTATTAAACCCTTCACTCAATCTAGTTATTTCTTAATGTTTGTACCCATTTGCTTGAGGATATATGCATGTATAGTTGTGTGTGTGTGTTTACAATAATGTGGTTACATGAGTAAATTTGAAAAAATTTAGCATATAGTTACCTCTATGTAAGTTTGGAGTCCCTCATTTGTAACAGCTGCGTAGTATTTCAATTTATGGTTATTGGCTGATGGCCTGGTTTGTTTTTTTAGTAATTTATGTTCTCATGTTCTATTAAAAAATATTGTAATGCATGGAAATACCAACACAAAGAAGCTCTTCTATATCTCTGTCAAATAACATTGAATTAAAATTACAGCTTTAAATCATGGACACATTCAACATTTTAATCAGTAGAGCTTCTATGAAAAATGTTAGCAGCAGCAGAGTTAAGTAGCTCTGAATCGGCCACCAGTATTGACAGAGCAAGAAGGACAACAAGACAGCATCTATGAGAAAACAACATGTCCCCAGGAACCCCAGATTACTCAAGTGAAACTAAACCGCCGACACCCGGGGAAAAATCACCAGCTGTCTTGGAGATCATGAAGGAAAGGCAACAGGGTTTCCAAGGGCTCTAAGAGCCAGAAAACTTAGAAACCCAACTGATAACAGATAGGCACCCCCAAATTTGGAGATTCCTGCTTGGCATGGAGAGCTCAGTAGTGTAAGCTAAGAGCAACAGCAGAGGCCAGGAGAGGCTCCCCTGGTCTCAACGTGCAGGGGACAGTGAGGATGGCGAAAGCAGATGGGAGTGAATGGTCTCCACCCTATGAGCCCACCAAACTAACCACCTCCAGGACAAAGCCCTGACCTGAGGAGAGAATTCAGGAAGTCAATCATAATTTGAGCTGGACAAGGACACTGAGGCCCAAGAAAAACTATTTGACATGTAGGAGGAAGAGAAAACAGCCTCAGCAAGTCCAAGTACAGATAATTTCCTTACCTTCTAGTTCCAGAAATACCAGATGCTGTGCATGGAAAACAGGAAGTCTTGGTTCAATAGGATATAATCCTCTGGCCCTTTCTATGAATCTGGCCAGTCTCTATTCTACTCAGGTCCATCACAATACAGACAGATGCTCGGCAAAGAGTATCTAATATTTTCTTGGGAAATAGATGCTAAGAGAGTGTTCTCAAAGTCCTACCTGCAGATAGAAACACTGATCTGAAATATCATTGGTTCCTGAGTCTGCTCAGCTTTTTATGAGGGGCGGGCTTCCCCCCTCCCCTGAAGAGCTATAAACTTCACCTGTTCCCAATCAACTATCCTGTTCTGCTATCTTAGAGACTGGGCTCAGCGTGACCTCCCTTCCCCCCAGGAAAAACATATTCCTTCTCATTCGTTCCCTCTCTCTTCCTTCTTTTCCACCAGCAGATACATTTTTGTATGCTTTCTCTAGCACTTTTTTTTTAAAAAAACCTTCTTATTTTATTGTGGTGGTGGTGAGCACGGAGTATATTTAACTTCAAAGACAACATATACAGGATGAAGTGGACAGAAAGGAATATAATTAGTATGTGCTCTGATAATGTAGAAATGACAGGACTAAGAAGAATGGGAGAACAGGAAGAAGAAAAGCATTGCATAGAATGAGCTTACGGACCACCTCATCTATGATGCCCAGAGTCACAGGATCTTGTGTGTGGAAGTGTAGGCTATAGGCATATTTACTATCTCCAAGGGAAACATTTCATGTTAGTATTATTATATCAAAGTGGAGGATGAAGGATAGCATGGGGAGGGGAAGCTAATGTTGTTGTCTTAGTTTGCAGACAATGACTACTGTCTAAAGAAAAAGATGACTTAAGAAAAGTATATCAGGAAGCCATCAGAATAAAATCCAACCTTCCTGAATATCCTAACACCAGAACAAAAGCAACAAATACAAATAAGATAGGGACAGACAGATAGGGACATGTAACACATAGTAGAAAATACTGTAACCAAAATAAAACCACACAAAATTCTCATTATCAATAAAAGTAAATGGACTTATAAAAGAAAAAGATGTCAAATTAAATCACAATGCAAAACTCAGTTCTGTGCTGAATGTAAGACATATTTCAGAAAGGTTAATAAAAGGATGGAAGAAAAATAAAAGGTTGAATAATAAAAGGATTTCTTTATGGAGTAACAGCAGAAAGTGAACACGTGATGTATGTGCTCATGTTCTTACACATACACAGCTGGAGATGTTTACACTAGTGTGAGCTTATTTGAAAGGTGTTTACACTGCTAGTGTGAGTTTATTTGACCATGTAAAGAAACCACTTTTTTTAAAGATTTATTTATTTGTTTGAGAGAGAGAGAGGGTGGGTGGGGGGCTTGGGGGGAGAGGGCGAGGGAGAGGGAGAAAGAATCTCAAGCACACACTGAGCTGAGCGTGGAGGTGGGCTCAATCTCACAACCCCAAGATCATGACCATCCCTCCCTCCCTCAACCTCGGGCAACCACTGATCTTTTTACTGTATCCACAGTTTAGCCATTCCGGAATGTCATCTAGTGGGCATCAGACAGTATGTAGCCTTTTTACATTGGCTTCTTCCACTCAGCACCACATAATTTAGGGTTCCTCCAAGTTTTCCCATGGATTGATAGTTCCTTTCTTTTTTGCACTGAATAATATTCCATTGCCATGTATTTTAGTTTATCTCTCTATTGAAGACATTCTTATTACATCCCTGTTTCAACAATTATGAATAAAGCAGTACAGATGTTCTTGTAGCCTTAAATTTTCTACTCATTTGGGTAAATAACAAGAGATTGCTGAATTATATGATAAAAGTTTTGTAAGGAACTACCACACTGTCTTCCTAAGTGAGTGTACCCTTTGGTATTTCCACCAACCACCAGTGAGAGTTCCTGTTGCCCCACATCCTCACCAACATCGTGTGCTGTCACCTCTTCCTATTTTCCATGTCTGTTAGCACTTGTTGTTATTTATTAAAAGAAACAGATTAATTGAAACAGCATGATAGTCTGAGGAAAAATAAATAAATCAGGAAATCCCAGTTGTGTTTACCTAAAGGGACAAAGACAAGCGCTGGGACCACTCCACAACCATTTGCTGCCCCCGTCCACTGGCACCTCCCCGGGGATCTCTGCTCTAGTGGGTCACCACAGGACAGCTGGACAAAGGAACCCACATGGGCAGGATCAGACACAGGCACCCCAGGAGGGGCACGCTGACCCCTCAGGGTTAAGGTGCTGATGGAGTCCCCAAAGGAGCCTGGGATTACAATCACAAAGGTCCCCCTAATCCCAGTTTCAGAGAAAGTTTTCCTAAGTATGACATAAAGGTTACTAACCATAAAGTAAAATGAATTGAAATGCATGAAAATTAATAACATCTGTGTGTTGAGACACCATGAAAAAATGAAAGGCAATAATGGGAGAACATATTTGACATACCTGCATCCAACAAACGACTCTACAGAGAAGAGAGAACTCCAAAAGTCAGTAAGAAAAACATAAGTCAACTTGTTTGAAAAATGGGCGGAGGGATGATGTGAACAGACTGTTCACCAAACAAGAAAACCCAAGTGGCTGATAACCCTATGAAAAAGTGTTTCACTGCATTTGGCCTCAGGCAAGTGCAAATTAAAACCACAATGCCAGCCACAAAATGACAGAAATACCAAAACAGGGAATGGCAAGTGTTTACAAGAAAAAATGGAGGGAACAACAACAATCACCTGTTGCTGAAAAGTGTGTAAATTGGCAGAGTCACTTGGGCAAACTCTTTTAAGCATAACATGCATTATGACCCAATTACTTCACTCCCAGTTACACACCCAATAGCAATGCATACGTACAATTCAAAAGGATGTGCACACGGTTTTCATGGCAGCAGTATTTATGCTTACCCAAGTTGGAAGGGCACATGGTCATCAATAGTAGAATAAGTAAATGATGGTATACTCATATAATGGAATACTAAGAAACAAATAACAAAAACAATTGCTATGAGCAGCAGGGCGGATAAATCTCACCAACATAATTTGAAACAAATGAAATCACATACAGAAGGGCATGTGCTATGTGACTTCATTTACCTAAATTTCAAAAATATGAGAATTAGCATCAGGGTATATTAATCATCAGGATGTGATTACCTATATGGGAGAAGGGGTTAGAGTTGGGGCTGGGTAGGCAATACTGGGGGCTGGATGTGGGGGTATCTTTACTTTTTATTATGAAATACAACTTTCTTTGACAATGTCTTTACCATGTTTCATAAAGTTTAGAGATGTCTGGGCAGGAAGGTATATTCTTGGGTCAGAAATGAAGAACCATATACCTTCACTATGCTTCCAAATATTTCTTCAAATATGGTTTCCTGCCTTATGGATTCTAGGGACCTCTGAAGGCATTATTTTCCCCCATATGATCCATTAAAAAAAAAAAAAAAAGAGAAAGGGACACTGAATTACATTCAGTGAACAGCATTCTCTATGCCATTTGGGAAGTCAGCTCAACGGATCTCTTCTAATTATTTTGTTCTTCTGTGATATATATTTATTTTGCTTATTAAATATGAAGTTTTCAAGCCGATTTCAAAAGTATGCTTCTTTTCAAGGGATAATAATCTTTAGGTATTACCTATAATATCAGCTGGTTTGTGATTTGCTTTTCAGCGTGACTCTATTGATTTATGGAAACATTAAATTGTAAGCTTAAAATTGGTAAATGATATTGTATGTAAATTATGCATCAAAAAAGCTAACAAAAAGCATGCTACTACACTAAAAATGTATAAGAACATAAAAATAAAGATACAGAGGGAATAAAAGAATGAAGACAGAGGAAAAAAATGCAAAGAACGGATAGCAGGTGTGTCAGTGTTTGAGGATTTGTATCGGATTCTGGGCTTCTGCAGTTTTCAAGTTGGTAAAATAAATTTTGTAAAAAGGAGGATGCTGGCCATAGAGGAGCGTGTTCATAGAAGTGAAGAGCAATTTTGCAAATTTTCCAGGAGCTGTGCAGGAGCAGCGTCTGGGAAGACTTGTGAGAAACGTTTCGATAGTTTTTGTTGTGTCTGCAGTTTTCTTTTTTCTCCCGTCCTATTATAATATTTTGTTCTCTCTTCTTTCTCTCTCTGATCCGGTCTTTGCCAGCTCTTCAGCACTTTGCCGAAGGAGATGAAAATTCCCGCCCAGCAGGTATATTTTAAGCAGAGCCCATTGACTCTCAGGAACACCCGGTAATGTCAGAAGCTGAGATTGTCCAGCTCCTGCATCTGCCTCCTAGAGAATAGCCCTGTTCTCCTTTCGTCTTTTGACAATTTTATTGTCCCTATGGTTTAGAGGAATCAGTCATTCTCTCCCCTGTATTTGATAGGGAATTTGTATCGAAAACGTTGCCAGCGGGGCGACTGTACTTGTTTCTGTCTATCATTTTATCCTCCATCCAGTATCTGGAATCCTGCGTCCAAAGAGTCAAGGAGAAAGAGAAATCCTTCTGAAGCCCAGGCACGTCCTTGTGTAAAATGTGAGGAGCTGTAATGACCTGCGAAATTGTCCTAATTAACGGGGGTGGGTGGGTGGGGGTTGGGGAGGTGGGTGGGGGTTGGGGAGTGGGTGAGGTCAGAGGGAGCGCGCGCGCTTCGGGGCCCCCCTTCTGTAAAGTCTTAGAAATCCCGAGTAAAGGCTCTCTGGGGTGGTGTGTGGGGGCTCCGAGTGGGGGATTTGAGTGGGTTTTACTTTTGTTTTGGGGACACCCCCGCTCTGCATTCCTCCCGCGATCTCCCGGGGTCGCCTGAGGTCTTGAGCTACATCCCAGGTACGCTTTCGGACCCCGAATGCAATCACCATCGGCACCCTTACCTTTTCCACGTCACCTCCGACTTCAGCATTCAGAGAAAGGCTCCCACCTGGGCGGCCGGCTGCGCGGACCCCGTCTCCCCCTAAGGCAGGTGCGCAGCGTCCGGAGGGTCACTGAGGCTGGAGGCGCCGGCGACCCCTCTTCGCGCCAGTCCCCCCGGGCCCTGCTCGCTCTCGGGCTCCCTCTTGTGGGCCCTTATTTTCTCCCCACTGTCGTCTCGCAAACCCCGGTCTTTCCCTGAGGCCTTCGCTTCCCCTTTTTCGTTATTTTCCCTGCAAACCGTCCCGCCAATGCATTCCCCGTCCGTCTCTGCAGGTTCACGGCCCGAGCAGGACGAGTCACTAAGCTGAGCGAGCGCGGGACAATGGGTGTGCAAAGGCGCCCTGGCTGCAGGACCATTTGGGGCCGTCCCTGCGCGGTGGTGCACGCGGTCGCCGCCGCCCCGCGTCGGGGACCGGAGACGTGGGGTGCGCACCTGTTGCGGGTGGATTTCCTGCAGAGCTTCAATCTCCGCGAATCCGAGAGTGGGACCCTGTCCTTCTAGGCTTTTCTCACCCTGGAGACAGGCGGGGTCGCACCCTCCACTGCTCTTTAGGCGCTTAGAGGATGAACTGGGAAGCCTTAGCCTTGTAGACAGTAGGACCCTCCTTCCAGGGCAGGGCCCAGCTTCCTCTGTAGGTCTTGGTGGTGGTTCAAATGACTTTCTCGAAAATTACGCAGTCCGTTTCAGATCACTCATTTTCACTCACCCACTACCCTTTTCAAGACAAAGGGGAGTGCGCAGATGGAATGTAGAATTGCCTTTAATCCTAGAGCTCTGGATGAACAAGGGAAAAGCTTCTGCTCTGAAGAAGTTTGAGCCCCACCCTGTCCCTGAAGATCTTCGGACATCAGAATTTCTCCACTCACATTGGGACCGTCCCAAGGACTCAAGCTTCCCACCATATTAGCACTAGAGGAATGGGGAGGGCTTTACCCTCAGCGCAGCGTCCTCCTCCCCCCACAGAGTAAGATCTACCCCAGACATCCCCCTCAGCTCCATGGTTTTTTTTCATCAGTAATGAGTAGTCAAGGTAAAATCTTCTGGCCCTTTGCTCCCTACCTCCACACTTCTCCAGTGGCTGCCTTAAATCATCGCCCAAGTCCCACAGCTTGCACTTTACATCGCTGATGAGATGCTGGAGCTGCCCTGTGGTTCCCAGTCCCACAGCTGAGTCCTTCATAGCTTATTCTGTGTGTAACAACTGGTAAAGCCTGAAGAAAATTAAACTAGCCAAGATAATTTAGGAAAACTCCACTCGAGCTTGTCAGGCCTTCTGGAACTCTCATTTACAACTGGGTGTTGAGAGGGTGGATCCCTTTCTCTGTGCTGGTGGAGATGAAGCAGGGGAACACCAATGAATGTAGAATGGGAAGGTTTGGGGCAGTTGGGTGATTGGTGGGATCATTGCTCAAGAAAGGAGCAGGTTTGGGATTTGGGATGAATTCTGGTTTTGACACTTCAAGAATTGTGTTCCAGAGGAAAATTGTAGTGGAGATGTCAATGAAATCATTACTTTGTGATAGGAGTTTTGCAGACATATACGGACTTGGTGTTAAGAACGGCACATAAAAGCACGCAGCATGCTGAGTTTATAGGCTACCATGAGAATATGCAGATCCCCAAGACAGAGAAAGCAGTGAAGGGGACTGAGAGGAAAACAGGAGTTTATGGTACCTGAAGAGAAGGAATGCCCAATGACTGAATAAGTGTGGTAAATGTAGGAACGAATTCTACAATGTCTTTTCCTCCCTCTGACTTGCTACCTCCTTGAGACTCAGTTCAAGCATCCCTGACATGAAGGGATACCTGCCCTGGTGTTTCAGATACCACGTGCATGACAACTTATGGGGAAATCCTTGACATTTCCCAATCAATTTTTGTCCAGTTTCTGCAGAATGCAAGAGCGTAAGTGCTAATCTAGTCCAGTCTATGTGTCTGGAACAGTTCTGAGAGAGATTTTCCTCCCTGGTTCTTCTCCCTAACTACATTTTCTTTCAGTTTTCTAGGGAAGGGCCTGGGGAAGCCCTTCAGCTTTAATGTAATAATTAGCAAGAGTCCTGTTTCTCTCACCCCCTGCCCCCACTCAGGTCTTACTAACTGGAACAACAATGAATTCAATTCTAGGTCATGAAAAAGAGTTAGTGGAATTAATAACCAGAAGCTTTGTGTATCTGTTATATTTCCAGGATATAAAAGGCTGGTAAATTTGCCTAAACTTTACTCATCTTTTCAATACAACATTAGTCAGTGGGTTTATTTCTGGAATATAATGTGGGCTTAATATTAGGTAATTCAACAATACAAGTCCTAGTATTAATATAGCTAAAGAAAAATTACACTGATACAAGAGAGAAGTGATTTTTTAGAAGATTTTATTGATTTGAGAGAGAGAGCTTGAATAAGCGTGGGCACGGGTGGGAGGAGCGGCAGAAGGAGAAGCAGACTCACCCCTGAACAAGAAGCCTGAGGCAGGGCTTGGTCCCAGGATCCCAGGATCATAACCTGAGCCAAGGCAAACACTTAACTGACTGAGCCACCCAGGTGTCCCGAGAAGTGATTTTTTAAATAAAAAATAGACATCATGGGTTAAAAAGAACAGTAAAATAAGTAAGTAGGTGTTTTTTGAATAGGTTATAATTTATTTCAAATGCATATTGATCAGCATAATTTTAATCATTGCAAATCCTACTAGCTTCAAAGACAGAAGCAAGACAAGCATTTCACTATGATTTAACATTGTTCTGGATATTCCCAACCAACATATTTAGAAAGAGAAAGGAATTAAAAGTGTAAAAGTTGTAAATATTGCCATTATTTTTGAAACATTATCTACCTAGAAAATCAATTAATAATAATTCATTAAGGTGTCTTTTGTCTAAACACTCAAACCTTGTTTTCAGATAAAAATGATATAACTACTTGTAGGATACTAATATTCATGAGAACACAATAAGGACATAGCCAGTAATATATAGAGAAAAAAGAGTATAATTAGAAAACATTAGCCTTAAATAGACTTCCAAAAATGCCGATAAAATAGGTAATGAAAGCAATGTGGTATTGGGACAAGAATTCATAGAAAGGCCAATAGAAGAGATAGTGTATGCGTCTATATCTTTTTGTGTATCTATGTACTTTTTTAAAGATTTATTTATTTGAGAGAGACAGAGTGAGAGAAAGAGAGAAAGAGAGAGAGGAGTGGGAGGAGGGTCAGAGGGAGAGAATCCCCAAGCAGACTCCCCGCTGAGCATGAAGACTGTTCTGGGCTCCATCCCACTGCTTGTGAGATCATGACCCAAGCCTCAACCAACAGTATGCCCCTTAACTGACTGCACCACCTAGCGTCCCTATCATCTCTCTCTCTCTCTAACTCATCTATCTATCTGTCCTTTCATCCATCTGTCCTGGAAGTTAAAGCTGAGGCTCACTTGTACCTGGAGCAGCAGGAAGGAGTTGAGGCTTCTGCCAGGAATAAGTGCAGACAGCACCCAGAGCAGCAGTGCCCCAAAGCATAATCCCTTGATTCTATGGAGGCTCTCACTCAAGTGAAATTATGAATTTTTTCAAAAATTAAAAAAATAAATACCATTCTTTTCTGTTTTCAATATTTTATTCATAGAAAAAGTTAACCATTCACAGAAGTTTAGAAAGAATAGAAAAATGAAAACTGATCATCAAACCATTACAATGATCAACTCATGGCTACTCTTAGAGAATACATTTTTAAACTTAGTCAACTAAGTTTTAAAACCGAAACTATAGCAGCAAAATCATGAAGTTATATTCGTGGCTAAAATAAAATGTCACAAACATCGGGCCATATTAAGGGTTTTATGCTCCTTGCCATTATCTGGAAATATGGAGTCCATATCCATCACAGCCAGTGACATGCTCCCCTTAATAAAAAACAATTTTTTAAGCAATACTTCTGTCTTGACTTCACTGTTTTTATTTTTTGATATGAGTAAGACTCACAGAGATCTAAGAGTTAAATATACATACAAAAGAAGGAAATGAAAAGGTACAAGGGGAAGACATCTTCCATTTGACATGGATACCCTGGATGTTTGCTGGAGAGTTCTCTGTTCCACAAAACTCAAGTTGGAGTCTGAGTCAGAGGAGTCGCCTGAGGAAGATGAGCTGGAGCCACTGTCCTCAGACTCACAATCTTCATCTTCATCCCCACTGATGGAATCTGAGGAGTCACTGCCTTCCTCCCCTTCCTCACCTTCCTCATTTTCTCCTGATCCCCATGAGGCACGTGAATTGCCCCGAGTAGTGTCTGCTGACTCTGTCTCTGGAGCCTGCAGCCTGGACTCCTGTCCAAGCCCTTCTTGCAGACTCCTTGGTGACAGGGACTGCAGATCTGTCTGTCTGTTCTTGGGGTCTGGGCCTCCCCTCATGCTCATGTTTTTACACTTAGTATGGGTCGAGTCTCTGTACACAGCATATTCTTCAGGAGATAGACTCTTGAGCCAGTGATCCAGATCCAGCCTGTACTGTCTCTGCAGCTCCTCAGCCTGCTGCTTATAAAGCTCCTTCTGGCTCTGGGGGACTCGCTGCCAGCATCTGCTGATCTCCACCATGCACTCCCTCAGGGGCACATCTTGCAGCTCCTGACTTGACCACAAATCCCGGTGGAACTTCTTTTATCTGTTCATGGGGGGCTTCTTTGGCTGTTCGTGGAATTTCATCCCCTTGGAAAAATAGGTTTCAGGGGGAGACTTCACTCCCTGCCCATGACTCTGAAACTTCTTTGGGCCTTTGTTTGGGTTCCACTTGGTTACATCCAATTTCTTAGAGTTCTGGAATAGATCAGTGGTCTGTCTTGAACTGAGCCAGTTGCTTCTCAAGCTCCTGTTTATCCTTCTGAAAATCGTGAACATATTTGAGCCTTATCTGCTCTGGCAGCTCCTTGTATTCCTCAGACAGGAGATTGGTCAGCTCCTGGTTGCTCAGCTTGGGATATTTTTGGGAGTACTGGGACCGCTTCTCCTTGAAGAAGGGAAGGAAAGCAGTCAGGGTCTTCTTGGGCAAGTTTGAGTGTTTCTTGTGTCTTTTGCTTCTGTAGGGCTTTTCAACATGTTCCTTAGCTTCCAGAACTAATTCTGTGAGAAATTTTCATATGCGATAAGAAATCTCCAGCCATTTGAGTTTGCACATTTTCTCCAGAATAATTCTTAAAAGCTACTTTTCCCCAGTCCATCTGTGACTGGGTTGTTCTGAATGTGTGGCTGTCATTAGATGGAAGATTTGTCTCCATGCGTTCCAGTAACATCACAATATCTTCTTTGGACCAGTCATCTTGGCCTCTAGGCAATGACATATCTAGACCTTGGGCCACTCGTATGGTCCTAGCAGTTGAGACACCTCAGCAGGAGCCCAAATTCTTCACTCTCCAGACTCAGCACGTGAATTATTCTTGGAAGTCCTACAGTGTTTATGTTTCTGAGGAGAAAGAGAAGAAATGAATGAGAAAATCACAACCCACTTGGAATATGTCCCCTGTATAATTTAACCACATTTAACAATGTAAACAGAAAATTGCCTACTTCTGGGTTGCAATTTATGTTTACATTTTTAAAGATTGAGAGAGAGGGAGAGTGGGGGAGGGGCAGAGGGAGAGACTCTTTCAATAGACTCCCCACTGAGTGGGGAGCTTGATGTAGGACTCACTATCCTGAGATGATGACCTGTGCAGAATCCAAGAATCAGATGATTAACTGACTGAACCACCCAGGTGCCCCTATGTTTATGTTTTAGATGTTTACGTTTGTACTTTTCAAAATCGTCTTCCTAACTCCAGCCTGCCTTCTCACCAGAGCCAGCTAAAATGGCGCTGAGTGAGACCAACAAGTGGCCTCTGTCTAAGGAGACTCAAGGTAAGAAACAAGTCCTAGGGAAGGAAGGTAAAAAATTAAAACAAAAGCCAAATGAGTGAAAGGGAAAGGACCACTGCTCTCTAGGGCCTTGAGCATGGCTACCTTCCAAGTGAAGTTCAGGGGTCCGTGACTGAAGGTGAGACTGGACACAGGGATAAGCCGGGGAGCTTCTCCAGACACACGTTGCACTGTGGTCTTTTATGAGTGAGACCTGAACCTGTGGTAAATTCCTGATTTGCTTGGATTCTCCTGGGCCCTGTGCAATGGAATGAATGCTTTCTAATGAACCATACTGTTTCTCCCTTCAAATGTCAAAGATCAAGTGAGAATATCAGAATATATGTGATTTCATTCTGGTAGCTGTTCCTCATCTTTAAGCCTCAGTCCCTTTTACCATACTACAACGAGGTTTTCCAATTAAGTTTTAGGGCCAAGGCACATATAAAAGTACATGAAATCTAGAACATTGCCTCTAGATATCCCAATTTGCATATACAAGGAACATAAAATAGAGTTAATAAACATAAATTTGCAAATATCAAAACAATAACAGATTAAAATTTAATAGCTCAAGAGTAAACTGGAAAGACTGACATAATTATTGTTAACTCGCTATAATATAACTGCTTAGGAATGTCTTAAGCCTGCTGACAGTTAATTTTTTTTTAAAGAAAAAAGAAAGAACTCCTTTACTTACAAGTGTGTGCTCACCTAATGAATGTGTAATTGGTCTCACCGATGCTTATAGGAAGATCCGCCCAATTGGGTCAGGAGTTCTGTGTTCTCTGGGCTCTCTGTACTAGAAGGCATCTGGACTTTCTGACTTCCCACAGTCCAGCCAATTCAAAGGCCTCCACACAAAACAAACTTACTTTGCCTCTGCAAAGCCTTTATATTGGGATCCCGAAGCTCCGCCCTGATTAGATTTCTGCTGTAGGCAGGACCAAAGGAAGATGTACCTTTCTGACCTTGAATAGAATAATCCCATTCTCAATCTCCAGAAACAATATAGTGCAATTACCCTTCTGTTTTTTCATTCATCCTGGTGTTATTTTTACACAACATGCAGGGGAAATTTTTGTGTTTCTTGGTTCCCACATTCTACTCTCATTCCCACTCCAACATCTGACTATCTTTCAATGTGATATTTGAATATAGGTCCAACCTTTGGTGTTAATTTCAGTCCTGCCTTGTGGCCTAGGATCTGATACTCTCTCCTCTTCAGGATGGCCATTTAAATCCTTTCAGTTTTGTGCCTTTTCCCTTAGTCTCTGGAAGTTAAGGTGACATTTGATATCAAAATGTGAATGATTATATTTAGTTCGGGGTTTAGGGAGATGAGATGTGTAAAAATGATCTCGTGAAAGCAATGTGATCAAAGTCAAATTGGCTCTCAGGAGATCAGGTTGGAAATGATGACTTAGTTTTTGACAATATGAGGCTTCTCAAATTTTTTTTTTTTAATCTGCTTTCTGAGGCATCTGGGTGGCTCAGTCGGTGAAGCGTCTATCTTTCCCTCAGGTCAAGATCCCCGGGTACTGGGATCTAGCCCCGCCTAGGACTCCCTGCTAATGGGGAGTCTACTTATCCCTGCTCCTCCCTCCCCACTTCATGCTTCCGATCTGGCTTACCTGCTCTCTCTCTCTCATATAAATAAATCTTTAAAAGAAAAAGAAAAAATCCACTTCCACCTCTCTTTAAGATGTTTATTTCTAAGTAATTTCCAATGAGTAATTTATTCTCTGAATATATCCAGCAATGGGCCGTTACCAACAAACCATAAATTAATGAGATGTTTCAATGATTAGATTTGTAATACAGTATGTAAATATGAATTAATTTTGGATTGTTCAACTTATGCATACACATAGACACAGCCAAAATTGTACTTATTACTTCTTTCTTATTACTTCTACATCAAGCATTGCTTGTAGCCTTATTTGTTCAGTGAACACACAATTTACATAAGAGGAGTTCTTGCTACTTTCCCGAATTGAAACAAACACAGTATCATATATTTAATTTATCAGCAAACTGAGGTTGTTTCTGTGAAATCATCTCATTTGCCAAACTTAAAAAATGACTCCATTACTTCCACCTTATAATAACAAGCTATTTTGTCATCTGGTCTTACTATATATATTTGGAATAATTTGATGATTAAGTTTTGGTCTGATGTTTTATGCATTCCTTGGCTGTTTCTATAAATTATAAAGACTCAGAAAGTAGTTTCCAGGTGTCATAATTTTTACTTTGTGTAGACTGTAAAATGACTTAGGAATATCTTATTTTCTTTGTATAAATATATTACATCCTATTCTACAAGTGGTACTATGTGAGTATGTCAGAGGAAATATTTGACAATTTATATGTAGATAATGCTTTGCATAATTTGGAAAAGAACTTGTATTTGACTGTTGGGAAATGATTTCAGAAATGTCAGTTTCCTGACGTAAAGTTAGAGATAGCAACAGTGAATGGGCTTGCAGAAAGCAACACTGGTAACTGTGCAGAAATGTCAGAAATTAGGGCGCCCGAGTTCAGAGGAGAGAATAGTAGCAAGTTCAGGAAAAGCCTGAGAAATGACACTTAAGACTGGCCTTAAAGAACGTATTTGCGGGTTCCTGGGTGGCTCAGTTGGTTAAGCGACTGCCTTCGGCTCAGGTCATGATCCTGGAGTCCCGCATCGGGCTCCCTGCTCGGCAGGGAGTCTGCTTCTCCCTCTGACCCTCCCAACCCTCTCCCCTCTCACGTACTCTCTCTCTCAAATAAATAAAATCTTTAAAAAAGAAATGTCAGAAATTAGAGGGACAGTGCGTTCATTAGTCTAGAAATGAGGACTGAATGAATGTTTTTTACAAAACAAAATTTCAAAAACACAATATGTTTTCTTGTGCTGATTGTTATTCCATGATAGTTAAATCTTTCCACCATGAAAAGGAAGGCTTGATAACAGTTCCAAAGGACCTGAGAACATGCTGCTATTCTCTTCTCCTTAATGATTGTTTTTAAGTGCAGGTGTGTCTATAATAAAGATAGGAGGGCAAATTAAAAAACAGTATATTCATGTAAGAAGATTCTGGTTGAAATCTGGTCCAATTTTACAAAGTTTAATCCCATTAACTCTCATATATTCAGAAACTGATTTCAGTGAAGGATTCTGTTTGAAATAAAGAACATCAAAGGAGAAAATTTAGTTTCATGACTATGTCTTATGTGTGCACATTTTTGTGCATTTTAATCAACGGGTTGCAATAAAGACATTTTTCAGGATCATGGATGAGGGACAGAAGACATACAGATCAGTGGCATTGTATATATTTATTGTGCCAATTAAAAAATTTATTATCTCTCTTTTTTAAAGGTTTATTTATTTGAGAGCAAGAGAGAGAGAGCACAAACAGGGGGTGGGGGGGTAGAAGGGTGGGGGGAGGGAGGGGCAGAGGGAGAGGGAGGAGCAGACTCCCTGTTAAGCAGGGAGCCCAATGCAGGGCTCAATCCCAGGACCCCGGGATCATGACCTGAGCGGAAGGCAGACGGTTAACCGACTAAGCCACCCAGGAGCCTCCATAATTTTTTTTTTTTTGAGCCTGTGTAATTTTTATTATCTCTTATAAGGATGTCGTTTTACTAACCATTACATCTCCAAGCTGACAGAATGTTCCTGGAACTGTGAACTTTCAGAAAATGCTTGTTGATTGAATTAACATAGTTGCTTAGAAAGCAAGAGGTTGGTTGTTTTTGCCTCTTGTAGTATCTTGGAGAGTAATAGCTTGCAGATTTTAACTGGGTCAAAGGTGGGAGTTCTGCCTCCAACATTAATAGCAGAGGGATTTTGAACAAGAAATCATGATGGGATCATTTTGACACTTAAGTAAAATATGAAAGTAGAAAAGCTTAGTGAACTGCCCTTTATTAAACCAACTTCTGGGCAATTACATTACTGATTGATTTTTCAGACCAGTCACGACTCACACCTGTAGCTACAGGTTGGATCACACTCCTGATGTCCAAGCTTTGGGGGGGAAATGAACACCTCAGCAAAACTGATGTTCTTTTATACAGGAGGAAGAGGGTTGGAAAGGTGGATGCCTGTTGGCTAGACAACCAAGGAAGTTTTCTTACAAGAATTTTTATTTATTTATTGTAAGCAAAGGAATATATTCAGCAACTGGAACCCATATCACCAATGAGCATGGATTGAACTAGTAAGGTAATTAATGTGGTGATGAGGTCACTATTTGGTTATATGTATCAGCAGCCACAGTAGGTGTTAGGTTTTAGTTTCCTAATATATATTTTGTTATGGGAATTGCTTTCAAAATAATCTACAAAAACTTTAATAATATTAAAATAAATCATTTTATCAACATGCTTAAGACCATGGAATTCTTATAGTCTGTTCCTTTCTACCTGAAATATCTTGTTACTAGAATAACTTTCAAAGTAGAGGAGATGTTCTCTTTTTATGTATATGGCTAGTTTGCACATGACAGAAGTGTTTTCTTGAACAGGATTTTTGAATGAATTGCTGAACCATGTGGCAAACCCTCACCCCTGTTTTTTTGGGAAATGAATATGTTCTTTTAAAATATTCTTGCTTTCTCTCAAAGAGGTACTCTTTATGAAGTCACATGAATAGTCTACAAACATTAAGACCAAAACACGCACAGAAATCTTATATATGTATATAAATATACATTCATGCCTGCCATCTGCAATAGCTTATTTTTTTGGTTCTATATCCTAGTCTTCTTTATCCATTTTATTCTTTTTACTGTCAACTGATTTTAAACAAATCTCATACTGACTTCATTAGAGTTGATGCACTTATTAGCACGTTCACAACATAAAAATGTAAATTTAGAAGTAAAATTTGGGAGTGTTAAAGTTAGGGGTAGAGGTGATCAAAAATCGAGACCTATCTCAAGGCACCCATGGCACAGTTGGCTCAGCGTCCGACTTTTGGTAGTGATTTCAGGGTTGTGAGACCCAGCCATGCGTGGAGCTCTGTGCTCAGCTCAGAGTCTGCTTAAGACTCTCCCCCTCCCCTCTGCCTCTGCCCTCCTACTCTCTCTCTCTCTCTCTAAAATCAATCAATCAATCAACCAATCTTAAAAAAATTGAGACCTAGCTCAACAGTAATGGACCCAGTTTACTCAATTCCAAAACATGATGCACTTTTATATATCAGAATAACCTATGACTTCACCATGAAGCAAGACTAACAATCTTCTGTTGTCTATCATTTAGATTTATTTGTAGGAGAACATGCAGGGGGAAGAATATTTTTGTTTAAATTCAGGGGGGGACATTTTAGTAATAGACACATACTTATACCATTGACAAGCACAGGAATTGCTTAGTATTTTCCTCTGACTCCTTTAAGAACTGCTCTTAGAATTTTTCTTCTAGCTAGGAAGTGGAGTCACTTGGGTCTGGGCATTCTTGGAAGCAAAATCACTTAGAAACTAATGTCTTGTGCTAAGAGAAGAAATATTTCACAAGAACAAAAAGCTTGTGTTTCTTTTTTTTTAATTTTGAAGTCACTGATAGTTTGTATCATTTCATGTATTAAGTCAACTCAGAAATTTGTTGAGAATTTTAAAACTGATTTTGACTGGAATATTCTTTTCTTTCCACAGTGGAGATTTCCTTCAAAAAAGAAATAACCAATCATGATATCAAACTGTTTGACAGTGTGAAAAGTTTGAGATGTAGACATGACTGTCTAGATGCATCTTTGAATTCTGAAAGATCTAATTATTTTGCTGTGTGGAGAAGATCAAGACACATGACTGGTGATGATTTCACCTCTGGAAAACAGTATTGGGTGCTGGATGTGGGCGACTCGGGAGTGGGCTCTAGGAGTCTGTAAGGATACTTGGATAAGGAAGAATGGCCCTCTGATGGCATCTGAGGATAGGTTTCTTCTTCTATGTGTGAAGGAGGGTAATTGTTACAGTCCCCAATCCACTTTCCCAGTGTTTGTCAGTAAAGAAACCTCTGGGCCAGGTGGTATGTTCTTGGATTTTTGATTCCATCTTCTTTTGTTCCATCTTCTTTAAATTAAAATCATCTCTTGTGGCCCACTTATCTAGAATACCTGCTGTGGTTGCTCACCTGGGTTGGGAGTATGCTGGAGTTACAAAAATATATGAGTGTGTGATTCCAACTTAATGGTCTAGTGTAGGAACACAGAGATTGCTCATCACAGACAGACTCAGTTATCTGCAATGCCCATGTCAAACTGAAACCTTCTCCCACCTCTTCATCTAGTGTATCCTACACATCAATTCACCCTCAGAAGAAAAAAAAAATCTGTTTTTCAGGGAAATCTCTACTGACTCTCAAGACCAAGATAGGCTTTTTTTTTATATACGAACTCTAAATATTTGGCCATTTCTTTTACAATAGTGTAAATTGCAAGAGAGAAAGTGTTCACTGACGTATTGCCAGCAGGTAACAGAGTGTCTAACAGAGAACATGCACTTAACAAATATTTGATGGGTGGATCAATTAATAAATGAATGAGATGGTTGCCTTATTGGCAGTAGGGTTTGATTACAGTATGCTACTCAATAATCTTTGCTATAGTTTAACAAAATATATACTCTCAGGCGATTCGGCAGCTTAGTTGGTTAAGCCTCTGCCTTCAGCTCAGGCCATGATCCCAGGGTCCTGGGATTGAGGCCCCCATCGGGCTTCCTGCTCTGCCGGGAGCCTGTTTCTCTCTCTGACTCTCGTGAATAAATAAAATCTTAAAAAACAAAAACAAAATATATACTCTCTTTGCCAAATTCCATTTTTGAAAGGAAGATAGTTTTGAGCATTTAAAATATTAATATATTGGGGCACCTGGGTGGTTCAGTCATTAAGTATCTGCCTTGGCTCAGGTCATGATCCCAGGGTCCTGAGATCGAGCCTCACATCCGGCTCCCTGCTCAGCCAGGAGCCTGCTTCTCCCTCTCCCGCTCCCCCTGCTTGTGTTCCCACTCTGTCTCTCTCTCCCTCTGTCAAATAAATAAATAAATCTTTAAAAAAAATAAAATAAAATATTAATATATTAAGTTTTGGTAATGAGGTGGAGCAACTCTCCTGGCTGAGCAGAGAGAAATTTGCGGGAGGTGGGGGTGGGGGGAATGGTATGAGAGGCTCTATGTGAGTTGGGGGCAGGGCAGTGTCTAGGCAGGTTTGGGTGCGCTGGCTCCAATCTTCCCCCAAGTTCACCCTGAAGCCGAAGGGTGAGCAGGAGGCCAGAGGTGGCAGTGCGAGAGCCTGGAGACCAGGGATGCCTGTTGTGCCAGCGCTTGGGTCACAGGGAGCCACGTGCCCCCCACAGGGATCAAGGGCGCTGCAGTTGAGCAGAACAGGCATGGAGGCTCTTCTATTAAATTTGTTTTTTAATTTTAATTTTTATTTATTTATTATTTTTTATTATGTTCAGTTAGCCGCTGTATAGTACATAATTAGTTTTTGATGTAGTGTTCAATGATTCATTAGTTAAGTATAACACCCAGTGCTCATCACAGCACGTGCAGAGGCTCTTGGCAGCTCTACTGTGGCTCTCCAACAATTCTGGAAGCTACAGCAGGGAGACTGGAAGAAATTGCTTGCAGCTCCCGCCACACCTTATTATTGCATATTTAAAAAGCACATTTTTCTTCCTGTTCTGGCCTCAGCAGCTCCAAATCCTGCATCTTCTAAACACACATGGGACCATGTTTGCTGCCTTCCTGGAGCCCAGGCAACCCACTTTAGCCAAGTGCTGTGCTAGGCTCTGGGACCAAACCAGTATCCGTACCCTGCCATGTGCCTGGTAGTGACATTGGAGAAAGAAGGTGGCTGGCGCTTTGACAGTTTTAAAGACTTAGGTCACGTTTGTTTCCAGAATGATTCTCTTTAGGGGATCTGGTCCCAGGCACTTGGGGTGCAGTGTGGGATGTTCCCGCCTTGGACAGCGTCCTGGAATTCCTAGGAATGGACAGCATTCAAAGGAATCAGAGATCTCTTATCCAAAGGTACTGGGCAGTACCTGCCTGACAGGTCTGGTTTGGAAGTTCTTCATGCACTGGACAAGTGAGAGGGAAGCTGACTTTGCACCAGGGTTCAGCATCCTCTTCATGGGAGGATCTCACACCCGGGGGACACTAGATGAGACAAGGTAGTGATGGACCTTTGTGGCCAAGATCTTGGAGCTTCCTGACCTCCTTTTCTTGAAATGCCTGACATTTGACCCTTTTACTCTCAAAAGGCCACAACTCCCTGCTTCCTCCTCCCCCGTGTAGAGTCTGGTGTTTGGTGATGACTCAGAAGGGGCTTCTCTTTCAGCAGGTACTTCCTGATAAAGGGATCTATGGGGGGTACTCATCACACACACACACACACACACACACACCTTGTAGTGGGACCCACTGCTCACTACACTACAAGTGCCTAGAACCTGGTCTCCAGAAACTCAGGCAAGAACCCAGCCCTATTCCACCACCACTGCCAATACCTTGGCTTGCATAATTCACTCAGGAAAATAAATACACAGTAAAAATCAAAAGGAGTTATTGTTTCTCAAGCCTAGCTGCTCTGAGTGCACATGAACACAGACACACACAGAGGGAGAGAGAGGGGGAGAAGAGAGAGAGAAGACACTACATAGCTATATCAAAAGAGAGGAGATCAACAGATATTTTAATGAAAATAAGATAATACTAGAAGCACAGATGGGTTAGCCTGGTGATGGGTATTAAAGAGGTCACGTTCTGCATGGAGCACTGGGTGTTATGCACAAACAATGAATCATGGAACACTACATCAAAAACTAATGATGTAATGTATGGTGGTTAACATAACAATAAAAAAATTAAAAAAAAACTTTAGCAATAAAAAAAAGAAGCACATTTGTGCCAACTAACTCAATAGTTTAGATGAAATGGACAAGTCTATGAAAGAGACACAATACCAAAGCTCACTGAAGATAAAAATTGATACATTTTCATAAATCTTTTATAAAAATAAATCTTCCATATCCATTAAAGAAATTGAAATTTTAATATATAAGCCTTTCCACAGACTTCTTTTTGAGCAAAAGGGAGTAGTGGGGACCTTATTTACTCTATTTTACACCAATTAGTAACCAAAAAAAGATATTAGAATGGTATAGATAAAAAAACATACAGCTTTCAAACCTTAGACAATAGGCAACACAGGACAGTGAATCCTGAGAGAGAAGAAACAAATGAGGGGAACCCAATGTCAACCCAGCGCACTGGCTGAAGATTGCTGGCCTCAACACTGGGATAGGAAATCCTGAGTGGAGTTGTGAGTTCAGGGAGTTCAAGGAGGTTGGAGTTCCAAGGACTAAGGACTGGTGGTGGGTCGAGCTACACAAAGACAGAGAGAGAGAGAGAGAGAGACATCTGAGGAGGGCCCCATAGCTGGAGGCTATAGCTGAGTGAAGAGCAGTTAAATCATATGAGAAAAATACCTGATCAAGAAAAGATGACAAGGGGTGCCTGAGTGGCTCAGTCAGTTAAGTGTCTGCCTTTGACTTAGGTCATGATCTCAAGGTCCCGGGATTGAGCCCCACATTGGGCTCTCCACTCAGGGATGAGTCTGCTTCTCCCTCTCCCTCTGTGATTTCTCTCACTTTTGCTCTCTCTCAAATAAATAAATAAAATCTTTAAAAAAAGAAAAAGGAAAGGTGACAAAACCCATGAAACAATATGTGTAACTCACACAGGGTTAAGAGTTGTTGATGTTCCCCTCAGCCACAGTGGAAGGTCCTTACACTACACAGAATATGGGATAGAGTAGTCAGAAGGGCATTGTTCCACTGGGAGTGGGGGAATCCAGACTAGATTAAAAACTTCTCTGGTCTCGCTTTACACTATTGTCTTTTTTAAAGATTTATTTATTTATTTGAGAGAGAGAGAGAGAGTGAGCATGCAGGGGGGTGGCGCAGAGGGAGAGGGAGAGAGAAGTCTTATGCAGTGCTCAGCGCGGAGCCTGATGCAGGGTTCAATCTCACAACCCTGAGATCATGACCTGAGATGAAACCAAGAGTCAGACGTATAACTGTCTGTGCCACCCTGGTGTCCCCTACGTTATACTGTTTAAAAGCAAGCCTCGAAAGCAGGATTTCACCCAGAGTTAACCCCCCTCCACACTCCCAGGCCATGGAACTGTGGCAACAGAAAGAGTTTCACATCCTTCTGTGGACCTGGTGATATATTGGCCAATACCACTGCAAAGGTTGATCATTCATGATCTTTTCATCAAGAAACTTACATCTAAGTAAAAAATGTTCACTATTTTGCTGTATGTGCAGGAGTAGACGAGAGAAAGGAGGGGTGTGGAGGGTTAACTTGTTGGTTTTTTTAATCTGTAATTTCCAAGAGAAGATAATATTAAAAATAAAAATTTTGGAATCTGCAGAATGTAGCTCACTTTTTTAACCATGATTTTACATTAGAAGAGCAGATTCATGATGACCGATCATTTGATATAGTGGAAACAGAGTGTTTTAAGTTTTCCTTTCTAGGATCCTTCCTTGGGTGAAGCACCATGATCCATTGTTGACTAAACATGAAAATGTTTTTTAAGAGACAGAGCAGGATGCAAGCCTCGTCAAGATGAATACTTTAAGAGATAGTTGCCTAAATTTAACAGAAAATATATTTTTTTACAGAAATGTTTATGATGCCTTCTAGGAGTTAGTCATGTAATATACATCCACTGTGTGATCATTAAATCCACAAAATATCACAAATCTTTCAACTATGCATATGTATTGAATAATAAAAGAAGAGGGTATGAGAGAATGTATGGGGTAATGAGAAAGGGAGCAGAATCTTAAAGAAAGACCAGCAAGCTATTGTGTGTGTTTTGGCTTTAGACCAAAAGAGAAAAGTAGTAGTATGTTTTCAAAAAGAAAAGAAGAGAAAAAGTAAAAGGGAAGAATTTTGTGGAGGACTCACTGAAAAATATAAAATTTCAGAGAATTTTAGTTCAGTTGAGGTTGACAAGATCCATAAACAGTAGGATAGTTCTGCCAGAGCAGTAGGAGACATTATCGTGCAAGTGCTTGATTATACTGGGCTGATAAATGAAATGTTGATAACTTTCAGTCTGAAGAAATATCAAGAAAGGAACGAAAAACATAAAACTATTACATGTTGACATAAAAAAAAGAATGCATGCAGATTCAGACAGAAACCAAATATAGTGTATAGTAATGGGTTGATGCAATTAGGATTATAATATCATTTTTTAAAGCAGATAAGAAGTTTATATTTAACATTTATTTTAAAAACAACAGATCCATGGATCACATCAGTTAACTCAAGGCATGGCTTCTCACTAGAGCTTGGATGTGGCAGTTTGATTAAGTAGATTTAAGAAGGTTTCCAGTCATCTGTATCAGGATGTGTCATCCACTCTGCAAAAATCTAATCATGTACCCAACACCTTTGTGAGGTACAGAAAACAATTGTCACCAGATAGCTTGCATTTCTGTAGGTAATGCAATAAATAGATGCTAATTGTATTAGTTTTCCATAGACAGTAATTCATCTACCCATGCCTACCAAGCTACTCATGTTATGCTATCTGTATGTACATATTTAAGTACATGTTTGTATAACAAATCACATAGAATGCCAGTCTATTCACTATGCTCAATTATTCCAGAAACTCTCATTGTTAGGTTGAGTATTTAAAATGTCTCCTCAGTTTTCAGTTTCAGAGTTGGATTTCAGTTTTCAGAGATAGATTGCCAAGTGTTTAGAAAGACCTATGGAAAACTGATAATTTTCCATATGAGGAAGTTTAGATAGAGGAAGGCTCTCTGTATCCATGGAACATGAAAATAAGGACCCTTTTCAGTGCAGCAAATCAATTTATGGATAGTCCCCAACTTAAGATGGTGGGACTTAATGATTTTTTTTTTTTTGACTTTACAATGGTGAGAAAGCAATTCGCATCCAGTAGAAACTGAACTTAGATATTTGGGGGAAGGTGTTAGAGTCAAGATTTTGACTTCTAGTACAATAAAATAACCAAATGAGTAGAAAAAATGATGGAGGCAGAAACACATCCCTAAATTTGTTTTTAAGGAATGTACCAAGTTGCTAAATGTCAGAAGACAAATAGTAGATGATAAGACATATGTAAAATTAGCCTGGCTATATGATCTAATGAATCCTCTCCCCTCAGGGTTATGTGACTGTGGAGGGAGATGATCCGGCTGAGTATCAGAAGGTGTACCACTTGCTTTATGAGGAAGAGAGAGCAAATAGAAAAGGAAAGCAAAGAGATTTTTTTCAACTACTCAAAGAAAGTGGGGACAGCATGGCCCTCAAGGGGAAACTCCTAAGAGGAATGTATGAGGACCTCAAGAAAATGTGCCGTAAACCAGACATGGAGCTGCTCCAAGTAAGGACTGAAGAATAAAGAGTGACGGTGCTGACTGAATCATGTCCATATTCTCTTTGCCCTCCATCACCACTGTGCAATGATGCTTTCTGATACTGTGGTAAGGGTTTTCCCTGTCACCGTGATGCTGATGACCAGGCTAAAATCTGTAAAAGTCTGTGAAAAAGCAGCCTAAAAAACTTCCAGAGAATACCTCCTTCTCAAATTCTAATATATATTCAGTTACTGACCAACAGTGACCAGAAAACTTGTTGAAGATATATGGATACATGTTGACCTGGCAAAAATGAAAAATTTGGGAATCTACACAATTCATTTTCCCTTTCTGTTTTCATGTACATGATACAATTTGCTGGAATTTGGGTTTATCCACCTTGGGAATAAGTAATGAAGTCTCTACTGTGAATCTTTTGGTGTATATACTAAAACTTTCTCTCTGTGTGTTTCTCTTTACAGCATTTTGAAGACACATTAAAAAGGCAAGTTTGCCTCTATATTAGAGGTTTGAGAATTGTTTAGTAGTGATCAGACTGTTGATGCTGAAATATGAGCATAATTTATTATGATAGTAAAGCCTATTTCATAATGTATTCATTTTTCTATGTCTCCAAAGGTAGGAAGGGTTTGTTGTTTTGTGTGGGGTTGGACAGGGGTCTGTGGAAGCCTGTGCAGTTGCCAGGATTCTGTGCATGAGTTGCACGAAGACAACTCCTATCCCTGATTTGAATTTTTAGAAACATAAGAACACACGGAGGTTATGGCCTGAAGCCATGATAAGCTTCCGTGGGAGAAATAGGTATTTCTGTGAAGCATAAAGTGGGAGGAGGGAGAGAAGAGGCATGGGGGAAGACCATCTAGGGTTTGGGGCTCCCACACAGGTAGCACGGGGTGGACTCCAACTACCCAGGGAAAGGCTGTATGTAGCATTTACTGAAGCTGGGTCCTCAGAAGCAGAATCTCTGCCCAAGCTAAGCTCCTCATCCCCTTGCTGTGGTTATATGAATACTGAGCATCTTGGTGGTGACTAGTGTGGGTTAAAAATCCAAGTGTCCTCCTGGGGTACGTGCATGGCTCAATCTGTTAAGCATCCAACTCTTGATTTTGGCTCAGGTCATGATCTCAGGGTCATGAGATTGAGACCCCCCCCCATTGGGCTTCACACTGAGGGTGGAGCCTGCTTAAGATTTTCTCTCTGCCCTTCCCTCCACCTCCCCCTTGCACTCTCTCCCTAGGGGGAAAAAAAAAATCAATGTGCCCTTCTGTAATGTTCTGTTTCAGGCCATTTTGCATAACCCCATGCTTGGCTGAGAAGAACCAGATCCTGAAATTGTATGCTAGGATTGAAGTGGTAGGAAGTAGAATTGGGTTTAATTTGCTCTTCAGAAAATGAATGGATATTTGTTACATTCCCTAGTTTGTGGAGTTACATTCATAACCCCTGATCCTAATCATGAGGATTTTAATGAAGCATCTTTACTGGGATGTAGAATAAACGTAATCACTGTCATGAAAACTTTGAACTCAGAAAGAGTAACTAACTGCTCTTTTTTTGCAGGAGTGAGTCAGTGCAGCTGCACCTGCCCCAACCTGTGGACCCACAGTTCGGTACATGGCCCATCACTGGGCTGAGAGGCTCAACCAATTTCTTGGTAATACACTGTCCTTTGGTGGTATAGTTGTACATTCTCCTCAGCTAGAATCCTAGGGATAATATTTCCCCGTTGCACATTTTATGATTGCATTATTTGGGAAGTTTATAGCCAAATTTGCCTTTATACAAAAATAATATATGTGGAAAAACAACTAATATCTAGAGAAAAGCCCAATCGTTTATGATAAACTACCTGGAAGTAAACAATAGGAAAAGATATTAGATGGCCTGTAGCATGCCAAGATATACTGTTAACTCTTTGTATGAACCATGTAATTCTGCATGAACATTCAGTATATTCCAAGTTTTAGGTTTTGTGGTTATTGCTGGTTGTGAGATGATTAGAGAGTTCTAACTTTTGTTTTCTACAGTGTCTCATAATAAAAGCACTTTACACAGTGCATTCTTTATTCACATAATCCAAAACTACTTTGTATAATCAATAGTATTAAACACATAAAATGAATACTTACCAAAGTCAGTTGAGCACTTATTTCACTAGATTTCTCTCCTTTCTTCTCAAAAGTTACACATGCTGAAAATTCTCACAAATCTTCTACTTCCTATTTTTTTAAGATTTATTTATTTTTGAGAGAGAGAGAGAAGGAGCATGAAATGGTGGGGTGTGGAGAGAGAGAAGGAGAGAGAATCTCAAGCCAACTCCTTGCTGAGCAAGGAGCCACATGCGGCCCTCAATCTCAAGACCCTGAGATCATGACCTGAGCCGAAATCAAGAGTAGGTCGCTTAACCAACTGAGCCACTGAGGCACCCCAAACCTTCTACTTCTAAAAAAAATGTGAGTTTTTCTTTCAGTTTATTTTACCTTGGCATATTTTGGTGAAAAATACTTAAATATGAGGAAAAGTGATCACTCTTTAGGAGTTATTATTAGGAGCTATTATTATTTTCTGAGAAGATGAGCTGGTTACTTTTCTTACCATGAATTGCTAATCTCCCAATTTCAAATGTTTCAGAGAAAAAAAAACCAGAGTTTAGCAATATCCTTCTTCTTCATATATATTAAGAAAATTCATAAATCTCTCCATTTTTGTCTGGTTAAAGATTTGCTCATTATGAAGACAGTCCAGAAAACCTTGGTCTACAGTAGATTTCTAGAGCTTCCTCATTGCCCTGGCCCTCATTTCCAAGGATAAGCTAGAAACCCAGACTCTGTAGAAAGGCTATGTCTAACAGGAATCAATACTGTATGTTAACATGACTGTTTCCTTCCTTCTGCAGTGCCCATTTTTTTTGGAGAATGAAATAACCACCTGTCATATCCCGCTGTTTGAAGATCTGAGATGTTTGCACTTCAGTCCCAATCATCCTGACATTGTCACTAATATAACAAGATCTAAATATTTTCTCACCTGAGGAGCCCAGAAGTTTACTTGTGGGTCAACATTACTGGAAGGTGGATGTGGGGAACTGTTGGAACTGGGCCCTTGGATTTTGTGATGATACTTGGGCGATGAGGAATGACATGGTGCTTGACTCGGAGGGAATTTTTCTACTTTTTTGTATCAAAGAGGACAATCAGTGCAGTCTCTTTACCTCCTCCCCACTGTCGCCTCAGTATGCGGGAAGGCCTCTGGGCCACGTGGGGGTGTTCCTGGATTATGAGCGTGATGTAGTGAGCTTTGTGCATGTGGCCAATAGCTCCCTCATTTGCAGTTTCCTCTCCTCTTCCTTCTCTTGCCCTCTCTGACCTTTGCTCTGCTCTGCACCCTCATAATGAGGGATATGTCTGAACCTGACCACAAGTGTCAGGAAGGCCTTACCCAAGGTATCTCGGGTAAATGCCTGGTTGATTTTCTTTCCCTTTCTCCTTTATCATATTGACTACTTTTAAAGGGTTGATAATTGTGTCTATATTTGTTTCCATTTTCTCTAAATAAAAACAATCTCTCTTAGAAAACAGTGATCTTTATTCTCTGTCTTGTCCTTTCCCTTGCTTTCTAAGGTAGTTGGAAGCAAAGAATAGCTGAATGGGTTTCCTCAGCTGCATGGGCTAAAGCAAGAGCACAGGTTTCTTCTCACTGACAGACTTGGAATTCTCTTCTCTCTGCTCTGCATATGCTCAGACATGTTTCTTCACCCCGAGGCTCAGTTTTAAAATCTCTTCTTTGTGGAACAATTTTTAAAGCTTCTGGACTAATTGAGGTCTCCTGATTGTGTGGACTCAGAAGACCTTATACTCTTTGTAAAGTCCACAAGCTAATATTGTCCTTCTCCTCTAGTTTACCTATTATAGGAGAAGGTATATGCCAGCCTTATATACAGATATATTTCAAGTAGATAGCATAGAAGTTAAGATATAATCGACATTCAATAAGTGTTTGAGTAAATTTATAGATGTTACAAGATAACAAATAAGGACAAGCTCCACCACTGTTAAAAAGCATACTAAATGGGGTGCCTGGGTGGCTCAGATGGTTAAGCATCTGCCTTCGGCTCAGGTCATGATCCCAGGGTCCTGGGATCGAGTCCCACATCAGGCTCCCTGCTCCTTGGGAGCCTGCTTCTCCCTCTGCCTCTCTCTCTCTCTCTGTCTCTCAGGAATAAATAAGTAAAATCTTAAAAAAAAAAAAGCGTACTAAATGTAACCAAAATTAAATGGAATACTGAGGAGTATTATTTAAAAAAAGATGTGCATTAGGCTGCTTTTAAAATTTATAGGCTCAGGAAATTATAACAGAGACACAAAAGAGATACTTACCTAAACAGAACGACATCAATATAGATAATAATACTACATCTGAGAATTTTCAGTAATTTTAATGAAGGTACCTTGTAGTCACAGATAGCTTAAATTTATATGTACCAGACTGGACAGTGAAAGTTTTTGCTATAGAAAATAATGAATACTCAAGAGACAAATTGCATTTAAAATGGTTCTAAAGTTAATCAATCTTAAAAGTTTCAAAGATATGGTACATTAAAATATTATAACAATAAATATACTTTTGTTATATTTTTATCAAGAATCATATACATAATGCTGGATATTCTTGTATTTATTTCACTTACTGGAAGGTCTGGCACACAATAAATACAACCAGAGTTTCAAATGTGGCTCAGGGATTTATAAAAGTCTGGTAACATCTCCTTTAGTGAGAGGATATCTACAAAAGTCTGAGAATGTCTGAGCCCACCCATGGTGGTAAATCTCACCCAGGAGTTTAATGACAGATGAGTTGCATGATGGATTAACAGAAGCAATATGAACATATAATTCTGCAGTACTAAAGTTTTAACAGCATCATACCCTTAATCATCCTTATATTTTATTTAGTTTAATTGTATATTAGAATAAAAATTAATATGAACAAATACAACAATAATGAAGAGTAGCAAACTTTTACTGCAGAAATATAAATAAAATAGCTAAATTGAAGTGAGTTTAAGTAATTTGTGTTTTAGTTCCTTCTATTGTAGAAAATAAGTATCATACAATGTGTTCTTGAGCATGAATTACTTTATGACAGTACCCTTAAAAAATTGACATTAATTCTTAATATTTAACAATAATTCATGAAAATATTAGTGAGAATATGTCATAAAGAACAACTAGCTTTTATGGAAAGCATGCCATGTGTAGGCAGTGAATGGTGGGAATTTAAATTAATTAGTCTTTCAGTCCTCACAATAATTATAAGCAGAATAGAAAGAGAAATAATTTATATTTTCCAGATAAGGATTATAAGGAGAGTTAAGAAATGAATTTAATTTGCCATATACTTAACTCTGTAAACTACACTGAGTTGAAAGCATCTTTCAACTAGATTCTTCTTTCATTAAGAGAGAAGTGTTTGCAAATGTATGTGTGAAATCACTTGGAAAGTGCCATATACTTTGTGAAACTACAGTGGTAGAAGGCATCTGTCAACTAGCATCTTCTTTCATTAAGATAGAAGTGTTTGGGATAGGGGTTAAGATGGTGGAGGAATAGGGTGACCCTAAGCTTGCCTCCTCCCTTGAATACAGCTAGATAATTATCAAATCATTCTGAACACCCAAGAAATTGATCACAGGACTGAGAGAACAAAGCTGCACTTCTACAAGCAGAAAACATGACCATCTCATGGAAATTAGGAACTGGGGAGAGTTGATTTGGGGGAGAAAAGAGCCACTGGCATTGCAGAGGGGAGAGAGCCCTGACTGTGGAGAGAGGAGGGAGAGAGAAAGAAGGAGAAAAGAGTGAAAACGTGTGCAGGGGATTGCCTAGCTAGTACTTTTCCCCAAAACCATTTACTGGGAAAAAAGGAGTGTGTTTAAATATCACAAATATTTTTATAAGCAGCAAGGCACAGAATCTGAAGTTTCTGAGGTCAGCGCCATTGCCAGGGTCATGCCTGGCAAGCTGAGTGGTGCTCCAGCAGGGAAGGAGAGAGTCCTGGGGAGGAAGGCAGTGTGGTATGAGGATCCTCTGGGTTGCATGGGGAGAAACAGTTCCCCTGCTTGGAGTGTATTTGGTTGAGGTGATACAGCCTCTCAGTAGGCAAAAACCCGGCAGGCACCATTGAGCTGCCTCGCTCACCCGCCTTGGAACAAAGACAGGGTAGCAAACATTAGCGCTGGCTTTGTGCTATGATTTACCATAAACTCCAAACTGATGTGCCATCGAGTGACTGTTTTCTGAGACAAGCCATCACTGGCTGCAGTGCTGCAGACCCTCCCCCAGAGGATCATCATGGGGCTGTGCCACCAGGGTCTCCGAAGTTTAGAGTTTTGAAACACAGCCATGCCTGATTTGCTCATCCATCTCAAATAAGAAAAGCCCATAAATGTGGTATAAAACAGCAGTTTTCAGATATTTGATGATAAATAGCAGAGGAGAGTAAACAGAGAGAGAGGGAACAAATGAGGGGACTCCAAAGATGGTCTCATTTCACCATCTGGAGATTTCCAGACATAGCACAAAGAGGAGTTGCTCAGACAGCCCACTGGTCTCCCTGAGGAGACAGGGTTGGAAGTCAGGAAAGTCAAGGCAGCTGGAGTTCCCAGGACTGAGTACTGTTGAGGGTAGAGCTGCACAGAGGGAACACTCTAGAGAGCTCAGAGGGCCTACAGAGCTGGAGTCTACAGGTGAGTGCAGATCAGTGAATGCTTGCAGGTCAGGGAAAGAACCTCCCCAAGGAGCAGATGGAGTAGTACCTACAGTGCACACAGGGCTAGAGGTAGTTCCAGCCATCCTGAGTGGACAATCCTCACACTACAGGGGATACTTGGTAGAGTACACAAGAGGGTACCGCCCCGGTTGTGGGGAAATCCAGCCCCCATTAGAAGTCTCTGATTCCTTCCTATACAGTTTATTTTATTTAATTTTATTATGTTATGTTAGTCACCATACAATACATCATTGGTTTTTGATGTGTCCCACGATCCATTGTTTTCATATAACACCCAGTGCTCCATGCAGTACGTGCCCTCCTTAATACCCATCACCAGGCTAACCAATGCCCCCTCACCCCTCCCCTCTAAAACCCTGTTTGTTTCTCAGAGTCCATAGTCTCTCATGGTTCATCTCTCCCTCCAATTCCACCCCCCCCATTTTTCCCTTCCTTCTCCTAATGTCCTCCATGCTATTCCTTATGTTCCACAAATAAGTGAAACCATATGATAATTGACTTTCTCTGCTTGACTTCTTTCACTTAGCATAATCTCCTCCAGTCTCATCCATGTTGATGTAAAAGTTGGGTATTCACCCTTTCTGATGGTTGAGTAATATTCCATTGTATATATGGACCACATCTTCTTTATCCATTCATCTGTTGAAGGGCATCTCGGTTCTTTCCACAGTTTGGCTATTGCGGACATTGCTGCTATGAACATTGGGTTGCATATGGCCCTTCTTTTCACTACATCTGTGTCTTTGGGGTAAATACCCAGTAGTGCAATCGCTGGGTCATAGGGTAGCTCTATTTTTAATTTTTTGAGGAACCTCCACACTGTTTTCCAAAGTGGCTGTACCAACTTGCATTCCCACCAACAGTGTAAGAGGGTTCCCCTTTCTCCACAACCTCTCCAACATTTGTTGTTTCTTTCCCTGTCCATTTTTGCCATTCTAACTGGTGTAAGGTGGTATCTTGGTGTGGTTTTGATTTGGATTTCCCTGACGGCTAATGATAATGAACATTTTTTCATGTGTCTGTTAGCCATTTGTATGTCTTCTTTAGAGAAGTGTCTGTTCATCTCTTCTGCCCACTTTTTGACTTGATTATTTGTTTTTTGGGTGTTGAGTTTGAGAAGTTCTTTATAGATCTTGGATACCAGCCCTTTCTCTGTAGTGTCATTTGCAAATATTTTCTCCCATTCTGTGGGTTGCCTCTTTGTTTTGTTGACTGTTTCCTTTGCTGTGCAGAAGCTTTTTATCTTGATGAAGTCCCAAAAGTTCATTTTTGCTTTTGTTTCACTAGCTTTTGGAGATGTATCTTGAAAGAAGTTGCTGTGGGCGATGTCAGAGAGGTTACTGCCTATGTTCTCCTCTAGGATTTTGATGGATTCCTGTCTCACATTGAGGTCTTTCATCCACTTTGAGTTTATCTTTGTGAAT
This sequence comes from Mirounga leonina, assembly GCF_011800145.1. Taxonomy (NCBI): domain Eukaryota; kingdom Metazoa; phylum Chordata; class Mammalia; order Carnivora; family Phocidae; genus Mirounga; species Mirounga leonina. The sequence continues at coordinate 41,405,301 of NW_023270387.1, forward strand.
GGTGTTAGAGAATGGTCAAGTTTCATTCTTCTGCATGTGGCTGTCCAATTTTCCCAGCACTATTTATTGAAGAGACTGTCTTTTTTCCATTGCATGTTTTTTTCCTCCTTTGTCAAAGATTATTTGACCATAGAGTTGAGGGTCCATATCTGGGTTCTCTATTCTGTTCCATTAGTCTATATGTCTTAAAGCAAGGCTTGAAAGCCAGAGACTCTCCCAGAGTTAATCCTACCACCCACGCTGGCCCCATGCATGTTTTCAAGTCAAAGCAGCAACAGAGAGCAGTAAAGGAGATTTCACCCCCACCCTGGGACAACAGGGGCCCCTTTCCGTAGTTCCTCTGGCCAAAAAAAAAGGGCTCTCTCTTGGGGCAAAGGTGCCCATGTCCCCTGCTGCAAATTCTACCCTTTCCCTGTTGGCACCCTTTGCAGCTTTGTGACTGGGGCTGACCTCAAGGCACAGCTGGGTGAGGGAAAGGAAAAAGAAAAGGATTTTCTCCCACACTTTATGTTTGCAGAGGCCTCTCTTCCTGGTCCTTTGGCTAGAAAGCGGGTGTTTGTGTTGGGACTTTTGCTGTATACTCCTGCTGTGCAGTTCAGAGAAGTGGGCCTTCCTTCCATCCAGTCAATGCCAGGAAAGAGAAGAGGAACAGGAATCCCACAAAACACAGTCCCATTATGGATAGTTTTTCAAGTGTTAACTTGTCTCCTCATTTCACATTCTATTTTTAACTTCTCAGAGTCCTCATATACAGAGTCCTTACTTTTGGTGGTCTGTTCAGAGTTTCTAGTTGTCATCTGTGGGTGAGATAGACTGTAGAGGATTTATTCCATTTTGACCAGTGCCAGAAGTCAACACAAAACTGTTAAGTATTCAGCAATTCTTGGAACCTTCCAAGAGATGAGGGTATCATCAGATTGCTTTAAAGAATCCCTAGGCAACACTCTGAAAGTCTAGGTGTAGTTTCTTTGCTACTACATTTTCACAGAAGTGAATTTAATTGCCAGAATATTCCCTACTCAAGATTCTCTTGGAAGAGAGGGAGAGCAGAAGAGGAAGGGATGGAGGAGAAAGGGAGGGGGGAGAGACAGAGAGAGATTGAGTTTTCATTACACAAAGGGAAAAAAAAAACCTTTTCCTTGGGGTGAGAACTCTTGGGATTTACTCTCTTAACTACTTTCCCATATATCATATTACAGTGCTAGTGCTAGTCATCATTTTTTACCTCAGATCCCTAGAGAGAATGATTTTAATGTCTGATTACTTTGCAAACTTCTAAGATCTAAGTCTGGAGCATTTTTTGAAATGAAATTTGAATGTTGGCTATTTGATATTTTGTGTGGTCAAGAACTGAGGTTTACACATCCCCCCAAATGTGGTGTGTGTGTGTGTGTGTATTTTTTTGACTATTATGTAATTTCCTTAAAAATACTTCAGTATCCAAGCTTCAAGTTCGTCTGTAACTACTATCACTCTGGTAAAATTTGTCTATATTCCTGGAATACTGTACTCATTATTGAGAAGTACTTACAGCAACACCGAGTCAAATTATACACAATTTATATTTTTCTTTTCAGTTAAAAGGAATTTCTGACCCATGAATCTGAACAGTAATGTAATTCTTTTTTTTAAATTCAATTTTATTATGTTATGTTAGTCATCGTTAGTTTTTGATGTAGTGTTCCATTATTCATTGTTTGTGTGTAACACCCAGTGCTCCATGCAATACATGTCCTCCTTAATACCCATCACCCAGCTAACCCACCCCCCACCCCCTTCCCTCTAAAACCCTCAGTTTGTTTCTTGGAATTCATAGTCTCTCATGGTTCATCTCCCCTTCCAATATTCCCCCCTTCATTTTTCCCTTCCTTCTCCTAATGTCCTCCATGCTATTCCTTATGTTCCACAAATTAGTGAAACCATATGATAATGGACTTTCTCTGCTTGCCTTATTTCACTTAGCATAATCTCCTCCAGTCTCATCCATGTTGATGCAAAACTTGGGTATTCATCCTTTCTGATGGCTGAATAATATGCCATTGTATATATATATGGACCACATCTTCTTTATCCATTCATCTGTTGAAGGGCATCTCAGCTCTTTCCACAATTTAGCTATTGCGGACATTGCTGCTATGAACATTGGGTTGCATATGGCCCTTCTTTTCACTACATCTGTATCTTTGGAGTAAATACCCAGTAGTGTAATTGCTGGGTCATAGGGTAGCTCTATTTTTAATTTTTTGAGGAACCTCCACACTGTTTTCCAAAGTGGCTGTACCAACTTGCATTCCCACCAACGGTATAAGAAGGTTCCTCTTTCTCCACAACCTCTCCAACATTTGTTATTTCTTGCCTTGTCCATTTTTGCCATTCTAACTGGTGTAAGGTGGTATCTCAATGTGGTTTTGATTTGGTTTCCCTAATGGCTAATAATGATGAACATTTCTTCATGTGTCTGTTAGCCATTTGTATGTCTTCTTTGGAGAAGTGTCAGTTCATGTCTTCTGCCCATGTTTTGATTTATTTGTTTTTTGGGTGTTGAGTTTGAGAAGTTCTTTATAGATCTTGGATATGAGTTCTTTGTAGTATCTTTCTCAGCACTTCCTCTCTTACTGTGTCTACATTATCATAACTTTTTGTTGGTGCTGTACGCTTTGCTTTTAATATTTTTTTTTACATATTCCTTTATTTATTTATCCAAATATTTTGTTGTATCTCTCATGTCCCCAGGCTGGTGAATCATTCTTGGAATGTCCTACGAAGAGGACTGACATTGGCCATCCGTCTTGTTCATTCAACCATTTTGAGTCTATTTTTGTGTGTGGTGTAAGGAAATGGTCCAGTTTCATTCTTCTGCAAGTGGCTGTCCAATTTTCCGAACACCATTTGTGAAGAGAGAGTCTTTTTTCCATTGGACATTCTTTCCTGCTTTGTCAAAGATTAGTTGACCATAGAATTGAGGGTCCATTTCTGGGCTCTTTATTCTGTTCCATTGATCTGTGTGTCTGTTTTTGTACCAGTACCATACTGTCTTGATGATGACAGCTTTGTAATAGAGCTTGAAGTCCGGAACTGGGATGCCAGTTTGTGAGTTTTACAAAGGGAAGAGATAAGCTATTCTTTTTTTTCCTTTTTATTTTATATGTTATGTTAATCACCATACATTACATCATTAGTTTTTGATGTAGTGTTCCATGATTCATTTTTTGCATAAAACACCCAGTGCTCCATTCAGTACGTGCCCTCTTTATTACCCATCACCAGGCTAACCCATTCCCCACCCCCCTCCCCTCTAGAACCCTCAGTTTGTTTCTCAGAGTCCATAGTCTCATGGTTCGTCTCCCTTCCCCTTCATTTTTCCCTTCCTAATATCTTCTTTTTTTTTTTTAACATATAATGTATTATTTGTTTCAGAGGTACAGGTTTGTGATTCAACAGTCTTACATAATTCACAGTGCTCACCATAGCACATACCCTCCCCAATGTTTATCACCCAGCCACCCCATCCATCCCACCCCCCACCACTCCAGCAAACCTCAGATTGTTTCCTGAGATTAAGAATTCTTCATATCAGTGAGATCATATGATACATGCCTTTCTCTGATTGACTTATTTCACTCAGCATAATAACCTCCAATACCACTCACGTTGTTGCAAATGGCAAGATTTCATTCCTTTTGATAGCTGCATAATATTCCCTTGTATATGTATACCACATCTTCTTTATCCATTCATCTGTCGATGGATATCTTGGCCCTTTTCATAGTTTGGCTATTGTGGACATTGGGCTATAAACATCTGGGTGCACGTACCCCTTCAGATCACTACTTTTGTATCTTTGGGGTAAATACCCAGTAGTGCAATTGCTGGATAATATGACAGCTCTATTTTCAACTTTTTGAGGAACCTCCATACTGTTTTCCAGAGTGGCTGCACCAGCTTGCATTCCCACCAACAGTGTAGGAGGGTTCCCCTTGCTCCACATCCCCGCCAACATCTGACATTTCCTGACTTATTAATTTTAGCCATTATGACTTGTGTGAGGTGGTATCTCATTGAGGTTTTGATTTGGATTTCCCTGATGCTGAGCAATGGTGAGCACTTTTTCATGTGTCTGTTGGCCATTTGGATGTCTTCTTTGGAAAAATGTCTGTTGATGTCTTCTGCCCATTTCTTGATTGGATCATTTGTTCTTTGGGTGTTGAGTTTGATGAGTTCTTTATACATTTTGGATACTAGCCCTTTATCTGATATATCATTTGCAATTATCTTCTCCCATCTGTCACTTGTCTTTGGGCTTTGTTGACTATTTCTTTTGCTGTGCAAAAGCTTTTTATCTTGATGACGTCCCAATAGTTCATTTTTGCCCTTGCTTCCCTTGCCTTTGGCGATGTTTCTAGGAAGAAGTTGCTGTGGCTAGGGTTGATGAGGTTGCTGCCTGTGTTCTCCTTTAGGATTTTGATGGACTCCTGTCTCACATTTAGGTCTTTCAACCATTTGGAGTCTATTTTTGTGTGTGGTGTAAGGAAATGGTCCAGTTTCATTCTTCTGCAAGTGGCTGTCCCATTTTCCCAACACCATTTGTTGAAGAGACTGTCTTTTTTCCATTGGACATTCTTTCCTGCTTTGTCAAAGCTTAGTTGACCATAGATTTGAGCGTCCATTTCTGGGCTCTCTACTGTTCCATTGATCTATGTGTCTGTTTTTGTGCCAGTACCATACTGTCTTGATGATGACAGCTTTGTAATAGAGCTTGAAGTCTGGAATTGTGATTCCGCCAGCTTTGCTTTTCTTTTTCAACATTCCTTTGGCTATCCGGGGACTTTTCTGGTTCCACACAAATTTTAGGATTATTTCTTCCATTTCTTTGAAAAAAGTGGATGGTATTTTGATAGGGATTGCATTAAATGTGTAGATTGCTCTAGGTAGCATTGACATCTTCACAATATTTGTTCTTCCAATCCATGAGCATGGAACGTTTTTCCATTTCTTTGTGTCTTCCTCAATTTCTTTCATGAGTATTTTATAGTTTTCTGAGTACATATTCTTTGCCTCTTTGGTTAGATTTTTTCCTAGGTATCTTATGGTTTTGGGTGCAATTGTAAATGGGATCGACTCCTGAATTTCTCTTTCTTCTGTCTTGTTGGTATATAGGAATGCCACTGATTTCTGTGCATTGATTTTATATCCTACCACTTTACTGAATTCCTGTATGAGTTCTAGCAGTTTTGGGGTGGAGTCTTTTGGGTTTGCACATAAAGTATCATACCGTCTGCAGAGTGAGAGTTTGACTTCTTCTTTGCTAATTCGGATGCCTTTTATTTCTTTTTGTTATCTGATTGCTGTGGCTAGGACTTCTAATACCATGTTGAACAGCAGTGGTGATAGTGGACATCTGTGCCATGTTCCTGACCTTAGGGGGAAAGCTCTCAGTTTTTTCCCATTGAGAATGATATTGGCTGTGGGTTTTTCATAAATGGCTTTTATGATATTGCAATATGTACCCTCTATCCCTATACTCTGAAGAGTTTTGATCAAGAAGGATGCTGTACTTTGTCAAATGCTTTTTCCGCATCTATTGAGAGGATCATATGGTTCTTGTTCTTTCTTTTATTAATGTATTGTATCACATTGATTGATTTGCGGATGTTGAACTAAACTTGCAGCCAGGGATAAATCCCACTTGGTCATGGTGATAATCCTTTTAATGTACTGCTGGATCCTATTGGCTAGTATTTTGGTGAGAATTTCTGCATCTGTGTTCATTAAGGATATTGGTCTGTCATTCTCCTTTTTGATGGGGTCTTTGTCTGGTTTTGGGATCAAGGTAATGGAGGCCTCATAAAATGAGTTTGGAAGTTTTCCTTCCATTTCCATTTTTTGGAACAGTTTCAGAAGAATAGGTTTTAATTCTTCTTTAAATGTTTGGTAGAATTCCCCTGGGAAGCCATCTGGCCCTGGGCTTTTGTTTTTTGGGAGATTTTTGATGACTGCTTCAATTTCCTTAGTGGTTATAGATCTGTTCAGGTTTTCTATGTCTTCCTGGTTAAGTTTTGGTAGTTGATACATCTCTAGGAATGCATCCATTTCTTCCCGATTATCTAATTTGCTGGCACAGTGTTGCTCATAATATGTTCTTATAATTGTTTGTATTTCTTTGGTGTTGGTTGTGATCTCTCCTCTTTCATTCATGATTTTATTTATTTGGGTCATTTCTCTTTTCTCTTTGGTAAGTCTGGCAAGGGGTTTATCAGTCTTATTAATTGTTTCAAAGAACCAGCTCTTGGTTTCATTGATCTGTTCTACTGTTCTTTTGGTTTCTATTTTATTGATTTCTGGTCTGATCTTTATTATTTCTCTTCTCCTGCTGGGTTTAGGCTTTATTTGCTGTTCTTTCTCCAGCTCCTTTAGGTGTAGGGTTAAGTTGTGTATTTGAGACCTTTCTTATTTCTTGAGAAAGGCTTGTATTGCTCTATACTTTCCTCTTAGGACTATCTTTGCTGCATCCCAAAAATTTTGAACAGTTGTGTTTTCATTTTTATTTGTTTCCATGAATTTTTTAAATTCTTTAATTTCCTGGTTGACCCATTCATTCTTTAGTAGGATGCTCTTTAGCCTCCTTGTATTTGAGTTCTTTCCAAATTTCCTCTTGTGATTGAGCTCTAGTTTCAAAGTATTGTGGTCTGAAAATATGCAGGGAATGATCCCAATCTTTTGGTACCGGTTGAGACCTGATTTGTGACCTAGGATGTGATCTATTCTAGAGAATGTTCCATGGGCACTAGAGAAGAAGGTGTATGCTGTTGCTCTGGGATGGAATGTTCTGAATATGTCTGTGAAGTCCATTTGACCCACTGTGTCATTTAAAGTCTTTATTTCCTTGTTGATCTTTTGCTTAGATGATCTATCCATTTCCATGACAGGGTGTTAAAGTCCCCCATTATTATTATATTGTTGTTGATGTGTTTCTTTGCTTTTGTTATTAATTGGCTTCTATAATTGTCTGCTCCCATGTTAGGGGCAAAGATATTTACAATTGTTAGATCTTCTTGTTGGATAGACCCTTTAAGTAGGATATAGTGTCCCTCCTCATCTCTTAGTATAGTCTTTGGGTTAAAATCTAATTCATCTGATATAAGGATTGCTACCCCAGCTTTCTTTTTGTGTCCATTAGCATGGTAAATGGTTTTCCACCCCCTCACTTTCAATCTGGATGTGTCTTTGGGTCTAAAATGAGTCTCTTGCAGACAGCATATTGATGGGTCTTTTTTTTTATCCAATCTGATACCCTGTGTCTTTTGATTGGGGCATTTAGCCCATTTACATTCAGGGTAACTATTGAAGGATATGAATTTAGTGTCATTGTATTGCCTGTAAGGTGACTGGTACTGTATGTTGTCTTTATTCCTTTCTGGCCTATGTTATTTTAAGGCTCTCTCTTTGCTTAGAGGACCTGTTTCAATATTTCTTATAGGGCTGGTTTTGTGTTTGCAAATTCCTTTAGTTTTTGTTTGTCCTGGAAGCTTTTTATCTCTACTTCTATTTTCAATGACAGCCTAGCTGATATATGTTCTTGGCTGCATAGTTTTCTCATTTAGTGCTCTGAATATATCATGCCAGTCCTTTCTGGCCTGCCAGGTCTCTGTGCATAGGTCTGTTGCCAATCTAATGTTTCTCCAATTGTAGGTTACAGATCTCTTGTCCCGAGCTGCTTTCATGATTTTCTCTTTGTCTCTGAGACTCATAAGTTTTACTATTAGATGTTAGGGTATTGATCTATTTTTATTGATTTTGAGGGGGGTTCTCGGTTCCTCCTGGATTTTGGTGCCTGTTTCCTTCCTCAAATTAGGGAAGTTCTCTGCTATAATTTGCTCCAATATACCTTCTGCTCCTCTCTCTCTTTCTTCTCATTCTGGGATCCCAATTATTCTAATATTGTTTCATCTTATGGTATCACTAACCTCTCGAATTCTGCCCTCATGATCCAGTAGTTGTTTATCTCTCTTTTTCTCAGCTTCTTTATTTTCCATCATTTGGTCTTCTATATCACTAATTCTTTCTTCTGCCTCATTAATCCTAGCAGTTAGCACCTCCATTTTTGATTGCACCTCATTAATAGCCTTTTTGATTTTGACTTGGTTAGATTTTAGTTCTTTTATTTCTCCAGAAAGGGTTTCTCTAATAACTTCCATGCTTTTTTCAAGCCCAGCTAGTATCTTTAAAATCATCATTCTGAACTCTAGTTCCAACATCTTACTAATGTCCATATTGATTAGGTCCCTGGCAGTCGGTACTGCCTCTTGTTCTTTTTTTTGAGGTGATTTTTTCCATCTTGTCATTTTGTCCAGAGGTGAATAGATGAATGAGAGACCAAAATGCTAACAGGGTAACAACAACCCCAGAAAAATATACAGTAAACAAATCAGAAGAGACCTAAAACCGGGGGATCAGAAAGGGAAAGAAAGAAAAAAAAAAGAAATGAAAAAGATAAAAAAAGAAAGAATATGATCAAATATTATCAGGCTGGTGCATAAATCAGTGCCGCACACTAGATTTTGGGTGTATTTTGGTTTGTCAGAGGAAACTGCCTCCAATATTTTAAAGAAAGAACAACTTATATATGTAGAAAAATAAGAGTAAATATGATGAAGGGATGGAATATGACTATAAAGATGAAAATTATAAAAGATTTTATAAAAGGAATTGATAAGAAGTTGGTTGAAAAAAGAAAGAAGAGGAATTAAAAAAAAAAAAGGAGAGAATGTGATCAGGCAGGAGACTAGAACAAAGCCATACACTAGAGATTTAGGGTCTATTTTGTCTGTTAGAAGAAACTGTATCCTAAAATTTTAAAAAGAGAACAACTTATATATACCAAAAATAAGGTTAACTACTATGAAGGGATAGAATATGATTCTAAAAATGAAAAATAAAAAAAATTTTTAAAAAGGGATTGATAAGATGTTGGTTGAAAAAGGGAAAAAGAAAAAAAAGAAAATTAAAAAAATTAACTTTGAAAGACTAAAGCATCAGAGGAAAAAGAGCCATGAATTCTATATGCTGTATTCCCCTAGTGCTGCCATTCTGCCATTCTCATTGATCGGTAAACTTGGTCTTGGCTGGCTGTTCTTGCTGATCTTCTGGCGGAGGGGCCTGTTGCTGTGGTTCCCAAATGTTTTTGCTGGAGGCGGAATTGCCGACTGGGCTAAGTAATCCGCTCGGGTTTGCTCTCGGGAGCTTTTGTTCCCTGCAAGCTTTCCGTTCAGCTTTGGAGGATGAGAGTGAAAATGGCAGCCTCCCAGTCTCTGCCCTGGAGGAGCCAAGAACTCAGGGCCTCGCTTCTCTGAGCCCCCAGAGAAAAGCAGTCAGTCACTCCCACCTCCCCGGTCTCCGTCGCACTCTGTGCTCAACTGTCCTGTGACTGAGCATTTCTATCTCTGGCACCCGACCCCATGTGGGGTCTCCAAACCGAGCAGATCCCTGTGGTGCACTCCCACACCGCTCCTCCAGGGGGAGGAAGGGGAGTCTCCTCGGATCTGCCGCTTTTTGGGTCCCTGCTGGAGGAGCAGTGGCCCTACTGTGCCATGGATCACGGTTTATGGCAACCCCCAGCTGAGAGCCCATGCCCCAGCTCTGTCTCTGCAGCCGGCTTCCCCACTCTGATACCTGGGAGCTCTGCCGCACTCAGGCACCCCCAGTCCACACTGTCCCAGTGAGAGTCCCACCCCCTGCTTAGCCACTGGAGTGACGTCCGTCAGCGGAGCTGACTTCTAAAAGTTCCGATTTTGTGCTCAGCTGCTCTATCACTTGACAGAAGCGGCGGATGGAGGCCCCCTCCCCCGCCGTTTATCCACCCAAATATCACCTCAGATTCACTTCATCCTACCTTCCAGAAAGTGGTTGCTTTTATGTTCAGAGAGTTGCTGCTATTCTTTCTTCGATCTCTGTTGAATTCATAGGTGTTCAGAATGGTTTGATCCCTATCCAGCTGAATTCCTGGGACCAGACGTATTTTAGGTCTCCTACTCCTCTGCCATCTTGCTCATATCCCAAGATAAGCTGTTCTTGAGGTCTTGTTATAACGTGTCCTAATCTAGTCCAGTAAAGAGAGAGCTGATGGAGGAGGGACTTAGCCAGATGAATGGAGGAAGAAGAGATTTCCACAGTGACACTGGGTTTTGACAAGAACTGTCTGGAAGGAGAATTCTCTGTGCTTTGCATTCATCCATTTAGCTAGCTTCCACACCCATTTAGCTAGCTTCCACACCCATGCATTCTTTCACTTTTAGGAAGCTCAGATAGCAAATGAAAAGTGCACATATCCCACACAATATAATAAAATAGATTACTTTTATTTCAATAAAATAGAAAAGACAATAGTGCATCCTTCACATTGTCACCACTTTAAAAAATAATACAAATATATCTCCTGAAGGTAAGGTGAAGTTCAAGTCCATGAGGTATAAGTGACTTTCCCCATTTGAGAAGTCACCAGTATAGGATCCTCCCCAACTGTTAAAATTCCCAAGACCTTGGTCAAGTTTGTGAGCTGTTCCTGATCATTTGGGTCCATAGCAAATGAAAGGTCTGAGAGGGCAAGAAAAGGAGCATGAGAGTAAATTACAAATGACAGAGCTTTGGGCAACATTAACAAAGCTTACTGTACCACATTCATAATCTAGAAACACCCCTATCCAGCCCTGGGGTCTTTGGATGTAGTGGCGCAATGGTGGGGAGGCAGAGAAGAGGTGGCAGATGTCATCCATTTGGATGCACAGAAGTAGAAAGATACCCTCAGAGTTGAGCAGCATACCATTGTGATTTATCCAGGATTCCTTGCAAAGTCCTACAATCCAGTTATGAGAGTTTCCCACATCCACCTCCCAGTAATATTTGCCAGAGGTGAAGGTCTGAGCTCCCCACAAAGGCATGTATTGTGGACTTGCTGGACTGTGGGGCATGTCTTGATAGTCAGGACTGCATTGCAAGTGTCTCAAGTCTTCAAACAGAGCCACGTGATAATTGCTTATGTTACGGTCCAATGTAAGATACACTTCAGTAAAAAGAAAACAGTGAAGTCAAAGAACAGAGTTTAAAAGTTCTGTGGACAAGTGCAGTAGTCTTCTGGAAAACGCCAAACAAGCACAGCTCTAAAACCAAACGAAACTGGTTTGTTTTGTTTCCTGAGAACACTCCCACCCCACCATGGCCAGTTTCAATGTACTTACCACTTAGTAACTCATGATAAAATTCTGGAACATGTAACAATTAGCTTTCATGACAGAGTCCATACTAACTGTTCCAGAACACTCCTTTATCACAAGTTACTATACAGAGTGTGTCACTGGAAATTCAGAGACATCAGCAAGGGCTCCTTGCCTATTTACAGAGCAAGTAAATGTTTATTCATAGAACTAGATGAAAGACAGTTTTGAGAATACAGAAACATGTAGGATGTCAGGCTCTGGTTTTATTTTCACTAGCTTGTTGAAAATTTAGGAGCTTGCTCATAGATGCCAAGTAAATACCAATATGGCCCTTCACTTGCTTAAGTCTTCTCATTAATCAACTAGCACAAAATAAAATAAATATAACAGTAATAAATGTATTACATATCACTTTAAAAATATGATATTGCTTATTAGTTCTAAATAGTGATCACCTTGCTCAAACATGAGGACAAAACATGTAAACAAGCCAAGGTAAAATAAACTGAAAAGCCATATTTACCTTTTTTTTTAGAAGTGGTTTTTCTCTCTGAATTTCTAACTCATACATTGTGAAATCCGAATCCAACTTATCCCATCCAAGGCCTGCTTCTCCTATCTGCCAGGCTCACCATCTACACCTGTCCCTCCACACAACGAATCATATGTTCCATTTGTTTTCTGGTTGTTCCTATTGTTTATAAAGATACTTTTATCCCTTTTTAAAAATCTTGTGATTTTTCAAATACATTGCTTAAATTATATTTTTAAATAAACATTTAAATAACAACTAAAGGTGCTTCTAAGAATCTAAACATCTACACATAACCATAGTTAACAACTACAAGTTGAAATACACTGAATTAATATGTAGTTTTAATGCCATGTGCTTTCAGTGTTTTAAACTCACTGAAAATTATCATAAGGAAACTGTCATATTCAATTGTTTTTGACTGACTTCAGAGAGATTTTACTTGTTAACTAACAATAAAATATAGTTAGTTATAAGGGTATTCATATTTACCTGCTTTCCTGTTCCTTGAAAAGACTAACAGAGCAATGAGGAGAGGTCCTCCAGGTGTATCTCCTCCTGGAGGAAATAGTGAGGTCTCACCAGGGTGCCCCCTCTCACCTCGGAAGTTGTTAAGCCTTTTGGACATCCCTGTGATGGTCCATGAGCTCAGCTGAGGGTTCACAGGCTGGGGAATGTGCAGCTGCATTAACTGACTCCTGCAAAGAAAAAGAACCACTTACTAACATGTCCCGAGGTATCATAAGCAATCCCTTGGAGATGCTCCATCAGAATCCTCTCATGTGCAAAGGGTGTGAATTCAACTCCACAAATCAAGGAATACTGCAGTTGTTTTTGCATTTTATAATTAGCTACCCTGCTCTTACCACTCCAATCTCAGTAAGATATGTCACTTCACTCACAATTTATCTCTTTCTTACTTTCAGCTTCCCTAGGGGAACCACATAGCCATTTTCTTTTAGGTCCCCAAATCCAATAGGTGCCAAAATTTTGGAACTTGCTGCCTGGTACATATGGAGCCTAAGCTCTGTAGGATGCTCTATCCTGGGGACTTTCCCTGTCCCCTCTTCTCACCATCCTTCCACCTGCTGCCTCTCTGAGCTTATTTGCCTTTCCCATAGAAGACCTGGAATAATCCTCAAATAATTAGGATTTTGAAAATTAGAGACAGGAAAAATAATTGTCCTTTGGCAACTTCTGCATTAAGCCTTGCAGCTGAAACCACATCCCTCTCAACCCTCACTTACCTAAGGGTGGTCAATATAAAACCTAAAAGTGTTTAGATAAAACTGCGTTTATTTCTAAATGCAGACAGAAAGACACTTGTCACAAAAAGGTGTATGTCCATCTCAGCAGAAATAGCCTGACCACTGTCACCATAAACCAACTTGAATAGAGGGGCAAACTTACCTTTTCATGATGTCTCCCAAATCCTGTGAAGAGAAAGAGAGGAAGGCTTAGCTTTGAGCTCAAGATATCTTTAGTCTAGTCTGAGGCTATGAGACTGGACTGGAAAATTCTATATCTCTACTTTTCTTTCTTGGGTAAAATCATTTGCTCTTTTCTTTATCCTTATAAAGATGAAACTCAGTCTTACATTTGCATACAGTTGATAAAATCATGATAAAATTTAAAACAGAGGATGTTCTTAGAATAAACAGTTGTCTGTGTTTGTTCTAATCTATGGAGAAATTCACAGAGGTTTCCCCAAAGTTCTTATGAGGGTGTGTGGGCTCCAAATCTACAATTTCAAAATAGAAAGAATGGATACACCCAACATTTCTACATATTGACAAGTCCAGATACAGAATCGAATGATCTATTCCTAAGCTGTTCTTTTGCAGTTGGTTAGAAACTGAAAGTTTAGTAGAAGAATTGAGAAGGAATTTTTTTTTTTCCTGGGTCTGTTCCATGAAGTTTTCTACATAGTTTTGCTTCTGTATAAGGTGAATGTGACCCTGAGCCTCCAGGTTATACTGAAGGAACAAAGCCTGCCATCACAAAGTTAAAAGAGGCAGAATTTGGACTTTGGAAACAGGAAAATAATGGAGGTCCAAGGGGATACAGACTTCAGTGGACATAAATGATTTCTGAGCAGGCTGGTATTCAACACCCTGACATCTTTCCTCAGTCCTTACCTGGAACAGGTCCACATCTGTTTCACAGCACATTTCCTCATACATTTTTCTCAGGAGTTTCCCCATGTGACGCATTCTCCCTACATTTCTCCAGAGTTGATTAAAAATTATCTTGCCTTCAACTGCCAGGTGCTCTAAATGTTTTTGCTTTTCTTCGTGGAGATATTGGTATACCTTAGGATATTCAGCCCTGATCATCATCATCCATAGATTTACAAAACCCTGAAATGACATTGGTTTAATTTGGTCATATATCTGAATGTTTTTATTCTTCTTTCATTATCTATGGTCTGTGTGCTCTGTAGTGTTCTTTTCTTAGTCTTTTTGGGCTGCTTTAACAAAAATGCCATAGACTGGGTAGCTAACAAACATAGAAATTAACTTCTCACCATTCTATATGCTGGGAAGCCTATGAGTGGTGCTGGCAGATTTGGTATCTGGTGAGAACCCACTTCCTACATAGCCATCTTTTCACTGTGTCCTCAAATAGCAGATGGGGCAAGGGACATTTCCAGGGCCTCTTTTAGAAGGACACTTGTCCCGTTCCTGAGGACTCTGGCTTCATGATCTAATCACCACTCAAAGCCCCCACTCCTTTTATCATCACCTTGGGGGTTAGAATTTGAACACACAAATTATTATCTGAAGCAAATATTCAGATTATAGAAACACTACATACAGCTTTATGTCTTTCTCCTTCCAAGAAGCCACACATTTGGTTTCTTTCTTACTTTTTCCACTCATTCCTTTCCTTCTTTTTCATTTATTTATTTGCCTGCACCATTGCTTCCAATGACTTACCCTCAAACTTCCATGTTTTCATGTAAAAATAGAAAGTTGAGATCAATTTTTTATTGTTTCATATAATTCATAGTATCTAAATCATAATCCATTTTCCTCAATGCTCATACTCATAAACTGACTATCTGCTCTCAGCAAAAAGCAACAATTGACTTCCTTAGGCAAACAGAGGACATCACACATGATCTTTCTAAATTACCTTCATTTTCAAAACACTCTTGTTTCACCAGAGCCTGGCTCTGCCTACCTCGGGACCACACCCACCTCCTCTTGACTGGTCCACCCTGTTTTGTCTCCTTAGAGACATTATCATCTAGATTATAATTCTACATATTTGTTCTTGCCTCTCCTCTGTCTCCTACATCTGTGTCTCTGTACCCCTTCTTCTGTGGGTCTGTCTCTAGTTCACGCTCTCATTTGGCCACTTTTTCTCACTCTCTCCCCTTCTTTTCACACAGCCTTTAAACATATGCAGATTTACCAAATCATTTTGGAAAAATCAACATTAAACATTCTTGTTAAAATGACTTTATCTAGCTTCTATGCTAATACTTTCATTTGCCATAAAAGCCAGACTTATTGACCAAATGTGATCAAACACACTGTGCCCATGGGTGCAATTTTCAGTTATTCATCCAAGCAATGACTCCTTGCTTCTGTTTCCTACTCTTTCCTGAATTACACAGTCCAACTTGCCAAGAACCTATTTTTACTAAATCCAAATAATATGATTCATTCTTATATTACTTCACCCTCTTTCCACATTTGACATTATTTCCTACTCATTTCTTTTACTAATCCCTTCTGTCTCCTGCTCCAGAAAGCTCTGTTCTCAGAGAGGTGCTCATCCCACATCTCCCCCACCCCTGGCCAGCTCCTCAGATCTCTGCCCAGATGTAACCTTGGCCATGGGTCTTCCATCGCCAGCATACATTCCCCAAGCACGCACTCTTTATACCCATTTTTTATTTTACCCAAGCACTTCATAAATGTGATATATCATAAATTTTACTTTTTAAATTTCTGGATCAAGTTCTTTTACTGATTATAAACTCCTGAGGTCAGTGATTTGTTTTCTCTTTTTGCCCATTCCTGTATCTCTTTGTTGGCCTAGAACAGTGAGCAACACATCACAGGTTCTCATATGAATGAATGATTCATTAGAAATCCATCCTAGGGGTGCCTGGGTGGCTCAGTCAGTTGAGCGTGGGACTCTTGATTTCGGCTCAGGTCATGGTCTCAGAGTTATGAGATCAAGCCCTGTCTCAGGCTCTGTGCTCAGCATGAAATCTGCTTGAGATTCTCTCTCTCCCTCTGCCCTTCCCTACCACTCCCCACCCCTGCTCACATGCTCTCTCTAAAATAAATAAATCTTAAAAAAAAAAAATCCATCCTAAACAATCAATATAATGTTCTTATTCCCCTTTGGCATTCTCATAGCAACATGTATAGATAACTGTTTAATGAATTTTTATTCTCTAATATTGCCTTTTTATATATCTCCTTCAGTATTGCTCGAGTTCTTTAAAAAGAAAGGTGTAGTTTTCTTCTTCAGATTCAGGTTCTCAGTTCCTCTTCATGAATCAACAAATGACACAATCCAAATCCTTAGTTAGGCATTTGTATTCTTGACCTGGGCATAATGACATTTCTAGCCACACCTCTCATCACCATCTGTCTTGTACCCCATGCACTAAACTGTAGGAGCAGTGGGCAGGTCTCAAACAATTTCATGGGTTGTCTGGTTTGTTTCATCTTTACTTCTCTTGTCCCTCAGATCTCTCTGCCATCAATATCCAGGAAATTACAAATTCTACTATATGCAAGCATCACATTGATTTTTACTTGTCTGAGAAGCTTTTCTTAACATTCAAAGATTGCTAAGTTCCTACTGAACTCTGTATTTACCTCCATCCCCGTGATCATTGCATTCTGTCTTGGGATAGTGCATTTTCTTATCCCTGATGATGTATTAGTGGTAGATATTGTTTTATCCAGAAAAATCAGGAAAAGTCTTTTGGTTACACAATGGGCTTAGTGTGTAATCCTGCACTGAAGATCATGTTTTCCTGTAGAGAGATATATGTAGTTCTTTTTCTGATTACCTGCTTAGGGGACATTATGATTTAATTTAAGTTATTCCACTGTCAGTTACCATCGTATCTGTCCCAAGCTGGTTCCAAGAGAAACAGGGCCTACTGCTTACCTGCCATACTCTAAATAAGTTTTATTCTTTGTTTAGATTTTGCTGATTTTTCTGTCTGCTTTTCCAAATAGACTTCTTTTGCAGCAGAAGTTTCTCCTGTAAAAGAACTACAAATTTGAGCACTAGAAAAGCAAATATAGCACATTTCACATACTTCAAAAAGTGATAAGGGGATAGGCGTGAGAAAAATAAAAAATAAAGGAAGCAGATACGTCAGTGATTTTCCCTGGGAACACTAAGAGTCAAATCTGGGAGATTGACCCAAAATAGAGTTCCTGAATTTGGAAAACGCAATCCATTATCTGAGGAATCCAGTACTTACATTATATGTAACATGGACAGTTTTCAGAAATGAATCCTGACTCATATTTAATTTTGAAATAATGGCCATCACTTTTTCTATGACCTGATTAGAATACATTGTTTTTAAATCTCCTGTCCCTGGAAGATGCTCATTTTCATCATGGTAGAAGTAGCCAGTGACTGCCACTGCCTCTAGAGAATACCCACCCTGTTAGTTACTCTGAAATACCAACACCTCCCTCAACTCATCATCATTCCTCTCCCTTATCCCAACAGAATTTAAACTTTAGGGGAGCAAAGAGGTTTGTCTAATTTCTTCAGTGTTGTATCCCTAGTTTTCAGAACAGTTCCTGGCACATGGTATTCTGAAATTCTATTTGCTTGAGGATTAAGAGAAGAAAAATAAAAATCAACAATTTTTGCTCATTGCCTGATAAGACACAGAGCATTTCACAGGGGCAGTACTTACCCTGCACTGCTGATATTGGTACACAGCCTGTGATATTGGTGAGTGTCTGTGAGTGGCATGCCTTTGGGAATTGGCACAGTGCAAGCACAGTGGGCTCTTGTCAGTTGGACAGAAGAGGTCCTTTACTACTAGGTGTATCCTACAGACTTCCTTGGCAGAGTTCGGTAACTGGCAGGCAACTGATTCATTGAAAACATGAACTTGTTTTGTAGCAAAAATAATGCTTTTAAGTCTGTTCGTGGAGATACTGCCCTGCACACAGGGCAGCAAGGAGGATGCTGAGTATCTTCCCACAAGAGGCAGAGACAAGGAGTACAAAAGTTGTGCCCACAGGTAAGGGTGAAAGGGTCTGTGAAATAGTCCTTGCAGATGTAGCAGATAAGCTCACTGGGAACATTCTGCACAAAAGTAGAATTCATGTTTCTGAGGAAATAAAAGGAAAGGGAAAGTGAATTGAGTTAAGCCTTCTCTCACTAATACACACATGCACAATTGCAGCATAGGTGGTGCTGAGAATAAGATGGTGAGGCAGAAGGAGAGTCCTCCAGACTGATAGCCTGCATGCTTGTTTTCCAGCCATGCCCTGTAGCCCTGCTTCTCAGTTCCCATTAGAAATTCAGGATTTGTCAACTGTGTTGTCTCCTTTACAAAGACAAATACATCAGAGGTTCTGGCTCATCCTTAGTCATAGTCAGGGGGCCATATTTTGTCCAAAATTATCACACTTTTCCTTTATTTTTCTCTCTGTGATTGGCTAGCATAAGGTATTTGCTCCCATTCTGACCAGTGGAATAAGAAAGACTCCTAGGAGAGTCTAGAAAAATATTTCTTGCTCTAGAAGAAACATGGAAGAAAAATTTGGGTTTGTTGTTGTTGTTGTTGCTGTTTTTGTTTCTGGACATGACTTGTATACAGTGCCCATTTACATAGCCATTTTATGGTCTCAAAGCCTAAGGATAACAGCCAATACTCTGAGGCTAACAAGGGGATGGAAAAAACCTCCTGGATTTGCAAGAATGCCATTAAACACTACTTATCTTTTCTGGAGATACCTAAAAGGAAAAATGAAAATAACCACTTTAGAGACACCATAACACTAACTGAATCAAGCAAGAATCATCAATAGATGCTAAAATAACTAAGATAAAACCTTTTGGGAAGAGAGTATTCATATACCAACAAATTTATACCCCACATATTAGTTCCTAAATGCAAAAGAGAAGAAGGTACCTTTACATGGTAAATATTTAGCTGACACATTAACCAAGTAACCAAACTGTGGCCTCATACATCCATAGATGTAGACCACTTAAGGACACAACAGCACATCTGTAGCATCCCTCCCAGAAACATTTAATCTGCAAGTAACCATGGAAGAATGTTAGACAAATACATTTAGGAGACATTATGTAAAACAATAATCTTGGGCTATTCAAATAATCTTAGTTTCTTAGGAGAAAATGGTTTAAAATGATTATACATGATAGGTGAGTAAAATATGAAATTCACTAGAATGGGCCATCCTTGACCCCCTCCCAGATTGAAAAAATTAACAGCTAATAGGGACATTTGGGGGACATGCAGGGACATAATAAAGATAATGGGGTCTTCCCATTTCGGTACAGAAATGTGGAAAGCTAGAAAGATTGTTGCTGTCCTCCTAGTGCCAGAAAAATTCTAGACAAACTAAACATTAATGATTTGTGTTGAAACCATTAGAGAATTGAGGTAGCAAGTCAAAGAACTAAGATAGATTCTGCATAGAGGCAGGCACAAGCACAGAGGAAAAAAGGACCTGTACATGTTTATCTGGAGCAGATTCTACTAGAGGCCATATAAATTGATATGAAGATAAATTAGTTTTAATTAGCCACTAAAAACCAAATGTGAGTGAAAATAAGTTTGCAAAGACCCTTAGGATCATAAATGTAGAGGGCAATACAGATGGAGAGATGAAAGAGAGAGTCTCTTTGGGAAGCAGCACAAAGAGAGGACCCAGAGCCAAACCAAGAAGTAAAACAGAATATCTTTAAAGCAGTGCTTCTCAACTGAGGGCTACGCCAAGTCAACCATGGTGGTACTCTTTAGAGATAATTTTGGTAGTCACAATTTGAGGGATATTACTGGCATCTAGTGGGTAGAGGCTAGAGTTGCCTTTAAATACCCAACAGTGAACAGCACAAGAAAGAATTTACAATAAAAGGTTATCAAGACAAATTTGCTAACTGTGTGAGGTAGAGAAAACTTCTACCAGAGTCACTGGAAGTCTCTGGAACCCACAGCATTAACATATTTTAACTTTGGTAACCAGAGCAATAACAAACTTCAAACCTATGTCAAGTCCTGACTAGATTAACACAAATCCCCATAGTAAAGGCCTTGCAGAAGAAAGTGTGTGCTTACCAAGAAACATGGAAAGGACTTATAGTATCTACTGTCATAGTACAGTATCTATTGTCATATATAATGTCAGGTATTTAACAAAAAACATTACATTAAGGCATATCAAAAGGCATTAAAAAAAAAAAATCAACCCGAACTGACAAAGTACTCATCACAGCCAGACTTAGATACAGAACAGATGTTAGAGCTTTCAGACAAGGACTTTAGAATAACTATGATCAGTATGTTAAAGGCTTTGATGAAAAATGTCAACAACATGCAAGATACATGAGTAATTTCAGGAGAGATGAAAACTGTAGGACAGACTCAGATAAGCTAGAAATAAAATCTACAGAAAATGTCATTGTTGGGCTTCATAGTACATGTGATACAGCCAAGGAAAGTCAGTGACCACAAAAATAGGTCAATACAAAACACAATCCAAACACAAAGAGGAAAAACAAAGAGTGGAATATAAAAAGAGAATAGAGTATCAAAGAGCAATAAGGCAACATTAAATGATATAACATATGTGTAATTGGATTCCCAGAAAGAAAACAAAGAGAACAGGGCAGAAGAAACATCTGAAGAAATAATTTTAGAAAAATTTCCAAAATTAGTGATATACACCAAAATAAGATTCATGATGTCCAGAAAATATCAAACAGAAAATAATATAAAACAAACAAATGAACCAACAGAACCCCCAACACCTTGGCAAGTCATATTCAAACTGAATGAAAACAATAAAAAGGAGAACGTCTTGAAGGCAGCCACAGTAATGGGGGCAGGAGAAAGATTATATACAGAGGAATAAAGATAAGAACTATACCAATAAGCTTGCCAGAAACTATGCAACTAAGAAGACAATGGATTATATTTTTAAAGCATTGAAAGAAAACAACTGTCAACACACAATTCTATATCCACTGAAAATATCCTTCAAAAGTAGGAGATATTTTAATTTTCCAAAGAAAGAAAAGCTAGGGGAATCAGTATCAGCCAATCAATGTACAAAAAATACATGTACAAAGTTGTACAAAGTTCTTCAGAGAAAAGGATGTCATGCTGGGAGGAAACTTGAATCTACACAAAGAAATGAAGGACATTAGAAATGAAATAAATAGATGAAATGTGAGGTATTATATTTTTTAATAATAACTATTTAAAACAAGATAGTCAAAATGTACCATATGTACATTTTGTTTATGACATATGTAAAAGTGAAATGATGACAATGACACAAGACATAGGAAAGAGGAATTAGGACTATGATCAGGTCTTGACATCACATGTAAAGAGATAGAGTATTACTGAATGTGGACAAAATTACTTAAGGAGGTCTACAGGAATACCTTGGAGATATTGCAGGTTTGGATCTGAAAAACTGCCATAAAACAAATATTGCAATAAAGTAAGTCAAATGAATTTTTTGGTTTCCCCACACATACGAAAGTTAGGTTTACATTCTACTGTAGTCTACTAAGTGTGTGATAGCCTTATATCTAAAACAAGTGTACACTTTAATTAAAGATTATTTTATTGCTGAAAAATGCTAACCATCATCTAAGCTTTCAGTGAGTCATAATCTCTGATCACAGATCACCATGACAAATATAATAATAATGATAAAGTTAGAAACATTATGAGAATGACTAAAATGTGACACACAGACATGAAGTGAGCAGATGCTATTGGAAAAATGATGCTGATGGACTTGCTGGACAAAAAGCTGCCACAAACCTTCAATTTGTAAAAATCTTAATATCTGTGCTGTGCAATAAAATCAGGTATGCCTGTATTTTAAACTGTAAGGCAGACACTAAAAATAATTAAAATAGAGATATAAATAATGAGTGAGTCACCTGAAGAAATAAAATGAAACTTGAAAAGTGCAGGCATAGACTTCCAGTTTCTGATGCAACATGTGAGAAGCTCAGAAATCACACCATGTCCCAACAAGTAAAAAGCTGAAAAACTGAAAAATCAACAACTCTTCTTAGATCCATTAGAGAAGTAAGGTCACAGGGCAAAAGGCTGCTTCCCCCAATTGGAGAGTCACATAGGCAGATACAGATAATCTCAGTTTGCCAGAGCAAAAACTCACCAGCAGAACTGTCCATGGGACATGGTGCTGAGGTAGGAAAACCTACACAACAATTGATGAATGGCTAGAGGCTCAGTGTGCACAAGTCTGAGAGTTAAAAACTCTAGGGGGACACACTCATAGGAAGGACCCACACTTTTGTGAGTTTTACCTCTAGGAACTTAACCAGGTCCTCACAGTGAATATTGGGGAAAAAACTGCTGCTGCTTTGGCAGGGGGAGGGGAAAAGTAACCATTTTGAAGTATGTCAGACCATTCTGTTCTTCTTAAAGAGGACTGTCCTCCTTAAAAGGAGAAACTATTTAACCAGAGCCAATCTCCGTGGGAGAAGGGATGATCCAAGTCCAGCCACCTCTAGACATCAATCTGTTTCAAGCAAAGAGTGGGGAACTGAGAAACACTGCTGACCTCTACAGCCCAGGGATACAGGATCACTAAAAGACTGACCTACTCAGAATACTACAGAATGCATCTCCTCCCCCCACCCCTTTACTAGCACATTATTAAAGGCCTATTTACTGCAATTATTTTATCTAGTATATCATCTTAGGCTTTCATCAAGAAATTACAAGGCATACTAACTAGCAAAAAACTGTTTGAAGAGATTGAAGAGGCATTGGAATCAGAGTCAGATATCACAAGAATGGTGGAAATATCAGATGAGAAATTTAAATTTTAAAACCTATGATTAATATGCTAAGAGCTTTAATGGAAACAGTAGACAATATACAAGAACAGATAATGAAGCAGGGAGACAAAATTGCTAAGAAAGTATTTCTAAGAATGTTAGAAGTGAAAATAATGTAACATAAGTGAAGAATGCCTTTGATGGGTTCATTAGTATACTAGACATTCTTGAGGAATTGGAACTTGAGGGTATATCTATAGAAATACCTAAATTTAAAAGCAAGGAGAAAAAGGACAGCAATAAAGCCCAAGAATATCCACTAACTGTGGGACAACTACAAAAGCATAACATACCTGTAATGGGAATACCAGAAGGAGAAGAAAGAAAGGAACAAACAATATTTGAAGTAATACTGATTGAGAATTTTCCAAAATTAATGTTAGGCACCAAACCACACATCAGGAAGCTCAGAGAACACCAAGCAGAATAAATGCCAAAATGTAATTATTTAAACTTAAAAAAATCAAATATAAAGAATAAATCTTGAAAGCAGTCAGGGGGAAAAAATGTCTTACTGACATAGAATCAAAGTATATCTGACTTTTCTTCAGGAACCATGCAGGCAAGAAGAGAGTAGAGTGAAATATTTAAAACACTGAGAGAAAATAAACACAAACCTAGAAATATGTATACTCCCCAATCATTCCTTAAAGATGAAGGAGAAATAAAGACTTTCTCAGATTAAAATAAAAAAAGAAAGAATGAGGGGCACCTGGGTGGCTTAAGCATCTGCCTTTGGCTCAGGTCATGATCTCAGGGTCCTGAGATTGAGCCCCAGGTCAGGCTCTCCCTCTGCCCCCCACCCCCCGTTCATGCACACACACACACACACACATGCTTTCTCTCTCTCTCTCTCAAATAAATAAATAAAATCTTTTTTTAAAAAAAGAATGAAAAGAAACTAAGGGGATATATGGCCAGGATCCCCACCTTGTAAGAAATGTTAAAAGAAGTTCTTTTAGACAGATGGAAGGTGAAATAAATCAGAAACTAAGATCTGTGTAAAGAAACTCAATAATAAGAAAACAATTTAAAAATGGGCAAAACATCTGACAGACACATCCCTACAGAAGATATGTGTATGGCAAATAAGATGTTCAACATTGTATGTCATTAGGGAATTGCAAATTAAAACGATTAATGGGCCAAGCCTGGAACACTGACAACATCAAATGTTGATAAAGATGTGGAGCAACAGGAACACTCATTCACTGATGTTGGGAAATGCAAAATGGTATAGGCAGTTTGGAAGAGTTTGACAGTTTCTTACAAAACCAAACATACTCTTCCAACAATTGTGCTCCTTGGTATTTACCCAAATAAATAAAAAACTTATGTCCACACATAACTCTGCACATGTTTATAGCAGCTTTATTAATAACTGCCAAAACTTGGAAGCAATCAAGATGTCCTTAGGTAGGTGAACGGATAAATAAACTTTGGGACATCCAGACAGTGGACTAGTACTCAACACTGAAAAGAAGCGAGCTGTCAATCCATGAAAAGATAAGGAGAGAACTTAAATGCATATTACTAAGTGAAGGAAGCCACTATGAAAAAAACTACATGGGATGCCTGGGTGGCTCAATTGGTTGAGCGTCTGCCTTTGGCTCGGGTCGTGATCCCAGGGTCCTGGGATCGAGTTCCACGTTGGACTCTTTGCTCAGCAAGGAGCCTGCTTCTCCCTCTGCCTGCAGCTCCCCTTGTTTGTGTTTGCTCTCTCTCTCTGGCAAATAAATAAATAAAATCTTAAAAAAGAAAAGAAAACAAAAAACTACATACTACATGAATTCAACTATATGCCATTCTGGGAAAGGCCAAACTATGGAGACAGCAAGAAAAAAAAAATCAGTGGTTTCCAGGGGTTGTGGTGACAAAGTGATGAATAGGTAAAATACAGAGCTTCCTAGGGCAGTAATACTATGCTGTATGATAGTACAATATGGGGTACATGTCATTATATATTTGTTATAACCCATAGAATGTACAACACTAAGAGTGACTCCTAATGTAAATTACAGACTTTGGGTGCTAATGATGTGTCCATATAGATTAATCAATTGTAACAAATGTGCCACTCTGGCTGGGCTGTCTATAGTAGAAAAAGTTATAAGTGTGTGGTATACAGGAACTCTTTGTACTTTCTCCTGAATTTATTTTGTGAACTTAAAACTGCTCTGAAAATAGTTTATTTTAAAAAATGAAAAAAGTGGAAATTTGATCTCTTCTAACAGATCTCTTAAAATGTCCACTTATTTTGCTTAGCATAATATTCTCTAACTCCATCCATGTAACCAATTGGAATTAAAATTTTTTTTTTTTAAATATGTCTACTTAATCTCAAGAAGGCAGAAAAGAGTAAGCAGGAAAAAGAAAAATGGAAAACAGACGTGCAATGTTACATTTTAATTTAATTATGTCAATATCTATGATAAAAATGAATGCTTTCAACTCACCGGTTAAAAAACAGAGACTGTCAGAATGCATAAAACATAATCTGAAATTTTGTGCAGTCTATAATAAACCTACTTTAAGTGTAAAGGCCTAGGTTGAAAGTAAAAGGATAAGAACAATACACATGTACACTAACCTAAAGAAAGCTGGAGTAGCCCTGTTAATTTTAGAGAAAACATAGGAACAAGGAAGAAAATTTAGGATTAAGAAGGTATCACACAATGATATAGAGGTCAATTACCTAAGAATACATAAAGATCCTAAGTGTGTATGCATGAAACAAAAGAATTTCATAATGCATGAAGCAAAATCTGATATACACAAAAAGAGAAATTCACTAATATCTTTGGAGATTTCTACACTCCTTTTGGTAATTAATAAATTAAGCAGGAAGAAAATTATATGGATATAGACACCCTGAAGAGCACTATCAACAGACTGGGCTTAACTAATATTTATAAATCATTCCACCCAACAACACAGACTATACATTTTTACCAAATGTACATGAAACATTAATCAAGATAGATCATATTCTGGGCCATAAAACAAAGTCTTACATGTTTAAAATAATAGAAATCTTACAATGTATGTTCTTAGACCAAAATGGGAATTAGCTAAATAAAAGATATCAGGAGACTCTCAAGATACTGGAAATAAATAAAAAAAAAAAGCATAATAATCCATTGGTCAAAGGAAGAATCACAAGAGAAATTTTAAAATATGTTAACCTCAATGAAAAAGGTGATTAAAATTATAGCATTAAATGCACATATAAGGAGAAAGGAAAGATCTAAAACCAATAATGTAAGATTGAACTTAAACTAGAGAAATAAAAGCAGGTTATACATAGAGCAAAACAGAAAGGAGAAACTAATAAAAATTACAGCAGAAATGAGTAAAATTGAAAACAGAAAGACAACTGAGAAAACAATGGAATCCAAAATTAAAGAAAAACTGTACAAGAAAACATATTCCTAAATGCCCCCTTGAACATAAAAGCAAAAATCCTTAACAAAATATTTGCAAAAAAAAAAAAAAAAACCAACAATATTTTAAAAGATAATATAGCATGACAAAGTTTGTTTATTCAAGAAAACATGAGGGTGCTTCAACATTTCAAGTATAATCCATGTAAATTACCTTATTAAATTGCTAAAGAAGAAAAACCATATCATATCAATATAAGCAGAAAAAAAAAACACTCAACAAAGTACAACATCCATTCATAATAAAAAGTCTCAGCAATCAGGAAAGAAAGCAGCTTTCTTGACTCAATAAAGGGTTTCTATGAAAAAACTAAAGCTGAGAACATTCTTAAAAGGAGAATCCAAATTCTTCCCTTTTAATTTCAGGATGATAATAGATGTCCTCTCTCACTACTTCTATTTAACATTGTATTAGAAGTCCTAGGTAGTGTAGCAAAACAAGAAAAAACAAAAAAGACAAACATTGGGCGTGTTGTGGGATCCCAGACCAGGTGGACAGTGGGTGGAATGGAGGCGACCTTGGAACAGCACTTGGAGGACACAATGAAGAATCCTTCCATTGCTGGAATCTTGCACACAGATTCACAAGGATTTAATTTGGGCTGCTGTGAGACCCTGTCAGATGAGCATGCTAGAGTCATATCTGTTCTAGACAAGCAAGCAGCAAGCTAACCTCAGACCCCACCAATACTCCTGTGGTGTGTCTAGAATCAGATAATGGGAGCATTATGATCCAGAAACACGACAGCATCACAGTGGCAGTGTGCAAAATGGCCTCTTAACATGTCTTATCAGTTCTCCAGAAGCCTGATATAGGGGCTCCATCCTACCTATGCTAATTATCTTGTAGAACTATTAAAGTTCCAGTAGGTAGGCCATTTATTTGGTGTGCATTGGGCACTTTTCTATTAATTTTAGAGTAAGCTTCTTTTTGACACTCAAAAGACTGAGTTATCAAAATATTAGTAAGAAAAGATCATGTTTTGAAGTAGCAAGTCCAAATCACTTTGTATATAGAATTTTCTTATGTTCAATAAATCTGGTTGGAGGGAAAAAAAGAAAAACATTGGGAAGGAAGAAATAAAATGTATATGTTTACAGAAGACATGATCGTGAGTGTAGAAATCCCGAAGACTTTACTAAAAAAATTCCTGGAATTAATGAATGAGTTTAGCAAGGTCACAGGACAAAAGGTCAATATATAAAAGTCATCTTGATTCCTACATATTTGCAATGAAAAAGTTGTATCTGATTTTTTTTAATCCCACACATATAGTTTCAAAATTTGTATTTGAAAATTTTAAAAAGCCCACATTTACAAAAACTTCAAGAAATTAATTAACTTGACTCATAAATTCTAGAGATCTGATGTACAACATTGTTATCAACACTGTATTGTATACTTAAAAATGTGTTTAAATGGTACATTTCATGTTAAGAATTCTTACCAGAATAAAAAAGTCAAAAACAAAAACAAGGTTCAAAAGAAACTTTCACAGATGATGGCTGGACAGGTTCATTATCATGATTTTGTTGAAGGCTTCATATATGTACCTATGTTGAAAATTTCCAAATTGTGTGTTTTTAGTATGTGCAGGTTACTGTATGTCAAATATATCACAGTAAAATTGTTAAATTTTTTCTTTTTATTTATTCCAGTTAATATTGTGTAATATTAGTTTCAGATGTACTATTTAGTGATTCAACATTTCCATACAACACCCAGTGCTGAGCACAATAAGTGCATTCCTTAATGCCTATCACCTACCTAATCCCTCTTACAACCATCTCCCCTCTGATAACCATCAGTTTGTTCTCTATAGTTAAGTGTCTGTTTCTTGGTTTGCCTCTTTCTCTTTTTTCCCTTTGCTCTTTTGTTTTGTTTCTTAAATCCCACGTACGAGTGAAATCATATGCTATATACCATACACAAAAATAAATTCAAAATGGAATAAAGACATGTGAAACATGAAACCATTAAAATCCTAGAAGAGAACCCAGCAGTAAAGTCTTAAAAAGTCTTAAAAGTTAACAATTTGTTGGGCGCCTGGGTGGCTCAGTTGGTTAAGCGACTGCTTTGGGCTCAGGTCATGATCCTGGAGTCCCGGGATCGAGTCCCGCATCGGGCTCCCTGCTCAGCAGGGAGTCTGCTTCTCCCTCTGACCCTCCTCCCTCTCATGCTCTCTGTCTCTCATTGTCTCTCTCGCAAATAAATAAAATCTTAAAAAAAAAAAAAAAGTTAACAATTTGTCTTTCTCTGACTGATTTATTTCACTTAGTATAATACTATCTTCATCCATATCATTGCAAATGGTAAGATTTCATTCTTTCTTTATGGCTGAGCAATATTCCATTCCACATTATATATGGAGCAACATCCATATATATATATATATACCACTTCTTCTTTATCCATTCATCAGTCGTTGGACATTTGGGCTCTTTCCATAATTTGTCTATTGTTGATAATGCCGCTATAAATGTCACAGACCTGTACCTCTGAAACAAATAATACATTATATGTTAAAAAAAAAAAAAAGAAGAAGATAGCAGGAAGGGAAAAATGAGGGGGGGAAATCAGAGGGGGAGACGAACCATGAGAGACTATGGACTCTGAGAAACAAACTGAAGGTTCTAGAGGGGAAGGGGGTGGGGGGATGGGTTAGTCTGGTGATGGGTATTAAAGAGAGCATGTACTGAATGGAGCACTGGGTATTATACACAAACAATGAATCATGGAACACTACATCAAAAACTAATGATGTGATGTATGGTGATTAACATAACATAATAAAAAAATAAATAAAATGCTCCACACAGTGCCCATGTGCATAGTAAATTCTCAGTAAAAAGAATTCCCGTGGGGGGAAAAAAAAGAAAGTAAATTAACTAGGTATAAACTTAACAAAATATGTACAGATCAGTACAGTGGAAGGTATAACACAATGATGAAAGGAATGAGATCCAAATAAATGGAGAAATAAATCATGTTCATAAAATGAACAACTTATATAGTTATGATGATGATTCTCTCAATTTGATCTATAAATTCGGTGTACTCTCTAACAAAATTCTAGAAAATATTTTGTAGTTACAAACAAGCAGGCTCTAAAGGGTATTATAGTACACCAAAGCAAATAGAATAGCCAAAACAATCCTAAAACAACAAAAAAATCAGAATATTCACATTATTGGACTTCAAGACTTACTAGAAATGCACAGTAATCAAGGCAATGTAGTACCAACAAAAAGATAGACATATGGATCATCACAGCCAGACAGAAGGTGGAGCAGAGACCTGCCCAGTCATGTCACCTGATTTTTCACCAAAGTGTAAAGGCATTTTGATGGAGAAAGGACAACCTTAGATAAAACACCAAAAGCTCACTTCATGAAAGGAAAATTGTTAAATTTGACTTCATCAAAAACAAAAACTTTTGCTTTTGTTGAAAGATAACATTATAAGAATATAAATCAAGCCACATTCTATGAGAAAATATTTGTAGTCAAATAACTGATAAAAAATTTATATTCAGAAGATACACAAAAACATTTAAAACTCAAAAATAAGAAAGCAAACAATTCAATTTTTAAAATGGGCAAAAGATACAGACATTTCATCAAAGCAGATATCTGGATAGCAAATAAACATATGTAATTACTGTGAATCATTAGTCATCAGAAACATTGGAATTAAAACCATAATTACATACTGCTATATATCTAGTATAATGGCTAAAATAAATAAAACTGATGTCACCAGATGCTGGTGAGGATGCAGAGCAACAGGAACTCTCATTTAGTGCTGGTGGGAATGAATAGCACCCATTACTTTGAAAGACAATTTGGCATTTCTCTCTTTCTCTCTCTCTATCTTTCATAAAGTTAAACATAGACTTATCATATAACTCAGTATTTCATTCATAGGTATTTACCCAAAGGAAATGAAAACTTATGTTCACACAAATACCAGTATGTGGATGTTTATAAAGGTTTGCTCACAATCAAAACACCAGGAAGAAAACAAAATGTCCTTCAGCAGGTAAATGGATAAACAGTATGTGGTACATCCATAAGAGAAAATGCTATTCGGTGATAAAAAGGAATGAGTTACTCATGTACATAACAACATGGATGAATATTAAATGCATTTTGCTGAGTGAAAGGAGCCAGAACCAAAGGGATACATATTTTATGATGCCAGTAGGGGAAATCCTCAAAAAAGCTAAACTATAGGGATGAAAAACAGAATATTGGTGTCTCAGGGTTATAGGAGTGGGGACTGGTTGACAACAAAGGGGACACACAGAGGAATTCTTAAAGTAATGGAACTGTTCTCTTTAGGTTAGGACTGGGGGATGGATTGATGCTTCTCTGCATTTCTCCAAAGCCATAGAATTCTACATCACCAAGATTGATCTCTAATATATGCAAATTAACAAAGCCAAACACGATATCCAAGGAAACTAGGATGGAATGCCAACTGCCACAAATGACCTCATTGTATTACAAATGAATGGCATGATCTCTTTGAGGGAGTGGGGGAAAGTAGATCTAAGTAAATTTGGAAAACAATATTTTGATTGGAAATTGTAAAGTGAAGACAAAAAATAATTGTACATAAACACTAGACTCTAGTTTGTAAATTTGTTTCCCACAGGGATGTATATTAACATTTCTGAAGGAACTTTATATCTGTGTCAGGATTGAACATATAAATAAACAAAATGTAGATAAAAAAAGCCCAGCTTTTCATGTTAGGGAAAGAAGTGACAATTAAGGGATGGTGGAAGCTGGAATAACAACTGTGGTTCTCAGTAAGACTCTGCCATATACTATGATTTCGTGTTTAGTTTAAGAAATATACAGATGGATAAAGAAATTGCTATACATATATCTACATATAAATGGATTCCTATATAGACATATATTTCCTAGTTCTATTTGCTGAGAGGGTTGAAGCAGTAGCATACTAATAACAACAAACACATATGACCCAGATCTTGATTGGGTTAAATATCATTCTCCAATAAAAGGGACCAGAGCAACTTGGAGAAATGGCTGATTCTAGGACATAAGGAAGGAAAATACATAAGGGACCTTCAAC
Source organism: Mirounga leonina (assembly GCF_011800145.1). Lineage (NCBI taxonomy): Eukaryota > Metazoa > Chordata > Mammalia > Carnivora > Phocidae > Mirounga > Mirounga leonina. The sequence continues at coordinate 41,436,687 of NW_023270387.1, forward strand.
CTTTTGGAGTACCAGCAGGTAAGACATGGCTCAAAAAACCAAAATTGGAAGGCTGCCAAAAACATAAAGGAGAAAAACTCTCTAATGACCAAGGCTGGAATAATTTTAATGGGAATATTTATTGCCTACATCCTCCTAGCTTCTGCTGTTTGCTGGCAATCTTTGGCATTCCTTGGTACATAGATCCTTCACTCCAATCCTTTGTCTTCACATGGCTGACTTCCCTCTGTGCATGCCTATCTCTGTGTCAGATTTTCCCTTTTTGTAGGGCTAATATAATGTGGGATGAGGAGTTACCCTAGTGACCTCTGCTTAATTTGATTTTTCTCTGCAAAGACCCTATTTCTAAACAAGATCACATTATGAGGTCCTGGGGCTAGGCTTTCAACATATATCCTTTCGAGGACACACTTCAACCCATAACAATCCCTCACTCAGGTGTCTCCCTTGTTAACCTCTTATGTTACCATGGTGCATTTGGAGCAAGATGGTGGAGGAGTGGAGACCTAAATTTCATCTGGTCCCAGGAATTCAGCTGGATGGGGATCAAACCATTCTGAACACCTATGAACTCAACAGGAGATGAAGAAAAGAAGAGCAACAACTCTCTAAACAGAAAAGCAACCACTTTCTGGAAGGTAGGACGTGTGGAAAAGTGAATCCGAGGTGATATTCAGGAGAATAGACAGCGGGGGAGGGGGCCTCCATCCCCCGCTTCTGGCAAGTGACATAGCCGCGGAGCCCAAAATTTGAACTTTTAGAAGTCGGCTCCACTGAGGGACGTCGCTCCAGTGACTAAGTGGGGAAGTGGAAGCCTCGCTGGGACAGTGTGGTCTCAGGGCCCTCGGGGTCACAGAAAGACCAGGGGTGCCTGAGGGCAGCAGAGCTCCCAGGTATCAGAGCGGGGAAGCCGGCTGCAGAGACGGAGCCCAGGCACAGGCTCTCAGCTTGGGGTTGCCATAAACCGTGATCTGGGGCACAGTCGGGCCACTGCTCCTCCAGCAGAGACCCAACAAGTGGCAGATCCAGGGAGACTCCCCTTCCTCCCCTGGGAGGAGTGATGCAGGAGTGTACCGCAGGGATCTGCTTGGTTTGGAGACTCCACATGGGGTCGGGTGCCAGAGATAGAAATGCTCGGTCACAGGCCGGGTGAGCACGGGTTGTGGCCGGAGACCGGGGAGGTGGGAGTGACTTACTGTTTTTCCCTGGGGGCGCACTGAGTTCTAGGCTCCTGTGGGGCGGAGATTGGGAGGCCGCCATTTTCACTCTCCTCCTCCAAAGCTGTATGGAAAGCTTGCAGGGAACAAAAACTCCCAAGAGCAAACCCGAGCAGATTACTTAGCCCGACTGGCAAGGGCGGGCAATTCCACCTCCGGCAAAGACATTTGAGAACCACGGGAACAGGCCCCTCCCACAAAAGATCAGCAAGGACAGCCAGCCAAAACCAAGTTTATCAATCAATGAGAACAGCAGACTCCAGCTCCAGGGGAATACTGCACATAGAATTCATGGCTTTTTCCCATGATTCCTTAGTCTTTCAAAGTTATTTTTTTGAACTATCTTTTTCTTTTACTTTTTTTTTTGAATTTTTCTTTTTCCTTTTTTCAACCAACATCTTATCAACGCTTTTTTAAAAATCATTTTTATTTTTCATTTTTAGAGTCATATTCTATCCCTTCATAGTAGTTAACCTTATTTTTGGTATATATATATATATATATATATATATATATATATATATATATATATATATATATATAAAAGTTGTTCTCTCTTTAAAATTTTAGGATACAGTTTCTTCTAACAGACCAAAATATACCCTAAATCTCTAGTGTATGGCTTTATTCTAGTCTCCTGCCTGATCACATTCTCTCCTTTTTCTTTTTTAAATCCTCTTCTTTCTTTTTTCAACCAACATCTTAACTGATTAATTCCTTTTATAAAGTCTTTTATAATTTTCATCTTTATAGTCATATTCCATCCCTTCATTGTCTTTACCCTTATTTTTGTACATATATAAGTTGTTCTTTCTTTAAAATTTTGGGAGGCACTTTCTCCTAACAGACCAAAATACACCCAAAATCTAGTGTGTGGCACTGATCTATGCACCATCCTGATCATATTTGATCATATTCTGTTTTTTTGTTTGTTTTTATCTTTTCCTTTTTCTTTGTTTTCTCTTCATTCTTTGCTTCCCTTTCCTTTCCCCCTGTTTCAGGTCTCTTCTGATTTGTTTAGTGTATATTTTTCTGGGGTCATTGTTACCCTGTTAGCATTTTGTTCTCTCATTCATCTATTCTCCTCTGGACAAAATGACAACATGGAAAAAATCACCGCAACAAAAAGAACAAGAGGCAGTACCAACTGCCAAGGACCTAATCAATACGGACATTAGTAAGATGTCAGAACTGAAGCTCAGAATAACGATTTTAAAGATACTAGCTGGGCTTGAAAAAAGCATGGAATATATTAGAGAAACCCTTTCTGGAGAAGTAAAAGAACTAAAATCTAACCAAGTAAAAATAAAAAAGGCTATTATGAGGTGCAATTAAAAATGGAGGCTCTAACTGCTAGGAGAAATGAGGCAGAAGAGAATTAGTGATATAGAAGACCAAATGATGGAAAATAAAGAAGCTGAGAAAAAGAGAGATAAACAACTACTGGATCATGAGGGCAGAATTCAAGAGATAAGTGATACCATAAGATGAAACAACATTAGAATAATTGGGATCCTAGAAGAAGAAGAAAGAGGGAGAGGGGCAGAAGGTATAATGTAGCAAATTATAGCAGAGAACTTCCCTAATTTGGGGAAGGAAAAAAGCATCAAAATCCAGGAGGCAAAGAGAATCTCCCTCAAAATCAATAAAAATAGGTCAACACCCAGACATCTAATAGTAAAACTTACAAGTCTCAGAGAGAAAGAGAAAATCCTGAAAGCAGCTCAGGAAAAGAGATCTGTAACCTACACTGGTAGAAACATTAGACTGACAACAGACCTATCCACAGAGACCTGGCAGGCCAGAAAAGACTGGCATGCTATCTTCAGAGCACTAAATGAGAAAACTATGCAGCCAACAATACTACATCCAGCTAGGCTGTCACTGAAAATAGAAGGAGAGATAAAAAGCTTCCAGGACAAACAAAAACTAAAGGAATTTGCAAACATGAAACCAGCCCAACAAGAAATATTGAAAGGGGTCCTCTAAGCAAAGAGAGAGCCTAAAAGTAACATAGACCAGAAAGGAGTAGAAACAATATACAGTAGCAGTCACCTTACAGGCAATACAATGGCACTAAATTCATATCTTTCAATATTTACGCTGGATGTAAATGGGCTAAATGCCACATTCAAAAGACACAGTCTATCAGATTGAATAAAAAAACAAGACCCATCGATATGCTGTCTGCAAGAGACTCATTTTAGACCCAAAGATACATCCAGATTGAAAGTGAGGGGGTGGAAAACCATTTACCATGCTAATGGACACAAAAAGAAACCTGGGGTGGCAATCCTTATATCAGACAAATTAGATTTTAACCAAAGACTCTACTAAGAGATGAAGAAGGACACCATATCCTACTTAAAGGGTCTATCCAACAAGAAGATCTAACAATTATAAATATCTATGCCCCTAACATGGGAGCAGAGAATTATAGAAGCCAATTAATAACAAAAGCAAAGAAACACATCAACAACAATACAATTATAATGGGGGACTTTAAGACCCCTCACTGAAATGGACAGATCATCTAAGCAAAAGATCAACAAGGAAATAAGGACTTTAAATGACACACTGGACCAAATGGACTTCACAGATATATTCAGAACATTCCATCCCAGAGCAACAGAATACACATTCTTCTCTAGTGCTCATGGAACATTCTCCAGAATAGATCACATGTTAGGTCACAAATCAGGTCTCAACTGGTACCAAAAGACTGGGATCATTCCCTGCATATTTTTGGACCACAATGCTTTGAAACTAGAACTCAATCACAAGAGGAAAGTCGGAAAGAACTCAAATACATGGAGGCTAAAGAGCATCCTAAAAAAGAATGAATGGGTCAAACAGGAAATTAAAGAAGAATTTAAAAAATTCATGAAACAAATGAAAATTAAAACACAACTGTTCAAAATCTGTAGGATACAGCAAAGGCAGTCCTAAGAGGAAAGTATAGAGCAATACAAGACTTTCTCAAGAAACAAGGAAGGTCTCAAATACACAACCTAACCCAATACCTAAAGAAGCTGGGGAAAGAACAGCAAATAAAGCCTAAACCCAGCAGGAGAAAAGAAATAATAAATTTCAGAGTGGAAATCAATGAAATAGAAACCAAAAGAACAGTAGAACAGATCAATGAAACCAGGAGCTGGTTCTTTGAAAGAATTAACAAGATTGATAAACCCCTGGCCAGACTAACCAAAGAGAAAAGAGAAATGACATAAATAAATAACATCATGAATGAAAGAGGAGAGATCACAACCAACACCAAAGAAATACAAACAATTATAAGAACATATTATGAGCAAGTGTTCACCAGCAAAAGGATAACCTGGAAGAGATGGATGCATTCCTAGAGATGTATCAACTATCAAAATGAACCAGGAAGAAAAAGAAAACTTGGACAGACCTATAACCACTAAGGAAATTGAAGCAGTCATCAAAAATTTCCCAACAAACAAAAGCCCAGGGCCAGATGGTTTCCCAGGAGAATTCTACCAAACATTTAAAGAAGAATTAATACCTATTCTTCTGAAAATGTTCCAAAAAATGGAAATGGAAGGAAAACTTCCAAACTTGTTTTATGAGGCCACCATTACCTTGAACCCAAAAGCAGACAAAGATCCCATCAAAAAGGAGAATTACAGATCAATATCTTTGATGAACATGGATGCAAAAATTGTCACCAAAATACTAGCCAATAGGATCCAACAGTACATTGAAAGGATTATTCACTACGACCAAGTGGGATTTATCTCTGGGTTGCAAGTTTGGTTCAACATCCACAAATCAATCAATGTGATACAATACATTAATGAAAGAAAGAACAAGAATCATATGATCCTCTCAATAGATGCAGAAAAAGCATCTGACAAAGTACAGCATCCTTTCTTGATCAACACTCTTCAGAGTATAGGGATAGAGGGTACATACCTCAATATCATAAAAGCCATCTATGAAAAACCCACAGCGAATATCATATTTGCAAATGACATATCAGATAAAGGGCTAGTATCCAAAATCTATAAAGAACTTCTGAAAATCAACACCCAAAGAACAAATGATCCAATCAAGAAATGGGTGGAAAATATGAACAGACATTTTTCCAAAGAAGACATCCAAATGGCCAAAAGACACATGAAAAAGTGCTCAACACCACTCGGCATCAGGGAAATTCAAATCAAAATCTCAATAAGATACCACCTCACACCAGTCAGAATGGCTAAAATTAACAAGTTAGAAAACGACAGATGTTGGTGGGGATGCGGAGAAAAGGGAACCCTCCTACACTGTTGGTGGGAATGCAAGTTAGTGCAGCCACTCTGGAAAAAATATGGAGGTTCCTCAAAAAGTAAAAAGTAGAGCTACCATACAATACAGCAATTGCACTACTGGATATTTAGCCCAAAGATACAAATGTAGGGATCTGAAGGGGTACATGCACCCCGATGTTTACAGCAGCAATGTCCACAATAGCCAAACTGTGGAAAGAGCCAAGATGTCCATCCACAGATGAATGGATAAGAAGAGGTGGTATACATATACAATGGAATATTATGCAGCCATCAAAAAGAATGTAATCTTGCCATTTGCAATGACGTGGATGGAACTGGAGGGTGTTATGCTGAGCGTAATAAGTCAATCAGAGAAAGACATGTATCATATGAACTCACTGATAAGAGGAATTCTTAATCTCAGGAAACAAACTGAGAGTTGCTGGAGTGGTAGAGGGTGGGAAGGATGGAGTGGCTGGGTGATAGAAACTGGGGAGGGTATGTGCTATGGTGAGCGCTGTGAACTGTGTAAGACTGTTGAATCACAGATCTATACCTCTGAAACAAATAATACATTATATGTTAAACAAAAGAAGATAGCAGGAAGGGGAAAATGAAAGGGGGGATCAAAGGGGGAGATGAACCAGGAGAGAGTATGGACTCTGAGAAACATGGGATCATGACCTGAGTTGAAGGCAGAGGCTTAACGGACTGATCCACCCAGGTGGCCCTATTCAACACTTCATTATACAATGGACTTTGTGTTAGATGATTTGGCCCAGTTGTAGATGTAAGTGTTCTGAGCACTTTTAAGGTAGGAGAGGCTAAGCTATGATGTTCAGTAGGTTAGTTGTATTAAATGTGTTTTCAACTTATGATATTTTCAAATTATAATGGGTTTATTCAGATATAGCCCTATCGCAAGTCAAGAAAAAATATGTATTTTAAAACAAAACCGTCATTTACTGCTGATAACCGTTTTGACTTGAGGTATATATCATTTCATAGAGAACTGGAATTCTAGATAATGAGTCTGATTGAATTATGAGTATATTACTAGTCTCTTTTTTATCATTAATTTCTTGAATGCATCAGGGTTGATTGAAGAAATAAATTGAATTGCTTTAAAATTTTCAAAATGAAGGTCGTAGATAAGATGTGAAAAACTATGAAACATTTAGTTTAAAGTAGGTCAACTTTTGTTTTAAAAAAAGGTAGACTGTGAGGAGGGGATCTTCTTAAAGTAATATGTGAGGCATTAAGATAAGTAAATTTGGCTGTATGCATTGAGCATGTATACATGTAGCATGGTTGTGTAACCAAAAGTAATCTATCAAATGTTTCTCTCTTTGGGGCACCGGGTGGCTCAGTTGGTTAAGCATCTGCCTTAGGCTCAGGTCATGACCCTGGAGTCCCAGGATCCAGCCCCTAGTTGGGCTCCTTGTTCAGCAGGGAGTCTGCTTCTCCCTCTCCCTCTGTCCCTCCCCTCCCCTGCTCGTGCTCTCTCTCTCAAATAAATAAAATCATTTAAAAAATAAACAAATTTACAAAAAAAAATGGTTCTCTCTTCTCTTTTGACATTACACATTGTCACA